>NC_062291.1:27143461-27811274 GCF_902655055.1 Lutra lutra | reverse complement strand
TTATAAACTATGAATAAGTTCTGTATCATATGCATATATATATTTCCTAAACTTTGATATTCCCATTCTATTTTTCATTAGTTTTGTGTCCTAGAATGTATTTGCCCACACTAACAGCACACAAATACTTCCCTTAGTCTAATTTTAGAAATCCCATACTTTTAATGTTTATATATAGACCCAAATTGTAATGTGAGGTAGGGATCAGATTTTTTTAGTTGTTTTTATGCAAATATCCAGCTTTCTGGTATCATTTGTCAAAAAGACTTTCTTTTCCTCATTAAATTGCTTAGATGTCTTTGATCTATTTATGTACTCTATTCTGTTTCAGAGATCAATTTATTATTATGCCAACGCTCACTTTAACTGTTGAAATTAGACAAGACAAATACTACCATTTTGTTCTTTTTGAAGTTGTTTTGCCTTTTTAAGTATTTTATATTTCTATATCAATTCTATGAAAAGCTTGTCAATTTCTACCAAAAAAAAAAAAAGGAAGCAAAGATTTGATTTATATTAAATCTACCTTAATATAGGGGGCACTGGCTAGCTCACTCTGTATAGAAGGATACTCCTGATTTCAGGGTCATGAGTTCAAGCCTCACATTGGGCGTAAAGCTTCAGTTAAAAAAAATAATAATAATATATGAATAAGCCTATCTTAATGAAAAATCATAGTATTTTCTCCATTTTTTTAGATTACTATTAATCCCTATCACTCAGGTTCTGTAATTTGTAATGTCACTGTTTAGCATACCTTTCCTCAAATATATTTCACATATTTTATTTCTTTGATGAAATATAAATGACATATAAAATTTTTAATTTCCAATTATTCCTTGCTAGATTGTAGAAAAACAAAATAATTTTATAAATTGACTTTATATTCTGCAACCCTAAAATTTTAACTCATAATTTGAGTAGATATCTAGATTTCTTCAGATTTCCTATAGATGAAATCATTGAGTCTGTAAATCCAGTTTTATATATTTCTTTTTAATCATTATACCTTTTATTTATATTTTTTCCCTTATTGCACTTTCTAATGTCTCCAATGAAATGTTCAACAGAAGTAATGAGAGCAGGTATTTTTGCCTTGTTCCCATTCTCAAGAGAAAGTGTCTACATTTATAACATTAGAATAAAATGTTATCTGTAGGTTGTTTTTTTTTTTCTATTGGTGAGATTGAAAACATTTTTCTTTCTGCATTGTTTTATGGTGACTTTTATCACAATTTTCAAATGCCTTTTTTTGCTTCTATTGAGATGATCCAATGATTTTTCTCCTTTAATTATCTCAATTCAATGAATAATATTGATGTATTTTCCCATTTTAAAATAAACATTAAGTCCTGTGATAAATACTTCTTGGTTATGATACATCATTTTTTTTTTTGCATATCACTGGACTCCATTATCTAAATTATTTTAAGAAATTTTGCATATATGTTCCTGAGAGATATTATTCCATATTTTTTCATCTTTCTCCACCAAGTTTTATTTAATAGTTTACAATATCTTGATTAGATTTATGGCTTGTGACCTTTGGGGAATGCAGACTTTTTTTTTTTTAACTGTCTTCCTCTAGTGGAGCTTTTTTGTTTTGTTTTATTTTTTTATTATCAATTTTCTTTTCTTTTTTATTGTCTGGGTATTGGGATTATGTGGCGCTATAAAATCACTTGGAAAGTATCAACCCTATTCTGTATTTTCTGAAAGTCTTTGTGTAAAAGTGTTATATTTTTTCTTCCTTAAATTTTTACTTGAACTTCCCACAGAACCCTGGCTTGGAGTATACTTTGTGGAAATGTATTTACTACATATTGAATACTTTACAAAGATATAGACTATTCTGTTCTCTGTTCCTTCCAGTATGTTTTGATAATTTTGTCTTTCAAGCAATTTTTCAATGTTATATGTAATCAATCGTATTGATCATAAAGTTGTTCATAATATTTATTATTCTTTATTAGCTTTAGAATCTGCGATACACCTTTCTTCATTCCTGATATTGGTCACTTTTAAGCAGATAATAAATTTTACTTCTACCACAGTGGTTTGATAGTGTAGCATTAAAGTAAGCCTTGAAATCAGGTTGTATAAATCCTCCAGTTGTGTATTTATTTTCCAAAGTTCTTTTAGCTAATTTAGGTCATTTACATTTCAATGTACATTTTATAATAGTCTTTTTAATTTATATAAAAAGAAAAGCACTGGAATTTCAAATGAGAACATTTTGAAGCTACATACCAAATTGGAGAAAATTACCATTTTAATTATGTTAAGTATTTCAAAGTATTAAGTGGATATATTTCTCCATGTATTTAAGTCTTCCTTATTTCTTTTTGTATTTATTCATTTCTTCCTTCTGCTTTATGAGATATAAGTGACACATAACATTGTGTAAGCTTAAGATAGACAAGGTGATGATTTGACATGTATGTATTGTAAAGTGATTACCAGAATAAGGTTAATGAACACATTCATCATCTCACATAACTATTAGATTTTTTTGTAGTGAGACCATTTATGATCTATTCTCAGCAACTTTCAAGATTAAAATGCAGTATTGTTAACTGAATCATCATGCTATATTTTAGATGCCCAGAACTTATCTTCAACCTGGAAGTTTTTACCCTTTAACCAACAACTCCCGAATTTCCCTACAGCCCAGCCCCTGGTAACCACTTTTTTAGTCTGTTTCTATGCCTTTGGCTATTTTTTTAAGATCCACATATAAGTGAAATCTTACATTATTTATCTTTCTCTGTTCTATGTATTTAACAATAATGCCCTTAAGTTCTGCCCATATTGTTACAGAAGGGTGTTTTCCTTCTCTGTCTCTTTCTTTTTCTTTTTGGGTGCATAGTATTCCATTGTATATTGTATACCAAATTTTCTTTATCCATTCATGTATTGATGGACATTTAGGTTTTGTTTTTTTTTTCATATCTTTTCATATCTTGATTATTGTGAATAATACTGCAATGAACATGGGAATGTAGGCATTTTTTTCTACCAGAGATAGAAAGATGGATAGGTAGATGATTGATAGATAAAAATCATTTGAGCTTCTTATTTCATTTATGCCTGAAGCTATATGCATCTCTTTTAGTTTTATTTTGGCCTCACAAATTTGTTTTAAGTTTTTGTCACTTATAGATGCCGAGTTCAGAGATACAAATTGCAAGATTCTTTTTTTTATCATCCAAGTGCATATTATATACTAGAAAAATACATGTTTAATAATATTTTTGAATAAGAACACAATTTTCATTTAATCTAGGGGAAGGAAATAATGTATGCAAAATATTTAACATTTTCCTTTACCAGTATCCTGAAAATAAAGTATTAGTCTCTGAATACACATTTAAGGTTTTCCTTATCAATCCTCTACCAAGAGGAAATATAAGCATTACTCTTTAAAATATAGCTATCTATGTGTTCCAGAAATTCTCTTCTTCAACGTCAGATACTGCCTCCAGCATATTGATGTAGCTGTCTGGGAATAAAGAGCATTTGGCTCATTTTTCTGTACTTATTTTTATGCCACTTTCTAAATGACAATGTTTATATTTAGGGGAGTAACTTCATAGGTTCACAGATTGCAGAAAGTGATTTGGGATGAGGCTAGAGGCTAAATTCTTTACTATTGAGTTAATGTTATTATTTTTCATGATTTCATTAAACAATCTTAAAAATTTCAATTAAAAGTTTATTTTACTTGTGTGCTAAAGCAGCACCTATCATTTTGAGATCATTTATTTTACTTTCAGTGAAATACAATCACTTAATATTCTTGGAGTTGCATTAATTCAGGCACAAGGTAATAGTATTAGAAGTCAAATAAGTTGAGGGGTGTCCTGGGCGGCTCAGTTGATTAAGCCTCTGACTCTTGATTTTGGCTCAGATAGTGATCTCAGGGTTGTGAGATCAAGCCCTCTATTGGGCTCTGCAGTGGGTGTGGAGCCTGCTTAAGATTCTCCCTCTCCCCTTCCCCTCCCTACTAAAAAAAGAAGAGAAGTTTAATAAATTGGGCTAGGAGTCAGACATTAAGTTTCAGAAATGTAAAACCCCTCTATTCCCATTAATATAGTGGCCATAAACCAAACTTGGGACAGACAACAAAATAAAGTAGACATATACAGTACTCAGGTTGTCAATTTTGATTATCATTGAAAGATATAATAAATCTGGAAACATAATTTTTGAAGTAATTAAATTGATCATAGAATAACTACTGTTACAGAAAGTAACCATCTTTTGTATGGTAAAAATAACATTAAAAATAACATTAAATAACATTAAATTTACTATCTTAACTATCTTTAATTATGCAATTCAGTAATATTAAGATTATTCACATCATTGTGCAACAGACCTTTACAACTTTATCTTGCATAATGACACTCTATACTCATTGAACAGCAAATCACCATTTCCTCTCTCCCCAGCCCTTTTTCTACTTTCTATTTCTAGGGTTTTGACAGCTTCCTATATATCTTATGAATGGATTCATACAGTATTTGTGCTTTTGTGACTTGTATTAATTTGCTTAGCGTAATGTCCCTGAGGTTAATCCACATTGTAACATGTAACAGAAACTCCTTCATTCTAAAGGCTGCATAATATTCCAATGTATGTATATTCCATACTTTCTTTATCCATTCATCTGTTGGTTGACATCTGAGTTTCTTCCATCTCTTGGCTATTGTGAATAATACAGCAATGAAGATGTTTATGTAAATATCTCCTCGGGAAAGTAAACATGTTTTTATTGGCCCATTTGTGGTTGGCTTATTCTATTAGTTTTTATAGGGAAAAAAAGGAAAAATAAACCTGAACACTTGTCTACACTTGAAAGACATATAATGAACATGGACCAGGTACAATGAAAGACTATTTTTTAGTCTTGCTTGGAGACCATGATGACAACAACCAGCAGAGTTTAGAAATGGTCTACAGTTAGCCACAAGCACAGGATTTTTTTTTAATGTTTTGTTAGCCACCATACAGTACATCATTAGTTTTTATGTAGTGTTCCATGAGCCACAAGCACAGGATTTTATATACAGCAAAGTGTTACGTGATGTGGGAGATGGTGAATGGAGGCTAGATTTACACCTTCGCTCATTACCTGCTAGCTCCCTATAAGTATTATTTGAAGAATATAAGTAGACATAGTGCTACTACCACACAGATTGAGAAACAAGAGAAATCCTTTCATGTATCCTTTCAACCTCTTTGTTAACATTACTGATGACCTAAACCTTTACTGTATATTAGAGCTTCCTGATCTATTTATTTCATATACCTGTGTGGCGTTTGGTCTTGAATTTGGTCTTGAATTGGTCCTTGAATTTCTTTTCATGGCTATTACACAAGCTAATATATGTATGGTTTTAACATGTGGTACTAAAACCCATAATATTTAAAATAATTGCATATGATAAAATAGAAGTGAATGTATTTTATTACATAGACTTATTTTTGCATGTGTAAAAATGCTCATCTGAGAAATCTGATCAATAGTTTTTTTTTCATTTATCCAATGAAGCAGATAATTTTAAGATAAAGGGGAAAATCGTGCCCTTTTCCTTAATGCCTAGTTCATACAAGATATGATGCATGTGATTTACTTTAGTGGTCATATTATTTTATGCTTTATTAATTTTAAAGCTATTTAATTGTAAAAGATTATCAACATAAGAAGAACCCTTTCCTCAACAAAATATTAAGATTATATTTAAAGCATCTGCCTTTTGTATCTTGGTTCTATAAATTTAGAAAAAAAATCTGAGTCTATTGATTTTAAAAAATAGATAAAAGATGTCTATTTAACCTTTTCACCATCTAGTATTAAAGTATGTCTTACGTATCTTGGATTATAATCCTTAAAAGAAGCAAACATAAATTATGTTTATGTTTATTATGTATTTAGTTTTCATGTTACAAAAATAATTTGAACAACATTGCTTCAATATTACCCACTAGACTTTAAACCACATAAGTACAGGGGCTTTTCTTTATCCGCCTCTGTGTCCTGCAGTACCTTGTACATTAAATCCTCAGACCCCATCCATCTTATAGCTGAAAATTTCTGCTTTTTTTTTAACCAATATCTCTCTATTTTCTGCCTTTCCTAGCTCCTTGATTACTACCATTCCATTCTCTCTTACTACATGTTTAGCTTTCTTAGACTTTACAAATAAGTAACACCATACAGTAATTACTTTCTTCCATCTATCTTATTTCACTTAACATAATGCCCTCAACTTCTATTATTTTTGTAAATGGCAGGATTCCACTCTTTTTCATGGCTGAATAAGATTTATTATATTTCTTCACCTACTCATCTACTGATGGACATTGTTTTGTTTTCATATACTGACTATCATGAATAATGCTATAATGAAATTTGAGAGAAGGTACTTCTTTGATATCCTGTGAATATTCTGTTCTCAACATATTTTCAATATTATTGATGTCTCTCTCTCTCTTTTCACCTAGTTACTTTTGTAACTTTATTTTTTTAAGATGTCATTTATTTTTAAAGAGACAGAGAGAGCATGAGTCGGGGGAAGGAGCAGAGGGTGAGGAAGAAGCTGACTCCCTGCTGAGCAGGAGCCTACATGGGACTCAATCCCAAGATTCTGTGATCATGATCCGAGCCAAAGGGAGACACTTAACTGACTGAGCCACCCAGGCACCTTCACTTTTTTTAACTTTATATGCGGATCTTAACCCTTTCTCTTTTAGACTTAGTATACATAGTTACCCATTTGCGTCTTACCCTTTTCCTTTTTTTAAATAATTTTTTAAAATATGGTACAAATGAGTTACTCTCCCATTAATCACTTTCCACAGAAGCAATTTGTTTTATATTTTTTAATATATATTTCCTTTACTTAATTTGAGTATAGGTGACACACAGTGTTACATTAGTTTCAGGTGTAAAACATAGTGATTCATCATCTCTATATGTTTTGCTATGCTCACACAAGTTTAACTATCATCGGTCATCATCTAATGTTATTATAATATTATTTCCTATTTGTCTTTTATTCCCATGATTTACTCATTCTATAACTGGAAGCCTACATCTCCCACTCCCTTTCATCTTTTATCAGCCTAAATTATTTCATTTAATATAATATCTTATAGACCCATCCATTGTTGTTGCAAATGGCAATATTCCATTTTATATATTATATATAGTTTATATATATATATATATACATGCATTCCATATACATGTATATATACATACACATTCCATTATACACACACACATATGTATGTATACACACACACACACACACACACCCCACATCTTCTTTATCTATTCTTCCATACTTGGACACCCAAATTGCTTCCATATTTTGGTATTGTAAATAATACCACACAAAAAAATAGGAATGCATATATCTTTTCAGATTATTGTTTACATATTCTTAGATATATATTCAGTAATGGAATCACTGGATCATATGGTATTTCCACTTTTAATTTTCTTTTTTTTTTAAAGATTTTATTTATTTATTTGACAGAGAGAGATCACAAGTAGACGGAGAGGCAGGCAGAGAGAGAGAGGGAAGCAGGCTTCTTGCTGAGCAGAGAGCCCGATGTGGGACTCGATCCCAGGACCCTGAGATCATGACCTGAGCCGAAGGCAGCGGCTTAACCCACCAAGCCACCCAGGCGCCCCCACTTTTAATTTTCTGAAGAATCTTCATAATGTTTTCCATAGTGTCTGAGCCAATTTAATTCCCACCAATAGTGAATAAGGGTTCCTCTTTCTCCACATCCTTTCCAGCACTTGTTATTTCTTATCTTTTTGAATCTAGCCATGCAAACAAGTATAAGGTGGTAACTTATAGTTTTGATTTGCATCTCCCTGATTAGTAATGCTGAACATCTTTTCATGTGTTTGTTAGCCATCTCTATGTCTTTTTTGAGAAAACATCAATTCAAGTCTCCTGCCCATTTTTTAATCAGATAGTTTTTGGTGTTTAGTTACTATATTGCAAAAATGGATACATATATATCATATATATGTATATGGTATATATAGTATTGTCCACTTTAAATTGCATACTTAAGTTTAAGTTTTTGTCTATTTTAATAAAAACACAAGGGTTGTCCTTTCATCTTCTCCTCTATAAATCAGTTTTAAAGATCATCCCCACACAATGCACATATTTGATTAGTTACCTTACATAAACTTTATCTGTAAAACTTCAGGTCAGATATTATGAAAAAATTAACTTCTTCAAATTCAAGTAGGGTTATGGTGTAGTAGGTAAATTCAAAGTCTAAGCGAAATTCATAAATGTGTTCTAATTATAAATGTGGGTCTCATAAGAATAACACACTGTCCCCAGGTCTCCTTTCCAGTCTGGTGACCATTCACAACACTCTATTTGGGATCTCAAAGCAATACATATCCATGGAATTACAGGCATTTCTGGGAAATTACTAAAATATATTTTTCAGCTTATGCTAATCAGGAGATTTCAAGGATATCATTTATACCTCATTTGTATGGTTTCCTGAAAAGATGGCAAAGACTATCCCCCCTCTTTTCTGTTAGATACCAGAAGGTCTCCTTCCTCCAACCGGCCTATAAGTAGAAAGCTCCTTAGTTACTATTCCTAAGTAAAATTTTGGTGGTCTAGTGTTGTACCCATATAAATGGAAATAAATTGAGGTGGTTACACTGCTACTGGCTGATGGCTACTCTCCCTTTTCCAATCTAAATGCAGTTTTTATTAAATCACAAATTCTTCTTTTAAATTCTGAGTATGAATTTTATGAAAAAAAATGTATTACCTATGTTTAGGGTTGTTTTAGTGACTTATATTTAGGAAAAATGAAGGAAGAGAAAAAAGTGTATGAGACAGGATAATTGGAAACTCCAGAAAAATACAATATTTTATAGAAAGGGAATATTATTATAATATATGCATTATGTACCCTAGGGCTTCAGTAACCAAGTACCACAAACTGGGTAATTTAGAACAACAGAAATTTATTCATAATTCTGGGGGAAAGAAATCAGAAATCAAGATACAGAAATCAAGATCCAGCTCCAACTGAAGAAAATAGAGAAGAATCTGTTCTGCACTTCTTCCTTAATTTTGGCTTGTAAATGACCATTGTCTCCTCCTGATTCTTCATATTGTCTTCTCTCTATTTCTATATTCAAAATTTTTTAAAGATTTTATTTATTTATTTGACAGAGAGGGACACTGCAAGAGAGGGAACACAAGCAGGTAGAGTGGGTTAGGGAGAAGCAGGCTTCTCACTGACCAGGGAGCCTGGTGTGGGGCTTGATCCCAGGACGCTAGGATCATGACTTGAAGCAAAGACAGATGCTTAACTTAATGACTGGGTCACCCAGGCAATCCCCAAATATTTGTTTTTTTTTTTTTTTAAGATTTTATTTATTTATTTGACAGAGAGAGATCACAAGTAGAGAGGCAGGCAGAGAGAGAGAGGGAAGCAGGCTCCCCGCTGAGCTGAGAGCCCGATGCGGGACTCGATTCTAGGACCCTGAGATCATGACCTGAGCCGAAGGCAGCGGCTTAACCCACTGAGCCACCCAGGCGCCCCCAAATATTTGTTTTTTATATGGACAAGAGTCACATTGATTTAAGGCTCACTCTAATGACTTCATCTTAACTTAACCACACCTGCAAAAACCATATTTCCAAATAACATTATGTTCCAAGGTACTTGGGGTTAGGGCTTCAACATATCTTTTGGGAGAATACAATTCAATTCATAATAGTATACAACCTGACTTAGTGTAAATAGTGGGATTATGTCATGATAATGGAAGCAGTTACTATTGATCTAACCAAGGGGAATTGGAGGTGTATGTGTGCATAAAAAAAAGTTAAATCCTGAAACTTAAAAAAAGAAAAGGTAGCAATGTTAGCAGTTTACTTACATATTAAAACTAATATCAATAGAATCTGGAAAGATTGAGAGACTGGAAAGTTGAGAGTAGGTTTGAAGAACTAAACAGAGTTTGGTTGCAGGTAGATGAAATTAAGATGATATTGTTGTTTTAATAATATATTTTAGAATTATATAGATATAAATGTTAATTTTGTATATAATATACTATGATAAAATAAAATTTGAATTAAATCATAATTAAATATACATGTAAAGTGTCCCAGACATTTAGAAACATGGCAGTTGGAAGCCCTAAGTCTTAGACTGATTTTAAGACTGTTGAGGTCCTGTCCAAATTAAAAATGAGTAACAAAATAAATGTTTACTGGGTGCTAATAGAAAAAAGTCACTAATTGATACTAGAAATTCCTATTTCTTCTTCCTTTCCTTCCTTCTTTCTTCCTTCCTTTTTCTCTTTCTTCCTTTCCCTCTTCTCTTTCTTCCTTTCCTCAAATTCTGTGTCTTTTCAGTTTAAGGAACTAATCTTTTTTTCTTCCATCACTTGAAAGATACTCTCCCATTTCTTTCTGACCCAAGTAATTTCTGATAAAGACACTATTATTGAATTGAGTTTCCCCTCTAAGTAAAGTGTCATTTTCTCTGGATGTTTCAAGCGTCCTTCTTTTTCATGTGTCTTTACCTTTCAGATGTTTAATTATGTATGATGTATCTTGGTGTGAATTTCATCGGGTTTATCCTTTTGGGATTTCCTTCTTGAAACTGCAGATTTATGTCTCTTGCCAAATTTGGGAAGTTTTAGCTACTATTTACTTTTACTACTTCTTCAGCTCTGGCCTCCTTTTCCTCCCAGAAGTCTGACGACTTAAAAGTTAGATCTTTTATTTATTTTAAAGATTTTATGTATTTATTTTACACAGAGAGATACAGTGAGAGAGGGAACACAAGCAGGGGAAGTGGGAGAGGGAGCAGGGAGTCAGATGTGGGGTTTGATCCCAGGGCCTGGGATCATGACCTGAGCCGAAGGCAGATACTTAATGTCTAAGCCATTCAGGCACCCAGTTAGGTCTTTTATTATAGTTCCACAGGTATCTATTTTTTTTCTCTTTTTGAATATAAACGTCCAACTGTTTTAGCACCATTTGTTTAAAAATGTATCTTTTTTCTGTTGAATTGCTTTTGTATATTTAGTGAAAATCAATTGACCCATATATAGATCTACTGTTGGGCTTTCTATTCTCTTGCCTGATTTATGTGTCTATTTTTTCATGATTCCCACACCCTCTTGATTACTGCAAGTTTTGTCTTAAAAAGCAGTTAGTGTCAGTCTTTCAACTTTATTTTTAATTAGTTTTGTAGTTTCTAGTTCTTTTGCCTTTCTACTTACAATTTAGATTTATTTCATCATTTCTTAAAAACCCAAAATCTGTAAATTATTTTTTATTGAGATCATATTTAATGTATAGGTCAATTTTTGAGAGACAATTTTGAAATAATTTTGAGAGACAATTAGTATCTTAACATTAGCTTTTCAATACATGAACATGGAATATCCTTCCATTTATTTAGACCTTCTTTGATGTCTTTCATTACTGTTTTATAATTTTAAGATTAAAAGTTACCTATATACCTGTTTGATTTATGTATATTCGTATTTCAGGCTTTTCATTGTTTATGGAAAATAAACTTGTCATGTTCTTATTTTGTTGTTGTTTGGTTTGGTTTGGTTCGGTTTTAGCTTTAGTTTACAATTGAATTGAAAACTTATTTTTTGTGTGTTGCCCTAGTACCCTAAACCACCCTACATATCCTCACTAGTTACAATAGCAATTTTTTGTGGATTATTTTATTTTTTAGCATACACAACCATGGATTTTATAAGCACAATTTATTTATTTATTTTTTATTATTTTTTTTTTGCTTTAATTAACTGCAAACCAAGTCCTCCATTGTCATGTTTCAGGGGTCCATAAAAGTGGCTTACATACTTTCTTTCTGTTTAGAAGGAAAGTTTTTTCTACCCTTTAGGATTCTTCTAGTTGTCTAAGAATTAACTTGACATGAAACAGATTTCTAAGAGAAAGAAAAAACAAGTTTAATTACATACACATAGAGGCCCAATAATGAAATTGAGACCCTAAAGAAATCACCAAGGTAGGCAGTTTTTATACTTTTTAAACAAAGAAACAATAAATCTGTGAGGAATTGACAAGAACAAAGAGAACCTAGGTTTGGGAGCTTCAATTAATAAGGAACTGTAAACAAAAGAACTTGAAGGAACTTCCCTATATCTGGTGATAAGAGTATCTTTACCTCCTCTTACAAGGTGGATACCTCTCACATGGACGATTTATTTCTTGTTTTCTGTCAGAGTATTCTTTTTCCACTGGCTGTTTCTTAAGTAATTTTTATTTAAAATAATCTATATCCCTAAGTGACACATTAGGCTGTCCTACTCTTGGCCTCTATATTCCTGAAATTAAGATAAAGGATTTAGTTCTTCACAAAAGATGGCTATATGGTTTTTCTTTGTAATCTCTTGATATGGTAAATTACATTTAGTGGTTGTTGTATTAAGAACCACAGTTTAGGGGCGCCTGGGTGGCTCAGTGGGTTAAAGCCTCTGCCTTTGGCTCAGGACATGATCTCAGGGTCCTGGGATCGAGCCCCGCATCGGGCTCTCTGCACAGTGAGGAGCATGTTTCCTCCTCTCTCTCTGCCTGCCTCTCTGCCTACTTGTGATCTCTGTCTGTCAAATAAATAAATAAAATCTTTAAAAAAAAAAAAAAAAAAGAACCACAGTTTATTCCTTGGGAAAACCTGAGGGTTGGAAGCCTCTATAGCCTAGTATTTAATACCATTTTTTTTCCATTTCACAATTTTAAAGATAAATTTAATCAGAATATTGATAAAGGTAGAGAAGACAACCCAACTGCCATGTTGAAATCTGTGCTGGGCTAGTAGTAGCATGCAATAAATACTGCTTAAATTTTCAGAAATTTCTTGGTAAAAACATGCATCTTGGTAAAAACATGGTGCAATGAACTCCCTTAAATGAACTCCTAGCTCTTAAGCCTGATGTATATGTTCATCTGTGGCATTGTCCTTGCTTACCTTTCCAGCCAGCATTTTGTTTTATATATTTTATGTCAGCCATGATACAATTTTGAGAAACCAAACAACTGTAAACTCATCTTCTTACTTTCCCTGTAATCAGAATATGCTCTGCATGCTCTGTACTCTTTTCTGGCTTATTCTTATTTTTATTAAAAAATTGAGCAATGGGAAAAAATTGAGCAATGGAAAGGCACCTCAGTGACTCGGTCAGCCAAGTGTCTGTCTTCAGCTCAGGTCATGATCCCAGGGTCCTGAAATCAAGTCCTGTATCTGGCTCCTTGATCCTCAGGGAGTCTGCTTCTCCCTCTGCCCCTCCCTCCACTCATTCTCATTCTCTCTCTCTCTCTCTCATTCTCAAATAAATAAATAAGTAAATGATAAATAAATAAATAAATAAAATCTTTTTGAAAAAATTGAACAATGGTGTATCATTACATTGTGAATATTTCCATTCCTTTCCACTATGTATAGAATGTCCTACTCTGTATTACATAATGTTAAATATCCTATATCATAGATACTTCTGATTTTATTTGCATGTCTGTGTCACTGGACCATAAGGTTTTGAAAGAAAATTAAAAATTAAAAAATGCTACTCTGGTCACCCTCTTTCTCAGGATTTAGAAACACTAGCACATGCATAATTCTCAAAAAAAAAAAAAAAGCTGAGAAATGAATGAACATATTGATTAATCCAGGTCTGATAAAGGTTTATTGATAAGATTTTCTTCAGGAATGCATATTCTACCTAATTTAGCTTATTGATTTAAAATAGATTCATTGTAGGTATGTTTCATAAGACAAGGGAAACACAAACAAAAGTAAACTGTTGGGACTACACCAAAATAAAAAGCTTTTGCACAATGAAGGAAATGATAAAATGAAAAGGCAACTTACTAAATGGGAGGAGATATTTGCAAATGATAAACAAGGGATTAATATCCAAAATATGTAAAAAACTTATACAATGCAATACCAAA
This sequence comes from Lutra lutra, assembly GCF_902655055.1. Taxonomy (NCBI): domain Eukaryota; kingdom Metazoa; phylum Chordata; class Mammalia; order Carnivora; family Mustelidae; genus Lutra; species Lutra lutra. The sequence continues at coordinate 27,797,253 of NC_062291.1, read as the reverse complement.
CAATATCTGATTATAAATGGACAGTGTGGCTCCGTCAGTTAAGCCACCTACTCTTGATTTCAGGTCAGATCATGATCTCAGGGTGATGAGATCAACCTCTACATCAGGCTCTGTGCTAGGCATGGAGACTACTTCTCTCTCTCTCTCTTCCTCTCTCTTGGCTCCCCCATCCTACCCCTGCTTGTGCTCTCTTTCTTCCTCGAACATAAATAAATAAATAAATCTTTAAAAAGAAAATGGACAAAGGACTTGAGTAGATACTTTCCCAAAGAAGAAATAGAGATGGCCATGAAAAAATGTTCAACATTACTAATCATCAAGGAAATGCAAATCAAAACCATTATGAGATATCACCCCACATCTGTCAGTATGGCTCGATTCAAAAAGATAAGAAAAAGGAAAAGAAAAGAAATAATAAGTGTTGTCAAGTTTGTGGAGAAAAAGGAGCCCTCATGTACTGTTGGTGGGAATTAAATTGGTTCAGCCAGTATAGAAAACAGTTTGATTTCTTAAAAATTAAAAAATGGAAGTACTGTAAGATCCAGTAATTCCTTTACTGGGCATTTATCTAAAGAAAATGAAAACAATTTGAAAAGATATGTGCACTCCTATGTTTATTGTGGCATTGTTTATAATAGCCAAGATAAGGAAGCAACTCGAGTATCTGTGGGTAGATGAATGGATAAAGAAGATGTGGTAAATTTATGTTATGGAATATTACTCAGCCTTAAAAAAAGGATAAGATCTTGCCATTTGCAACAAAGTGGGTGGATTTAGACGGTATTATAATAAGTGAACTAAGTCAGAGAAAGACCAATACCATATGATTTCACATGTATGTGGAATCTAAAACACAATACAGATGAAAAATAAACAAAAAGAAAAATGAGACCTATAAATACAGGGAGAAAAATGACAGTTGCCAGAGGTTGGAGAATGGAAGGATGGGTAAAATGGATGAAGGGAAGTAGGAGATACAGGCTTCTAGTTAAGGAGTAAATAAGTCACAAGAATAAAATGAATAAAATATGGTCAATGGTATTTCAGTAGCATAATATAGTGACAGATGTTAGCTACACTTGTGAGCATAGCATAACATAACAAGTTGTTGAATCACATAAAAAAATTCTTTTTTATGGCTGAATAATATTCTTCCAATCTCTGAGCAAACAGGTGGTATGGAGATTTCTTTCTGTCTCCCAGATCCTAGACTAGTCTCTGTTAAACAACTCCCAATTGTCCAGGATCTATAATACGGTCCTGTGATCATTTGTCACCTGAGGATGTCCAAATTCAACTCTAGAGCCTAGCTGAGTGTTCAGTCCATCACAGTGTTTACTGGAGAAGACCTGTTTACCCAGAGCATTCTGACTGTTATGCTAACTTGTCAATCCTGCCCAAATGTATTTTTCATTACAAAATATGTGACAAACCTGGATGAAGAGTAATATGCAATGTCAATTTAAGAAAATTTTAAAAAGTCCTTTAACTAATAAGTGATGATAACAAGGTTGCAGAACAAGTTAATATACAAAATAAATTGCTTTCTTATATACCAACAAGTGGAATTTAAAACTAAGAGCATAGTATTTACATTAGTACCCTAAAGTATGAATTATAAATATAACAAAATATACACAAGAACTATTTAAGGAAAACTACAAAATTTGGATGAACAAAATCAAAGAAGAAATAAATTAATGGAGAAATATTCTATATTCATGAATAGAAAGACTTAATATTGCCAAGTTGTCAGTGTTTCCCAACTTGATCTAGGTAATTCCAATCAAAATACAGGAAGTTACTTTGTACATACTGACAAACGGATTCAAAGTTTGCATGGAGAGGTAAAAGACCCAGAATAGCCAACAGTATTTAAGGAGAACTAAGTCCGGAGACAGATACCAACCCCACACACAACTACAGGGCTTACTTTAAAGCTACAGTAATCAAGAGAGTGTAGTATGTGTAGAAGAATGAACAGATCACTGGAACAGAGTACAGAGTCCAGAAATAAACCCCCATAAATGTAGTCAGTCACTCTTTGACAAAGGAGCAATGACAATTCAATGGAGCAAAAAATTTCTTTTACAAATTTTTCAGGAACAACTGAACATCCATATGCAATATAATAACACTAGACCCAAAACTTATGTCTTCACAAAAATTAGCTCAAAATGGATCATAACTTAGACATAAAATGTGAAATTATAAAACTCTAGAACACAACACAGTAGAAAACCTAGATGATTTCATGTATGGTGACTCATTTTAGGTATAACACCAAAAAACAGATCCATGAAATAAATAAGTGGTAAGTTGGATTTCACTAAAATTAAAACTTCTGCTCCATGAAAAACAATGTCAAGAGATGATAAATCAAACCACAGACTGGGAGAAAATATTAAGACTCTTCTGATAAAGACTGGTAGCTAAATTATACAAAGAACTCCTAAAACTCAACAATAAAAAAAAATTAAATGGGCCAAAGACAAAATCAAGATGTCTTCAATAGATGAATGGATAAACTGTGGTCCATTCAGACAGTGGATTATTATTCAGTGCTAAAAGAAATGAGATGTCAACCATGAAAAGACATAGAGAAAACTTAAATGCGTGTTACCACATGAAAGAAGCCAATCCGAAAAGACTGCATACTGTATGATTCCAAGTGCATGACATCCTGGAAAACCCAACTATGGAAACAATAAAAAAATCAGTGGTTGTCAGCAAGGGATGGGAGGAGGAATTGGGGGAAAGGGATTTTTAGGGCATTAACAATATGATACCATAATAATGAATATATATCAGTATACATTTTTCCAAACCCATAGAACATATAATTTCAAGAGTGAACTGTAATGTAAATTTGGAATTTTGGCAATTATAATGTGTCATATATATTAGTTAAATGTAAAAAATGTACCACTCTGGTAAAGCATGCTCATAATATGGTAAGGTTACCTGAATGGGGGACTGTATAACGAAATCTCGGTAATTTCCCCTCAATTTTGCTATAAACCGTAAACTCCTCTAAAAAAAAAAAAGTCTTAACAAATATTTTTTTAAATCTTCTACTTCAGTGATAAGGCTTTCTGTTTTTTCTGTAAAATCTACCTGAGTACAGATGGGAGAGACATTGAACATAATACAATTCTCCAAGCATGGATAATCAAATAAAATAATAATAAAAAATTGACAGAAAGCACATATAAATACCAGCCTTAGAAATTCAAAGGAAATTTTTAAAGTAAGTTGGAATATTTTATAGATTTGATTCTCACTACTTAAAAAGCTTTCTATAATTTTAATTGACTATTTTTGCTAATATTTTTTATTTAATTAAAACACATGTGCCACAAAGGATTTTTTTCTTGAAGAATGTGGCAAGGAAGAGTGTGATGGTGAGAAATCAACTAACATGTTTTTGGAATAAGATTTGTTAAATTACCTTTTAGAACCCACCCAGAGTCCCAAGACCAGCAGGACAACAAGAATAACAATAATAATATAATGTTGATGGTCACTTAGCACTTGCTTTTGATGATGAATAAAAAATAAAATCCAGAGTACTCTATTAAGCAATTTGGCCAGATCTTCTTCATTGTAATTGCCTATAAACTATTTCATATTTGAATAAACACCACTGGATATATCTGCAGCTTCCTTTTAGACATAAATACCACATGCTCTGAAAAATATAAAATTGGTAGTATATTTCATTGCCAGCTGTATTTTCTCTCTTCCAATTATGTAATAAAATCAATTGAAATTACTGCTTTACTAACTTGGCTTATATAACATGCTTGCTGGTTCAATATAGTGAATGTCAATTTGTCTATTCAGGTATTTCTACATTTTGTGTTTTGTTTTCATTAATTTTTTTAGTGAAAGAAACCCCCCCAAAATCTTAGGTTAATAAAACCCCCTATTCATCCACCAGCAGATAAAATAAAATGTCTAATAAAATATCTTCCTAGGTAGTAGGAAAGCTCAAGATTAAAAAAATGAGTTCAAACTAGAAATATTTACATTTAACACTTCAAACACTGTTTTTGTTTATAAAGGATGAAAGTTTAAATTTAATTTGAGGAAAGTATTACTTGATTCTTGGGAAAATGCTAATAGTATCTATATTTCTTTCAGTTACATTAATATAGAACAAGTGTCTAGACATTCTTGGGGTAGATTCACCTGCAGTATATCTTGAATAATGTTTTACTTAACATAGGATCATTTTGCAAATGTAAATTGGATTATATTAATTTAATTGAGATTTCCATATATTTTGTGGCTTTTCTTGAGGAGAAATGCTACATTTCTCATTGGATCTAGATTACCAGATATAGTATTGTACTGGATACATTGTGTTCATTGTGTCTTGTTCTTATTTGAGGACAGTTTTGTTTTTTTTTTTAAGATTTTATTTATTTATTTGACAGACAGAGATCACAAGGAGGCAGAGAAGCAGGCAGAGAGAGGGGGAAGCAGGCTCCCTGCCAAGCAGAGAGCCCGATGTGGGGCTTGGTCCCAGGACCCTGAGATCATGACCTGAGCTGAAGGCAGAGGCTTTAACTCACTGAGCCACCCAGGCGCCCCTGAGGAGAGTTTTTAAATTTGTTTCATTTTTTTCATTTTCCTCTCATTGAGTATGTGTCTTTGTGTCTGTGGGTGTTTCTTTTATCTTTGTATTGTGTTTATTATTCAAAATACATTAATTAGAAATGGTGAAAAGTGCCAGATAAAAATATGAGCTTCTTTGTATGAGGCCGTGGACAGGTATCAGACCTCACCATTCAGGGTGGCATGTCTCATACTCAGAGAAGCCCCATTTGTCCACTCTATTTTAATTAGGTCTCTTCTAGTATTCTTTATGTCTTGAAACCTTTTTTGTTGTTGTTGTTTTGTTTTTCCCTAAAATTAATCCTTATATATTTTATATTAATAATCTGATAGCATTAGAATACAATTTTTAAATTAATGTATGCAAATAACCAGAGAGTTTTATTTCTGTAACTGCCTCCTTGTACTCCTGAGATTTCATCTTATTTAAAAAAAAAATCGTATTTTATTTGAGAGAGAGAGCAGAGCAATAAAACACAAACAAAAGGGAGAGGGAGAAAGACAAGCAAACTTCCTGCAGAGCAGGGAGCCTGATGTAGAGGTTGGACCCTGGACCAGGACCCTGATATCATGACCTGAGCCCAAGGCAGATGCTAAGCCAACTGAACCACCCAAGCATCCCAAATTTCCATCTTTTTGAAAGGAACTTAAAATTGTCAGTTATTAATAGCCTGGTTTAAAACTTTCTGCCTCCGGGCGCCTCGGTGGCTCAGTGGGTTAAAGCCTCTGCCTTCGGCCCAGGTCATGATCCCAGGGTCCTGGGATCAAGCCCCACATTGGGCTGTCTGCTCCGCAGGGAGCCTGCTTCATCTTCTCTCTCTCTCTCTCTCTCTCTGCCTGCCTCTCTGCCTACTTGTGATCTCTGTCTGTCAAATAAATAAATAAAATCTTTAAAAAAAAATAAGGAAAATAAAACTTTCTGCCTCAAATAAACTTAGTGTCATATACATAAGAAATAAGTCATTAAGGCTTTGCTTCCTTTCCTTTGACAGATGGTACAGTTACTAGAGCTAGGGTACTAGTTTTCTAAATGTGGTGATATATGAATCTAATTGCCCCTACCTGTTTATTTTTCCTGCAGAGTCCTCAGCATTTGGAGGTGGACTCCATGGCATGGAGATAATTAGAATGCTTGACTGTACATATTTGTATGAGAACACTAAATGAGGTAATCTGGCCCTTGCCTACAGTATCAAGGGTAAGACTCGGGTTGTAGACTCTGCAAGTGGCCACATATAGCCACAGCAGTAAAATATCTTTGCTGCTCTTCCTTTCCCTCCATCATTACTGATTATTTGATGAAGTCTTATTATGTAAAGTAAAAGATTCACATGTGAAATCTTATGTATGTTCCTTATGCAAATGTACAGTTTGGTTTCTTTATTAGTTTAGTGCATTAAGAAGTATAGTTAGCCCCATGTGGTAATTTATTATTGAGTATAATGGCCACCTCCTAAGGGAAAATAACTATACAATAGGTCTAGGTCAACTTTATTTAACAAAGAATAAAACTAGAAGACTGCCTGAGTGTGAATTTGTGGAAATGTATTAACCCCCTAGGGATTCCTACAAAAACAGAAAAAGCAGTGGGCATTTGGAGTTTACACAAAGATTTCTCTGATTAAAAAAAAAAAGAAATTGAGGAGAATCTAAACTTTATTGTTTTTTTTTTTAGCAATGAGAAAAAAAAAAGACTGCAAACTTAATGGCAGATGAAGGCTTGTAAAAATTTAATCTTACTCAGAATTTCTGGGTATTTATCCTCTCACATTTACCATCTTTGATTTTTATGTTGAAATATAGATTAAGACTAATTTTGTCCTTTAAAATTTTGTGTGTGTGTGTATGTGAGGAGACTTCAAAAATGTGGTTGGATTGAATGATATCTGGGATTTTGTTCATTTAATATTTCTACATGTATTTTTTTTTATTTTGGTAAAACATACATAACATAAAAATAGCATTTCAATGGTTTTTAAGTGTATAGTTCATTAAAATTAAATATATTCATACTATTGTGCAACTATAACCATATCCATCTTTGGAATTTTGTATCCTCCCAAATTGAAACTTCATACCCATTAAACAATAACTCCCTATTAATTCCTCCTTCCAGCCCCTGGAAACCACCATTCTACTTTTGTCCCTATGGATCTGATTACTTTCTTCACTTTGTATAAGTGGAATCATGCAGGATTTATCCTTTGTGACTGGCTTAAGTCACTCAGCATAATGTCCAAAGTGTCCATCCATTTTTTAGTGTGTGCCAGAATTTCCTTTCCTTTTAAGGCTGAATAATTTTACATCATATATATACCATTTGTTTATCCATCTACATGCTTATCTATTGACATGCCGATGGACACTTGGGTCATTTCCACCTTTTGGCTATTGTGAATAATGCTGCTATAAACATGATTTATAAATATCTGACTTTCTCCTTTTAATAATTTTGGTATATGCCAGAATGGAATTATTTGATCATATGGTTATATATATATATATATATATATATATGTAGATAGATATAGATATAGATAGATTGCATTTATAGAGAGAGTGAGTAGGGGAGGGTCAGAGAAGGACAGCAAGAGAATCTCCACACTAGGTGTGGATACAGGGCTGAGTCCCATCACCCCCAGATCATGATCTGAGCTGAAATCAAGAGTGAGACACTTAACTGACTGAGCTATCCAGACACAACAGTAATTCTATTTTTAACTTTTTCAGAAAATGCTAAATTTTCATAGTGGTTGTACCTTTTGCCATTCCCACAGCAATGCACAAGGGTTCCAAGTTACCCACAACCTTACACTTGTTATTTTGTTTGTTTTTTGTTTGCTTTCTTGTTGTATAATGGCAATCTTTTTTTTTAGTTTAAATTCAATTAGCCAACATATATTACATCATTAGTTTCAGATATGGAGTTCAATAATTCATCAGTTACATACAACACCCAGTGCTCATCATATTGCATACCCTCCTTAATACCCATCACCCAAGTACCCCATTGCTGACCCAACTCCCCTCCAGCAATCCTCAGTTTATTTTCTACAGTTCAGAGTCTCTCATGGTTTGTCTCCTTCTCTGATTACTTCCCATTCTGTTTTCCTCCCTTCCCCTATGATCCTCTGTTTTGTTTCTTAAATTCCATATATGAATGAGGTCATATAATTCTCTTTCTCTGACTAATTTCGCTTAGCGTAATGCCTTCTAGATATATCCACATCATTGTAAATGGCAAGATTTCATTTTTTGATGGCAGAGTAATATTCCATCATGTGTGTAGAATATATATATATATATATATATATATATATATACATATATATATATATATATCTCACATAATCTTTATCCATTTATCTGTTGATGGACATCTCACATCTGAATTCTTTCCATCTTTCCATAGTTTGGCTATTGTGGACATCACTGTTAAATAAAAACATTGGGGTGCAGGTGTCCCATTTGGCTCATTACATTTGTATTTGGGGGTAAATACCTAGCAGCGCAATTGCTGGGGCACAAGGTAACTCTATTTTTAACTTCTTGAGGAACCTCCATACTGTTTTCCAGAGTGACTGTACCAGCTTCCATTCCCAACAAAAATGTAAGAGGGTTCCCCTTTCTCTGCATCCTTACCAACATTTGTTGTTTCCTGACTTACTAATTTTAGCCATGCTGACTGGTGTGAGGTGGTATCTCATTATGGTGTTTTACTGATTTATATTTACCTGATGCCAAGTGACATGAAGCATATTTTCACATATCCTTTGGCCATCTGATATCTTTTTCGAGAAATGTCTGTTTATGTCTTCTGCCCATTTCTAGACTAGATTATTTGTTCTTTGGGTGTTGAGTTTGATAATTTCTTTCTAGATCTTCAATACTAGCCCTTTATCTGATTTGTCATTTGCAAATATCTTCTCCCATTCCATAGGTTTTCTCTTAGTTTGTTGACTGTTTCCTTTGCTGTGCAGAAGCCTTTTATCTTGACGAAGTCTCCATAGTTCATTTTTGCTTTGTTTCTCTTGCCTTTGGAGACATGTCTAGCAAGAAGTTGCTGTGGTTGAGGTTGAAGACATCATGTCAGTGAGACAGGATTTTGATAAATTCCTGTCTTACATTTAGGCCGTTCATCCATTGTGAGTTTATCTTTGTGTATGGTGTAAGAAAATGGTCTGTTTTCATTCTTCTGCATGTGGTTGTACAATTTTCCCAGCAACCATTTGTTGAAGAGATTGTCCTTCTTCAATTGGATATTCTTTCCTGCTTTGTCAAAGATTAGTTGACAATATAGTTGAGGGCCCATTTCTGGGTTCTCTATTCTTTTTTTTTTTTAACTTTTTATTCATTTATTTGACACAGAGAGAGAAATCACAAGTAGTCAGGGAGGCAGGCAGAGAGAGAGGGGGAAGCAAGCTCCCCGCTGAGCAGAGAGCCTGATGCAGGGCTCGATCCCAGGATCCTGGGATCATGACCTGAGCCAAGGGCAGAGGCTTAACCCACTGAGCCACCCTGGTGCCCCTGTTCCATTGATCTATTTGTCTATTTCTGTTCCATTGATCTATTTGTTCCACTGTTCCACAATTCTGTTCCATTGATCTATTTGTCTATTTTTGTGCCAGAACCATATTATCTTGATGATTACAGTTTTATAATAAAGCTCAAACTCTGGCATTGTAATGCCACCAGCATTATTTTTCTTTCCCAACATCCCTCTATTTGGGGTCTTTTCTGGTTCCATACAAATTTTAGGATTATTTGTTGTAGCTCTGAAAAATATTGATGTTATTTTGATAGGGATTGCCTAAATATGTAAATTGTTCTGGGTATCATAAACAATTTTACAATATTTATTCTTCCAATCTATGAGCATGAAATGTTATTCCATTTCTTTGTATCTTCCTCTATTTGTCTCATAAGTGTTTTATAGCTTTCAGAGCACACATCCTTTATCTCTTTGGTAAAGTTTATTACTAGGTATCTTATTTTTCTTGTGCAATCGTAAATGGGTTAGATTCCTTAATTTCTCTTTCTTCTGTCTCATTGTTAGTGTATAGAAATGTAACTGATTTCTGTTCATTGATTTTATAACCTGCCATGTTGCTAAATTCCTTATGTGTTCTAGCAATTTTGGAGTGGCATCTTTTGGGGTTTCCATGGAAATTATCATTTCAACTGCAAAGACGGAGAGTTTGAAATCTTTGCCAATTTGAATGCCTTTTATTTCTTTTAGTTGTCTGATTGCTGAGGCTAGGAATTGTAATATTATGTTTAACAAGCATGCTGAGATTGGGTATGTCTGTCGTGTTCCTGACCTTAAGGCAAAAGCTCTCAGTTTTTCCCCATTGAGAATGATATTTGCTGTGGGATTTTCATATATGGTTTTTATGATATTGATATATGTTCCCTCTATCCTCACACTGTGAAGACTTTTTAATCAAGAAAGAATGCCGTATTTTGCCAAATGTTTTTTCTGCATCAATTGAGAGAATCATGTGGTTCTCGTCCTTTCTTTTAATAATGTGATGTATCATGTTGACTGATTTTTGGATGTTGAACCACCCTTGCCATGAATAAACTTCTTAATGTACTGAAGCCAAAAGAACAGTAGAACAGATCAATGGAAGTAGAAGTTAGTTCTTTGAAAGAATTAATAAGATCAATAAACCCTGACTCAGACTTATCAAAAAGAGAAAGGACCAAAATTAATAAAGCCATGAATGAAAAAGGAGAGATCAACAGGGTGCCTGGGTGGCTCAGTGGGTTAATCCTCTGCCTTCTGCTGGGTCATGGTCTCAGGGTCCTGGGATCGAGCTCTGCATCAGACTTTCTGCTCAGTGGGGAGCCTGGTTCCCCCTCTCTCCCTGCCTGCCTCTCTGACTACTTGTGGTCTCTCTCTCTCTCTCTGTCAAAAAAATAAATAAAACCTTTAAAAACAGAAAGAAGGAAAAAAGAAAGAAAGAAAGAAAGAAAGAAAGAAAGAAAGAAAGAAAGAAAGAAAGAAAGAAATAGAAAGAAAGGTAGGAAGGAAGGAAGGAGGGATCACAACCAACACCAAGTAAAAATAAACAATTTTAAGGATATATTATAAGCAACTGTATGCCAACAAATTAGAAACCTGGAAGAAAGAGATGCATTCCTAGAAACTTATAAATTACCAAAACTGAAACAGGAAGAAATAGAAAACATGAACAAATCCATAACAAGAAAGGAAATTGAAACAATAATAAAAAAATCTCCCAACAAATAAGAGTCCAGGGCTGGATGGCTTCACAGGGGAATTTAAAGAACTAATATTTATTCTTGTGAAGCTATTTCAAAGAAGGAAAGGGAAGGAAAACTTCCAAACTTATTCTATGAAGCCAGCATTACTTTGTCCCCAAAACCAGACAAAGACCCCAACGAAAAGAATTATAGACCAGTATCTTTAATGAACATGGTTGTCAAAATTCTCACCAAAATACTAGCTAATAGGATCTAACAGTATATTAAAAGAATTACTCACCATGACCAAGTGGGATTTATTCATGGACTATAATGGCAATCCTAATTCATGTGAGGTGGTATCTCACTGGGAATTTGATTTTCATTTCCCTAATGATTAGTGATGTTGAGTATCTTTTTATGCACCCACAGTTTATATGTGTATCTTTGGGGAAATATTTATGCAAGTTCTTTGCCTATTTTTCAATTAAGTTTCTTGCTTTCATTTTGTTGCTTTGTAGATATTCCTTATATAATTGGTATATTAACTCCCTTATCAAATATGTGATTGGCAAATATTTTCTCCCATTCTGTGAGTTGCCTTTTCATCAAGTGATAGTATCATTTGATGCACAAAAGTTTCAATTTTTTATTAGTCCAAATGACCTATTTTTCTTCTGATGTTTGTGCTTTTGGTATCCTACCAAAACAATCATTGCCAAACCCAATGTCATGAAGCTTTCCTCCTAGGTTTTCTTCCAAGAACTTTATAGTTTTGGCTCTTGTATTTAGCTGTGATCTGTGATTTAACTTATTTTTTAGTTAAATATATTTTTGTACATGGCATAAGGGTCTAACTTCATTTTTTTTTGTATATGGATATCCAGTTTTCCCAACATTATTTGTTGAAAAGACTCCTTTTCTCTATATATATTTACAATGAATTTAAAATGGATTTTATTAGAAATGATGGTACTATGTTGTTATTATTTGAAATGATGTCTAATATGTGGTATATTTTGAATAAGGAAGATTGTGAGACTTCAGATGATATATGTTTGAGAGGAATTTTGTTATTTCAATAACAAAATGCATTTGAGTTACTTTTATATTGTATCTTATTCTTAAGCCTACTTCATAGTGTACTATTCAAAACGTAGATTACCTTAACTCTTAAATCCAAAAATCTGAGTATAATAAAATAGCATCTAAGCTCATAGAAACATACAAATATATACTCCAGAAACAATAAAAACTGTTTTGTGTGTGTGGTTCATAACACTTTAGGGTCCTGTGCTTAGAGGATTTTTTTTCTCTTTCTTTATTAACTATAACTGAAATAAGTACTTTCTGTTGATTTTTATACATAAAAATTCCAATCAGTGAGAACACTATTAGTACTGAACACAATTTTTATTTTTTTTTAATTTTTTTTTACTGAACACAATTTTTATATGTGGAATACAATAAATATCTTAAAACTCAAAAGATAACACAAGAATTGAAAACAGCAAGAGTTAAGATTTTTACTTTGCTTAAGTTATTAAGATAATACAATTAATTTATACATACTTATAATTTGAACAATTACATAAAATCAAAGACATATTTTTTACAAAACAGCTTATTCATATTTTTAAGATTTAAAGTTTTGCTATTGTTAAAAGATAAAACTAAAAAATAAGGATTTGCTATTGTTACCTTTTAAATATTATTTGAAATTTTATTAAAGCATAAATTTGGAATACTAGAGGCTATTTTCTCACATCTCTATTACTTTTAAATAGCAGTATGGTAAAACATCATGTCATTACTAAATATTTTTCAATAGTTTTTCAACGAACTTAAGTAAAATTAAGCCCACTGATGGTTTGGCATTTAGTCATAGAGTAGCTTGATAGGACTAACCCTGTTTCCTGGAAACCAGGAAACAATGTAGAAAAAAGAAGTAAAATGTAACATTTTGAAGGTTCTGGAGTGTGATCAATACTTTACATTACTATGTACAAAAGCAAGTAAAAAATAAATGTATGGCTTACTTCAGGGATTGCTGGTTGGCTCAATATTTGGAAATCAGTTCATGTAAGCAGTCCAGAGCCACCTGGATAATACAGCTAAAAAAAATGGAAGAGGACCATGGCTTTATTTGTTGGTCTATGAAACTGAGACCATGATTAAGAGTGACAGCCAGGAGCATTTGAATTTCCCCACTGGGGGTTGAAATTCTTGGGACTAGTGCAAGATGGACCAGAGCAAAAGCATTTGCCAAGATTGTTTTAATTAATCAAGAATGAGAGAGTTTTAAGGATAATCAGATTCCATGGTAATTATGACCATAAAATAATTAATGGTGACTAGTGATACAATGGCATTATTTCCATGACCCTCTGGGAAGGTTCTGGAAAGCCAAAGTCTTTGGATTTAGGGGAGTATTGTTGCAAAGCTGAAACTTAAAGAAATTGATAAAAGGGCACCAGCAGGATTGGAGTTTGCAACTTAGTTTGATTCAGCACAGAAAACCTCAGTATTAGACTGAAGGAGTAAACAACTACAGCAATATTTGTTTACATTACTGGCCAAAATGCACTCGACAAAATGAATACTGGTCGTGTGCTTTATTCCCAGTTTGCTGAAAATTTTTATCATGATTTTGTGTTCCATTTTCTTTTCCAGGTGATCTCTGAAAATATTTGAATAAAACTATTGAAGCAGTGTACATGTTTAGGGATTGACTAGTAGATCTAATTGAGTAACACATATTAGATGTTAAAATTTCTGAAAAAAATGAGTTAAATACAGTACACAAAATGAAATACAGTTTCACTTCTCTTGCACATGGGATTAGCTAATGCTATGCTTTTCTTTGCTGATATACTGAGAAAGTTTAATTGGCAGAGAGAGAATCTCAGATGGGGTAGTTGATTATACCATCCTAGTCAGTAACAAAGAACTTAATTGGACCATAAAATTATCTGGTGAATGAACTGTGCTTTGGTTGTTGTTTGTTTTACCATACTTAAAGTGTGGACAGAGGCTATCACTTACTTATCTGAAAAAGATATGTGGTGATATAGTAATGTAGAGTTGTCTGATATAAACTTAGTTTGTCTTGACCTTACCAAAGCACATCTTATTTTTTTCCTTATGCTATTATAAATCATGATGTAATCAATAGGCATAAATAAAAAAAATGTAAAGTAGAATTCAGTCTGATTTTAAGATCTTTTTTTTTCTAATCTATATCTAGATTTTCTATTTTGATCTCTGTAATAACGGACACACAGCATAAGAAGTACAAATCATTTCAACTAAGAAATAATGTGGAGGAAGTCCAGAAAGAAATCTTAATTAAATAGTTTACATTGTAAAATGGTTCATCAAAATTTAGTGTTGTAATTCTGGAGGCTACAATTTTGTCCCAGATGGTGACTGCCACTGTTTATTCTCTTGAGTCTGATTAGAGCCCACCTGTGTAGCACAGTCTGTTTTACTGAACAAATGTCCAGTTATAGAATTTGTGCACTCACTCTAGTCTTTTGACTTAAATGTCTAGTGTTATGTTCCAAGCACACATTTCTCTTATCAACCCATGATGAATATATTATGATTGCAGTTTTACAGATGAGAAAACTAAGGTTTAGACAAAGTAACTTACAAAAATTAAATTTAATAGACAGATGAGTGGCGCAGCAGATTTATATCAAGGTCTATTTCACACCAAAATGTGAACCACTATGCAACACTGCCCCTTATGAATGGTTGTTAAATCCAGGTGCTTTTTTTATGAATAAAATAAAGAAAAATTATTGAATTTCACCTTAGAAATCCATATGGAGAAAAACAGGCTACTTGTTCCTCTTCTATTCCCACAGATTACAAACTTTCCAGTGTTGTCAATTTCCAATCCCCACACACACCCCCAGATACTGGAGATACTTTTCAGTGATTTTTTTCTTCCCAATACAATTAGTCAAGAAAAGACCTTAGAAGAAAAAATCTTTTAGATATTCAGGGCCTAATATTTCTGGAATTTCCCAGTTTTTGTTAGATTGCTCATTTACAGTGCATTCCAAGTCCTTCTTAAGGTGCTATTGCCCTAAAAGCAGGAAATCTATAGAATAGTTTATTTCATATTAAGAGCCAACATTGATATGAATATTGTTTAAGTCAGATTATCCAGAAAGAACACACTAAGCTGAAATATGTTCAATTATATCCAAAAATCTACATTTGCTATAAAAACAGAAAAGATAAATTGACTCCGTTCCTACATCTTTGATCATGAACAATCCTGGAGGAAGGAAAAAAAAAAAAGTCTTTTTGTAGAATATTAGAATATAAGATACAGAACTATAAGACAACATTTAATAATTCACCTGATACCCCATGAAGAAAAGTCTAAATAAATTGGATGAACTACTGACAATCGTTCAATTAACAATTCCATATATTATCAATTGAAGTCCAACATATAATACCTTTATTATACATTTTATTCTAACTTAGAAATTTGTACTTGTCAGTTGGATGAATTGCCTCAATAGGCTTGGATACTTGAACTCAAAGGAAGAGTACTGAACAAATATTTTAAGTTTAGAAACTAATACAGTCTCAATATTTCAAAAATGTCACTGATGGTTCTTCTGCTACTGTGGAATTTTGTTAGCAATTAGATAATACCTTTGGCAGTCAAAATTTGATTTTTAAATTAAAACACATATATATGTTATGTGATTAGTGGTCTTAAATAATAGAAACTTGGCAATAATCTTGGGAAGGGGAGACGTTAGTGAAGGAATAAAACCTGTGTCAACAATTATGAAAGGATAAGAACTTTTGACAGTTTTTACTTGACAGAATGAATGGTGAGGTAATAATTTGCTATTGATAGTTAAAAATGGCATTAGTCATTTTTTTAAAAAGCTGTAAAGCATCAGGAGGTTTGTTTTTTAATCAATATTTAATGGAGAAATTCTATATTTTATTTAGCCTTTAAAGGAAATCATAAAATGAACATAGAATTATGAACAAATTAAAGCATTCATGTAATAGTTTACTAATTTAGTTCAGAACATACTAAATACATTAAAAGTATCAGAAGGTCTAGATTCACTATAATATATGAAAGGGAGAAAACACAGTAATTGTTGGGGACAATTAACTAAACTTATAGCACCCCTCATTTTCTCCTCTTCCAAAAAAGGCATCATAGATCAAAACTTTAAAGTTTTGTAGATATAATCAAATTCCCCAGGAAAGGTTAACAGATTTCTAATACTGCCAAGACTGTAAAGTATTCATTTTCTTCCATGCCTTCACCAACACTTGGTATAAATAAATTGGTGTCAATATAGTAAATAAAATATGATATTGTTACATTATTTTAATTCATATGGCCTTTATTATGTTGAGGTATAGAGACATATCAAACATTTATTAGCAGATTGTATTTTTCTTCTGGGTTCTGTGTATTTGTATCATCAGCAAATTTCTCATTGGTCATATGCATTTAAAATTTTACAACTACTTTAACATTTTCTTAGATTTAGCACTACGAAAAATAACAAGAAGGTGAAAGAACATAAATTATCAGTATCAGATATGGATTTTGCTAGTCATTAAATTAATGTCCTATAGTCACTGAATATTTGTTTAGGAACTATTAAGTCCAATAGCTTAAATAAGATGGACAATTTCCTTGAAAATATTACCTTAAGTGAAACAAGATGAAATAGAAAATCTAAATAACCTTTGTGATATAAACAGATGCGCTGCATAGACAGGTTTTTTTTAATAATTGATTTTTCTCAGTTGCAGCTGCTAAAAATGCTATCATCAGACAACCTTCATCTGTCAACCTTTCAGCAGTTGTTTCAGCTTCAGAGAGTCATCCTCCACAAGTCTGAACTCTTCTCCAGAGGCTGTCATGAAATGATTAATTATTGGGGGTGGAGGGCAGTGTGTAATGGCTCCACCATTTTTGCCTAATGTGGAAAATCTCTAATAATCTATTTAATAGAACTTTTTGTGTGTAAAATGAGGTTGAAGTTAGGTCTTGGCTTCTTCTCTACACAAACCTGTTTTTTATTTTTTGATTTTTTTTCCTGTTCCCTTCTACAGGGATTACTACTAAAGGCCCTCACATATAAACATCCTGCCCAGTAAATCTAAGAGTCTGCTTTCCAGAGAACTCAAGATGGAACAACCTTACATATATTGAGAAAAATGAATGTATTTTTTTTAAAAGCTCCCAATAATGAACATTTCAGGTGCAGATATTTGTAAATTCTATCACACAATTAAAAAAGACATAGCACCAATCTGATGCAAACTCTTCCAGAAAACAGAATGAAAATATGTCTTAATTTGCTTTATGAGGACCTCATAGCCATAACACCAGAAACATAACAAAATTCTAAAATTAAAAAAATGTGATATTAAGGACTAATACCTTTATTAAAAATAGATTTCCTAATCAAATATAAGCAAATTAAATGCATCAATATATATATGATAATATATTATAGCCAAGTGATGTTGAAACCAGTAAAGTGAAATTGGTTCATCATTTAAAAATCAATTAAAATATTCACTGTATTAATAAATGAAGAGGAAATATGATTAGCAAAATAGATGCCTACAAAGTATTTCAGGAAATTCAACAATCATAAAGAAGTCATATCCTAATTTTCAAGTTATCATAGAACCACAGTTTTGAAAATTGTGTGTGTTGTGACATAAATAGTTGAAAGGATGAGAGAGAATAGAAGGTCCAAATAAAGACTCATATACTACTTTTGTGTGTGTGTGTGTGTGTGTGTGTGTGTGTTTTGTTTGTTTGTTTTTTTTGGTTTTTAATGGATGATCCAAAGGCAACTGTATGAGCAAAGTATTTCAACTAATGGTACAGGAAACACTGAGTATGTATATGGACAAAATGAAACATGCTGTATGTCTCATACCATACACACACACACATACACACACACAAACACACACACAATGATTTGAGATAGATTAGCCTAAATTATAAAAGTTGAATCTATAAAGCATCTAGAAAAAAAAGTTGATAAATGTCTTTGTGACATGAGGGTACACAATATTTTCTTAAGTAAGTTTTGGAAACAATAACAAAATTTTTAAATGTTTGATTACATTTAATCAAAATTTTAAATTATTTATTAAGATATGACATTAATTAAATTAATAAATACCACATATAATAAGAGGAAATATTAACAGTACATATATCTACCAAAAGAACTGTACCTGAGATATAAAAAGAACTCACACTTGGACAATGAAAAGATAAACCATCCAATAGAAAGTGAGGAATTGAAGGAACTAAACAAAAACCTCACAGAGGGAGTCACATAATTGCCAAAAAGCACATGAAAATGTGTTCAATATTATTTCTCATCAGGGAACTGAAGATGACAACTACAATGAAATGTTATTACATATATACTACAACAACTTGTATGAAAACAATACAATACCAAATGTTGATAAATATGTGGAATGGTGTTGCTCAAGAGTACTTTCTATAATGATCAAAATATTTATGTACATGCTTCCTAACAGAGTAGTCACTAGCCACATGTGGCCATTCAGCACTTGAAAAATGTCTAATATGATTGAAGAACTAAACTTAATATTATATAACTTCAATCATTTTAAGTTTAGGTAGCCACATATCAATATCATGGCATATTGTATATAAGATGAGGAAATATGCAATCACTTTGGTAAATTTCTAACAGGGTTTTATAAAACACTCCTAGATATTTATAAAACATCAATACAAATATAATTTTACAAAATAACCAAAAAGACTTGAACAAGCTGTGCCTGGGTGGCTCAGTCAGTTGAGCATCTCTTTTTTTTTTTTTTTTAAGATTTATTTATTTATTTGACAGATAGAGATCACAAGTAGGCAAAGAGACAGGCAGAGAGAGAGAGAAAAGAGGAGGAAACAGGCTCCCTGCCAAGCAGAGAGCCAGATGTGGGACTCAATCCCAGAACCCTGGAATCATGACCCAAGCCGAAGGCAGAGGCTTTAACCCACTGAGCCACCCAGGCGCCCTGAGCATCTGACTCTTGATTTCAGCTCAGGTCATGATCTCAGGGTCATGAGAGTTGAGCCCTGGGTCAGGCTCCATGCTCAGCAGGGAGTATGCTTAAAATGCTCTCTCCTTCTCCCTCTGCCCCTCCCCCACTGTCTCTCTCAAATAAAATTAAATAAATATTTTTTTAAAAAAGACTTGAACAACTTTATAACAACCTTATATTTAATAACCCAAACTGGAAAGAACCCAAATGCCTACCAAATAGTAAGTAGTTAAAGGACTTTGATATATAATGTAATACTACTGATCAAGTACAAGGTATGAAGAAAACATACAGAAGTCTCAAAAATGTTAGGCTAAGTAACAGTTTACAGAATATTTTATATTTCATATGATTCCATTTATATGTATTTCTAGAATAGACAAAATTAAAATGGTTGAAAAAAATCTAAACAGGTTGTCTTTGGGAGTCAAACGCAGGAATTTACTGAAAAGGGGTGTGAGAGATCTCCGAGGGTAAGTTTCTGTATCTTCACAGATACTGATGTTGTGTAGGTATAAGTATTTTTCCAGAACTTTTCAAAGTATATGCTTAAGATTCAAATATTTCATTGTATATACACTTTACCTCAAGAAAAGGAACCTTAAACAAATGTACAACCTAGTTAATGATATGTGTGTGGACATATTTTGGTGGAAGTGTACTATTGCCTGTAGATTTATTCTTTTAATTATTGAAGTATGGTTGTCATATGATTTTATATTAGTTTCAGGTATATACTACATTTTGATTTGACAATTCTATACATTACCGATGCTCACCATAGTAAGTATAATCACTACCTATTGCTATATATTATTACAATATTATTGACCATATTTCCTATGCTGTACATAACCACAACTAGATTCTGTTATTAGTGTTTATTATATTTGCTTTATCATATCTATCTATCCCTTTATTCATCTATTGGTGCATCTTTATATGCTCTTAAAATAAACCTGTAGGTATATATGGATTTTTAGTATAAAATTCTTTCCACTCTGTGACTTTTTGAAAAATTTTGTTGGATGGATATAAGGTCTTAATTTTTTATTATATATATAATATATGTTCTAATAATTATTTTTAAATAATTTTACACTTCTTATCACTCCAAAACCAAAATGGTCTTTTAATCTGTAAAATAATTTTGAATTATTTTTTTTTCTAAGGACTATCCTCCCTAAATAATCATTTGAAGATATCAAGACACTATACTGTGATACCTTCTATTAGAATTTAGCTGCATCTATGGTATAAAATATATTATGTCAAAGGAGTAGGAATTCTAGTAGATATTTACCCCAATATTTGTATAAAATTATGTACCATCATAAAATGCAGCCACCTAAGACAAACACTTTTGAAGAGGAATATTTTAAGAGTATAGGTACTAGATTTTTCCTGCTTGAAAGTTGTAGATTCAAATTATCTTTGGTGGAATTATTCTAAGAGATAGAAAGGCAATTTTAGATTGGCTAATTTATAACAAACTTCCTCATGATAAAATAATTTATTGGAAACATAAGGTGTATTTACAACTCACATTAGCTTGGAATACTATATTTAGTAGATAATATAAAGACATTCAGAGATATATAAATGAAGAGCAAATATGTAAAAACTCAGATCTCATTAAGGAAAAAAATGATTGATTCAACCAAATTCACTTTATTCGAATAACTAAATTACCACTCCCAGTGGATGTTTTAACAGCCTTGATAATGGAGTGACTTTTATACAATATATAACTATACTATATCATGTTAAGTGGGTTAGTGTATCCTTCTGCAATCAAATGAAAGTACCATAAGTGACATACAGCGTTTCTAATTTGTGAAGGATCTCAGAAAATCCCTAGAATAAAACATTGCTGTGTCATATATTCAAGCTCTCTATTCATTTATGTAGCCAGAGCTTAAAAACTAAAAGCTTTTATCTTTTTTTTTTTTCTTATGGTGAAATCACTGGGTCATGGTGCACAATGTAATGCAAGACATTTCCAAGCACAATAGGTTTAGACAGTAAATGTCAGAATCCAATTATACTAATTCTACACAGAGCATGAATTATTAATGGTTCACCTCTAATTACAATGATTGAACATATATAAATATAAAGTGGAATCTTTGTGGGGAAGATATATTTTCTAGAAAAGAATAAACATAAATACAAATTGAAAGTTCCATTGGGTTAATAACACAGAAGCTTTGATGTATAAGTATACTTAGAGGCAGACCATGATTTTAGTCATTAAGAATTCCTAGAAGCTACATCACAAATTGAAGATAGAATATTAATCATTTTGCATGCATTTTAGAGATATTATGTAGTATAACTTCATAAAAAGGATACCAAATGTTTTCTTTTTTTGGGATGATTATCTACTGTGAAAACTAAAGGTAATCAATGGATGATCATTAGAGTAAGAAGAAGAGCACTTCTGGATAGCCATTTATGAAATAAATTGTTCTAAGGTAACAGAAAGATTTAATTTACTTCTTTCCTGACAATTACCTCTAAACAAAAAGAATAATAAATGAGAATACAAATGTCATCTATAATGCTAAATTATAAATATTATCAAATGCAATTTATATGCCTTGTTGCAGTGGGAAGACATGAAGAATGAATACTGAGGACTGTGGAATTCAAAGAGAATTGGTAGATCAGTTTTTCAAAAGAGACAAGCCAAAAAAGCAGACCCTGAACTATAGAGAACAAACTGATAGTAACCAGAGGGGAGATAGATGGGGAGATGGGAGAAACAGGTGGTGAAGATTAAGGAGTGCACCTGTTGTGATGAGCACCAGGTGATGTATGGAAGTGTTGAATCACTATAGTGCACACATGAAATTAATTAATTGGAATTTAATTCTCTGTTAATTAACTGGAATTTAAATAAAAACTTAAGATAAATATTAAAAATAAAATAAATAAATTTAAAATTAGGTTGATACAACCTAAGAAATAAGTCCAACCATTTCTTTGGAAACAAAAAGGACAGCAGCTCCAGCTGGTGATGGGACATACCTGAACATCACTTGGTATCATGGAATAATATGCTAAAAAAAAAAAAAAGTGAAAGAATCAGGGAAACATAAGTCAGATGAAGAATACTCAACAACCTTCCTTCCCTCTTCCTCCAAAAAGCTGCAACTGTGTAAGCAAATAAAAAGTGTGCTTAAACACATTACCATGCATTAAGCAAGTCAATAAAGAGACACATATTTCAGAACGGTGGAAAAGAGCACAAGGCAACATACAGAAGTGAAACAAGAACTGACAGTGTTCAAGAAAGTAAAGACAAAGTATCACACAAGTGTTCCACATGCAAAGCAGCTTAAAGAAAGGAAACAATGATGAAAACAATAACAAAGGTGGAAAAGTGGATTTTATAAAGTGAACAAATATCTTAGGAATGATCACATTGTTAGAGAGATTTATAGAGAAAATAATAGGTATGAAATGTGATGTTTGAGCACCATATTTTTTTATTAGTGTTTCTTTCTTTTTTTTTTTTTCTTCTTTTTTAGAGGAGTGGGGACAAGAGGCACAGAGGGAGAAGGAGAGAGATTATGGGGGTGGAGCTTGACAAGGGGAGCTCAGTCTCAGGATTCTGATATCATGGCCTGACCCGAGATCATGATCTGACCCAAAATCAAGAGTCAGTGCCAAACCAACTAAACCACCAGGCACCCCTTAAGTAGTGTTTCCAATGAAGAGAAAGGAAAAAGGAAAAAGAGAATTATACAAAAATTTTTAGAAAAAGAGGGGCGCCTGGGTGGCTCAGTTGGTTAAGCAGCTGCCTTCGGCTCAGGTCATGATCCCAGCGTCCTGGGATCGAGTCCCACATCGGGCTCCTTGCTCATCAGGGAGCCTGCTTCTCCCTCTGCCTCTGCCTGCCATTCTGTCTGCCTGTGCTTGCTCTCTCTCCCTCTCTCTCTCTGACAAATAAATAAATAAAATCTTTAAAAAAAATTTTAGAAAAAGAAAAAAAGAATCAAAATATTGAAAAATTGCATGGTGTCTATGAATAAATGGATAGAATTAGCAACAATGAGATCTATCCTAGTTAAAATCCTGGAAGACAAAGAAAAAGAAATAATCTTTTGTCATCAAGACAAAAGAGAAAAAAAAAAATCAGGCTGACTATAAACTTCTGCCCTACATTTTACCTCAATACATTATGGTCTAGGATACAATAGATTGCCTATGACACTGAAAAAAATAAAGAAAATATTTTCAAATTAATGAATATTCTTCTAAAAATTATTTCCAAACAAGTGAGAAATTAAACAACAGACAATAATATATAAAAATAACAATTAAAACATAAGCGAGAGAATGTTTGGTGAATGTAAGGGCCTATTTAGCCAGAGCAGCTCCACCTGGTTGAACAGCCATTTTGTTGTTTATGCAGAACTTACACTAACCCTGCCTGCCCCCCCGCCCAGGGGACTTACTTAAAAGCAAGTCCGGGAAACCAGTAAAATATGGTGACCAGTCCCTGATAACAGAGCCCAAATATAAAGGTGGGTCAGGTCAGGTGGAGATAACAGCCTAAATGCAGGGATGAGTCGGGCCAGGTAGAGACATCCAATCAGTGAGGTGTGCATACTGTCTCCCTAGCCCAAGGAGTGTGGGCCCCACCTTTTGGGCGACTTTTGGGTGCCAATTCTAACCAAGGTGATAGGCTAGTTCAAATAGCTACTATGGGGTGAATTGTAATTCAATTGGTCACCCGTGTGTGACCTAGCATGACTGTGCAACTTTCTCTGTGTGTTAAAATCTCACTGGCCACCTGTGTGTGGCCAAGCTCAACCACATGGTCTTTGCTCTATAAAAGTTAGTTTGTAAGT
Source organism: Lutra lutra (assembly GCF_902655055.1). Classification (NCBI taxonomy): domain Eukaryota; kingdom Metazoa; phylum Chordata; class Mammalia; order Carnivora; family Mustelidae; genus Lutra; species Lutra lutra. The sequence goes on along the minus strand of NC_062291.1, from coordinate 27,773,446 downwards.
CAGGGAGGGGTCGCCCTCTCTGGAAAAGCTGGCCCCAGAATGGTCGGTTTGATTCTCGATGCTTGGTGCAAAATAAAGCTTTGCTTGACTTTCGCTTTGTATCAGTCTCTTTCCTTTGACTATGGACCCAACAGTGACCAACAATTCTATTTACACAAGGGACTCCCTGTTAAGCTGTTGAGGAACTTAGGAAAAAAATGTACATTTTATAAACCATGTTAAATAAAAAATGCTCTAACAAAGAAAAGATAGAAGAAAAAAAGTTTGGCATCATTTTATATTATACATTTGTATATTTTTAATTTTCTAAATTTTCTTCAGGAAACATGTGAACATATACTATACTTTTGATGAGAAAATGCAATTTTAAAAACAAAGTCAGGTACTGTGAAAAGTCTAAAACTTTTACTCTATTTTCAAGCTAAGTCAACCTACTTACATATAAAACAGGAGACTTCTGAGTCAGATGCAAAGACAGTTTATTACTTGTAATGAAAGGAGCAGCCAGAGTGGCCCAGCAATGCTGGTTCCCCCAGCCCTGGTTTCCACAGTGAGGCACAGTGAGGTTGAGTCATAGGAGAGGAACCCCAAGTTTTGTAAACTCTGACCCTCTATCGGGGCTACTGACAAACCTGTCCATTCCTGCACATCCTCTTTTCCACAGAAAGAGGTAATTTTTATCGCCATGGAATATCTCCAGGAAGGGATGTCTCTAAATCTCTCTAGAGAAAGTTTCTGCCTTTATCGTAACGTGTCCAGGAATGTACATACATTTTCTTAAGAAGAATTCCCTATTCTTATCTCTCCATAGCTTGTATGTCTCCACAAATTTTCCTGAAAAAGTATCAGGGGCACCTGTCTCTTAATACTTGGACATGTAGTAATGACACAGATTCATGGAGAATCGGCTAACAATTCAATTCCGGTTGAATAATAGTGGTCCAATTTTGGAACCCTTCTTTTTCTTTCCACTATTGCTACCTTTCAAGAACATGGTTTCTTTTAAAGCTAATGGATAAATTTATAAATATAAATTTATCGCATTTGCTAGTTGTTTTAATTGAAGGAAACTAATGACAGAAACAGAACCTGAAAACTGCTCTGTGTCACATCTATAATTGGGAGAGGATAATCACTGAGCATGCAGCTATGTGGGGAAGGCTTGAGGTGATTCCTGGGCTTGGCCTTCTGCCCATTTCTATTACATTCCCAACTATTGGTCAGTTCAAGAGGAAGGGCCTGAGGCAAATACCTCACTCTTGCTATTTCATTCTTCAGGTAATTAGTACAATATTTCAGGATCTGTGCTGTGGCTGTCAGGTCTCTGTGAAATGATTAGCAATGACATGAGTCAAGAAGCAGGATCTTGAAACAGGTTTATGTGTTGTGCTTCTGCAATCACTTTTAATCAACCATATTTAAATTTTCTGCTTGTCCATATCTGACATGGGTCAAAGGGAAGAGTGTGTGTGTGTGTGCGTGCATGTGTGTGTGTGTGTGTATGATGTTATTGAAAATTAATTTATAGCTGTAAAAGTAGAAAGAATTCTGAGAAAATGTTTGCAATTTCCTGATGGAGAGGTAATTTTGTAGCAGAGGAAATCCATATCATGCTTGTTATTTGTGAGGTAATACTCTGCTGTTTGCCTTGCACACTTGCTGCTCTCATACTGAAAACGTTACAGAATTTGTTCTTCCCCTGGAGGTTTCATGTGCTTCAGGAAAGGTGGCTCCACACCTAAAGGGTGAATCATAATGCTGAATTCTAAACCCAGAATCTTCATACTTTTTCTGGAAAGGGTCAGGAAGTAGTTTAGTCTTTACAGGTCAGACTTTCTCTGTTATTCATCAAATCTGCCGTTGCCAAGTGAAAGTAGCCAAGTACAATCGGTGAGTGAGTGAACGTGGCTGGGATCCAAAAAGGCTTTATTTATGGATCCTGTATTCATTTTCTGGGGCTGCCTCAGCATATTATCATAAATTGGGTGACTTAAAGCAAGATAAATTTATTCTTTCTCAATCCTAGGCCAGAAGTCTGAATTCAAAGTGCCAGCAAATTTCCTGCTCCTTCAGAAAGCCCTAGGGAAGAGTTCTTCCTTGACCATCTCTTAGCCTCTGGTGGTTGCCTTGCAATCCTTGGGGTTTCTGCACTGTGCCTACATTACTTGTTGGAACACAACCTGGATCCTCGCCAGTGTGACTGGGGTCGTGTCAGATCCTGTGAGAAAACTCCAGGAGATTAAGGGCAAGAGTCTTCCTAGGCCCATGCCCAAAATAAACACGGGAGGATATCCGGAGTGCTTTCATGTTCTCCTTTAGATGGATCTGATAAGTGTGGAGAATCCTTAACTTGCTCTTGTCATTTAAAGCTGAGATAATTGTTGTTGTTCACTTTTCACATGTGATTGCCAGCACGTAGCCCACATCCCCCACGTAGTCCACGTCCTGCATGTAGCTCACATCTCACACGCAGTTCACACCCTGCAAGTAAATCTATATCCTGTTTGTAACCAGATTTTGTGTAAAGTATAAAAGAAGTGATTGTAAGAAATAAAGTTGTCTACAGATCATCAGTCATTAGGCCCCCATCCTTTCAGCTCCGATATCCAGGATCCCCACCTCACAAAGGTGACACTCACTCCAATCTCTGCCTCCATCTTCATACTCCTCTCTCATTTCCATGTACATCTGTGTCATCAGATCTCCCTCTTCTTACAAGGATGAGTCCTCAAATTTGGGACCCACCCTAATTCAATATGCTCTCATAACTAATTTGAGGGATACACTCAACATGCAACCTGTATTAAATTTGAATGTCTATAATTTTCATATGTTATGAAATAGTACAATTTTTTTTCAAACATTTAAATTGTTAAAACCATTCTTCACTTGCAAGCTATACAAAAAGTAGGCAGCAGGTTACATTTTAAGTTTTTGAATAATAATGCAGGAGGATGTTAGGTGACCCTCAGGTCAATTTATAATCCCAGGGAAATAAGATTTATGAGAATGGCAGTTTTTTGGGAATGGCACAGCAGCAAGATGGGAAAAAAATATCTGAATTCACTCTGGGGCTGCTGACTTTGCTAAAGCATAACTGCTTACATTTGGACTTCTTTTTATGGAAGTATATATTCTAACAAATCATTATAGAACACCTACCATGTAGTAGACACCATCTTATTCCCTGGAGTAGAAGGAACAGTGAGGAAAGCAAACAGAACATTTGCCTACATGAATTTTATATTTGAATGGAGAGAGAAAGACAGAAAGAGAGAGAGGGAGGGAGGGAAGGAAGGAAGGAACAGAAAGAGGGAGGGAGGGAATTAATACCTCTGTTTCAAACTTTATTGTGCATACAAATCACCTGGATTGGGACCCGAGATTTTCACATGCTCCTAAGCAATGCTAATTCATGTGGTTTACAGACTGCACATGGAGTTGCAAGGACTAAAGAATGAATGGAAGTAGCAAGGGCCTGGCATCTGGAGGATGTGTACCACTCAAATATATCAAACCATCTGTTGCCAGACCAGCATTGCACCCAACTTACTATTTGTTTCTTAATCTTTCTGTTCCATTAATGTTATCAAAAGGAGATTGCTTGCTGAATTTTATATGAATCTCTCAGATTTGGTCTTCTCAAAAAGCAAGAGATTAACAATCTAAGATTTGGACTCTGATTCTTTTTTCTTTTTGCCATTTTAAAAAATTGAAATATAATGAACACACAGCGTTAAATGAGCTTTAGGTATACAATATAATGATTCAGCGTTTCTGCACATTATTCAGTGCTCACTAAAATAGTATGCTCTTCATTCCCTTTACAGTTTCACCCATTCCCTCTCTGGCAACCACCTATTCATTCCCTGCATTTAAGTTTGTTTTTTGTCTTTTACTTTGTTTTATTTTGTTTTAGATTCTACATATATGTGAAATCATCTGGTTATTTGTCTTTCTTGACTTATTTCACTTAGCATTAGACCTTCTACACCCACCCATGTTGTTGCAAATGTCAAGATCTCCTTCTTTTTATGACTGAATAATATTCCATTATACCACATCTCTATCCATTCATCTATAAAGGGGCACTTAGACTGCTTCCATATTCTTGGCTATTGTAATAATTCTGCCATACCAATAGGGGTGTTTTTATATTTTTCAAATTAGTGGCTTCATTTTCCTTGAGTAAATACCTGGTAGTGGAATTAGTGGACCATAAAGTTATTTCTATATTCAATTTTTTTTAGAAAGCTCCACACTGTTTTCCACAGTGGCTGCACCAGTCTACATTCCTACCATTGGTGCATGAGGGTTCCTTTTTCTCCATAGCCTCACCAATACCTGTTATTTCTTGCTTCTTTGTTCCTAGCCATTCTGACAGGTATAAGGAGATATCTCATTGTGGCTTTGATTTGCATTTCCCCAATGATGAGTGTTAAGCATCTTTTCATGTATCTGTTGGCCATCTGTGTGTCTTCTTTGGAAGAATGTCTATTCAGGTTCTCTGCCCATTTTTCATTGCATTATTTGCTCCTTATATGTTGTGAATAGCCAGAACAATTGAGAAAGAACAAAGCTAGAGGTACCATAATCCCAGATTTCCAGATATACTATAAAACTATAATAATCAAAATAGCATGGTACTGGCACAGAAATAGACACAAAGATCAAAGGAACAGAATATAGAGCCCAGAAATAAACCCACACCAACATGGTCAATTAATCAATGACCAAGTAGTCAAGAATATACAATGGAGAAAAGACAGTCTGTTCAACAAATGGTGTTGGGAAAACTGGACAGCTACATTTGACAGAAACTGGACTACTTTTTTACACCATATAAAAAATAAACTCAAAATGGATTCAAAAGCTTTAATGTGATACCTGAAACCATAAAACTCCTAGACTAAAACATAAGCAGTAATTTCTTTGGCTTTGGCTATAGAAATATTTTTCTAATTCTATCTCCTCAGGCAAGAAAAAAAAAAGCAAAGTTAAACTATTGGGACTACACCAAAATAAAAAGGTTTTTCATAGTAGAGGAAATCATCAACAAAATGACAAGGCAACCAAATAAACAGTAGAAGATATTTGCAAATGGTATATCCAATAAGGGGCTAAGATCCAAAATACATGAAGAATTTGGGCTCTAATTCTAACTTTAACAAATTCTAATGACATCATGAACTTTTGTCTTTTATTTTACCTATAATTAATTAAATATTTTTTAAATACTATCTTCTTAATATTTTCAAATGGACATTTAAAAATATGCCATAAGATTATATGGTTTCACATGACACAATGTCTGGGCAATTGTAAATGGTGACAATTTTGCATAAAATGTTATATTGCTCTTTTAGGAGTATCTAAAAGAATATAAATACTATAATAATTTAGGATGTATAGTAATTAAAATAAATTAATTATCTTTAACAGTTGAAAAATTTACCTCATCTGTTTCTCACTGAAATAATTTTAATCCTATGCTTCCTATGGAATTTTATTTTAATGTATTAAATGTTATGCAATAATGTCTTTACTTGATCATCTAGCCTACTCCACTGTAAACAAATGTGTATTATATAAAGTTGTTACTTGTTAAAGATTTTATTCATTTGAGAGCAAGAGAGAGAGAGAGGGAGGGAGCACAAGTGGTGGAGAGGGAGAAGCAGAATGCCCATCAAGCAAGGAGCCTGAATCAGGAGCATGACCTGAGTCAAAGGCAGCTGCTTAACCAACTGAGCCACCCAGGTGCCCCTATTTAAAATTGTATTTTAAGAATTTCTTATAACTGTAAAACTCTAAATGTTAAATTCCCTTTGATTTCAGTTATTGCAACTGAGAAAAGATATGTCTTACAATTTTTCAAAAATTGTATATAACCAGGGTGCCTGGATGGCTCAGCTGGTTAAGAGACTGCCTTCAGCACCGGTCATGATCCTGGAGTCCCGGGAACGAGTATCACATCGGGCTCCCTGCTCGGCAGGGAATCCGCTTCTCCTGCTGACCTCTTTCATGTTATCTCTCTCTCTCAATCTCTCTCAAATAAATAAATAAATAATATTTTTAAAAATTATACAACCATAAAATGTAGTTCATTGTAATTGTACTTCTTCAGCAGATGGACTAAGGTGGAAGGAAGGGATTGTGAGGCCTGGAGGGAAGGCAACATTGCTGACATTAATATTCATGTTTAGCTCTTTCTTTTCAGTCCTGTTTTTGTTTGTTTTGTTTTGTTTCATATCTGGAGCAATGTTTTATAGTAAGTCAGAACTAATGATAGGTATGGCATTTTCCTTTAAAGTGGGGAAGAGCAAGTGGTGAAAGGAGAAATGAGAATATGGAAAAACAGAAAAAAGGAGGAAAAGAGAATATGTTAGTTTTCAGGCAATTTTTTTTTCTTTTTTCAAGAGAAGATGCTACAAAACAAAACGAATGAAGACATAAACAAGAAACAGAGACTTAAACACAGACAACAAATCAGTGGTTGCCAGAGGGGAGGTGAGTGAGGGGATGGGTGAAATAGAGGAAGGGGATTAAAAGGTACAAACTTCCAGTTACAAAATAAATAAGTCATGAAAATGAAAAGCCCAGAATTGAGAATATATAATCAATATTTTTTTGAGAGAGAGAGTGTGTGTGTGAGATGGGTGGCAGGGGGAAGATGAGGGGCAAAAGGAGAGAGAGAGCCTCTAAAGCAGGCTCCACACTGAGCACAGAGCCTGATGCAGGGCTTGGTCTCAAAACCCTGAGATCATGACCTGAGCCAAAATCAAATCGGACACTTAACCAACTGAGACTCCCAGGTGCCCTAGTGTTATTGTTATTACATTGTATGGTGACATATGGAAATTATACTTACCATCATAAGCATGGAATAATGTATAAAATTCTCATATCACTACGCTGTACACCTGAAACTGATATAACATCATATGTCAACTATACTTCAATAATACATTTATACATACCATCAAAAAGTATTCGAAAGACAAGCCACAGACTTGGAGAAGATATTATAAACATCTATCTGATAAAATAACTGTATCCCATTTATACAAAAAATACTCAAAATCAACAATCAAAAAACAAACAACTCAATTAAAAATTGGGTCAAAGATCTCAATATCATCCTCATCAAGGATGATATAAAGACAGCCAAAAACCTATGAAAAATGCTCAATATTATTCCAAATTAAAACAATAACTGAAACTGTTTAAAAGCATGAAGTTGAATAAAAATCAAAATGTCTGCATTTATGCTTCAGTGAAGCTTGATTTTAAACCAAGTAATGTTTCCCCTCTCTTCTGCAAACTTCCCTTTCTCCATTTTTAGCCTTTCCTTTCAGGAACCTGATACCCACCCCCCTGAAAACATGACCAGTAAAAGGCTGGCAGCATATACACAATTCGTGTCAAAAACTGGCTAGATCCTTTATTTCCCTATAAATAGGAACAGATCAATTGTGATGCCACTGTACAACCAAGTATTATTCAGTGATGGGGAAACAAAAAAAAAAAAAAAAAAAAAAAAGAGGTACCGAGACACAGAAAGACATAAATGGTTCTAAGAAACATACACATATTACTAAATAAAAGAAGCCAGTCTGCAAAGGATGCATACTGCATGATTTCAACTACATGACATCCTGAAAAAGCCAAACCTAGTACAATAGTAAAAGATAAGTGATTGCTAGAGGATTGGGAATGGGGATAAATAAATGAAACACATGGAATTTTTAAGATGATAAACTCTTTTATATGAAATTGTAAAGGTGAAACATGGTGCTATTCATTAGTCAGAACTCATTGAACTTTGCTTCACAAAAAGTGAGCCCTAAAATATAAAAATTTAAAAAATCATTTAGAGGATCAGAGAATCTCAGGATGGAAGACAACTTGTGACAAAGGAATCTATTTTACAAATGGGTGAAACATCTTCACTGGAGGGAATGGAAGGGAACCAGTAATTTTGGAAATGAGTGGAATTTGTGAGACTAAAGACATAAAACATAGCTGTCCCTAAGCACTGATTGTACTGTAGTTGAGGAAAGTTGTATCCCAAAGAGGTATGGATTATAATTCTGATACTGCTCTTGACATATACTGGAATTAAACAAATAAGTAAATGTATGGCAAATGGTAAGTGTCAAACTTACTCTTGTTGTCTGGGAATTTACCAATAAAAAAGGGCAGAGTGATCCCTGCAATGATGGATTTGTTGGAGACACTGATATAAACTCATATTTAGCTTACTATAAATACAGGGGGCTACATATAAAAATATCTGTAGAAATGTCTATAAAAGGATTCATATGCACATATATTTCCTTGCTCTGTTAACTAAAAAATAGAAACCAAGCAGCAACAAACAAGATCATGGTTTCTAACAGCATTCTCCAATAAATCCAGGTCTGAGGAAGAAGTATACAAGTTGACTGGGGAGCACATTGCAGTGCCTAGTAAAGACATGCTCATAGGAGCAAACAAACTTTTGTAAGCATGTGGAAAGGGGACACAGAAACCAACTGAGAGAGTTCTCAATGGCGAAAACGGAACAATTTGTACAACAAAATAAATAAGTATGAGGATATATTCCCAAATACAAAATAAATACCTGTTAAGTCCATGCTGATATAAATTATTGAAAAACTACTGAATAGGGAGGAGTCAAGATGGCGGAGAAGTAGCAGGCTGAGACTACTTCAGGTAGCGGGAGATCAGCTAGATAGCTCATCTAAAGATTGCAAACACCTACAAATCCAACAGGAGATCGAAGAGAAAAAGAACAGCAATTCTAGAAACAGAAAATCAACCACTTTCTGAAAGGTTAGACTGGCGGAGAAGTGAATACAAAGCGACTAAGGGGAAGATAGACCGTGGGGGGGAGGGGCCGGCTCCTGGCAAGCGGTGGAGCAATGGAGCACAAAATCAGGACTTTTAAAAGTCTATTCCACTGAGGGACATCGCTCCAGAGGCTTAACCGGGGTGAAGCCCAAGTGGGGTCAACATGGTCTCAGGTCCCACAGGGTCACAGAAGGATTGGGGGTGTCTGAGTGTTGCAGAGCTTACAGGTATTAGAACAGGGAAGCCGGCTACAGAGACAGAGCTGAGGAGTGAGCTCTAAGCTAGGGGTTACCTTGAACAGGTCACAGGCTCAGTCAGCTCAGAGCGCGGCCAGAGGCCAGGGTGACGGGAGTAATTGGGCACTGTTCTCTGAGGGCGCACTGAGGAGTGGGGCCCCGGGCTCTTGGTTCCTCCAGGCCGGAAACTGGGAGGCCGCCATCTTCATTCCCGCCCTCCAGAACTCTACGGAAATTGCTCAGGGAACAAAAGCTCCTGAAAGCAAACCCGAGCGGATTACTCAGCCCGGCCCCTGGTAAGGGCGGTGCAACTCCACCTGGGGCAAAGACACTTGAGAATCACTACAACAGGCCCCTCCCCCAGAAGAACAACAAGAAACCCAGCCAGGACCAAGTTCACCAACCAAGGAGTGCAGTTTCAATACCAAGGAGAGCAGCGGAATTCCAGAGGAGGAGAAAGCAAAGCACGGAACTCATGGCTTTCTCCCCATGATTCTTTAGCCTTGCAGTTAATTTAATTTTTTTTTTCTTTTTCAATTTTTTTTTCTCTTCTTCTGCTAATTTTTTTAACTTTTACCCCTTTCCTTTTTAACGTTTTTAACTAGTTTATCTAACATATATATTTTTTTACGTTTATTTTTTTTTCTTTATTGGTTTTCATTTTTTAATTGTTTCTTTTTTTTTCTGAACCTCTTTTTATACCCTTTCACCCCCTCAGGATTTGGGATCTCTTCTGATTTGGCTGAAGCATATTTTCCTGGGGTTGTTGCCACCCGTTTAGTATTTTACTTGCTCCTTCATATACTCTTATCTGGACAAAATGACAAGGCAGAAAAATTCACCACAAAAAAAAAGAACAAGAGGCAGTACCAAAGGCTAGGAACCTAATCAATACAGACATTGGTAATATGTCAGATCTAGAGTTCAGAATGACGATTCTCAAGGTTCTAGCCAGGCTCGAAAAAGCCATGGAAGATATTAGAGAAACCCTCTCGGGAGATATAAAAGCCCTTTCTGGAGAAATAAAAGAACTAAAATCTAAGTTGAAATCAAAAAAGCTATTAATGAGGTGCAATCAAAAATGGAGGCTCTCACTGCTAGGATAAATGAGACAGAAGAAAGAATTAGTGATATAGAAGACTAAATGACAGAGAATAAAGAAGCTGAGCAAAAGAGGGACAAACAGCTACTGGACCACGAGGGGAGAATTCGAGAGATAAGTGACACCATAAGACGAAACAACATTAGAATAATTGGGATTCCAAAAGAAGAAGAAAGAGAGAGGGGAGCAGAAAGTATATTGGAGAGAATTATTGGAGAGAATTTCCCCAATATGGCAAAGGGAAGATGCCTCAAAAGCCAGGAGGTTCAGAGAACCCCCCTCAAAATCAATAAGAATAGGTCCACACCCAGTCACCTAATAGTAAAATTTACAAGTCTTAGTGACAAAGAGAAGATCCTGAAAGCAGCCCGGGAAAAGAAGTCTGTAACAAACAATGGTAAAAATATTAGATTGGCAGCAGACTTATCCACAGAGACCTGGCAGGCCAGAAAGAACTGGCATGATATATTCGGAGCACTAAACGAGAAAAACATGCAGCCAAGAATACTATATCCAGCTAGGCTATCATTGAAAATAGAAGGAGAGATTAAAAGCTTCCAGGACAAACAAGAACAGAAAGAATTTGCAAACACCAAACCAGCTCTACAGGAAATATTGAAAGGGGTCCTCTAAGCAAAGAGAGACCCTAAAAGTAGTAGATCAGAAAGGAACAGAGACAATATACAAAAACCGTCACCTTACAGGCAATACAATGGCACTAAATTCATATCTCTCAATAGTTACCCTGAATGTTAATGGGCTAAATGCCCCAATCAAAAGACACAGGGTATCAGAATGGATAAAAAAAAAACAAAACCCATCTATATGTTGCCTACAAGAAATTCATTTTAAACCTGAAGACACCTCCAGATTTAAAGTGAGGGGGTAGAAAAGAATTTACCATGCTAATGGACATCAGAAGAAAGCAGGAGTGGCAATCCTTATATCAGATCGATTAGATTTTAAGCCAAAGACTATAATAAGAGATGAGGAAGGACACTATATCATACTCAAAGGATCTGTCCAACAAGAAGATCTAACAATTTTAAATATCTATGCCCCTAACGTGGGAGCAGCCAACTATATAAACCACTTAATAACAAAATCAAAGAAACACATCGACAATAATACAATAATAGTAGAGGACTTTAACACTCCCCTCACTGAAATGGACAGATCATCCAAGCAAAAGATCAACAAGGAAATAAAGGCCTTAAATGACACACTGGGCCAGATGGACATCACAGATCTATTCAGAACATTTCATCCCAAAGCAACAGAATACACATTCTTCTCTAGTGCACATGCAACATTCTCCAGAATAGATCACATCCTTGGTCCTAAGTCAGGTCTCAACTGGTAACAAAAGATTGGGATCATTCCCTGCATGTTTTCAGACCACAATGCTCTGAAGCTAGAACTCAATCACAAGAGGAAATTTGGAAAGAACCCAAATACATGGAGACTAAACAGCATCCTTCTAAAGAATGAATGGGTCAACCAGGAAATTAAAGAAGAATTGAAAAAATTCATGGAAACAAATGATAATGAAAACACAATGGTTCAAAATCTGTGGGACACAACAAAGGCAGTCCTGAGAGGAAAATATATAGCGGTACAAGCCTTTCTCAAGAAACAAGAAAGGTCTCAGGTACACAACCTAACCCTACACCTAAAGGAGTTGGAGAAAGAACAAGAAAGAAACCCTAAACCCAGCAGGAGAAGAGAAATCATAAAGATCAGAGCAGAAATCAATGAAATAGAAATAAAAAAAAAACAATAGAACAAATCAACGAAACTAGGTGCTGGTTCTTTGAAAGAATTAATAAGATTGATAAACCCCTGGCCAGACTTATCAAAAAGAAAAGAGAAAGGACCCAAATAAATAAAATCATGAATGAAAGAGGAGACATCACAACTAACACCAAAGAAATACAGACAATTATAAGAACATACTATGAGCAACTCTACGCCAACAAATTTGACAATCTGGAAGAAATAGATGCATTCCTAGAGACATATGAACTACCACGACTGAACCAGGAAGAAATAGAAAGCCTGAACAGACCTATAACCAGTAAGGAGATTGAAACAGTCATCAAAAATCTCCAAACAAACAAAAGCCCAGGGCCAGACGGCTTCCCGGGGGAATTCTACCAAACATTTAAAGAAGAACTAATTCCTATTCTCCTGAAACTGATCCAAAAAATAGAAATGGAAGAGAAACTTCCAAACTCATTTTATGAGGCCAGCATCACCTTGATCCCAAAACCAGACAAGGATCCCATCAAAAAAGAGAACTACAGCCAATATCCTTGATGAACACAGATGCAAAAATTCTCACCAAAATACTAGCCAATAGGATTCAACAGTACATTAAAAGGATTATTCACCACGACCAAGTGGGATTTATCCCAGGGCTGCAAGCTTGGTTCAACATCTGCAAATCAATCAATGTGATACAACACATTAATAAAAGAAAGAACAAGAACCATATGATACTCTCAATAGATGCTGAAAAAGCATTTGACAAAGTACAGCATCCCTTCCTGATCAAACTCTTCAAAGTGTAGGGATAGAGGGCACATACCTCAATATTATCAAAGCCATCTATGAAAAACCCACCACAAATATCATTCTCAATGGAGAAAAACTGAAAGCTTTTCCGCTAAGGTCAGGAACACGGCAGGGATGTCCGTTATCACCACTGCTATTCAACATAGTACTACAAGTCCTAGCCTCAGCAATCAGACAACAAAGGAAATTAAAGGCATCCAAATCGGCAAAGAAGAATTCAAACTATCACTCTTTGCAGATGATATGATACTATATGTGGAAAACCCAAAAGACTCCACTCCAAAACTGCTAGAACTTGTAGAGGAATTCAGTAAAGTGTCAGGATATAAAATCAATGCACAGAAATCAGTTGCATTTCTCTACACCAACAACAAGACAGAAGAAAGAGAAATTAAGGAGTCAATCCCATTTACAATTGCACTCAGAACTATAAGATATCTAGGAATAAACCTAACCAAAGAGGCTAAGAATCTATGCACAGAAAACTGTAAAGTACTCATGAAAGAAATTGAGGAAGACACAAAGAAATGGAAAAATGTTCCATGCTCCTGCATTGGAAGAATAAATATTGTGAAAATGTCTATGCTACCTAAAGCAATCTGCACATTTAATGCAATTCCTATCAAAGTACCATCCATTTTTTTCAAAGAAATGGAACAAATAATCCTAAAATTTATATGGAACCAGAAAAGACCTCGAATAGCCAAAGGAATATTGAAAAAGAAAGCCAAAGTTGGTGGCATCACAATTCTGGACTTCAAGCTCTATTACAAAGCTGTCATCATCAAGACAGCATGGTACTGGCACAAAAACAGACACATAGATCCATGGAACAGAATAGAGAGCCCAGAAATAGACCCTCAACTCTATGGTCAACTAATCTTCGACAAAGCAGGAAAGAATGTCCAATGGAAAAAAGACAGCCTCTTCAATAAATGGTGTTGGGAAAATTGGACAGCCACATGCAGAAAAATGAAATTGGATCATTTCCTTACACCACACACGAAAATAGACTCAAAATGGATGAAGGACCTCAATGTGAGAAAGGAATCCATCAAAATCCTTGAGGAGAACACAGGCAGCAACCTCTTCGACCTCAGCTGCAGCAACATCTTCCTAGGAATATCGCCAAAGGCAAGGGAAGCAAGGGCAAAAATGAACTATTGGGATTTTATCAAGATCAAAACTTTTGCACAGCAAAGGAAACAGTGAACAAAACCAAAAGACAACTGACAGAATGGGAGAAGATATTTGCAAATGACATATCAGATAAAGGGCTAGTGTCCAAAATCTATAAAGAACTTAGCAAACTCAACACCCAAAGAACAAATAATGCAATCAAGAAATGGGCAGAGGACATGAACAGACATTTCTGCAAAGAAGACATCCAGATGGCCAACAGACACATGAAAAAGTGCTCCACATCACTCGGCATCAGGGAAATACAAATCAAAACCACAATGAGATATCACCTCACACCAGTCAGAATGGCTAAAATTAACAAGTCAGGAAATGACAGATGCTGGCGAGGATGCGGAGAAAGGGGAACCCTCCTACACTGTTGGTGGGAATGCAAGCTGGTGCAACCACTCTGGAAAACAGCATGGAGGTTCCTCAAAATGTTGAAAATAGAACTACCCTATGACCCAGCAATTGCACTGCTGGGTATTTACCCTAAAGATACAAACGTAGTGATCCGAAGGGGCACGTGCATCTGAATGTTTATAGCAGCAATGTCTACAATAGCCAAACTATGGAAAGAACCTAGATGTCCATCAACAGAGGAATGGATAAAGAAGATGTGGTATATATACACAATGGAATACTATGCAGCCATCAAAAGAAATGAAATCTTGCCATTTGCGATGACGTGGATGGAACTAGAGGGTATCATGCTTAGCGAAATATGTCAATCGGAGAAAGACAACTGTCATATGATCTCCCTGATATGAGGGAGAGGAGACGCAACATGGGGGGTTAAGGGGGTAGGAGAAGAGTAAATGAAACAAGATGGGATTGGGAGGGAGACAAACCATAAGTGACTCTTAATCTCACAAAACAAACTGAGGGTTGATGGGGGGAGGGGGGTTGGTATAGGGGGTTGGGGTTATGGACATTGGGGAGGGTATGTGCTATGGTGAGTGCTGTGAAGTGTGTAAACCTGGCGATTCACAGACCTGTACCCCTGGGGATAAAAATATATTATATGTTTATAAAAAATAAAATTAAAAAATTTTTTAAAAAATTACTGAATAGATCAATAAATGTGAGACAATATGCAGACCTCCCTTGTAAAATAATTCCATATATATTATCTAGATACTCTGCTCAAGGAGGTAGAACTTCACTACCCACTGCTTAAATGTTAGTTATGAGTAGTGTCTTCTTTCCAAAGAATACCAAATGGAAAATAGGGAATAGGTGTATTAATGAGTAGGTGTATAGATGTATAAATAGGTGTCATTCTAAAGTGAAGCCTGCAGGGGCACCTGGGTGGCTCAGTGGGTTAAAGCCTCTGTTTTGGCTCAGATCATGATCCCAGGGTCCTGTGATGGAGCCCCGCATCAGGCTCCCTGCTCAGCAGGGAGCCTGTTTCCCCCTCTCTCTCTCTGCCTGCCTCTCTGCCTATTTGTGATCTCTGTCTGTCAAATAAATAAATAAAATCTTAAAAATAAATAAATAAATAAAGTGAAGCCTGCTAAGCACTACCTCAGCCAGGTGATCAAGATCGGCAGAACAGTGACAGGAAAGTTGCCTGCACATACATACTTTGATATTATTTGATGAGAATGGCCTTTAACTCTGTGATCCTTTCAAATCCCACAAACCCCAGGCTAATCATGAGAATGAGATATATCTTAACAGAAGGATATTTTACAAGGTACTTAACCAGAACTCCTGAAAACTGTCAAGGTCATCGAAATCAGGGAAGCCTGAGAAACGAAGGGCCTAAGGTAACACCGCTACTAAATATATTGCAGTGTCTTGGATGACATCCCTGAACTGGATCAAAGTTAAAAGTCATTTCGTAAAGAATGATAGTTATAACAGAAAGGAATTATTAAGAAATTAATTTGCAGGGGCGCCTGGGTGGCTCAGTGGTTTAAGCCTCTGCCTTCAGCTCAGGTCATGATTTCAGGGTCCTGGGATCGAGTCCTGCATTGGGCTCTCTGCTTGGCAGGGAGCCTGCTTCCTCCTCTCTCTCTGCCTGACTCTCTGCCTACTTGTGATCTCTCTCTGTCAAATAAATAAATAAAATCTTTTAAAAAAATTAATTTGCAGGGGCACCTGCATGGCTCAGTCAGTTAAGCTCTGATTCTTTTTTTTTTTTTTAAGATTTTATTTATTTATTTGACAGAGAGAAATCACAAGCAGGCAGAGAGGCAAGCAGAGAGAGAGGAGGAAGCAGGCTCCCCGCCGAGCGGAAAGCCCGATGTGGGGCTTGAACCCAGGACCTGGGATCATGACCTGAGCCGAAGGCAGCGGCCTAACCCACTGAGCCACCCAGGTGCCCCTAAGCTCTGATTCTTGATTTTGGCTCTGGTCAGGATCTGTGGTTGTGAGACTGAGCCCGGTGTATGGCACTGCCCTAGATGTGGAGTCTGCTTGAGATTCTCTGTCTCCTTCTCCTTTTGCTCCTCCCCCACCACTCTCTCTCTCTCATTCTCTCTCTAATAAATAAATAAATCTTAAAAAAATAAATGAATTTGCAAACATTTGTCCTCTACATGGAAAAATTACTCCAATCCTTATTTTCCACTGAGAAGTCGCTTAGCATTCAGTTACACGTACCGGGAAGGTCACAGAAATTCAAGCCAATTAAATACAGATTCAAATTACAGTGCTTTGCCTCTTCTTATTCAAGACTTCGCTGAAAATCAGTTTCCTTATTTGTGTCAAAACATTATGAATCTTAGATGGGCACATATATTTCCTTGCTCTGTTCCTTCAGTGTTATATAAGGGATATAGCCACTCAAGGTTATGTGTAATTCTTTATATATGTTTTTAGTAAAGTTCACTGTTAACTCTATTTTTCCCAGCCTTACTGAGATATAACTGACATATAACACCGTGTATGTTAGGTACAGTTGTTGATTTGATATTCTTATCTACTGCAATGTGATTACAACCATAGCCTAGTTAACATCTCCATTCTCACATAATTACCATTTCTGTTTTATGATGAGGACACTTAAGATTTACTCTCTTAGTAATTTTCAAGTATACAGTGCAGTACTGTTAACTATAATCACAATATTGTGCATTAGATCCCCAGAATGTTTTCATATTCTAATTGGAAGTTTGTACCATTTGACCAACATCTCTTGAATCCTCCCACCTCTCAGCCCCTAACATGACCAATGAGTCAAAGAATGAATTAAAATGGAAATCAGGAAATATCTCAAGAAAAATGAAAATGTTAACTCTTAATTAAATATCCTATACTTAGGGCGCCTGGGTGGCTCAGTGGGTTAAGCCGCTGCCTTCGGCTCAGGTCATGATCTCAGGGTCCTGGGATCGAGTCCCGCATCGGGCTCTCTGCTCTGCAGGGAGCCTGCTTCCCTCTCTCTCTCTCTCTGCCTGCCTCTCTGTCTACTTGTGATCTCTCTCTGTCAAATAAATAAATAAAATCTTAAAAATAAATAAATAAATAAATAAATAAATAAATAAATAAATATCCTACACTTAGTAAAACTGCATGCTAAATTTGATTTTTCTTGTTAGAGATGCAAATGATCGCTATTCAATGGACATATCACTTAATGTCCCAGATGGGCATTAACACCTCTTATGAAATCCAGCAATCATTTATATAAATATATAAATATAGGGGTGCCTGGGTGGCTCAGTAGGTTAAAGCCTCTGCCTTTGGCTCAAGTCATGATCCCAGGGTCCTGGTATCGAGCCCTGCATCAGGCTCTCTGCTCAGCAGGGAGCCTGACTCCTCCTCTCTCTCTGCCTGCCTTTCTGCCTACTTGTGATCTCTGTTTGTCAAATAAATAAATAAATAAATCTTTAAATATCTATGTATATACATATATATGTATGTATGTATACATATATATGTGTATATATATATACATATATTTTTTTTTTAATTTTATTTTTTATAAACATATATTTTTATCCCCAGGGGTACAGGTCTGTGAATCGCCAGGTTTACACACTTCACAGCACTCACCATAGCACATACCCTCCCCAATATCCATAACCCCACCCCCCCTCTCCCAATCCCCCTCCCCCCATCAACCCTCAGTTTGTTTTGTGAGATTAAGAGTCACTTATGGTTTGTCTCCCTCCCAATCCCATCTTGTTTCATTTACTCTTCTCCTACCCCCTCAACCCCCCATGTTGCATCTCCTCTCCCTCATATCAGGGAGATCATATGATAGTTGTCTTTCTCCAATTGACTTATTTCGCTAAGCATGATACCCTCTAGTTCCATCCACGTCGTCGCAAATGGCAAGATTTCATTTCTTTTGATGGCTGCATAGTATTCCATTGTGTATATATACCACATCTTCTTTATCCATTTTTTTTTTAGCAGGAATAAAGAGTTTATTGGTGTTAAAGCCAAAGATTTTCTGACATAGGAAAGATTTTTCCTTTCATAACAAGAGTATTAAACCCTCTGTGTATCAGAGTCCGGAAGTGAGATATGTAAAGTGGCCATTGGATATGTTGTAGGAGGAAAGCCAGTCACAGGGTAATTGAGTAAAAGGGTGAGCGTCATCATCGGACTTCACTGGGAGGGCATCCTGCGTCCTCACGCTACCCAGACATCGGCATGGGCGTCTTGCCAAGCCCTGGCGGGCGCCCCCGCCCCTCTAAGCTACGGCCTTGGGGGCTCTCCCAGGCCGTTCACCTGAGCAAGAGGCCTAGCAGACTCCCTTGCTTAGACGTGACCCGGACAAGGCTCTGGCCAAAGCTTCCTGTCTCTGGCCCTCGGTGTGTGCTGTATCATGTCTGCGCGGTTGGGACCAGATGTGTATGTGTAAATGTATATAAATGTTTTCTGGTCATCTTACTTCTTTACTGCTTTTCTCAAATGTTTTCTGGTCATCACACCTCCTGACTGCTTCTGTTACTGGAGTAGTAGTTTCTTTCCTTACTCATAACATTTGCCAAATAACCAAATAACAAAACAGTATTTTGATGGCAAGCAGATAATTTATTCAATGACCAGAGAATAGAGAAGGGTAGCTCTAAAAGCACTTTCTCGGGGCGCCTGGGTAGCTCAGTAGTTAAGCGTCTGCCTTCAGCTCAGGTCATGATCCCAGGGTTCTGGGATCGAGCCCCACATCAGGCTCCTTGCTCAACAGGAGGCCTGCTTCTCCCTCTCCCACTCGCCTTGCTTCTGTCCCCTATCTCGCTGTGTTTCCCTCTGTCAAAAATCAATAAATAAAATTTAAAAAAATAAAATAAAATAAAAGCACTTTCTCCTTGATTAGGCCTTATGGTATGGGTTTTACAGGGTTAGAGTAATTAAAGGGCTGGTAAGCAAGCTGACCTTGGGTTTTTTTGTGGAAGGGAGAGACTTCTCCAATTCAAAGTGCCACCTCTTTTCTTCCCTTAAATGCTACCTCTCTTCTTCCCTTAAATGACTTCCCAGAGTCAGATCTGTTATGGCACTGGTAGTTATGTTGTTTATTATTACAATTAGATGATAATGATCTTGAGGGTTAGCAGAGTGTCTGAACTGGACCAAACCTGTGAAGACTGGGTCATGGGACTTCTTTGGTGCTTGTAATTTCTGACATCTGATCTTAGTTTCTGATGGCAAGCAGCACCTGTAAGTCAGGGCTAGAAAACTGGATTACTGTGGTTCGTTAGTGACTTCCTGGTGACACTCTTCTCATTAATTACTGAGATAAAATTTTGACATGTGTTTATTTTCTATTTCTATGAGAGTCATATTATTTCTTCTTTATCTTTGCCATACATTAGGAGGAATAAAAATTCAAAATTTAGTTTATAGAGTTAAAGAGCACTGTGTTAGGGTTACTGATTCAAATCTTACAGAGCTTAGACAAATATGTTAAATGAATTACTAAGTGAGAAATTTTTTCATACGAACTGAATAGGAAATGGCAAACTATAGGGATCTGGAGAGTAGATGGAAGTACGTATGGAAAATAAGCCAGAGAAAGTGGACTATCAAGTGCCCTCATATATAATAGAACTTTTTTCTCAATACTGTCAACTCTTTCTAATCACACTTATATCATATCATAAGGTAAATAAATAAGTAAGTAAAAATATTAATTGAAAATAAAAGTCTGAGATCAGAATTAACTCTTAGGCTAGGAAAAATAAAGTGTCTTCTAAATGTGTCACTTTCCTATGTGTGATTTATCATTTGCTTCCTCTCTAGATACAAGATTTATATTAAAAGTGCCTTTATCACAATTTAAAAAATATGTTGGGAGAGTCTTGCTTACATAACACTTGAACAATATCTCTAAGTGAAATGTCTGATTTCAGAAAAAGACAATTTTAATATTGTAAGCAAAATCCATCACACAAGGAACAATATTTCAAACATGCTACATTAACATTTTGTTCACCAAATGTACTCTGTCCAGAATACTGCACAAACACACCCAACATCGCTGAACAATTTAGTGTTGAAATGTTGCTGATTTCCCTTTCCACGTTTCTGAGCAGCTGACAGAAGAGGAATACAGTTTACACTTTAAAACCCCTTGGTAATTGGAAATGAGCGCTTTGTTGCTCTTGTCATTGGAGCAAGCAGTTTCTGAGTCATTTGGGGCCTCACATCAATGCATTTGACAATAAATTGCTGGATGGAAATTCCCACCAGTGTTACTCCTGAACTTCTTTCTTGTTGCCCTAGGCTATAGTCAAAGTTTCTTAGCACTCGACAGGTAGAAACTTCCCCAGTATTGACATTTGTGATGACATCATTTATTTATTTGAAATGAGAACCAATTTCTCATTTAGGATTGCTCAGATAAAATGAACAAGTCAAATGTTAGGTCCTTCCTTTAAATTGCATGGGATGACACTAGGAGGATTAGATGCTCTGTACTTAAAAAAGAAAAAAAAAAAACCTTTTACAAAATTGCATTTCTGTTGCTGTCCTCTGCTTACCTCTCTAAGCAGCTATCAGGATGCACTGTACTATATGAACACTAACTTAAAGAAGAGTTAGTCTAGAACACTTTGTCGACCATGGGGAAATATAATTTAAAAAAGAAGACTTGAATTATTTCAAGTATTCCAACTTTCATTGCAGAAACACTTAGATACACATCCAGTCAGGTTAATAGAGCATCACTTAGTGAAACGGTTTTAAGTTAATGTATATAGTATTGACTGGAGGTAAATCTCTAGTGGCATGCTGTTTTTATTCCTACCTAGTTCAATATCATCATAAATAGCATTCCTTTAATGTTCACCAAATTTGCATATTATACAAAACTGTAAAGAGGCGTAATAGGTTAAGTGACTGAAGTAGGAAACAACCTGTCTTTTTCAGCTGGAATGATGAGCTGAATTTACAAGACTAAATGCAAAGAAAAAAAAATATGTTGATAATATATGATACATTAAAATATAATAGATATTCAAATATATGTTATTGGTATGTATATATGTATGTGCATATATTCCACATATATGCATCAAATAATATAAATATTATTTATATTTAAAATCATATAAAATATATGATTTTATTATAATATGTATTATATGACATATATGCAATATGTAGTATGAATATATAATTTATTGTTATAAGTATATTTATGTATTATATATTATAATATATGATATAAATATATATTTGTATGTATAATACAAATATAAAACATATATATATTCCACATACATATATTGAATATTCTAAGGTAACATAGATAATAATCAGAAGATATTTATTAAGAATAATAAGAAGATATAATAAGAATACTTATGAGCAGATATAAGAAGATAATAAGAAGATATAACTGTGACTGACTTTTTTCACTTATTCCACAAAATAATTTTGTGGGATAATTCATTTATATAAATAAATCTAATTTTGGAATCTCAGTCTTTACTATGGAGAAGACAATAAATTGTAATTACTATTCCATTAAGTTAAAAAGTTTTCCTAGAATGAGTTTTCACCATATGTTGACTTCCAATTTTAGTGTGAATGCTGTATAAAATAAATCTCTAACATGCTATTTCAAATAATTTCTTTTGTAATAGGGAGTTTTTATATCAAGAAAGAATGGTTATATAATCATTTTAAAACTGAATATAAACAAAAAGAATGCAGAATGAAGATTATCAGATTTTTAACTGCCATTTAGATAAGTAGGGGGGTAGTTTGTTTCCCAGAAGTCTTAATTACATCATATTTTATATTAAAGTTGATAGGCATTTTATCATGAATGGCAATTTCTTTCTGGAACAAGGTGTGAACTCTATCACTAAGAAAGAATCTGTGCACAACCATGTTTAGAATATTAGAATAATACTTCTTGATTATTTACAATACTTTGGGGAAAATATTTCTCAATTTATGACTTATTTCTGTTCTCATTTCTTTTTTTTTATTTCATACATGATTTAAAACATTTTCATTTACAGAAAATTTTCTTCTTCTAATATGAATATTATATACACATGCTAAAAAAACCCTCTGTATTGTGCCTATTCATCTTGCCTAACCCACAAATCCCTGGCAATCCCTGATCTTTTTAATTGTCTCCATAGTTTTGCCTTCTTCAAAAAGTCATATAGTTAGAATGATACAGTAGGCAACTTTTTCAGGTTGCCTTATTTCACTTAGTTATCTGTATTTAGGGCTTTCCCGTGTCTTTAGGTAGCCTGATAACCCATTTCTTTTTAGTGCTGAATAATAAATAATTCAGTATGAATGTACCACACTTTATTTATACTTTCTACTACCAAAAAACATCCTGGTTGTTTCCAAGTTCTGGCAATTTTGGATAACACTGCTATCAAAGTACTTGTGTGCAGGTTTTTGTGCAGACTTAAGTATTCAAATTCTTTATGTAAATAGCAAAGAGTATGATTGCTGTATTACTTCAATCAGAATTAATTTAGTTTTGTACAAAATCACCAAACCGCCTTTCAAAATGGAAGTGCCATTTTACATTCCCACCAGAACTGTATGAGAGTTCCAGTTACTCCACATCTTCACTAGTATTTAGAGTTGTCACTGTTCCAGATTTTGGCCATTCTAATAGGTGTATAGTAGTATTATATTGTTTTAATGTGCATTTTATTGATGCCATATTATTTGGAACATTTTTATATGCTAATTTGTCATATGTGTATCTTTGCTAGAGAAAATCTGTTAAGATCTTTGGTCTATTTTTTAATTAGGTTATTTGTTTTTTTATTGTTGAGTTTTAAGTGTTCTTTATATATTTTGATACTATCCTTTATCAGATGTGTTTTTGGTAAATATTCTCCTAGTGTGTAGCTTGTCTTCTCATTCTCTTGACATTATCTTTCACACAGAAGTTTTTAACTTTAATGAAGTTGAGCTTATCAATTATCCTATGGACCACGCTTTTGGTGCCATATCTAAAAAGTCATTGCCATACTCAAGGTCATCAGGTAGATGATTCTATTTTTATGATAACATCTGAACCCTTAAAGATGACATTCCAATAGCTTTATTTTTACTAAGAATGTGAGTGAAAATTTTTCTGGAAGTCCCTGCACTCTTTCTTCCTTTGCTTTATATGAAGGTTTTTCTTCTTTTGAATTATAGCATTTAAAAAAAATTCTAGAAATGTTTGCAAGAGTAATTTCTCACATCTATTTATTCTTATAAAGATGATCTTTGTAAATGACCTTTTTGACTAATATTGGCTTATAGATTGTAAAAGTTTGTGTCTGAGTTTCCTGCATGCCTCTCTAAATTCTGCTACTCCAGATAAGAAGGGACTGAAGGAAAACATGTGTGTATGTCTGTGCGTAATATATGATATCATAAATATATGTTCCAATTCAGATCTTGGACAATTTGAAAAGAATTGATGGGGACACGTGGGTGGATCAGTGTGTTAATCATCTGCCTTTGGCTCAGGTCATGATTTCATGGTCCTGGGACTGAGCCTACACCTTTGGGCTCCCTGCTCAATGGAGAGTCTGTCTCTCTCTCTCTCTCTGCCCCTCTTCCCTAACCCATGTGTATGCATGTACTCTTTCTCTGTCAAAGAAACAAATAAATAAAATCTATTTTTTTAAAGAATTGATGAAATGTGGAAGTATAGGAAATCCATACTGAAGAAAGCAAGTACTACAAAGTATGATCTTTAGTTGTATAAATTTTGATTTTCCTCCTAGCTCTAAGCTATAGGGGTATTAGTGGGAATCTGTTGAAGTAGTTTGTACCTATTTGCTCATAATGTATTCCTTTCTGTGGAATTGAGTCAAACCTTTGAACTATCATCAAACTGTCCTCTACTGTATTATTTATTAGAGAAGTGCCTTGTTATTTTTGGTTTGTATATGGCATGCTTCCCTAACTGCCGGTAATAAAATGGGTTCTTGCCTATTTTATACTTAATTAGTTATATCATTAATAATTTTAAGGTTAGCAGTTGTTTTCAAGTTGGGCGCTTAAGAAGTCTTCTCAATTTGTTTTTAAAAGGAAATGAATATCTCTTAGAATCAGTCAAAGAAATTATAACTAAGTTCACACTCACAACATCATAGACATAATTGTTGGTATTTACATCTTTTTTTAATCATTCAGCTTAGGTCTATAAATGAACTAAAATGTCAAAATATATAATTCTATTATATGAAAAAGAAATTAAAAAAAAAACACTCAGAAGAATGAAGATCTAACTGCGCTAACCAAATTACTGAAATGACTGCATAAACAAAGGCATACTCAAATGCTTCTTTTGAGGATAAGTGAGTCTGACCTCATGAAGAGTTTCGTTTATTGACTGTACTGCAGTTTAATGAAAGATTCCTCATATATACTAGAATATATTTGAACTTCTGGCACTTTTCATGAAGTGAAGTAGTTTTCTTTACAAATATATGGTCTCACATTGCAATCAATTCTCCTTTAAAAGTATTCTTGGGTTTCTGGTTCTGAATGTCAGGAACTTGGAAGTTACCACTTCGTCCTAACCACTAAAATGTTGAACGGGCTGAACAATAAACAAATTTTCTTGGATTCAGATGAGAGGGAACTTCACAGGAACAATTGCTGCCTTTGAGACGGGGGGGACAAGCAAATACAAGGAGTCACAGTTTATGGGAGCAGAGAATCATGAATGGAAATAGTCTCAGGAATCAGCACTGGGGTAATAAAGTAGGAATTATAACTGTTAAATTGCAAACTCAGTACAAGGGACCAAGTCAAAGGACACTTCCAGGAGCTTGACCAGGTTCTAATAGCAACTAGCAAAGAAAAATACTTTTGGACTTCTGACAGGGGGGAAGTGGAGGAACCATTTTGAAATATGCCAGAGCACATGTTCTTAACATGGCCAGCCCTCAGGGGAAAGTTGTTACCCAGAGCCTAACCAACTGGGATATTATCAGAGCCTAGGGAAAGGATACATCCAACTCCAGCCAACTCTAGCCATCCTATCTCACCTAAAAAGAAAAGAACTGAAAAATAGTTGTGAAGTTTACAGTCTGGAGGTATCAGCTCACTAAAACACTGAGAGCTAATCATAAGACTATACGACACTTTCCTCTTCTCACTCCACACTATCACATTACTAAGGCTTATTTACGGTAGCCCCTTCCTGGTACATCACACCAAAAAGCAAAAATCAAGAAAATAAAACACACACACACACACACACACACACACACACACACACACACCCCTTGAATAGAAAGTACAAGTGTCAGAACAAAATATGTCAGGGATGTTAGAATTATCAGACTTGGAATTTAAAATGACTATAATTAATAGGCTAAGGGCTCTAGACAGCATGCAAGAACAGATAAATGAGATACATACATAGAAATTCTAAGAAAGAACCAAAAAGAAATGTTAGAGATAAAAAAAACAACAACACTGAAACATAAAAGAAGAATGCCTTTGATGGACTTATTAGTCAACTGGACACAGATGAGGAAAGACACTCTGAGCTGCAGATGGAATAACAATAGATTGGCTGAAAATGAAACAAAACAAAATAGAGAGAATGAGCAAAGACTAAAAAAAAAACATAGCAGAATATCCATGGACTATGGAATAACTATAAAAAGTATGGCATATGAACAGTGTGACTACCAGAAGTATAAGCAAGAGAGAAAAGAACAGAAGAAATATTTGAAACAATAATAATTGAGAATTTCCATAAATCAATGTCAGACACTAAACCACAGAACCAGGAAACTCTGAGAATATAAAACAGGATAAGTAGCAAAAAAAATGCTGTAAAATTTTTTTTATTTGTTATTTTTCTGAAATTCAAACAGAAAAGGATCATCCAGTGTTTTCACTGGGTGACCTAAGATTCATCTTTCTCTCAACACCTCAGACCCTCAGCCCAGGCCATCCACCCAGGCCTTTTCCCTGACCCCTTTCTTACTTGACCAGAAATTCATTTTAAAAATTCATTATGGGATGCCAGGGTGGCTCAGTCAGTTAAGTGTCTGCCCTCAGTTCAGGTCATGATCTCAGGGTCCTGGGATCTAGTCCCACATAGAGATCCATGTTCAGAGGAGGGTCTGCCTCTCTCTTTCCCACTCCTCCTGCTTGTCCTGTCTCTCTCTTTCTCTATCAAATAAATACAATCTCTCAAAAAATTAAAAAAAAATTATTTAAAAAACCTTACATGTTGGTAAGTAACTTTCAAATTACAATAATCAAGACAATGTGGTATTTGTAGAACAGACAAGATCAATGAAACAGAATAGAAAGCCCAGAAATAAACCCCAGTAAGTATAATCAAGTGCTCTCTGACAAAGGAGCAAAGGCAATTCAATGGAGCAAAAAATGGTTTCTTCAACAAATGATTCTGGAAAAAGTTGACATCCATATGCAAAATAATGAATCTAGCCAGTCACAGATCTTTACTACCTTCACCAAAACTAACTCAAAATGAATCACGACATAAATGTAAAACACAAAGCTATAAAACTACTAGAAGTTTACATAGCAGAAAAACAGATAATTTGGGGCATGATAATGTCTTTTTAGATGCAATACCAAAGACTAGATCTGTGAAAGAAATAAATGATGTTAAACTTCATTAAAATTAAAAACTGTCCTTTGAAAAAAATGTCAAGAGAAAGAGAAGTCAAGCCAAAGACTAAGAGAAAATATTTATAAAAGACATATCTGGGGGCGCCTGGGTGGCTCAGTGGGTTGAGTCTCTGTCTTCAGCTCAGTTCATGATCTCATGGTCCTAGGTTTGAGCCCCACATAGGGCTCTCTGCTCAGCAGGGAGCCTGCTTCCTCTCTCTCTCTGCCTGTATCTCTGCCTACTTGTGATCTCTGTCTGTCAAATAAATAAAATCTTAAAAAAAATTTTAAAAATTTTAAAAAGGACATACCTGATAAAAGAGGATTATCCAAATTATGCAAAGAACTCTGGAAAACTTAACCAAAACAAAACAAAACAAAACAAAACAAAAAAAACGGCAACCCAATTTAGAAACAGGCCAAAGATTTTTAACAGAGCCTCATCAAGGAAGATGTACAGATAGTAATCAGGCATATGAAAAGATGCTTTACATCATATGACATCATGGATATGCAAATTAAAATGAGATACCACTACATACCTATTAGAATGGATGATGCAAAATGGTACAACCAAACGAAGTTTCTTCCAAAACAAAGCACATTCTTCCATACAATTCAGCAATTGTACTCCTTGCTATTCACCAATACTTAAGTTCAAAAACACACAAAACACATACGAAAATGGTTTTAGTAATTTGTTCTAAATTGCCCAAACTTGAAAGCAACGAAAATGTCCTTCAATAGGTAAATGGATAAATTGTGGTATACCTAGACAATGGAATATATTTCATCACTAAAATGAAGTGAACTGTCAAGCCATAAAAAGACATGGAAAAACCTTAAGCGCATATTACTAAGTTAATAAAGGAGATAATTTGTCACTTGGTGTAGTGTTTTCAAGAGTTTATTATTGAAGAGCACAAGAGCAGAATCAACCTCCTATGACACAACTAATGAAAAATCAGCCTTATATTAATTAATGAAGGAATAATACATCTTTATAGAAAATACTATTTCTTGAAAACAATTGCTTAAGCATAAGAGCAAATAAGGTCTATGAGGGCAAAAATGGTTGTCTCCTTCTGATAAATACTAAGTGCCTGGAAGAGGACTTGGCATGTGATAGTTGCTTCATGTATATCGAGGTAAGAAGTGCTGAAAATGTTTTCCTATTATAACTTACTGTTATTCAGGAAAGTTCTTTATAAGGAATTATCTGAAATTCATTTAGATAATTTTTAAGTTGTTCTTATCATAAAGCACCTTTATAAAGGGTAAGGATGAGTTTGCCACAATAATGTCTATTACTTTACATATTTAAATAAAACCAGTGTATTAGATTAAATTATCAAAAGGGAATCCACTTCTAATTATAGTGTGACAAGTAATAACAGACCATTCTCTTACTGCATCGTCTAAAACGTCCCAAAGATGTTGCAAATCATATTTTTCCCTTCAATTATTTTTTTAATTTAAAGTCAATTAATTATCATAAACTGTATTATCAGTGTCATATGTAGAGTTCAGCGATTCATCAGTCTTATATAATAGTACCCAGTGTTCATTACATCACGTGCCCTCCTTAATGTCCATCATTCAGCCACCCTATTCCTTCTCTCTCTTACCCTCCATCAACCCTCAGTTTTGTTTCCTGAGATTAAGAATCTCTTATGGTTTGTTTCCCTCTCTGGTTTCATCTTCATTTTTCCTCTCTGCCCCTGTGATCCTCTGTCTTGTTTTTTAAATTCCATGTACAAGTGAGATCATATGATAATTGTCTTTCTCTGATTGACTTATTTCACTTAGCGTAACATCTTCTAGTTCTATCCATGTCACTGCAAATAGCAAGATTTCATTTTTTGATGGCTGAGTAGTATACCATTATATATACTTCTTAGTACACATGCAAAGAGGAAGCAAATGTAACATCAAAGTAGTTCTCACTATGGGACGCCTGGGTGGCTCAGTTGGTTAAGCGGCTGCCTTCGGCTCAGGTCTTGATCCCAGTATCCTGGGATCGAGTCCCACATCGGGCTCCTTGCTCGGCAGGGAACCTGCTTCTCCCTCTGCCTCTGCCTGCCTCTCTGTCTGCCTGTGCTCGCTCGCTCTCTCTCCCTCTGTCCCTGACAAATGAATAAATAAAATCTTAAAAAAAAAAAAAGTTCTCACTAATATGTTAAAGAGAATAGAGGGAAAGATTAAAAATGGATAAAAAGATGGAGAATTCCAGAAGATATTTAAAATTTATAAAATTTCTGATATTTAGAATTAATTGAGTTTAATGGCAGACTGGACATACACAAAAAGATAACTTGAGCTATTTCAAAGAGAAAGCACTAAAAATATCAAAAGCAAAGCACAAAAAGGAAAGTAAGAATAAAAAAATACAATCAAACAAAAAAGAGTTAATCCCACAACATTAATAAAATAAAGCAGAAATTCAAATGTTCATCTTAGGATATACAAAATTAAGTTTTTGAAATTGAAGCCACTTTTATTTTTTAAATTTCTGCAAAAATTAGGAAAAGAAACTTTCTTAAGTTTCTTGGTTTAAGGGCATTAAAACCCTCCAGTTAACATCAAGTATGATGTTGATTTTTATTTAAAAGATTTTATTAATTTATTTGAGAGACAGCTAGAAAGCAAAAGCAGGGGGAGTGGCAGAGGCAGATGCAGAAGCAGGCTCTGCACTGAGCAGGGAGCCCAATAGATGTGGGGCTCCATCACAAGACTCTGGGATCATGACCTGAGCCAAAAGCAGACTCTTAACCCACTGAGCCACCTAGGTGCCCACATAATGTTGATGTTTTAAATACTTTTCCACTAAGGTCAGGAATAGAACAGGAGTTCCACTATCCCTTTCTCATATTAACATTGTACTTGTAGGGGAGGAAACATTCTCTACCCATATTGGATATCTGGCCAGGCCTAAGAATTAGACTGATATAAGACAGATTACCGAAGAAAAGCATACAAATTTTATTGAATTTTTACATGTACCTGGAATCCTTCACAAGAGAATAAAAACCCAAAGAAGTGACCACCTTTGGAAGCTTTTATGTCTTTTAGACAAAGAAACAATAAATTTGTGAAGAATTGACAACACAGAAGGATTTGTCCTATAAGTAGTAAATGGTGAAGAAGTAATGAGAAAGATAAGTGTTAGTTTAACATGGTTTATTTTACAGCCATTTTGGCCCTAGGATATCTTTCACGTGAAAGATTATCTCCAGCTTTCAAGAGGACAAACGAGGTCAATGTCTTTGCACCAGCTAATTCTAAAATAACTTTGATTCAAAATAATCAGTATGTTGGGGTGCCTGGGTGGCTCAGTTGGTTAAGCCTCTGACTTAGGCTCAGATCAGATCTTCCAGCTCAGCAGGGATCTTGCTTGTTCCTCTGCCCCTCCTCTAAGTCTTACTCCTCTCTCTCCCTCTCTCTCTTTTTCCAATAAATAAATAAAATCTTTAAAAAGATGCTAAAGTTGCAAGCTCTTCAGCTGGAAGTTCTAATGATTGCAATAAAACAGGTAGATCAAAGACAGAAAAAGTTGAAAGGAAGAATTAAAACTAACAACATTCATTGCTGATGTAATTGTACAGCTAGAAAATCTACTTATGAACTACTTAAATTAATATATGAATTTAGCAAAGTTGTTGTTTACAATAGCAATATACATAAATAAATCAATTTCTATGTATTAGCAGGTAATAATTGTGGCATGAAATTTAAAAATATCTTATACTATATATAACACCAAACAGCAATTGATATTCAGAATTCAAATAATGAAAATTATGTAAGACTCATGCAATGAAAACTACAAAATATCACTAAGAGAAATTAAAGAAGACCTAAATAAACAGAAGGGTGTACTATGATTATACTTCACAAGATCAAGAATTGCTAAGGCATCAAGGCTCCTAAAATTATTGAATAAATTTAATATAATTCTAATCAAAATCCCGGTAGGAAATGTTTCTTGAAATTAGCAACTTTTTCCTAGAACTTATGGAAGTGAAAGGCAACACTGAAAAACAAAGCTAGAGAATTTATACTATTCATAGTATAAATTAATACTATGCATTCATATTATTTAACAAGATTCATTAAAAATATATTGTATATAAAATAATAAGTATTGATATAATGACAGGCGTTATACCAGAGAGCCCAGAAATAACACCCCCTCACTAAATCAAGTCTGTATGATTTATTTAAAACAAACAAACAACCAACAATAAAAACCCCACTGTGATTAAGTGGGGAAAAGATAACCTTTTCAGTAAATAACACTAGAGCAGTTAGACACATATAACAAAATCCGTATGCTTAGACTCTTTCTTAAAGTTTACATAAAAAAGTAATTTGATATGATGTATATATTCAGTTATAAAATGTAAAAATAAAAGAGCTCTTGGGAGAAAAGAGAGAAGAATATCTTTATGTCCTTGGAATAGGCAAAGATTTCTTAAATAGGGCACAAAATTTAGCAAATTATTTTTTTTCAAAAGATGATAAGTTGATTTTTATTAAAATTAAAAACCTACATTTATCAAAGCTTATGTTTATAAAAAATTTGTATTTACAAAAAATTCAAGTCAAAGCTTGGGAAGGAATACTGGTCAGACATATATAAGAAAATGGCACCCATGTAATATAAAGAATTCTATAAAATTACTAAGAGAACAGACAAAATATTAATGGAACAAAAATTTTGGTAGGCACTTAGCAATAAAACATACAAAATGACAACAAACAAGACAAAAGTGAAAAACAAAAAATAGTTTTCAGTGTTCTGTCTTTACCTAACAAAACTCAGAGAAGTACAGAATTAAGTATCTAAATTATCATGCTTAGTTTAATATCCAGGATCATATCTTTCACCCAGTGACTACTGATTCCATATTTCATACTCAATCTTAAAGGTACCTGCATAAGAAATTCAATTAGGAAAGGATAGCAATATTATTAAGAGATATGCATATGCACACACGCACACACACACACACACACACATGCACATATAAATAGCATTCACGCATGAGGTAAACTGTATAAAATAAACAATAAATCTTTTTTATCTAAGTGAGTACAAAAATTGAGTCCTTGGTTGTGGGTGTTTACATTCCATAACTCTTTTATTTGCCTTTTTGGTATAAAATCAGATCTTAAGTCATTTACCTATTGTGGTTATATTCTGTGTTACTATAGTAGAAACACCCAATCTAATTAAACTTAGATTGTTCTACTAGTAAAATATATTTTTAAATCTTTAACGATATCTTTAAATCTTTACCTTCATTCAATCTTTCCAATGTTCCCATCTCTGGTATAGTTATCTAACTTTATAGTATGTGTATGGAACAGCCAAACAATTTTTGGCTTCTTACGATAATTTTCTGCACGATAGGCATATTTAGTTTCCAAACTGCACCTAAGCAAGTATGTGCCTTTGAGGGCTATCTTAAGACAAATATTAAAAATACTAAAATTGAGTCTAATTATTAGTTTTCATTCTAACACCTCTGCTGGCCTAAAATGCTGCATGTTTCTCTCTACAATTTCTTTAATCTTACTTTAGTATGTCGATATTCTTGTAAGAAGATAATAATGTTTATTTTGAAAACTTACTATTTTATAGTAGTAAGTCATTTGCATTGGGCACAGTGTCATGGGAAGCAGCAATAATAACACTGAAAGAGCAGTAGTCTTAGAATAAAAAATCACATTGGTGAATCTTAGTCCCATCACATATTACCTTGTTCAATCTACTAAAGGTCTTTTCTTTTGTTAAAAAAAAAAAAAAAGTTGTGGTCAAAAAAACACATAACATGATACATAGTTAAGTATAAATGCAATATTGTATCAGATCTTACATAACAAACTCTATGCCCATTGAGTACCAACTCCGCAGTTCCCCTTAGCCCTTGTTCCTCCCAACTACCGTTCTTCTTTTTAAGTTTTTATTTGAATTCCAGTTAATATACAGTGTAATATTAGTATCAGGTGTGTAATTTAGTGATTCAACATTTCCATACAACACCTGGTGATCATCACAACAAGTGCCCTCCTTAATCCCCATCACCTATTTAACTCAAACCCCACCCCACCCCCCCATCACCCCTCTGGGAACCATCAGTTTGTTCCCTATAGTTTGGTTTCTCTCTCTCTTTCTTACCTCTACGAATGTTTGTTTTGCTTCTCAAATTTCACATATGAGTGAAATCATATGGTATTTGTCTTTCTCTGACCAACTTATTTTGCTTAGCATAATACTCTCTAGCTCCAACTGTATTGTTGCAAATGGCAAGATCTCACTCTTTTTAATGACTGAGTAATATTTCTGTGTGTGTGTACCACATCTTAATCCATTCTACTTTCTGTTTCTGTGAGTCTGGCTAATTTAGATACCTCATATAAGTGAAAGCATGCAGTATTTGCATGAAATATCTAAATAAAGTGTTAAAGATGTAGCTTGGCTTTCTCTGACTGATATGTTAAAATGTGAGAAGAGGGAAATTACTTATAGATGGAATTATTAAGCATTAAGGAGGCAGAACTTAAAGATTTAGATAATTCTCAGCCTATCGAACTTGCAAAATGTGAGGACACTAAAGGTGAAGACATGTGACCACTTGTTAAGATTAGTATGATTAGTATGATTCAGCCATCTAAACAGAGGCCAGGAGATATTGTTCAAGATAATGTACAAATACCCCAAGATAATGGATGAACAACTATAATGGAAGAATGGCCTGGAAATGATTCAGAGATCAAGAATGCCACTCCCAGCACAGGCCCAAAAGGCTTGATGCACCTAGGTTTTAAAGGATAAGGATGCATGGCAGAGCCCAGGTGTGGTACCACAAACTGGGAGGGCCAGAGTTCTCAGCTTGCTGAGAACTACATCAGGGGTAGGGCCCCAGTAAAGCTGTAGTAGGTTGTCCCACAGAGCCATGGGGGTGACTTACTACCCCACTGGGCCTGGAAAACAGAGCATGAAGCCAAAGAGGAATATTCTCAAACTTAAGTTCTAGTGGACTTTTTTCCATTAGGTTTTGGGCTTATTTGGGACCTGTCCCTCCTTATTTCTCTCCTATGTCTCCCTTTTGAAATGGAATGTCTACACTATCCCTGCTTCATTGTTGTATCTTAGAACCACATAACACGTTTGGTCTCACAATTTCACAGCTAGAGAAGAGTTGGCCTCAGAATGACTCATACCTTGAGTTTGACCCAAATCTGATTTAGATGATGTTTACATGAGACCTTGGACTTAGACTTTAAAGTTAATGCTGGACTGAGTTAAGACTTTGGGTTCTATTGGGATGGAACCAATGAACTTTGTATGCAAAAAGGACTGAATTTTGGAAGGGCCCAGGTTGGAATGCTATAGACTAAATATTTCCTCCCAAAATTCATATGCTGAAAACTAATCATCAGCGTAATGGAATTTGGAGATGGGGCCTTTGGGAGGTAATTAAGTCATGAGGGAGGAGCACTTCTGAATAGGATTAATGACCTCATAAAGGAGACCCCAGAGAGCTCTCTTTCACCAAGTTAAGACACTGTGAGAGGATAGATATCTACCATCTCCTGATCAAAACAAGGTGACAGGGACCTGAAATCTGCTGCTTACAACCATGAGTCAAATCCTCAAGTTATTGAAACTCCAGCCAACAGTTAGACTTCAACTTCATGAGAAATCATGAGCCAGAACCACCAAACTAAGTGTTTTGGGATTTCCTATTCTCAGAAACTGTTAGCAAATTTTTGCTGTTTTAAGCTATTAATGTTGGGTTCAAAATGTTATGCAGCAATAAATAATAATAAAATGGGAATTCAGAAACAAAAAAAATTTCTTTAGAAATTATATAGAAATTATAATTACATATAATTATATATAGAAATTATATATATATATATAATTATATATTTATTCAGTATAATAAATGGTAATTCTTAAAAACTAAGCTATTTTTATCCTCCAGGATAGATACAGCTTATGTTAGGATTCTGGAAATTCAGCCTAGTTCTAAATAAGTTACAAAATTCTTGTATTTCAAGGTCATTTGTCCAAAGCTAATCCCCTATAGACTTGCCTTTTAGATAAGAAGTTAGTCTCTTTCAAAGCCCCAGGGAAAATAGCTAAAATCCAGTGCTTAAGGCAATAGATTCTCAGTCACAATCCTTAAAATGATACCCTTGATCAAATAGGGGAGAGTTATTGCTTCACCAGAATAAATGCTGATGTAGTCATTCTAGACACTGACTTGTCACATTGTGAACTGGAATTGCACATCTCTGGTCTCCCTCTGACTATAGAAGACATCTGTTCCTTAGAACTCAGATGGACAGATGGGAGTGGAACCCAGGCTCTGATATATTATGCATTCTGAACTCATGAAGGCAATGAGGCTAAAGAAGCCTAGTACTTCTTTAATTATTTATTTTAAAAGCTCAGTTTTCCATTAGTTGGGATCCTTTTCCCAGTGTCTGTGTCTCATTCAGGTAGATCTTTGTGTACCCATCCAAAATGTAAAAAGCACACTGCCTGCAAATTAGAAGGAATAACAGGGACCAATTTGAAAACTGTTAGAGTCTGTGATCAAAGGAACGAGACTGATATAAAGCAAAAATCAAACAAAGCTTTATTTCACGCCAAGCATCAAAAATCAAACTGACCGATCAGGGCTGTCTCTTACGAAAAGATGACAACGATGATTCCAACAAGGTCACTCCCAAGAAGGCCGCTCTGGACAAGGCTGCTCCGCAAATGAAGCTGCTCCCCGGTTGGAGCCACTCCCAAGAAGGCCGCTGCTGGTGAGGTCACTCCCTGAACAGGGCCGCTCCCAAGAAGAGGCCACTCTGGAGGAAGCAGCTCCCAGGACAAGGCCGCTCCCAACAACGAAGAGGCGATGACGACAGCGACGATGACAAGGACGACAACACCGAGGACACAGACTCTGCTCCCCATGACGCCACTCTGACAAGGCTGCTCCCCAGAGGAGGCCACCGCTCCGGACGAGGCTGCTCACTGACGAGGCCACTCCCCAGTCGAGGCCGAGGCCACTGCTAATGAGGTCGCTCCCTGGACAGGGCTGCTCCCCGGACAGGGGTTGCTCCGGCGAGGCCGCTCTGGAGGAAGCCTCTTCCCTGATGAAGCTGCTCCCGCAGGGCTGCTCACCGAGGAGACCTCTTCCCAGATGAAGCTGGTCCCCGGAATGACACAGCTCCAATGAGGCAGCAGCTCAGGGTTTGCGGCGAGGTTGCTGGCGTCTAGGCCATTCCCCACGGCGCCGCTGCCTAGGGTGGCGGTGTGTGGGTGGGGCCTCTGGCGTCGGGGCGCTGGCATCTCGGGGCCGCTGGCAGCGGGACCGCTGGTGGCTCGGGGCTGCTGGCAGCTTGGAGCCACAGGTGTGGGGACTGCTGGCGGCTCGGGGCCGCCGCCGGCGGGGCCGCTGGTGGCACTTATAGATCTTACAAGAGCTGTTACAGCCCTTATAGCTCTTACAAGAGCTGTTACAGCCCTTATAGCTCTTACAAGAGCTATTACAGCTCTTCTGCTCCCGCCGACTCTTCTGCTACTGCTGCTGCTCCCGCTGACTTTTCTTCTTCTGCTTCTTCTTCTTCCTTCTTCTTTCTCTGACAGCTCTCCTTCTTCTGCCCTCGACAACCTCGCAGACCAACCTTTATGAGGGTGGTTGAGCCCCGCCCCTACACAGGCGGCCAATTGAATCCCAATTCACCCCAGTGGATATATGCATGCCCCACCGATTGGATGTCTCCACCCGGCCTGCCCCACCCCTACATCCGGGGTCCACAAGCCAGTTCCTCTGGGAGGAGCAGGCCCTTACATAAACATATATGTGAAACAATGTGTTCCTATTTTGAACACCAGTTAGTGTAGGACTGAGAATGTAAGAACACAAAAACAAACAAGATGAGCCCTACCTTCACCATAGCTTCTAAATGTGGCAATTCTAAACTACACCACAGGAATGAGGAAGCCAAAGTAGAACACATTTGAGTTTGGAAAAGCAATGACAGCTAGAGTAAACAGAGCAGAATAACAGAAATGTAGAGCTATATGGAGAAAACAATAAATTGCAGAACCTAGTATAGGGGACACCATAAATCTCTGGCTGAATACCAACACAAGTACAGATATGGTAAAAATCCACAAATCCTAGCATAGGTGAACTACAAGGAAAGAAAAAAAAAATCACTGGATCCTGCAAACTAAAATATTTCCCAAACATACAAATTATAGGGAATAATTCAAATTCCCACCACACAGAGTCGATAGGCCATGATAAATGCAAAGGTCTTTTGCTATCTATCCCAGAAGCACCATACTTTAT
The DNA here is from genome assembly GCF_902655055.1 of Lutra lutra. Lineage (NCBI taxonomy): Eukaryota > Metazoa > Chordata > Mammalia > Carnivora > Mustelidae > Lutra > Lutra lutra. The sequence continues at coordinate 27,736,085 of NC_062291.1, read as the reverse complement.
TAACCAGCCAAAACTAGCCCTCGGATAGAAACTCCTCTGGACTCCCTCCCCTCAAAAGGACCATAAACATCAAGCTGTCAAAAAAAAAAAAAAAAAAAAAAAAAGAAAGAAAGAAAATAAAGAGAAAGAAAATCCACTGATCCAATAATAACTCTCCAGGACAAAACATAACATATAAAAGGAATAGAGAAAAGCAGTAAAAATATATAAAATTTATAATTGCCAGCTTCCAATAAAAATATAATAGATTTGTGAAGAAATAGGAAAATATTACTCATGACCAGGAGAAAAATCAGTCAATAAAAGCATAAACAAAAATGAAAGAGATGATAAAGTTCATAGACAAAGGTGCCAAAAATATGCTCAATGCTTGGTACTTCAAAAGGAACATTCATGTAATGAGTATAGCAAAAAAGATATTAAAAAGCCACCAACTCTGACTCTTAAAGATAAAAAATATAGTATTTGAAATAAACAATTCCCTGAACTAGATGATGTGTATTTTAGTTTAAAGAACAACAAATCAGTGACATAATGAAATAAAATATTTTTGATAAAATATTTTTTTAATTGAAGAAATACAAAAGACTTAAATAGGAGGAACAGAGACATAAAGATTTATACTATGCTATTAGGCAATGTAACATACATGCAATGGAAAAGAAAAGAGAGATGACATGGTAAAAAATTTTTTAAGAAATAATGGATTAAAAATTTTCAAATATGATGAAATCTATAAACCCATGACCCAAGGAGTTTAAATATTTTCAATTGTGAGAACCAAAGAAAATTATACAAGCATATCAAAATCAAATTGCTGAAAAACAATGTCTAAAAAAATTCTTAATAGCAACAAAGGTCAAAAGCACATTATTTTCTGAAGAACAAAGATAATAAGCAAAAGATTCATCAGAACCTATATTTTCTAGAAGACAATGAAACAATGTCTTAATAGCATATGTTAAGAGAAAAACTAACAATTTTAAAATCACCAAAATATTTTTTAAATTAAGACAAAATAAATCTTTTTGCAGACAACAAAAATTGTGAGGATTCATTGTCAGCAGGCTTATAGTTTAAAAAAAAAGTTAAAGAAGTGCTTCAGGCATTAAAAAAAATCTTAGATTATTAAAAATGGAGAACTCTAGAAATGACAAACTGGTAAATATGTGGATAAAAATGAAATATTTTTTCTCATTGAATTAAGAAGTTCAAATTTGCAGTTATAAAATAAGTAAGTCTCAGAGATGAATAGTACAGCATAAGGAATATAGTTAATAATATTTTTACAACACTGCATGGTGACAGATGGTGATTACATGGTGAGCATTGAATAATGTATAAAATTGTCAGTTCAAAATGATGTACACCTAAAACAGATATAACACGATGTGCCAATTATATTTCAACTAAAGAAAGGAACTTATTTAAAAGGCAAGTATTGGGGCATTGGGTGGCTCAGTCCTTAAGCCTCTGCCTTCAGCTCAGGTCATGATCCCAGAGTCCTCGGATCAAGCCCCACATTGGGCTCCCTGCTTGGTGGGAAGTCTGCTTCTTTCTCTCCTACTCACTCTGCTTGTGTTCACTCTCTAGCTGTCTCTTTCTCTGTCAAATAAATAAGTAAAACCTTTTTTAAAAAAATAAAATTAAAAAGTAAAAACGTATTTTAAATAAAAATAATGTAATGTGTTGAGGGATTTGTAACATGTAGAAGTAAAATGTTGGTAACCATAGCACAAAGAATTGGAAGGTAAAATGCAAGTTTAGTGCTATAAGATAAGATAAGGTATAAGTTAAGAACACAATGATCATAGTTTTTTTAAAGATTTTATTTATTTATTTGAGAGAGAGAATGAGAAAGAGAGAGAACGGATGAGAGGGGTGAGGGTCAGACGGAGAAGCTGACTCCCTGTTGAGCAGGGAACCTGATGCAGGACTTGATCTTGGGACTCCAGAATTATGACCTAAGCCAAAGGGAGTCACTTAACCAACTGAGCCACCCAGGTGCTCCTCATAAGTAATTTTTAATTAAGTAATTAAACGTTAATTGTTAATTATGTTATTTGTGAGATATTAATTACAAAGAAAGCAGGGTTATTTTTTCATGAACTATCCATATTTTTTCCTGGCTTTCCTAGGTATTTTACAAAAGAAAAAAAAAGTCTTTACTTAGAAATTAGACTGTGATCTAAATATAATAATAGTAGCAAGTGTTCATTCAGCCCTTTACTCAATCCCAAGCACTGTGTTATATAAGTTTTAAGTCATTAGTCACTTAGCAGTCAAAGTAATTAAAATAGTATAGTCACTTTATAATTCAGTTATACCAGAGCAAGGAGTTTTCCAAAAAGTCTTAGAAAAGTATAACAAATTAATCTTGTTTCTCTTACCCTCTCTTTAGCAGAATTCCAGAACTTCAAGAAAAATTTCTAATATTTCTATTGTTAACTATAAATGAATTCACTCTTTAAAGCTAGATATTATTAATGTTAAAAAATTAAATCTGTGCTCTCTTTAAATGTGTATATTTTATTAAAATTGAAAACAGTGTTTATTAAACTGGAAAATCAGAAACAAAAGAATGCTTAAAATTCACAAATTTGGGGGGTGCCTGGGAAACTCAGTCAGGCATTGCCTTTGGCTCAGGTCATGATCCTATGTTATTGGGTTCCCTACTCCAAGGGAGCCTGCTTCTCCCTCTCCCTCTGCACTCCCCAACTCGTGCTCTCTCTCTCTCTGAAATAATAAATAAAATACCTAAAAAATTAACAAATGTTCAGATAGCTTTTATTGTAAAAAATATTATTTCCTTACCAGTTCCTCTAGTTTAAGTAACAGAGATTATTTAAAAAAAAAAATAAGTTGAAGACATTTTTAAAAATCCATATTTCAATTTTAGGCAATATTGACTGAATTTCTGTTGTGCAAAATGGAGAAATTTACACTTTTTATATTCTCTCTCACCTCTTCTCCCGTTCATGTATTCTTATATTAAACAGAAAATATGTATTGTATTTGTACATTTGCTGTTTTAAGCAATGACCTTTCTTGCCTCTTAAACTAAAGAAATGCTCATAGTGATCAGTTAACCTCCAATGAAAAGGCAAAATTCAGCTTCTAAACCAAAGTGCAACAAATCCTAATACTCATAGCACATGAGTGGTTTTATAGATGAGTACCTAATTATTTGTTCTTCCATGGTCTCAGGAGATTCTTTAATGCTTCAACTGATTCTTCATTTTTTTTTCCCTGTTATACACAGAAACTGAAATATTTCCCACTTATGTAGATTAAACTGATTTAGAATAAGTAAATAAGTGAATCATAAGAAAATGGTTATTCAAGAATTTCAGTTTATATAGTCAAATTGCATGGATTTATTTGGATTACAAAATGTTTGCTCTATAAAGAGATTTACCATATTTCTTTCAAAAGCAAATTGTCATGAGACACTTAAAATGTTTTGACTCATACAATATGGTAAGTTTACATCTACGATTTTATAATCATGAGTATGATTTAAATAGCACAAACTTAAACACTTTTTTTCACATCTCATGTACCTCTCACAATGAAAGCACGAGGTCAGTATTATTACAATCCTTCTTTTATATATTAAGAAACTGACACTCAAAACTTTAAGCAAATTAGCCAAAGTTAGGTAGTTAATTCATCTGAATCTGTTTTGTGTCATTACCAAGTCTCTATGCTAATTAAATTTTTCACTCTTAAAGGACCCGAGTCATATCTCTATTGACTCTTAAATTGATGACTATGTATGTAGTTATGTACAGAAGTATGTAAGAAGTCTGTATGACTTCTTCAAGCTATTTTTAAAATTTGAATATTAATGTAACTCTATGAGCTTAAAGGATAACTTCTTGTTAAACAAATAGAGGAAATTATAGTAGATTTGTACAGGCACAAATGAACTCTAGTAGGTATTCTGTCCATTGATTAAAATAGTGATAATTGTATTACAGGTGAAGCACTGTTAGATAAGATTGGGAGTATTAGAGATAAATACACTTATAACTCACAAATAAAAAATAAATATGCTATTCTTTCAATAACAGTATTCAAGGTGCTTTATAAGTTATACACATTGGGTATATACATATATACATATATAACTTTACTTAATTTTCACATAGGTCCTATCAAGTAAGTAAATTATATGTGCAATTTTATGGAAAAGAAAACTGAAAGAATGAGCAGTAAAAAGACTCACCATAAGCACAATAGTCACAAAGTCATCTGTTCAGAATAAAAGGCAAAAAACAAAAACAAAAACAAAAAACACCAGTTTTGACAAATTGAATCTAAATTTATTTGGGATACAAAGTCCAAGAATAGTCAATAACTCTGGAATAATAACTTGGGAAAATAGCTATACCACCTTTCAAATGAACCAGAAAGAAAAGAACAGACAGAAGGAACAATATAGCTTGATTTATGAATATAATAGTTAATTAATGTTTTATCTCAGTATTACAAAATACTTCAAAAAAGATGGGCCATTCAATAATTGGTACTGAACTCAGTATTTCTGTACCTAGGAAACAAAGTTTACCTAGAGTTATAAAATGTCAATTTTACATGGATTTTTAATTTAAATTTGAAAGGCAAAATTCATCTAAAGAAAAAAACTACATGTTTTGATGGATGAAGATTTCTTTTTTTTTAATTGTGTTATGTTAGTCAACATAAAATACATCATTAGTTTTTGATGCAGTGTTCCAAAATTCATTGTTATGTACAACACCCAGTGCTCCATGCAATCCATGCCCTTCTTAATACCCACCACCAGGCTCACCCATCCCCCAACCCCCTTTCCCTGTAAAACCCTCAGCTTGTTTCTTGGAGTCCATAGACTCTCATGGTTCATCTCCCCTCTGATTTCCCCCAATTCACTTTTCCTTTCCTTCTCCTAATATGTTATTCCTTATGTTCCACAAGTAAGTGAAACCGTAGGATGCTTGACTTTCTCAGCTTGACTTATTTGACTCAGCATAATCTCCTCCAGTCCCATCCATGTTGATGCAAAAGTTAGGTATTCATCCTTTCTGATGGCTGAGTAATATTCCATTGTATATATGGACCACATCTTCTTTATCCATTCGTCTGTTGAAGATATTTCTTAAACAAGACTCATTTTGTGGAAAACTTACAAGAAACATTTAATAGACTCAACTCCATTGAAATCAGAGTTTTCCATTAACCAAAAGATACTATAAAATGAAAAAGATAAGCTAAAACCAAATTTGTTTGCAACACATATTAATCCAGGCATTAGTATCCAGAACATAAAAAGACAAATAATCCATTAGAAAGAAAAGGGCTAAAGGCATGGGCAGGTATTTCCTAGAATAACACATAAAGGTGAAAAGATGCTCAATTGCTTCATGACTTCACACTGAACTAGCTTAATAACAAATACAAATAGCCTTGATAATATCAAGTGTTGTGGAGGTTGTAGAGTTTGGGAAATTCTCATCAACTGGAAGTTAATGTGTAAATTCGTGAAATCTATTTTTCATTTACTTACTGAGATTGGAGATATGTACTTCTTAAAAATCCAGAAATGATACCAATAGTTATATACTCTATGGGTAATCTTAAACATGCTTACCAAGAAACAAAAAAGAATATTTATAGTAGCTCTGTAGTAGAAATCACCTGAAAACACCATAAATATATATTGACAAGATAATAGATATTGTGTGCAATAAAAAAAGAATGATTTATAGTTAAAACATATATAAGACTAAAAAAAGCCCTAATGTTGACAGAAGCAATAGTAGATATCTATGTACATAAGATACAATTTATGTAAGTCTTTAAAAGAAAAAAAATATGGTTTATAGATACATATTACATATATGGTGTACACACACACACCCACAGACACACATATATGACAAACTAAGAAAACTTAAAGAATGAATAATAAGTAGTCATGGTGTAGTTATCTTTGGTGCACAGCGACAGGGCTGTGGTAGGGGAGGGGAGCCCACTGATCTTCTAAGGTGCTAATAAAATTCTGTTTGGGGGGACACCTGGGTGGCTCCATCAGTTAAGTGACTGCCTTCAGCTCAGCTCATGGCCCCAGGGTCCTGAAATAGAGTCCTGCATTGGGCTCCTTGCTCAGCAGGAAGCCTGCTTCTCCCTCTCCCTCTGCCTGTTGCTCCCCTTGCTTGTCCTCTCTCTCTCTCTCTCTGTCAAATAAATAAATAAAATGTTTAAGAAAAATAAATAAATAAAAATAAAAATCTGTTTCTTAACGTATATGATGAACACTTGGATATTCAAATCTTACTATTTTTAAGATATGCATAAGTGCCTTAGACCTACATTTGGCACAACCACTCTAAAACTCTCTGTTTCAATTCTAGATTTGGAGGAAAAAATTGATTTTAACTTTAAATGGAACCAATGGGTATAGCAGAAAAAATGTACAGGTTTTAGAATTGGGACATATTTAGGTTTGAATTTCCACTTGACAACTTTCAGCATTTCTAAGAGCAAGCCTTAGAGAGAATATTCTCGTGGCTTTAGTTCTCTAAAGACCTGTGTGAATTGAGAACTTCAAAATTCTTGGCACATCATAACTCAGTCCAAACCTCTGCACCAAGGGATGACCAAGCCTCGGCCTGGTGTTTGTCCCTAGAAGAACCCCAAACCCTCCTTAAAAGGTCTCAAAGGCCTGTGTGAGAAAACTCAAGGCTGCCAGAGGCATGCTCTGTTTGTTTCAGCGAAAACCTGGTGATAGGCAGATAGGCTCCAGAATCCTCTCTTAGAGTAATTTCTTTGTTTGTTTGTGTATTTTAAAGTCATTACTTTAGAAATCTTGAAACTATAAATCCCTTCTCTGCCATGAGATATAAAACTACAAACTCACTATCTCTTTGAAATGCAAGCATTTAGGGAGATAACTCTCTTCCTCCTGGTCCTCATGGGAGGATAAAGGCCTAACTGCCAGAGATGCCTTGTTTTAACTTTCACCACTGCTTCCTGGAAAGGATAAGAAAAAGACAGGATACATTTATTTCTCCTCTAGATAAACTCCGACTGACGAATCCGAGTGGCCTAGTCACAAGAACTAATTTCCTTTTTAGCTTTCAGTGCTCTGCCCCTAGCATACCTCAGCCTTTAAACAGTCTCCAGTCTTGAGTTTCAGCAAAATTAGGTTCAGTTCACACTACGTTCTTTTCCCTATTGCAGTTGTATTACTGAATAAAACCTGTTTTTACCACTTTACTGTCAGATCTTATCTCTGAGACTAAAACAGTAAAGAATATGTAAGGTACTTATATAAATACTTGACCAATAGAAGGTGGTGAAAAAAATTCTGTCATTTCTACTCACCAACAATCTCATCCCCAAGTTTTCTTGGTAGTGAAATTTTCTCAAATAAAGAGAGAATACATATAAGTCTATGACTGAAGTAAAGGACATTTAAATAGTACACCCAAATCCCCATAAGGCAATTGAGTTCTACTAAATCACTGACTTTTACTGAAGTTAAAAGTTGAAACTTTATATAGTCAAGAAAGTAATTAATTTTATTAGCATAAATCAATGATTGTTAAACTTCCAAGTCATAGCCTCCTTTAATATTTAAAAGGTTATGTTTGGGGGCGCCTGGGTGGCTCAGTGGGTTAAAGCCTCTACCTTCGGCTCAGGTCATCTTCCCAAGGTCCTGGGATCGAGCCCCGCATCAGGCTTTCTGCTCAGCAGCGAGCCTGCTTCCACCTCTTTCTCTCTGCCTGCCTCTCTGCCTACTTGTGATCTCTGCCTGCCAAATAAATAAATAAATAAAATCTTAAAAAAAAAAAAAAGGTTATGTATGAGTCCTTTCTTCATATATACATAAAATTTAACTGGGCTCAAAACACTTATGGGCCATGATCTCCAAACAAGAACTTCTAATTTAGGGGCACGTGGATGGCTCAGTCATTTGAACAACCAGATGCTTGGTTTCCGCTTAGGTCATGATCTCATGGGTTGTGGGATCTAGCCCTGTGTTGGGTTCCACACTCAGCAGGGAGTCTGTTTGAAGATTCTCTCCCTCTGCTCCTCCCCCAACTCATGTGAGCTCTCTTGCACTCTCTCTCTCTAAAATAAATAAATCTTTTTTAAAAAAAGATCTTCTAGCTTGCATTGTTATTGACTGAAAACCATTTCAAAATCTTAATATTTAAAAAGACAAAGACAATAAACAAGAACACTTTTTTTTTTCAAGATAAGTTGGTATTGATTGAATGGAACTTTTTATTTCCAAATATTCCAATTATGATTAAGTGAGAGAGAGGACAGATGGAGTTTGCCTAGTATTTCTCTAAACTGTGTATCTTTCCACCCTTCTTCTAGAATAGTAATAACCAAGAGAAATAAAAATGCATGGGAGTAATTTACCATATCTGTAGGTATATTAGATGATCCTGTGTGAAAGGTTGATGAAATCTAATCAGTTATTAATGAAATCAAAAGTACCTTAATAAGGTTACATATTGATGACCTCTTTTATTGTAGATAGTTATTCAAATATGTATTCTATAAAGGGTTTGATGTATTTGATAATGTCATTACCAATCAATATGCAAATGAATGGTATTAAGTGCAGTCTGCACCTGAGGATTTCATTAGAGATGAGAAAATTCACAAGTGTCAGAAGTAGAGAAAAGAAATGTGTATTAATTATATTGCCAACATTCTTTGAGAAGTTTCCCCTGCAAGAGTCAGTTTAAATCTCAGAAAAAAATGATTAGGTAACTATATTTTGTAACTTATTGGCTTTTGATACATATCTTTTACTCAATTCTCTAGTAGACTGCTTGAAAACTCACTTTTCTTCCCTTTGAGGAAAAACAATTTTTTGCTTACTATTTAAAAAACTAAGGTAATATAAATACATGAATGCATAATAATCTATTCATTCGATCAGTTATTTAGTGTATTAGATATGTATATATAAACACTATATATATATGTAAATAGAAAGATATTGGTATGGATATATACCTTTATAAGATAGAAGTACAAACAGATACTCATGATGTGTATTATAATAAAAGTGTATGTCCCCTTATTTAAGAGTGGTGTAACTGCAGAAAAAATTCACAGTACGTTGTCATGTCATAGCATAAACCTTTCAGGAAACCTGAACAGTAGCAATATCTGAAACACTAAGTGAATGCATGGGTGTTAGATGAGTTTGGAGATATTGTTGGAAGTAAAAGTCATATATTGGCAAAGTCATTCGTCCTCTATTCTGTAAACAATGAAGAATAAACGAAAGGTTTAATGTAAAAGAGTAATACAATTATTTTTATGTTTTAAGGGAAAAATATTTCATCATATTAGGGAAAATTGAAGAAAAACAATGGCGAAAGAAAAACCATCTTGAAGACTACTTCAAAAACCAAGTTAGACATTAGAAGAAAGTTCTTTAAGCCAGTAGCTATATGTAGGATGAGAAATTACAGAAACGATAAACTTAAGAATCATTTGTTTAACATATATATTCAACTTATTTGAGAGAAAATATTGAGAAACTAACGAAAATCCATAGCATTTAATTAAAAAATTTAGACGTCAGTAGTGTCATGAACAAGAATAATGGATATCCACAGAAGTTCAATTCGTAAGAGAAGGAAATTGTAACTGTTCAATATTATATTTGAGGTAATAAGGTGGACATTTTTTAGGAGAGATCAGGGAATGTGGATTCTTGACTAGGATTATAGAAATGGAAGCTATTCATTTTAAGACTTATCAAAACACGGGCTTTTGCTTAAAATATCATTGAGGTTGTTTTTTGTTTTTGTTTTGGTTTTGTTTCTTGTTTTTGTTTTTGTTTTTCCCCATAGAACTAACATTTGGCCATCTAGAGTTGTTTTGTTATCTGGGTACATAAGAATAACCAAGAAATATGTCTTTCTATAGAAGATTAATAGAGTAGGAAAGATGGAAAAGTCATAAATATATACAACTAGATATAATATGATATTTGGAAAATAAATGCAATTTTAAGTAGAAAGGAAGAAATGTTTATATTTGCCTGGGTGGAAATAGAAGATAGTTAAAGAGGGCACACAAAGGAGTCAGCAAGTCAATTTAACTGTAAAAGATTTAGTTAGAATTCATGAGAAAAAGGGATTTATAAAGGATTGTTCAAACTAGAGAAAAAACAGATGCAGGGTAAAGTAAGAAAGGAGGGTGCAAAAATTCTGGTTTGTGTTTATAATGCATACTTAACCTATAATGGAGTTTTTACAATTCAAATATTAAAGTCAGTAACATTAAGTCAGTATATTTATGTGTGTATATACATGGATTAATAAACGCACATCAAAAATTACAAATCAAGTCTAAAATATTTCTTAAAACCTACCATTCATTTCTATTTTGGATCAGCTTTTATTACTTGCCCTCTATTTTACAAATGATTATTTTTCACACATGATCTACATCCCTTCTCCACCAGCAAAAAAAGATGAAACTCCATACACATATGATCTTGAGTTTTGGGACTTAAGACTCAAGGAGAAGACAAGGAGAAGACATGGTAAGGGCTCATATTATGGCAGTTGTAGAAAGTACATTCTAGTAATGAAATAAGTGATTCCTCATGCCTTAGGCAACAACATTTTTTAAAAATTTTTTTAATTTATTTTCAGCGTAACAGTATTCATTGTTTTTGCACCACACCCAGTGCTCCATGCAATCCGTGCCCTCTCTAATACCCACCACCTGGTTCCCTCAACCTCCCACCCCCCGCCCCTTCAAACCCCTCAGATTGTTTTTCAGAGTCCGTAGTCTCTCATGGTTCACCTCCCCTTCCAATTTGTGGAGCATAACAAATAGCATGGAGAACAAGGGGAGTTAGAGAGGAGAAAGGAGTTGAGGGAAATTGGAAGGCAACAACATTTTTAATTAAATAATTCCTATACAGAGTTTGAGATCACTTAATCATTTCATGTAAAGCACCATTAAGAAGGGCAAGTCAAGGGCGCCTGGGTGGCTCAGTGGGTTAAAGCCTCTGCCTTTGGCTCAGGTCATGATTCCAGGGTCCTGGGATAGAGCCCCGCATTGGGGCTATCTGCTCAATGGGGAGCCTGCTTCCTCCTCTCTCTCTGCCTGCCTCTCTGCCTACTTGTGATCTCTAAATAAAATTAAAAAAAAAAAAAGGAAGGGCAAGTCAAAACAAATGTATATAACTATCAGTATTTTGGTTATATAATGCTTTTCATAAAAATGACCATTTTCTAAATAATACTTCATAATTTTCAACGAATTTTTTCCAAATGTAACTTTGTTTTCCAATTTTATTATTATTTTTTGTATCGACAGTGCTTAATGAATTGCCTATCAATAAAAGGCTCAAAAAGTATTTGTTAAGTGAATGAATGAATAAATCAATTAATAAATTAATGCTAGCAGAGCAAAGATGTCATTTTAACTCATTATCCCTGAAGTAGTATAATAATTTGGATTTTTCTAGACTGAAGGAACATAATTATGTACAAAATCAAAGATGGTAATTTTTATTTCATAAAACGGCCTAATAATGTCTTTCATCAACATATTTTTAATGAATATTCACTGTATGTCAAGAATCATAAAAAGAAAACCAGCATCATAGATATTACAGTCTAGCTCCATATTAATTATACATAAAGCTTAATATTTAAGCAAAAATAAACCTTCTTTAATATAGAACTCATATGAATTTTAGAGGCAATACTGCTGAATGTGTACGTTATATACATAATGTGTCTGAAGTCATTTTATTGAATTTTATTGAATGTGAATGTGAAATTTTTAAACAATTTGAATCTTTCCTACCCACTAGAATCAAAACAGTCCCTCTGGAATATACGTTGAGCCAAAGAGAAAAATTTTTAAGTCATTGATCACATACTATTACAATGATTTGGGACTGCTCGTAAAGACAAACCTAAAATCTAAGTAATGTTGATCATCATAATAATAAAACTTACAAAACTATTTTTTAAAAGATAATTTCTTAAGCACAGCTGTTGGGAAAATTTTTGTTTAATTTTATGCATAATAAGCCTCTTCACAGATTCTCAGTAAGGATAGAATCATATAATTTCAGAAATGAAAGAACTTCAGAGATAATCAGCCCTAAAAACCAGCCCTACTGCATTTGAGATAGGAATGCCAAGTAAATTGTCTAGTTTCACTGAATAAACTTAGGGTCTGATTTAAGCCTAAACATAGTTTTCTGACTCATACTCATCATTTTGTGTGAAGTACTGTATCAATCAGGGTAGAGCTAGGATGTGCTGTACAAACAAACAACCCTAAATTCTCAGTGGCATATAACAATAAAAGTGGCTTTCAAAGTTCCTGCTCAAAATGTCATTCCCAGTTACCTAGAGTGTCCAAAGCAGGTAACACGGTTACTTCTGAGATTGACAGGGTGGGAGTTTCTATTCACCATCAAATGTGGAGCAGTATATGTTTAGATCAATAATAAAATCTATCACAAAGACTTCGTGAATGACTTCCTCATGAAACGAAAGATTCAGTGACAAAACTCTGCTGTGATTCAGGTACATTCTGTGCCTTGAAGTCCATTTAAAAATGAAAGTTACACGTGTATGAGAGGATGGCATTTTACTGACTGGTATTTCTTGGAAACTTCTTATCCATGCTAAATACATAAATCATGTTATAAATACCTCAAGAAAAAGGGGAAAAGTCTAAACATCACCTTTGCTATAATTTACCTTCTCTGTCTAGGATTTTTATTGAATTATGTATGAATTATATATATATATATATATATATATATGTATACTTGAATTATATATTATATTTATATCTATATTGAATTATATATATCTATATTGAATTATATATATAATGGTAATTATTTCAGAGAAAAAGAGGGGAGGAGAAAGATTGTGAATCTAATAATTTTACTTGAAATTTTCCGTTTGCAATTGTTTTCCTGCAATAATTACAGATAAATAGTTAGTTTTGGATACCATTCCAAGAGGAATTATTAACTTTGAGAAATTATTTTTAGTACATCCTCACTCAACTGGTTCTCTTTCTGTTGTGTTTATATCTTGTTTTCAGCAAAGATCTGAAGTGATACATCTAGTTTCCTATAAAATTTATCATAACAAGTCTCAAGAGCTATTTAATATCTAATAAATTAGATATTAATTCACATAATTCATGAACTTAAAAAGATTTCCTGAGCAACTTTTAATTTCCCAGCAATTAGCCTATGAGATGTTCCAAAAGTGTATTACCTCTTCTAATTTATTAGTTATTATTAATTAGCACTTAGAATTAAAACGATTCATTTTGTTCTTTCTGTTTCCTGAAGAGGATGCCATTACAGAAGTGGATGTGGATACCTACATCAGGATCTAGCTTGAAAATGAAAGCCCATGTTAAGTAGTTTGATAGAGAAATTTAATAATTCCAACTACTGAAGAATTAGAAAGATGGGGGAAAAAAAGCCTTTGTACAGTTGGAGACACAGAGATAGCAACTGTGTTCTCTCCCGAGTCCAGGAGAGGAGCTAAGACAGATGCTGCCATCTGTGGGCTGGGAGCACGGTGGGATGGCCTGCCTGGTAAGGGCTAGAATCATGGAGATTTTACAGAAGCTGAGGGAAAGAAGACTCAGGGCATCTCCCATCCTCCTACCCTGCATATTTGTATCATATCCTGTATTGAACAAAACTATTCCAATGCAATAGACAAAAAAGAGAGCGAACAAGACTCCTAATGACAAAGATGCTTTCAAAATGCAGTTTGGGGGCACCTGGGTGGCTCCGTGGGTTAAACCTCTGCCTTCAGCTCAGGTCATGATCTCAGGGTCCTGGGATCAAGTCCTGCATCGGCCTCCCTGCTGAGCAGGGAGCTTGCTTCTCCCTCTCCCTCTGCTGCTCCCCTCCTTGTGTTCTCTTTCCTTCTCCCACTCTCTGTCAAATAAATAAATTCTTTTTAAAAAATGCAGTTTGAATGAGACTTCCTCTGAGGTAGGTCCATTAAGGACAGAGTGGATCAGAACATAAAAAGGTAAGTATTTATGGCATTCTTTAGTATTCACATGGTTTTTGCCAAAGGATTTTTTTTTTCTTTTTCAGTAGCTTTCACATGTTCTCATACTTAGAAGGTAGAAGAAAAGAATCATCCAGGAGAGAGTGAGAAATATTCAAATACCTACATCTCTTGTAAGATCTTTGAAGACAGAGAACCATGTAAATTGAACATTTTTGCTTTAAATCTCAGACTTGAAAAGACAGATATGTGTAGGTCTTAAAAAGAACTTATGAAAGGGATTCATTCTGCCGACTATTCACTTACTGCCCTGACAAACTACCATAAAATAATTTCCTTTGTCATAAGGCAAAAGGATATCTAGACACCTCAGTAGGCATAGGAAAATAGTATTACAGTGATAATGGATAATCCCTAATATGTGAAGGGTACAAAGCAAAAGAACAGATGGTAGTCACATACCATATGTTACATTTTTATTGTATTTTTGAAGATTTTATTTAAATTCTAGTTAGTTAACAAAGAGTGTAGTGCTAGTTTCAAGGATAGAATTTAGTGATTCACCACTTGCATATAACACTCAGTGCTCATCATATCAAGTGCCCTTCTATTAATTCACCCATTTAAGCCATCCACTCACTCACCTCCCTTCCAGCAACCCTGTTTGTTCTCTATAATTAAAAGTCTCTTGTGGTTTGCCTCCTTCTCTGTTTTTTGTTTGTTTGTTTAAGATTTTATTTGACAGAGAGAGAGAAGCAGAGAGAAAGAGGTAGAAACAGGCTCCCCACTGACCAGTGAGCCCAACATGGGGCTCAGTCCCAGGGCCCTGGGATCATGACCTGAGCAGAAGGCAGCCACTTAAACAACTGAGCCACACAAGCATCCCTCCTTCTCTGCTTTTATCTTGTTTTATTTTTCCTTCCCTTCACCTCGGTTCATCTGTTTTGTTTCTTAAATTCTACATATGAGTGAAATCATATGATAATTGTCTTTCTCTGCCTGACTTATTTCACTTAGCATAAAACACGCATATATTACAAATTTTAAATCAACTAAGAAAAGTTTAAGTAAAATATTTTCTTTTTTTCAGAATATACCTTAGTAATAATCAAAAACAAAAACTGACTCAAAGTTAGTAAAAAAAAGATGATTGCATTTGTTCTTGCACATCAGGGCCAGCAAAACTGAGATGAGACACAAGATAAAGATGTATAAAGCATATGGTATAGGGGCGCCTCGATGGCTCAGTAGGTTAAAGCCTCTGCCTTCAGCTCAGGTCATGGTCTCAGGGTCCTGGGATCGGGCCCCACAATGGGCCTCTCTGCTCAGCAGGAAGCCTGCTTCCCCTTCTCTCTCTGCCTGCCTCTCTGCCTACTTGTGATCTCTTTCTGTCAAAATAAATAAAATTAAAAACAAAAATATTTTTTTTAAAAGCATATGGTGTATACTTATACCAGAAAACTTGTCTGTGCCTTCATTTCAGCAAAACAACCCATTATGTCATTATATTCATTGTTTTAAAATAATTTGTGTTCTATTTGCAGTAATGATTTGAATACTGAAAGTCTAATGTTATTGTATTCAGTGTAGAAATGTTAGCCATGTCTAGAATGCTTTTCCTTTCTTTCCCTACAAATCCAACCCAGACTTAATTTCTACCACTTGTCTAAGTTTTTCCTGAGCACCATACCAAGGTAATCTGCCCCTACTTTGAAATTCTCTAATTGTACAATTAATCAGATAATTACTTGTGAACTGTATTGTAATACCACCTTTTTTATTTACTTAGACTTTTTTTTCCCACTTTTCACATATCTCTATTTTCCCACAATACTGTTTTCCCACAGTGGTATCTGTTTTTATTCTTAGCTCGAGAGCTTTTACTCTTCAGTTATCCAGGGCATTGCAAGTCAGCTTTGTATACACATGGAGGGTAGTCAGTTAAGACTGCTTGAGAAATTCTGTCATTGATCAAAACCGTATTTGGAATCACTTAAGTCTATTGATCCCTTCAGGCTTCCATACATCTCGTGACGGCATCCATGGTCTGTCTGTTTCTAGAACTCACCATTAAACCACGTACAACCTGAGGATGCTTATCTGACTTTCAGTCTTAACCTAAAGAGTAGATATTAAACTGTCTGCACAGGTGTTCCACTTCAGATTATCAGAGGCATAATTGCACATGGTTCCAATCTCAGCAACTTTTATGGAATACTAGATGAATGCCAGTGAGTAATAGCCTTCATCTGACTTCCTGCTCTGTGTCAGGGACTTTACATAGGTCGATTGGATTTAGACTGCCTGGGCTCCAATCCAAGCTCTCTGTGAATTTAGGCAAGTTGCTTTCCAGTCTTTAATGTTCAACACTCTCACCTGTCAAATGGGCTTTTATGAATATCATCATAATAACAGTTATCATAAATTGGTTGTGAATATAAAATGAGCTCAATGTAAAATACTTCAATGTGTGGAAGAAAATAAGTACATACCTGTATTTTATGTACCTGTATTTGTAACTACACACATGAACTCCCATGGTGGGAAAAAAACTTAAATCCTCAAAAAAGTGGTGAGATCCTTGAAACATATTTTTTAATTTATGTTCCAAAAATTGTAATTCTGGGACTTCAAGTTTACATAGGACTCCATAGCCACGCTCAGCAGTGTAATATATTTATATAGAGAGCAATGTGTATCCATTTATTCCAGAGTTAATACAGCCTAAACTTTATTCTTTTCTGGTTTAAAAAGGAAAGTGACAAGAAATAAGTTAGTGTGACCCTTATGGAATCTATTTGTTAGCAACAGCTGACACTTAAAAATAACAAAGTGCAGTACTTCAGTGTTAAAAGCATCTGAAGGGTCTCATCAACTTGGGGAGTAATTACTTTATTTTTGTTGCATTTTCTTTTTCCTGAAGTTCGAGAACAAAGGTTCAATAGTTGTGATTATTTCAAAGGATATAATTAAGGCCCTTAAGTAGATATGATGCTGGCTTAGAAACTAAAAAAAGCTTCAGGGTATGGATTTAAGTACTGAAACTCTGTACCTATAATATGCTTCTTATAACAAATAGGCAGCCCATATGAAACCCAGCTGGGAAGAAGCCATGTACACAACCTTAGCACACTGCATCCTAATGTCTGTATTACAAAAACCTATCCCCCCTCACTGAGATTGTAATCCCTCTTTCTGTAGTCTCAAGCATTTGATGAAACTTCTCATTTTCAAAATGCTGCCAGATTGCAAACCTGTGATCTAATGGCATTTCTTTCCAGACATGGATACAAATTGTATCTTTAATGAAATTTACAGAGGCCTTGCCTCTTACACTGATAGGAAACATAGATGTAACTTGGTCCACATGCAGTTCACAAAATGAGAAAATAATGGATTTAAAAGAGAAGTGTATTGCCTGAAATCAAAGACAGGCAAACCTCGATCAGAGACTGTGACATTGTGTCTCTTTGTTCAAATAACTTTAACTCTACCTGGCTGCATTCCCAGGGACATGAGAGCAAATGTAAAAAATTATATTTATACTAAAAACATCTGGATATTTATTTTCATTCGGCATTCTGAAAAAGTGAAAAGTGCTTTTTAAGAGAAGAACCAAATCCATACATACAATTAATAAAAATCTAGGACTGGGACCTCTGTTAAATCACTTACCTTGTGAGATCTTTGAGGACAGAGGTTCTATCTTATTCATGGACTTTCTTCTGAGTATTTCATACGGTGCCTGGCACTTAGTAAATATGCAAAGTATGCTTGTTGAATGAAATTGCCTAAATTTGATCTGTCCGGGTACCTACCAGCTGTCAGATTTATGATTGTGTCACATGTTCTGACAGCTGTGCAAGTTCCTAACCATTGGGTGGATGCCTGTCCTATCCACTGAACTTATTTCTGAGCTAATGAAAAACAAAATGGTTCTAAAGCACGAGAGGAAAAAAAAATATCAACTCAAATAAACTGGTATATACAACATAATAATAATTCTGATTTTAGGTTCACTAAGTGAAATGGTCCCACAAAATTAAAGATTCCCAACATATCCACAGATAATGGAATTAGAATAGTGGACCAAACACTACCAAACTGCTGTAGATTATTCAGGGATTACTCCTGCCATACTTGTTGTATCTGATTTTCCAAAAGGTAATGTGTAACATTTCCTAAAGAACAGTTCCAAACTTCGATTAATCTCAGGAAAAGTACATAGCAGCCAAGATAAGTACTTTGGAAATTTCAGTGAGTTTAGTGAGTACATTTTCCATGGTCCTTGAACAATTAGTTTTATATTACAGGAAACTTCAAAATTAAGAAGATTGAGAGTTTGTTGCTATTGTTTTTTAATGGAATCACTGTATTGTGTCTTCTTTGTCAAATATACTATGAAGAATATTTCTGTAGCACAAGTTAGTTTGTACACAAGTGATACATAGAAGAATGATGCAATTATAATTCACCGGTCAGATTGGTTCACCTTTGATCTCACCAAGAATCGATATGAACGCTAATAAGCATGTTAACACAGCTGATTATGCACAATGAAGACTCACCCCATATTTTTCATCTTTGCAGTATTTGGCTGTGTGCTCAGTCATAGAAGTATTTATTGACCCAATCTATTTCCCATGCTTTTTGTGACTTTTCTCTTGCTTCATAACAACAGCATCAAATCTATCTTAAGCTCCCTCTATTGAGCTAATTTCAGCTTTTATTTTTAAAGTTCCTTCTTTATTATGGTCTATTCTATACACCAAGAATTTTGTTATTTTTTAAGTGTTTTAGAAGTAAAACAATCACCAGATCCTTATAAATCCATATGATTTTGTTATCTGTTAGTGTTTTGATTATAAACTCACATTGATGTTGAATAGCCTATTCACCCATCATTCTTTCCCATTAGCTCTGTTATTTTCAGTTCATAGTTCTACAGAATGCAAGGTTTTGCAGGAATTCATCTGTTTTTGCAATCACCCAATACTGTGCCACAATCAGAGAAACTAAGAAAATTAAGATGAAGACAGAGTCTTAAAAAGTTCAGTTTCATAAAACTCTTAGATGCCACAACTATAGATCTAGAAACAAGGTAGTATGAGAGAACAATAAAAGAAAACACTTGTTACAGCCTAGAGGTAGGGTTTACCAAAAAGTTTCCAAGAGGCATTGCCATCTGGTTGAACCTGGATGGGTAGGTGAGAGGAGTAGAGAATGAGACAGTCCATCCCAGGCATGTTCATAGTCCTCAATTAAACAAAAACAAACAAACAAACAAACAAACAAACAATCATGGTTTAGCATAAGGAAGACTTTCCTAATTCTCAGGATGTCTAACTCAGCTCCAGAGTTTTTGGATTCATCATATATTTTTATCCTTCATTATTCTGTAGGTTATGCAAATGTTATATTATTAAGATTGAATGAATGACTGAAGAGCCAGCAGTGGCAAAAAGAGCAAGACAGTAATAGCCAGTGAAAAAAAATTAGTACAAAAGAAAATGCACCCTATAGTCAAAAAACAATGCTTTCACAAAAAGTAGATTTTATAACAAAGCATTTAGGTTTTTATATTGACATCATTTACTTTACAGAAAAGAAGGGAAAGATGCTAGAAACCAAAACGAA
Source organism: Lutra lutra (assembly GCF_902655055.1). Classification (NCBI taxonomy): domain Eukaryota; kingdom Metazoa; phylum Chordata; class Mammalia; order Carnivora; family Mustelidae; genus Lutra; species Lutra lutra. Next base: position 27,716,394 of record NC_062291.1, on the reverse strand, counting down.
TCCAAGAGTTCACAGCCTAAGGAGTGTAATTCACAAAAGAAATATTAGCATAAAACTTGGAGCCAGCCAAGTGCAGAGCGCTCTCCTGACATATAGTTTTTCAAACATTACACAGAGAACTAACAGACTGACATTTGCATTTTTTCCCGAAAATAAAAAATAGTTGGATTAATCTGCAGTGAACATATTCAGAATTTCATTACAAAGAAAGGCCAAAACATGAACTCAACTTCTAAAATCAGAGGTGCAAATATGCTGTGAAAAGACCTGTGACAACAATGTGTGTGTTTAAAGGCTAGAGTCAGTAAGAGCAGCTCTGCTGGGCTTACAGAGGCGATATAAGAAAATACAATCTGCTTCCTATTGTTATAAAAAAAAAAGGATACGTTTCACTTGGCTTTTATTATTCTTATAATTCCATAATTAGAGATTAGTTACGAAATGCCAGGTAACCACTGTGTATTCTTTGAGAATGCAATAAAAACTCAGAGAAGTACAAAAAAATATAAGGCTTTGTAGGTGCTGAGTTATTTTGATCCTTTGTAGCTATTCAATTAAAATAAACAATTTATTTTCAATGCCCTACTCAATGAAAGTCAAGAACCAAGTGAGTATTGGCAATTATTTACAAAACACGGGATTGGATAGATGGTCAAAAAGTAATAAATGGCTTTGCTAAATAACCAGTGGTTTTGTGTAAATCTTATTTGAGGGGAAAAAAGAATCAATTTTCAAAAGCACTGCAAGATTTCTTAAAATATTAAAATTCAGAAGATACAATAAAAGGAGGGAAAATAATATTATTTGCGTTAGAGGGCTCCATCATTTTAATTTGTTTATTTTTCAAAAAAATAACCAAGGTTATATTTTAACAAATTAACTGGTTTTTCAATTTTATAATTGCAAAATATTTTAATACTTCCTCAAAGATGATAAACAGATTTTTAAACTCTGCTTCCCAATTTAATCAATTCTGCAAGATTTGGCAAGTGCTTATTTTGTGCAGAGGTATGAAGAAAAGCATGATCCTTGCCTTCAGGAAGCTAAGATACTAATTATCACAAATAAATATGGAAGAAGACTGTGAAAATGACTTTTTTTTTAATGAGCAATGAGCTGGGGAAACACAGAAAAGAAAGTCACCGATGCTCAAGGAAATAAAGAAAACTTCTTAGAAGAAGTGCGTCTGAGCTGAGCCTCAGAGGTTTGGGAAGTGGTTTCATAGGCACAGGGGAAGATAGGCGTATTATGAAGTACTGGTTTGAACAAATGTTAGGAAAGTAGGAGATGACTAGTGATTCAAGGCCCTCTGAATGCTTTTTGAAGCCTGAAATGTGTTGGGGAAAGAATGAGATTGAAGAATAGACTTGATTTGACAAAGATTATAGAGGCTGGGGCAACATTATGAGGAATTTAGACTACACTTTGTTCACATAGATATCTTCAAAAATTGCTGATGAGTAAGTGAGTGGGTGGGTCAGGATTTTTCCTTAGGAAATTCCATTAGTGTAACATGTAGTATCTGGATGACTCACAGAAAGCTCCTTTAACTGAGCAGAGTAGTAGAAAAATGCAGTCAACTACATACATTACCAAAAACTCATAATTGGCTAAATGATTTCTATTAAATTTATGCTGGTGAAAAATAATCATCAAAAATTTTATTTATGTGTATATATGTGTGTGTATGCACGTGCGTGCATAATATTATGGTAACCCCTAAGAAATTGTTGCTATTCAACTGTTTTTGACTTACAAAAATGATAATTCTGTGAAGTTCAGTTGAATCTAACTCATAGTGATTTGGGTGCTATAAAATTAATTCATTTATCAAGGTGTCTGATTTATGTTTCCAACAGAATACAATTAGCTTTTATTTTATGAAAAAAATTAAACTTTTGAGTATAATAGAGAAAGTAAGAAAAAGCAAAGGGAAAAAAGAAAAAGGAAAGATGTCTGGTTTTAGAAACACGACAGGCTGAGGCAATAGAACTTCTTTTATTCCCCTGTCCTCTGTTACTAAAGCTAAAATGCTGAGTGAAATCAAATTATTTAAGAATATTAAATACATAGGCCATAAAGAAAGGAAACTCCAAGTGCCAGAAATAAAGAAGAACTTGGAACCAATGTGACATGCCCTATAGATTGAAGGCTGATGTTTTAATATTAGAAGCACAGCTCTGGGTTCTTGTAGTCCAGGGCGTGGGGAATGAAGGTGCTCACAGAGTGGAACCTGCGCTTCCTCAGCGAACAGCATATGTAGACTCCAGCCCTGGGCCAGAGAAGCCAAAGGAAAGCTGTATCTGCACCACATTTTAGATGAAATTAAATATATAGAGATAAATAGTTAGAGATGTGGCTATAGATCTAATTAATGTATATTTTATATATTTACACATATATAATAATTACATATATTTATTATTACATATATCTTTATTATTACATATGTTACTCACATTTTATTGTATATGTATATATATACACACACTTATAAAAACAAACTTTGAACTTCATGAAAGTGCAGCAACAAATTTACAAACCAAGAAATTCATACACAAAAAATTATCTTCCAGTGGCCTAACAGAAGTAAAATGTCATGGAAAGCACAAGTCAAGAGGAAAATAGACAACACAGTGATGACAAAATTTTTATTGTGTCCACTGTCATTGTAAATATACTACTTTGGCAACCTAATGACTCTATGATGTAAGTCTTATGATTATCATCCTTTTTATAAATGAGGAAACTGAGGCATAGCTGGATTAAGATATATGGATAAAAGTTATACTGCTAGTAAGCAGAGTGGTTCAAATCTGTCAGTCTTATCAGCCTCACTAAAATGGTTCTTCAAGGTAAATAAGGCTAGACTAACAAATTTCCATAAGTGACAATCCATCTTAAACTAGGTGAAAATGCGAGCCATAAAAGGGGAGATATTTATTATAAATACGTATCATTGAAAAAGTAAGCAAAATACGTGTCTCGATAAAAAAAAAAGAGGGGTGAGAACTCAAAACATGGGCCAAATTATAAACATTTAATTCAGAGAATATGAGAGTTCAATTTCAGAAAGCAGTAATAAATTCTCAGTACCACTAGTGCATAAGGAAATGTGGATTTAAATCATAATTCTTTACTATTTCACACATGGCAGTAGGAAAAGAAAAACAGTGAAAATACCAAGTTTCTTAGAGGATATAGAAAAATACCAACTGGTAAAATATATTTGGTAAAATATATTACAACCCAGCACTTGCACTACTATTGACACACTTTACAACAGAGTTTCCCAACCAGTATGCTTTAAATAGATTACAGACCTGCTGAGATAATGATCTCTTTGGCCTGAGGGGTAGCCCAGAGGTTCCTGGGTTTGTAGGGAAGAAATAATGAAATATGGTTCAGATACGCAATAGAATTCAGCAGTTAACATGAGTGAACTTCACTGCATTTAACAATATGGATAAATCGCAAAAATCTAATTTTGAATAGTAAAAGGAAAGTCTTTAGGCAGCAAAAACAATTGAAGTTCATCAAAACACATACAAAATACACCTACTTGGGGGGGGGTGCCTAGGGCAAGGTTGGTTAGGCGACCACCTCTTGCTTTCCGCTCAGGTTTTGATCTCAGCCCCATGAGATCAAGCCCTGTATCTGGCTCTGAGCTCAGTGCAGAGTCTGCTTGAGGTTCTCTCTTCCTCTGCACCTCCCGCTCATGTTCTCTCTAAAATAAATAAATCTTTTTTTTTTTTTTAATATTTATTTATTTGACAGAGAGACACAGCGAGAGAGGGAACACAAGCAGGGGGAGTGAGAGAGGGAGAAGCAGGCTTCCCACCAAGCCGGGAGCCCGATGCGGGGCTCGATCCCAGAACCCCGGGATCATGACCTGAGCCGAAGGCAGACGCTTAACGACTGAGCCACCCAGGTGCCCCTAAAATAAATAAATCTTAAAAAAAAAAAAATACTCCTACTTGGTTAGACATAGATAACAAAAGTATAAAGTCTGTATGTGAAGAATGTGTACTAACCTCAGGGCATCATGTATTAGTTTCATTTTTGCTTTTGGTTTTTGTTTTTTGTTTTTTCCTGGGGAGGAATGGAAAAGATGAAGGAGGGTAGCTCTATCTGATTTCATTTTCTTTAAAACAGATTTCATGGAGCAAATATGGCAAAATGTCATCATTTGTTAAATCTGGGTCATGAGTACATAGGGGTCTATTGTATGGTTATGTATTTTTGCATGCTTTCACAATATTTTGATTATAAAGGTGGTTGGGGGGGTGGGTTTTTTTTTAATAAGAACATTAGAGTGAATGAAAATAATATCCTAATAGTATTCTGGCTATATTTTTAATTCAGGATCATATGTAATGGACTTCAGTGTCAACAAGCTCAAATGACATATAGGAAACATGCAAATCCTCTTTAAAAGAAAAAAAATTTGATCTAAGATTTCTTTTTACTGCATGTAATATTTATTAGAGAACAATTAGAATACATGAATTTCATAAGATATAACGGGAAGGGGCACCTCGGTGGCTCAGTCAGTTGAGTGGCTGCCTTTGGCTCAGGTCATGACCCCGAAGTCCCAGGTTCCAGCTGCCACCCACCCCGCCCCCAGCAGGGTGGGTGTCCCTGTAAACAAGGAGTCTGCTTCTCTGCGTCTCCTTCTGCCCCTCACCCTGCTCATACTCTCTATCTCTCCCTAAAACAAACAAACAAACAAAAAAAGGAAAGAAAGAAAGACAGACAGACATCAAATGGAGTCACTTTAAAAAAGATTATGCCAAGTGAAATAAGTCAGTCAGAGAAAGACAATTATTATATGTTCTCTCTCCTATGAGGAATTTGAGAGGCAGGGCAGGAGGTCGTGGAGGGAAGGAAGGGAAAAATGAAACAAGATGGGACCAGGGAGGGAGACAAACCACAAGAGACTCTCAATCTCAGGTAACAAACTGAGGGTTGCTGGATGTGGGGGATGAGGGGGTGGTGGGAGGGATAGGGTGGCTGGGTAATGGATATTGGGGACGGTATGTTATGGTGAGTGCTGTGATTTGTCTAAGACTGATGATTCATAGACCTGTACCCCTGAAACAAATAATACATTATGTGTCAATAAAAAATAAATAAAAATTTTTTAAAATGTTATAATGGGGAAAACTGTTTCAATCAGCACTATTCTACATCATTGCCCTCCTGTTACATAATGTAACTCACACATTTCATCACATTTCATCCCAAATATAACAGGTATAAATTGGCAATTACAAATCAGACAGGTACTGTTATAGAATTAATTAATAGAATTTAATTTCCTTTATGAGCTTTTATTTCCATTTGATACAGGGAATACAGTGGCTTCAAGATATTTTAATCTTTTAGTCCATTACAGATTTTAAAAATTAGTAAAATTCAAGTTAGATTTATACTTAAAACTCTCTGAACTTTCCCCTCTTCATCTCTTTATTCCTATTTTTGTTCTTAAATTCACTGACCTCACCTGCGCTCCTTGACTGACAATAGCACACAGGTGCTAATGTTAGCTTAAATATTTCCACATTGTCCTACTTCACTATTAAGAGTAACTGAGGAGGGGCGCCTGGGTGGCTCAGTGGGTTAAGCCACTGCCTTCGGCTCAGGTCATGATCTCAGGGTCCTGGGATCGAGTCCCGCATCGGGCTCTCTGCTCAGCGGGGAGCCTGCTTCCCTCTCTCTCTCTCTCTCCCTACTTGTGATCTCTCTCTGTCAAATAAATAAATAAAATCTTAAAAAAAAAAAAAAGAGTAACTGAGGAGTGGAAGGTATGAATTACACTATAGAAATAAAATGTAAAATGATGGGGCGCCTGGGTGGCTCAATGGGTTAAGCCTCTGCCTTCGGCTCAGGTCATGATCCCAGGGTTCCAGGATGGAGCCCCGCATTGGGCTTTCTGCTCAGTGGGGAGCCTGCTTCCCCATCTCTCTCTCTGCCTGCCTTTCTGCCTACTTGTGATCAGTCAAATAAATAAATAAAATCGTTAAAAAAATGTAAAATGATTTTTGTTTCTATATTTCTGTGTTTTCCATCATATACAGGATGTACCTGATCCATGCATTTCCAGTATAAACATATATTAGTAATAAAATTCATATGCATATGTTCTCTATGACAAATGTAATGTAAGCAACTATGTTACTTTTCATTTAGCTAAACCTGAAATCAGATTTGGCTACTTAAAATACCCCATATCTATGAATCAAATTCTAATTAAGCAATCCTTTAAAAAATCTTTTTAAAAATTCACTATGTAAAACAAAATACTTTAAGCTTATTAAGAAATAGCATTTAATGAAAATCATCATTTAATTGATATAAATATGAGAAGGCATAATAGTAAATTAGTCTTCAGCTATTATCAACTTAAACTCCTAACAATCTACATACAATTATAATACAGTAGATAGGTATTTAGCATTTATATCCAGTTTATTCATTGTGATCATTGTAGTCTATGTGCAAGCACGTGTAGGAGTTTAGTTATGAGTCTAAGTGAAAAAAGCTATGAAATGTGAACAAGTCTATCAACTGCAAGTTTCTTATTGCAGAATAGAGCTTGTTCCAGACATTAAGACAATGCAAAAGTTAGAAAGAGGACAAAAACAGTCAAAATTCAGCTTTTTAGTTAACCTCTTGAATTACTATCAACTATTTTACAAAAAATAGTAAAAATAAAAATACATTTTTTCATGAGTTCATTTTTTTCTCAAGGTTTGCTATTCTACTATACTTGAGTATTTCAATTCAATATTAACCTAAAACAGACATTACATCTGGCTATTTAATATCTCAATCAGCATTACAATCACTGACAATGTGTCAAAATTAGAAACACGTTTTAAAAGACAATGTTCTAATGTAAGATAACACACAATTTATAACTAGATTCCTCCCTAATGAAGCACATATAAATTTCTACATACCTGTCACTTAAAATGTACCATATGCCTCATCTTTTGGTTGTCTTGATTTAGTAGCAAGAATTTTCTATTGTAGGGGTGCCTGGGTGGCTCAGTTTGTTAATCACCTGCCTTCAGCTCAGGTCATGATCCCGGGGTGCAGGAATAGAGACATGCTTAGGGCTCCCCTGCTCAATGCGGAGTGTGCTTCTCCCTCTCCCTCTGCCCCCTCCACCTGTGTGTGTGCTTCTGAGCTCACTTGCTCTCTCTCTCCAATAAATGAATAAAATCTTAAAAAGAAGAATTTTTTTAATTTAAAACTTTCATAAGTTTATATAACAAAGACTAATTATTGCCTGTTCACTCCTTTTCAGGAGGCATTCAGGATCTTTAAAGGTGACATATTTTGTTCTGTTTTGTTTCCAAAATTCAATATACCAAAGTTCAGCTAAGATAAAAATATGCATGCACGTTTCCTCTCATACCTAGGAATAGCATCAGACCTGGGAGTTGGGTAGTACTTCCGTTCCCTTTATTGCACTCCAGAGCATTTCTCTCTATCTTCTATTAACATGCAAAATAAAACAAAACTACAACAACAACAGCAACAAAAAAATAGTTTATAAGCTCAAACCATGAGCTAGAGTTCTCAGAACTATTCCCTTGATTCCTAGAATGTGTAGCTTTTGGCCCTTTCCATTCTTCCCGGTCTGCCCATATTTATCATATTTCTTGGTCACTTTAACACACCCAGACTTGATCCAGTCTCTCACTTCTTTGACTCATTCAATGATCCTGATCTCCCCACTTTAGCAAGACATTCCCATGACAAATACGCACTCATAATTACACTTCTAACAAACCTCACTTTTAAGTTTTTGTTTAAATTCCAGTTAACTAATGTACAGTATAATATTAGTTTCAGGTGTATAATATAGTGATTCAACACTTCCATACATCAACCAACTCTCATCACAAATTCATTCCTTAATCCCATCACCTATCCAACCCACCTCCCCCATCCACCTCCCTTCTGGTAACCATCACTTTAGACATAACTTCATTTTTAAGTGCCTGACTCACTGATTACCATTTTCTATTTTTCTAGCTTGTTCAATTAATGGCCAGATTCCAACAATGTTTCCAACTAACTGGCATTTGAGATTCATTGATCTTTTCCTTACCATTCTCACCTCCTCCTTTATCCAGTTTAGATCCATGGTCCATTGTAATAATTATGATAATCACTTCCCTTCCTGTCTCTTATCCTTTCTTCTTCCCTCTCATCTCTGTACTCAACAGACAAAACCTCAGGCCCAATTAAACCCAACACTTCCTACTTCACAGTTGTGCCCCTTGCAGTTGAAGATTGAAGAAAAACTCACAACTTAATCAACGGGCCTCAATTAAATTAATCTTTCCCAACTTTAGGTGAACCGTGAGTGCTATCTGGCAATCTTACTGTTTTCTCAGAGTCCAAAAACTTTCTCGTATTAGAGAGAAATTAGACCCCTATGCCATAATTTCCAACCTCACCTCAAATCTTGATGTAACTTCTACCCTCCACATTCTCAGCTGATTACTTGAGTTCCTGTTTCTCACAGAAAATAGTCACAATCTAGAGAATGTCCACATGGTCCCAATATTTTACTGACCTATGCATTCATACTGGGCCTTCTTTCCAATTGCTATAGATGACCTGTCTTACGATTGTCTAAAGCCACTTGTAAAGTGGAACATACATCTTCTTATTTACTCATGTTTATTATTCTGTCCTCCTTCTCGCTACATTATAAATTTTCCTTTCCCATTGATCATTCCCATAAGAGTACAAAGATAGGGAAAAAGGACACATGTCAAATCATGGAGACAGTGTATTGTATAATATGTTTTTAAGACCATGTGTAAGTCTACCAACTGGACTATAATTGCATGAAGAAGACTGTCAAGAAAACAATTCATATTATGAAGCAGTTGGGTATTGTTGGTCAGAAAATTGCACTTAATTTGTTTCATTCCTTCTTTTTCCTCATGTATTTCATTTCCTTCCCTAAGTGAATTATTTGTCTACTGTTTAGAGATAGGTTTGTAGTTCAGCCTTTATTTTAATGCACAATGGATAAATCACATTTACAGACATCTTTTTATTTTTTTCAGAAACTACAGTTAGTTCATTATTAATGTCCATAGTTTATAAATATAATGTCAAAAAATGAAAAAAGTTTTATCTAAGACTTAATCAATGTATTTAAAGTATATTTATATCTCATTCTACTTAATGGTAGATGATTGGCTACTATAACAGAAACCTGCCAGAAAAAATAATTTTGAACTAGAGAGAAGTTAAAGGACTAAAATTATGGTTTTCAATAAAATACATACTATTTTATGGCTAAGCATCACAGTATGAGAGCAACTATGGAAATTTAAATTAAGACTACATATTTAATAATAGTAAGTTTAGTGAAAATTAAATTTCCTGGAGTGTCCTATTTTATTATATGTATGTGGGAGAATTCCTTTGTTCCTAGGAGAATGGTTCAGAAAAAAAAAAAAAAAAGGTATTTGAATCAATTATGGTAAAATAGTAACATATGGGGGTGTTTATTGTATTTTCTTACAGAATTTATATAAATTTGGAAATTAAAAAAATAAAAATTGGGAGAAGTAAAATAAAACTAAAGAACTGCAAGAATTGTGGGATTTCATTTTAGTGTATTTCTTTAATAAAAAATAAAAAATATTTCAAATATGCCTACAGTAAGGCATTAGCAGGACTATTCAAATGGTTTTCATGTGTATGTTCAAAAAAGTCTTAGTAATCTCTTGTCACTGGTATAACATTATTTTATTTATTTTAATGCCATTGCACATATTCCCTGTATTTATTTCATGACAAGAATTAGAATGTAGGTAGGTTTTCACATCAATCATTATTGTCTATCTCTTTGAATATAGACATTTTTTTTTCCTCTAGCCACCTCCTAGAGACATTTGGCTGACTTTGTCAGAACATATTTTCCAAGCCTTTATTGCCTACTTCTTAAATTTGGTGTGCGTGTATGTGAAGTTTCATTTTTGGCTATGTGACTAGGTTGTGTTTATTATGTTTTATTATTAAAATTGTCTTAAGGCTAATAAAAATGAGAAAAAATATGATTTCTCATAAAAACTTTGCTTATGATATTTTTAAAACATCCTTAAATATATTTAGATTTGAATTTTGAAACTTAAATATTACACTAGGAAGTTACTATTGTCCAAAACAATATTATCCTTCTTTTAGAAGTGGAGAGCACTTAAGATTTGTATATATGAGCATTATATGAGTGGAATTATCCAGGTTAGCTCACTGTCCAATTTTTGACAGGTTTATTGAGATAAATTCACATACTAAACAAATCAACCATTTAAACTATACAATTCAGTGATTTTTATTCTACTCCAGAGTTGTACAACCATTGCCACAACCTTAATTTTAGAATATTGCCATCATCCTAAAAAGCAGTGTGTACCCAGTAACACTACCTCTCCATTCCCATACCTTCCTCTCTAAACTCCCTCCATACCCCTAGGCAACCATGAATTACTTTCACTTAGCATAAAATTTTCAAGGTTTATCTTTATTGTAGCATGTTTCAGTACTTCATTTCTTTTTATTGCTGAATAATATTGCATTGTATTTACTCATGTATCAGTTGATGGACATTTGGGTTATTTCAACTTTGAAGGTATTGTGAATAGTTTTGAATAGTATTGTGAATAGTTTGACTATGGACATTTGTGTAACAAAATGTTTCTTCTGGGAATGGAATTCCTGTTTCATATGGTATCTCTTTGACATTTGGAGGAACAAACTCTTCTCACAGATACAATATATTATCACAAGAGTTATCATATAAACTACAACTATATAACTATATAAGTAATAAAATAACAATTTAAAAGGGGTATCCTTGAGTGCAGGGATTTAGACTTACTCAGATTTATTCCCATCAACATTTTTGTTCATTAGGCAATTACAACCTTCAAATATTTTTGGCTCAAACTAATATATTGCTCATAATTTTCATTCTTTTATGCTTTTTGAGGGGAAGGTCAATATTTCTTTCTAATTATTGACTTATAGAAAGCATCTCAGAATCCTACACTATTTATAACCAAGAAACTTATTGAATTTTTAATTATTTTAAAAACATCAAGCAATCTGACATTTTTTCATGCATTAGATAAATTTTGACAGAATTCTAGACACAGATAAATTAAGAGTGTTCAAATTATTAAGGAGGATATTAGAAAGAGCTTTGCTCTCAAATTGGTCTTTTTTGTGCATGGAAAACACACTAGCCTCCCTTTAGCCTTGAGGGGTACATGTGTTTTTTAATAATCATAAGGAGATTAATTTTCTGTTACACTCTTAAGCATTATCCCTTTTAAATTATGTCTTATGTGATATATTCAAATGAAATGTGATCAAATAGAGGCCTTGAAATTAAGAATTTTAAATATCCCCTTCACCTTCCCAAGTAACAAACCAGCTGTAAGTGCAAGTCTCTGTATTAATGTGCAAATGAACAAGGACTTTGGAGTTATTTCTACACTACTCCCAGGCTGCTGTTGTATTAATTATCAGATAGATTAACTACACACTGAGCTGGCACTTCTCATTAAACAGCTGCTAAAACATGAGGGATGAACAATGCCTTGTGCTTTAGCTCAGATGCTTGCACCCTGAGGCTATTTAATATGCCTTAATAAGCTACTGTTTTCCATGCAGATAAATTTAACTTAGTTGGAGAGTGTTCTGAGACACCATAGGTCGGGAATTGTCAGTGTCTGTCCTCAACTTCAGAATAACAAAAATATAACAAATATTCATACCTACTTAACTTTCTGTATTCATATTAAAATATTTTAAATATTTTAATTAAATTTGGGAAGTAAAGATTATAAATACACCATGATATCAAAAACCAATGAAGGGGCACCTGGCTGGCTCTGTACGAAGAGCATGAGACTCTTGATTTCTGGGTTGTGAGTCTGAGTCCCACACTGGGTGTAGAGATTACTTAAAAAAAAAAAAAAAAAAAAAAAACCACTGGTGAAGGTTAAATGACATCATAGAGGTGAGTCCTTGATCTGATAGGAGGAGTGTCCTTATAAGAAGCAACACCAAAGTGCCATCCCTCTCTCTCTCTTTCTCATTCTTACTTTCTCCACAGCAGGTACTGCAAAAAGACCATGTGAGGACATAGCAAGAAAGAGGCTGTCTGCAGCCAGAAAGAGAGCTCTGATCAGAAACTAAATCAGCTGGAACCTTAATCTTGAACTTCTCGCTTTCAGAACTGGGATAAAATAAATATTTTGTTATTTCAGTCCAAGGAAACTAATACACAATCCAAGATGCAGAACCTCCTCAGAATCAGAATGAGATAAATCAGAAAAGGTGTGATCCAAACAACATATAGTTTTCCTTTAAAGCACATTTTTGTTCCACAGAGAACTGACTCTTCCCTCGAGCTTCAAGGTTATCTATGTAAAATTGTGCGGAATAGATACAATTCAACTCCCATAGGAGCTTTGCTTTTTTATATCTGATTCTAAACTTACTTCCTTTTCACCCAAATCAGCTCCTTTCTCATTTATTTTTTATCAGAATTCATGAAATTATTATGGTCCCACTAATCTCGACCCTTCCTTGTCCTATCTTCTTCATTCATTCAATTAGACAATTTTGCCAGCTAAATATGTCTTAAATCTGCCTCCCTTCCCATGATGAGCACTTTACAATCACTCCCTAAACTATCCAAGTAGGCCACATTTAAAAGATAATAATAATATAATATATGTATATTATATATATTATGTGTGTATATATGTGTACATACACACACACACACACAAAATATTGTATACTCACAAAAGAAGTTGTGTACTGTCTATCTTGGCTTTACATTCTACTTATTCTTCCAATTATTTGTATGAATTCATAAACAAAGAAATGCCTGCATGATGAAAAGGGAAAGGAAGAAAAACAAAGACATGCTTCCCAGGCAGAGATATCTGGATGCTGACCATTACCTATCACTTACATAGTTTTCTGTAAATTCATGAATGAAAAAGATTTACCTGCACATATGTTCATGACAATTCTCACCATTGTCAGTATATAATCATTTTAATAACTTCTATTTGCAGATGATTGGTTTGTATCACAAACTACACTCCTGCAGTTCTATTCTCCCTCTTGTAATATAATGGTTGGAAAAAGTTATGATGACATTTTATGCCTATGGGTTTATTTTTCTTTCATGCAAAACTGGTTGATAATTGTGGCATTTCAACGGAGGACTTATTATTATCTCATTAGCACTAAGTCTCTAAATAATTAAACAAACAAGTATTAAATTCCCCAGAAGGTCACCAGCTCTATTTACATTCCAAATTTTATGAGATTCATAGATCATTGTAGCTATTTCTAAATCAATATATTTCACATGCAAAACAGATATGGTAGAATATTTTAATATTCTATCTATCTATGCAACAGTTACCTAACACAAACTACCAAAAGTCAAAAATTAAGTAGATAATATGAATAGGCCTATATCCATCAAAAAGTGAGTTGATAATTAGTAACCTTCAGAAGAAATAATTTGAATTTTTCAAAATTTCTTCCAGAGAATATAAGCAAAGAGAATGCTTCGTAACTTCGATGAGGCCAGCATTACCCTATTACCAAAACCAGATAAAGTCACTAAATAAAACTATAGATCAATATCTCTCATATAAGTAAATGTAAATATCTTCAACCAACTATTAGCAAATAAAGAAAAACAATGAATAAAAATAAATATTCATTATAGCCACTTGAGATCTAGTTCAGCTATGTAAGGCTGGTACAACATTTGAAAATCAACTAATGTAACCTTCTAGATCACTAGGCAAAAAAAAAAAAATCAATCATATGATCTTATCAATTGGTACAGATCCATTTTTTTACTAATCCAACACCCATTCATGATAAAACTCACAGCAAACACGGAATAGTGGAAAACTTACTCAACTTGATAAAGTTATCTACAAAATCTACAAAAAAAAAAAAAATCCTGGTAGCTTCTATCAGACTCGATAATGAGTAACTAGACGCTTTCTACCTGAAAAAGAGAACAAGTCATGGATATCCCCTTCCATCATTCTTATTCAACTTTGTAATGAAAAAGTCCTAGCTATTGCATTAAGGCAATAAAAATAAAAGATGCACAGATTGGGAAGGAAGAAATAAAACTCTTTGTTTGCAGATGACATGATTATTTGTGTAGAAAATCCTGGATAATTCATAACAGTTTTCAGATTATGAAGTTAATATACAAAACTGAAATGCTTTCCTGCATAACAGCGATGAACTATTGGCATTTGGAGTTAAGAGTATAATAACATTTATTATAGCGCCATAGAATGAAGGAAGGCAGCCTGAAAAGGCTATTTGATCTCAATTATACAACAATCTGGAAAAAGACAAAAGTATGAAGACAGTAAAAGAGACCGTGGTTGCCGGAGGTTTGGAGGGAGAGCGGGAAAGTTGAATAGATGAGTCACAGGAACTTGGGGAGAGGGCATGAAGCTAATATTTATGACACTGAAATTGTGCATACATAGGATTCTACCTCTGGCAAAGCTTATATACTTTCACACCACAAAGAATCAACTAATGTATGAAAATTAAAGGAAAAAAAAAAGATAGGAGTTTGAGTAATTCCAGGAAGGAACACAGACCATGACAAGCCAATCTAACTATATAAGAAAAGCATGAGGTACCTTTAGTTAAGGAGGTAGGGATAAAAGGTGCTGACCAAATAATTTCCATGATGAATAGAATATTTAAGATTAAAGGTAAAGATGCTGTACATAAACTTTGCAAAGTTGATAAAGCTTATTTTTTCCTATGGAGGTAAGAGTTTAACAATTCTGATATCACTCAACATGTATACTGAATTATACAATTAAATAAATAGATAATGGATTGTTAGTGAGGTAGTTTCCATAAAGAAGGGAAGGAATCTAGCATGATCCATGTGGTAATGGATTAAAATTAATGACCTTGATATAAACTCCTATTTAACTTAATACAGGTAAAGGTGTTCCATATAGAAATATCTATACATATGTGTTAGTATACACAAATAATCTAAATTGTTACTCTACTCTCAAAGAGGATTAGCAAAACTCCTTGAAATTTAAATGTGAACTATGCATAATTATTTCCTTCAAAGAGCATAGTATGGAAAGGGGAAAAAGAGTATCTCTAAAGTGTAGAAATCTGACAAAAGTACACCATCCAGATGATCAAGATCAATATGAACAGTAATATTTCATGTCAATAGTAGGTATGCTTAATATGAAATAATGAAAATGACACCTTAGCTCTGTGGTCTTGCTCCTGAAAACCTATAATCCCAATCTAGTCATAAGGAAACATCAGACTAATTTCAATAGAGAGCTATCCTTCAAAATAAGTTACTAGAATACCACACAAATATCAAGATTACCAAAAAACAATGGAAGTTAGAGAAACTCACACCCAAGAGGAGCCGAAGGAGATCTAACAACTTATTATATAATGTGCTATCCTGGAAAAAATCCTGGAAAAGAGGCATTATATAGAAATTAAATAAACCTGAATAAATGAAAGATTTTAGCTTTTAGAAAAAAGTTAATGGCACTACACTACAAATTGTTTGAATAAAATGTGATCCTGAGACCCAATATTCAGGCTTAAAATGCATGTTTTCCATAATCATCATCAAATATATTTATCTGACTATAAAAAAGTAATGATGAAGAGTTAAATTTTTAGGCTTCAATGAACTCATATCAGTTTTATTGCCATTAAATACATATATATATATATATATATGCATATATATTTTTCTGACATACACATACATCATGAAAATTACTATTTATTATCAACTATGAATCATATATACATGTATGCACATACATACTATGTACATAAAGCCTTTTATATATATGTATGTGTGTGTGTGGAGAAAGAGAGATTAAAATAGTACCCAAATTCATACCAGCCTAGTGCAGTAGGCATTAGTATATCTATGTCCTAGAGAGATTATAGATTACCCAAGATTATTTCTACTGTTTGCTAAAGCCTAGACTTGCACACAGGCATGGTTATTTCCAAAATAGAATCTTAATTCTAGAGTTCACAAAGAAAACACCAACATATTTTCTAGAACCTTTATCAGCTTCTTGAACTTGACAGAGTTTCAAGTGCATTGCTGAATAAATGCTCAAAATAAAGTAAATTTAATAATGTAATAATTTCCCCGAACACATTGCCTAACTTTTCTAGTCATCTAAAACAAATAAACAAGCAAACCTATTGACCGTGCAAAACTTAGTTCCTTAAATTTATTGCAGTAAGGGAGAAAACTACCTTGGCAGAGTTTTAGGCAGTATCTCAATGTGGAAAAATAAAGAAAGGATTTATAGAATTTTAGGATATGGGTGAAGGGATTTTAAGGCAGGTTTCATAAGGAAGTAAACTGGTTGGGATTAGAGTTTATGACAATAATAGCTTTGAATTGGTAGGCAGGGAAAGTCAAAGGTCTTTGCAAGTCCTTATTACCAAGTTTTAATCTTGGAAAGTAATATATTTAGATTGCTTGCAGTCTTGCCTTTCAGGGCAGTATTTCCTAGAGCAAGCAGCTGGGTTATTTTGTGCACTAAGTGTAGTTTAATATAGGGACAAGGAAATCCACAGCAATAAGAATTATGAAGGTTCTATATCTTTCCATAGTTATAACCATCCTCTTTCCTTTTCAACTGCAAGAGAAAAACAAACAAACGAACAAACAAAATAACATGTCTGAGGAAACAGTTTTTTGGACATACACATGAGGTAAATTCATGAATTATAGGAAGGATTAAAAGGTGAATTTTTTGCCTATCATTTTATTATGAAAATTTTGAAATATACAGGAAGATTTTTTAAAAATTGCAATGAAGATATATGTATATGACATGTATATTTCACAGTTAATATTTTACCATACTTGCTTCTAGCCATATGTCCATAAATCCACTATCCAACCCATCATTCCATTTTATATTTTGTTCCACTTTTTATTCTTTTTAAAATAAGTTGTAAACATAAAAATGACACTGAATTTTTTTTAAGTTTACCTTGTCAGTATAGAAAATTTAATTAGAAATATTGAATAAGAATTCTGTTTAAGAATCAAGGGCTCAAAACAAAACAAAACAAAACAAACAAAAAGAATCAAGGGGTCATACAAGAAAGGGTATGGGTGAAAAACAAAAAACAAATCTTAGAACTGAGATGAGGAAGTCAACAAGAAGTTTTACAATGGTCCCTAATGTATACAGTGCAAGGATCTGTCTTGGCCTAGATGACAATATATATGTATGCACCAAAAATCTTTCAGGAAGAAGGTTGTGAACATTAAGAAAATAAACACTGTAATTGTGCTAGAATGTTTTAATAGTTATCATCCTTTGAATCAAAATGTATGTAAGAACTTCTAAACCTATTTCCCCTATAGTCCTTCCAGCAACCTTCAGATATATGTACTGTTACCCATATTTTATGTAGATGAAAACTTATAGTTAAAATATTTAATCACATCCTCAAGGTACCAGAACTAGAAGAGGTTAACTTTAAAATCAGACCCAAACCACTGGTCTGTTTTAGACAGGTACTTAACTTCTTCCTTTCCTATCCAAGAAAGAAGAGTTTGGGCAAAATACAAACTATAGTATAAAAATCCATAATATTTATAGATTTCTTCAGAAATTTATCTTTTTATAACCACCATCTCTCCCCTACACACTGAACCAAAGGTTTCTTATGTCTGTGTTCAATTTGTAATTTCTATTTATAACTTCTTACTTCTGTTTTTCTTCTTAAGATAAATTTTACTCCCATGATTTCTTACACTGTAGAGTTGATTGTCTCTCTTATCTAAATGTCAATGGTTTCCTAGGTTACAGTTAATTCTGTTTAAGTACCACAACACTGTAATTAAAACTTCAATTATCTGTATTTGCAGCCTCATCGGTTCAGTTAGATAATGTTGTCTATACTAAATGACAAATGTCTATGTTCATATGACCTATATAGTCAGAACTAGTAGCATGACCTTGAATGTAGTTTCAGATGTGTATGGGACGGGGGGCTTAATTACGGATATTCTAAATTACTTGTTTTGCTTCTGAAATCTCCAGGTAGAATACTAACCTAAGTAAATTAAAGTACTCTCCCTTTTTGAGAATGTTGATTTCTTTTTTTCTTTAAATTTATGGAAGAAATGAAAACTTCAAAATTATGTCATAAAATACCCCAGAAAGCCATTTTCAAATAGTTACTTTTGTAGTGTAAATTGAAGAGTTGGGATAAATGAGTACACAACTAAATAGTGTCTTTACCACAGTGCTTTAAAATTTCATGTTTTCTGTTTTAGTTTATTAATTCAACAAATCTTCATTAGGAACCACTAAGCATTAGGCCTAATGTCATGTGTTCAGCTTACAGTTGTATCCGAGATGGACAAGGTCTGTGTCATAATGGCACTGGCCTTACTGGGAAGCGTTATATAAAAGCAAATATATAAACAGAGAGTATACAGAATTCTCCAGTGGAAAACAAAGAAATAAAAGTAGGACATTGGCATTGAGACTAGCAGGAAGAACTTCAGATTGGATGGTTGTGATTGTCCTCATCAAGGTGATATTTAAATTAAGGTCTGATAGGTAGTAAGGAGTCATAATCAAAACTGGGGATGGGAAAGGACCCTAATACTTACTAGGAAGTAATAGAAAGTTTATAGAACAGGTAGGTAACAAATGTAGGGGTAAAATTTATGAGAAATGATGCCTTTGGAAAGATGGCAGGAACCATATGATCTAGGCATGGTAGGCAACATTGTTTAATGTTTTTAAACAATTAAATTGCAGTGGGAAGCCATGCCCATGCTTTACATGATCTTGTACACACACACACACACACACACACACACACACACACACACACACAGAATTCATGTAATCCTAAAGTAAGATCTTTTCCTGACGCATAATTATCATTTAAGAATTAGTTCATTGTTGGGGTGCCTGGGTTGCTCAGTGCGTTAAAGCCTTTGCCTTCGGCTCAGGTCATTATCCCAGAGTCCTCGGATCGAGCCCGGCATCGGGATCTCTGCTCGGCAGGGAGCCTGCTTCCTTCTCTCTCTCTCTACCTGCTCTCTGCCTACTTGTGATCTCTGTCTGTCAAATAAATAAATACAATCTTTAATTAAGAAAAAAAGAGAATTAGTTAATTGTCTTTTTCTGTTGCAGTAATGGAAATATTGAAAGAAGAGAGAGTGTTGAGGACAAATGTGACTGAGAAGAGTGGAGGCTGGAAAATGAAATTTCCCTACTTTGAAATTCTATTGCAGGCAGAGAGAGCTAATAATATTCTGATTATATAAAATCACCCTGAGCCTGTCCCCGATGGCTACAAACAGAAGAGAAAATTTGCATTTAAAAGTAAATGTAAGTTGCACTCATGCAATACCACAGGTCAACAAACCACTAGGTGATGAACCTGCTAAGACTCTGTGCCAATGCTCTGTCTCTGTCCAATTTTTCCATCGGAAAGATCTCCTCAGAGAATTCTCCTAAGTCAATGATTCTGAATGGTGTAACTTGTTCCTAACTCATTTTTTTGTTTTTCTCACCGTAAGGAGGTTGAATAGAATGGTAGAAGAGAATGGCATTGGGAAACATAAAGTAAAATCCCTAACTTGGTAGTTATTTTTGGTTTTTGTTTTTACTTCCACCATTTTTTAAACTTTTTGAGACTTAAAGTACACATTTTGCTAAGTTGTTTTGAAAATAATTAGTAATTAGTAGCATTTCATAACTATTAGTAGCATTCCATAACTATTATTTACCTCATCTTCCTATTCTTTTACTCTTGTAAGAGACTCCCAAGAGGTTTTGAGTTTGAGGAAGGAAGGAAGGAAAGAAGAAAGGGAGGAAGGAAAGAAGGGACAGAGGAAGGAAGGAAGGGAGGGAGGGAGGGAGGAAGGAAGGAAAAGGAAAGGAGGGAGGGATACCTATTGTATCACTACGGGATAAAATCATAACTCCTAATGATCTAACAAATAAGAACCTTAGAAATTTCTAAAAGTAAATAAACTGCTAACTAACAAGAAAGTATTCTTTATGGACATATATTCTCTATACTTTTAAACAAACTGTTTCTGAGACTATAGAGGTTGAAGACAAACCCAACTAGGCATTAGTTCCATTTCTGACATCAGTTTAATAAAACTAGTGAAAAAAAAATCATAGGACTTTGAGCAGCACCAATTGATTAATACATGAATCTAACATAGAGTTACTGAAGTTAAGGAAAGCACTTAGTGTTTAGTATACCCTAAATGAAAAGTCAAAGACCGCTTGAGAAAATTGGTCTTGATGTGTTTTATTACCTAAGAATATTATAGTAAAATTTTGGTTAAACATATTTCATGTAGTAGTTATTAGAATAGTATATTATAGCAATTAACTTTGAGGCTATTTTTTTATAGTAGTAAAGAGTTCTAGCGCTTGAATATAAAAGCTGTGGAGTTAGAATTCTGATTTCATGACTTCTTAAATGTGACTTTGCAAAAATTTGACTCCTGATTCAGCTTTCTTTCTGAAAAATTTAATTATTTTGACAACCAAATGAGTGTGTATAACTCTATATTAGTAATAATTGGTGATTATCAAAAGGTCAAAATACTAGAAATATACATATACATACACCTTGGGAAGGATATAATAATAGCAAATACAATTTGAAAATCTGTAATGTGATATGTAATTATACATTATTTTCCCTTTTTGGATGAAAAGTATTTCCAAATAAATAATATTTGAAATGTATAAGAAAAATCAATTTTGTCTTCTTACTCAAGGTCAGAGAAAAAAGCTCTGCTTATTTAAAATCAAAGAACCTTGGAAGTTGGTGGCCAGATACAAGATAAATGATAAAAAAAGAAAATCCATTAATTGTTTCCATTTCAGCAGCAAGCAGTTACAGAATCTAATTGTTAAAATTTTACTTTATCCAAAATAAAAATATACTATTAGTGAAAATACAATAAAAATATAATATTAGTAAAACCCAATAACACCTAAAGGAAAATATTATTTAAATTTATCAGAAACTGAAGTTACTAAAATGATGTGTTACTGGAGAAGATAATTTAATATTGTAAAGATGTTAATTTCCTTTAAGTTAATCTACCAATTTTTCATGTTCTCAGTCGACATGATGTAAACATTTTTAAATAAAACTTGAAAATTATATGTTAATTAATATGAAATAAAAAATTGAAAAGAGGGATGCCTTGATGGCTCAGTTGAGCATCTGCTTTGGCTCAGGTCATGATCCTAAAGTCCTAGGACTGAGCCCCACATCTGGCTCCCTACTAAGTGGAGAACCTGCTTCTCCTGCCTCTCACCCTAGTTGTGTGCTTTCTCTCTCTCTTTCTCCCTCTCTCTCTTTCTTTCTCAAATAAATAAATAATCTTGAAAAAATTGAAAGGAGTCCAAAAATACTCTGACGAAAAAACAAAAAGTTTTGCCCCATCAAGTGTTAATATCAATTATAAAAGCCCGCTTAATTTATGAGATGACAGTTTTGCACATAAATTAGTGAATACTCTGTGTGTTTCTGGAATGCTTTCTAGGGAGATTGTTGTGATCAATCTTAGTTCATTAATTCTGTCTACTACTTAATACATTTTTTTTAAAATTTCAACAAACATTTTTTTAAATTTAATTTAATTTAATTTTTTTTCAGTGTTCCAAAATTCATTGTTTATGCACCACACCCAGTGACCCACCACCAAGCTCGCCCAACCTCCCACCCCCCGCAAAAAGCCCTCAGTTTGTTTCTCAGAGTCCACAGTCTCCCCCTGCAATTTCCCCCAACTCACTTCTAGAAGCCTCATGTGGTTGCTTATTAAGTTTCTTTCGTTAGTTAAGATTGCATCATTATTTGCTCATCTAGGAGATTTCAAAAAATTCTTTATACATTTTAACATGGCTGTTTAATAATCTGTATCTAATCATTTTTTGTAGTACTTTGGGGTCTAAATCTGTAGTTTTCATTTCTACAAAAGTCTAACACAAGGCACTTACCATCAATCCTGCCTGGCAATCTTTGATCTGGATGAGTTATTTTATCTGAATATGTAGAATTTTCAGTGAAGACACTCTCAGACATGAACAATTTCCTAATGTTCTTGATAGAATACAGGATAGTTTCCACCAAACTGAAACCATGTCAGTCTCATCCAAGGTCTGTGCTTATGTTTGCATCTCAAGTATAGCTCTCTAAACTCACTGCAGGACCAACACGACAGACACCAACTGCAATGCTGTAGTTGCCACCACCCATAAGGTCACACTGTCCCTCTCTGTGCACCTCTCTTATTAGTTGTGTGCAATAACAGCAATATCTCAACAAGAATGTCCAATCGTATCGACTCATTCCAATCAGCTTCCCTCACTTTATATAATTTTTTCCAATGTTGGAAACAGATACCTAGTTTGATCCTCAACTTGTCCAAGAATAATAAGACTCAAATACATGTTCATTCTTTGGGTTTTATCTTTATGTTTCTTTTTAAATTTGTACTAATATTTGTAGCTATTTCTCAATTTTTATTGTTGTCAGAGAATGATTCATGTAGAATTCATTTTTTTGGAACACCCAGGTTTTTTTTCTTTGTGACACTATGTGGAATTATTTTTGTAAATAGCCTATGTTATTTTAAAAACATATACGTGTTGACAATAAATAAATAAATAAATAAATAAAACATATATGTGTGATAGGCTAATAAGTCTGGTTGGTATGGTTTAACAATCTAAACTTTTAAAATTTATATTTAGTATCATTCATATTTTTACTTCACAGTTATTAAAAATATAACTAATAACACTAAATAAAAGAGGATATCTTCTCCAGTTTTGTGTACTTGGAGCTTTTGCCCTATTCATTTTAATGTTAAAAAATTATTGCAATACATTTTTGAAATTATAACAGATATGTACATTTTATTCTATTATAAAATGTCAGTTTAAGGGAATGATTCTTGGCTTCAGTTTTTATATTTATTTGCCACATCTTTGTTTTAGGTTTGTACCTTATAAATTCCAGTTAATAAGATATTAATGTTTGATGTGTAATTTTTTTTTTAAGATTTTATTTATTTATTTGACAGACAGAGATCACAAGTAGGCAGAGAGGCAGGCAGAGAGAGAGGAGGAAACAGTCTCCCTGCTAAGCAGAGAGCCTGATGCGGGACTTGATTCCAGAACCCTGAGATCATGACCTGAGCCGAAGGGGAGCCACCCAGGTGCCCTGTAATATTTTTTAATATGAGAACTTTCAATGCAATTATTTTAAGGTCTGCTTTTTTTTGGTATCGATTACTGAATATTGGTTTAATGACTTTATTTACATAACTAGCAACAATTTAACCCACAAAAAAAACCCCAAATCTAGTCAGTTTATATTAATATATGATTTTGAGAATCCAATACAGAAAATGTACAAACATAAAGCCACACTGAGAAATGTTTAAAAAGAGAAAGTGTCAGGGGTGCCTGGGTATCTCAGCTGGCTAAGCACTGGAGTCTTGGTTTCAGCTAAGGTCATGATCTCAGGGTCATGAGATCAAACCCCATAAAGGGCTCTGCACTGAACCTGGAGACTGCTTTTCCTTCTCCTTCCCTCACTGCCCCTTCCTCATAGCCCACATGCTTTCCCTTTCTCTCTTTCAAATACAATCATCATACATATATACATACATACATACATACATAAAATCTTAAAGACAGAGAAAAAAGCATGAAATAACATGCTGGAAATAAGATCACACTTGTTAGGAAAATAAAAGCTGATTTAAAAATCATATTAATGTATTTTGCTTAAGTTAATTGAAAATAAAATCTCAGGTTTATTACAAGAGTACATTTATTTGTCCAGTACATAAAATATTTTCAAATATATAAAACACTTTGCATATAAATAATTTTTACTGTTTTATTTCCTCTATGAGTTATCTGATGGGCTAAATAACACATTCTTAGAATAACTTACTAATGCATAAATGATTTTTTTAGGGTGACTATAACTGAAAATATGTTGCAATAACAATGTTTCATAAACATTTTTATGTAATAGTATTTTGTGTCCATTATATTTAACTTAAAAATTAAAATGTCTTATATTTCATTTAAACTGCCAATAACCACTAAATTTCACTTCTATTTTAATTTTTTTTTAAGATTTTATTTATTTATTTGACAGACAAAGATCACAAGTAGGCAGAGAAGCAGGCAGAGAGAGAGGAGGAAGCAGGCTCCCCGCTAAGCAGAGAGCCCGATGCTGGGCTCGATCCCAGGACCCTGGGATCATGACCTGAGCCGAAAGCAGAGGCTTTAACCCACTGAGCCACCCAGGCGTCCCTCTATTTTAATTTTTTACAGATATTTTGGGAATCCACAGCAAATCATGCAAGCATATCATGTAGATTTTCTCACTTGTATTGGTAATGATATTATCAATTAATATCATCAATAGTAACTACTGACAAGTTTTCTAATTCCTATTCAAAACACTGCCTTAAATAGATTTAATAATCCTCTTCCTCAAATATGTCAAGATCAAAGAAAAAGATGGAAGGATTTTTAAAATAATGTCAGTAAATATTTACTGCTTTTCTTGATCCTGAAGAATCCCTAAAAAAGCTGAAGAACTTACACAATGCAAGCTACTAAAAGGATTTTATTTTCTTTCACTAATGTCTATTCTAAAAGCTGTTTATTTGTCCTTGCATTTTGGCATCTCAAGAGAGCCATTAAAGCATTTGGGGTAATCATAAACATTATTGACAGGCCATAACTGCTTTTGAAAATATTCATCCAAAATTACTATAATAATCTTATTTGCATTATAATAGAGCTGCTTAAGCTCACAGACTATTTAGAGGAGAGAAAAACTGTGTTGGATTCATTGTTGCTCCAGAAATGATACTCTATTTGATATTAATTTCATTATCAGGGTAGAATATTGTAAAGGATTTGTACAGAAAACTTGGTTAACACATAGAGATTGAAATTCTATTTGTAAAACCCATCATCTATATATCTGACAAAGCTTGAGTACAAACAATGGGAAAAGTATTTTCTGTCTTTTCTATTTATCCAGCTGAAATATTCTTCATTTGTCCTATCTTCCCAACTGTTCTATATTTTTCTCTCGCCTTTTTAGTGCAGATTTAATTTCTCTTCAACTGAATTTATGTCATGTACACTGTACCCTCAGTTAGGCCTTATTTCGCTTTCTGGTATCAATCATCCATAATTAAGAAGTATTTGTATATTTTATTGTATTAGATGGTACATGTTCTAGGGTGCATTTATTTAATAACTAGCAAAACAAAAATATGTCCTCTTATTTCTATAAATACATGAATGATTAACATCAAAATGTCATTTAATGCAATGAGGAAAGTATAATAAAGATAAAATATTCAAATATTCAAACTCCTGGTTAAAATAGTCAAATTTATACACAATATTTTGAAATCTTAAAAACATAGCATAGGCCAAAGCATTACAACTATGAGAACCAATGCCTCCCACAGTGTAGAATCTAAGATGATTAGGATGGAAAAAACAAACTCTCCACATAGATCACTAGCTGTTATGCTGATAGGGGAGAACTCTGCATGAATACATAGCTTCCCAGACAAATATATTCCAGCTATTGGGTACACAGCCCATATATCAGGCTTTGTCATGTTCGTATGCCTTTTCTGATTTGGAGTATAGTACATGAATTTCTCAGGACGTGTGTCCTGAGCTGGCATCTTAGCCGAGAAGTTATTGAATTATTCCACTTTTATACTACAATGGCTGTCTCATATTAGATGGATTAAATCACTAAAAACTAAAGCAAACCTACTAACCAAATAAGCAAAGGCAGTGAATCCTGTGGTCATGAGCTCATTGCCATTAACCCCCTTGCCAGAAGACGCGTCTGTCTTTAAAGAAGCTATGAAAATGCTTAGAATCACTGAAACCCAAACACTTTGGGTTGATAGGACTCTAAATTTCCACAATGTTTATTTTCCACCTTCTGGAATGCACTTATCTTATTAGCCCATCTGGGTTACTTCAGAGTTTTTGCTCAGCAGGTTCAATTTGCATAATATCTCTAATCTAGAAGACCAGCATGATATACTCCCAGTTGTCAAGATGGTCCAGATCCCTATCTATATCTTTGCTAAGTAATATTGCTATTACCAAGGAAGTTGTTAGAAATTTAAAATCTCAGATCCCACCCCGCACTACTGAATCAGAATCTGCATTTTAACATCTCCAAAAGATTCATATGTGCATCAAAATTTAGATGCATTCCACCATATTATGACAGAACTCAGGAGAGTTAACATAGCCTGGAGACAAGATAGTAAAAGTACAGTGCTAAATTTCACCGGTAAAAGTGAGTTCCTTAGGACCTACCCTACTGATGGATGTCGAAAAAAGGCTTTGGAAAATCCATAGCCACTTATCAAATGCCAGAGCCTGTGTTGCTTTGCTCCAGAAAGATAAAAGACCTTAACAGGACAATCTATGATTGTTAAGTTTATGTTAGCTGATCATAATCTCACACTATCCATCTGGTTTTTGCAAAGGCCAGAAAAGGGAATTGAGTGGCAATATGATGGAGGTCACAACTTCTGTGTATCAGGGTTTCCTAATGACCATGTTATCTGCCTACTACAATAATTATGTCCATCTTTCATCTTATGAATATGCTGCCACCTGGCCTCTGTTATTCGAGAATCACAAAATCACCACTTATGATAGCATCCAAGCTATTGATCATGGCGTACATGAAATACTCACCACTGGGCTTCTCAAACGTGCCAGTGCTTCCTTCCTGTGCATTCTTCATTACCTTTGGTAAAGATATTTCCTTCCCTTACCATCGGGAAGGGAGCAATCAGGTGCTGGATACTGCCACTTATATAGTAAATTAATTCTAATGTGGACATATTTCTGAGTCTCCTGATATTCTTCCTACATATTAATTCAGTGAAGTTCCAACGCATCATCTAACTTTCTGTGTATCACGTTCACGTCCCAGTGTCAAGGAGACATCCTAGCAAACTAATGGGACACATTTCTAAGGGCTCCTGACATAATACTGAGTTCTTTGTTACAATGGACATTTCCACATCAACGTATTCGCCGATAAACACTCCTATATTTTGTTTCCTTTGGCCTAGTTCCCTAAAAACCCACACACGTTTATGTGCTGCCACCTCTTGTCTAGTCTTGCAACTGCTTGGCCTCTAGGCCCTTTCTTAGAGCACAGCTGGCGTTAGTGTAGCTCTTCGGAGACTTCACTCTGTTTTTTTTGTTTTGCCTTTTTTTTTTTTTTTTTTTTTTTTCCTGAAAGCCATGGATATTAGTGAGGGCAGATCTTAAGAAAAATAATGATCTTACAAAGTTTCTAGAAAGTTAGGGAAAGTTTCAGGGGCTAGAGTAGTTCTATTTTGCTTCCACTATCTAGAAGTGGTTTTAGAGAGTTAAGCATTTTCAGTCTCATTAACTCAAATATTCCCATACTTCATTTAGGTATGCTTTGTCTCTCAGGGGTTTGAAATGGGAGACCTTTTGAAACTGCATGTTTAGTTTCTTTTTCAGCCTTATTACTTTTTCTTTTCTTTCTTTTTTAAATGTTTCAAGTTGTTATTTAAATTATAGTTACTTATTTTCACCTCCACGTCAATTTCTCTGTTAGGAAGACCAATTCCAAAATCAGGTCCTCAGAGGTTTTTGTTTTGTTTTGTTTTGTTTGTTTTTGTTTTTGTTTTTTTCCTGTACTATTCTCAGGTACCAAAGGCACTCTAGGGTCTAGTCTGTATTTTTCCTAGGGAAAAAAAAAAAAAAGCCTCAAGAAAACATGACATGTGAATATTTACAAGGATGGGGAGGAGACAAAAATGGATGGGGGTACAGCTAATACAAAGGGGAATGTTATTGAGCTAACCAAATCTCCACAACCATTATAGGTGTTTGCTTAGTCTTTGTGGGATACCTTCAGAGAAGGCACATGAAAGTGGTATATCTTGGAATGATCCACTGTGGGTAGGGAAGTCTACCAGTTAATCTGCTCTCTCCCATGGCTTTTCTCACATTGGACAAATCCAAATGCTTCTCATAGGGGCCAACGTTCCTGTGATTTTGTGTTGGTCATTTAGCCTTTATGATACATTTTTCAGACAAATGAAACTTCTATGAATTTATGCCAGCCAAAGTACAAGTGCCATTGTCTCTCCCTGTTAGTTGGAATTCGTACATGATGGCAACAGGGACAGCAGTGAAAATAGTAGGAACATGTAGGCAATAAGACTGTAGAGATGGAGTGGCCCTTTCATAAGGGTACTCCAGACTGGAATCAAAGCAATAGATATTTATTGGCTGTATATTATATATATTATATGCTATATATACTATACCTCATCTATCTTGCTCATGTACAAGAAGCTGGATATAATGTGATGAAAAGGGAATGTTACTCTACTTTCACAAAATACAGTTCAGACTACAGAAAGAAAGATAACTCATGATAATAAAAAGTTATAAATATTGTACTAGAAAAAATATACAATATTCTGGGATCACTCAGATTTAAAGGATCAGAGAAGATTTTCCAATAAAACTATACTAAACCAAGAACTGAAAATAGATTGGGAAATAAACAGATAAAGATTATGAGAGAATGGATAAAGTTGAAACTATATATAAGCTGAAGCTATACCAAACTGGAAGATTTAAGATATTTTAAAGTGCTTGAGCTTTCAAAAACACATTTATAGTAAAAAAGGGATTTTACACATAAAATGACACCATATTTGATTGTAAAGAGATACAGAATATCGAAAGAGGTGTTTCTAGAGACTGGAGGCACATCAGGAGGTTATTGTAAGTAATCTAGGGAGGCTGGTAGAATTTTGAAATGGGTAGAGTAGAATGGAGATATTAAAAAACAGAACTAAGAGGTTAAATTCATAGGCTGTGGTGATTGCAGCAGGGTAAGTGCATGAGAAGAATTCTTGCTCAGAATTTGGCTTTAAAATGTATAAATATAAACATAAACATAAGTATAAATATAAATATAAGTGCAAATCCAGCTTATTCACTGTATGTCTGTTCTTCATTTTTCATTTTGAACTTTAAAAAATAATATAGCACAAAAATCATAAACTAATTATGAATGAAGTGTTTTACACTTATTTTCATTAGTTCCTGATCTAATATCTTCTCTACTTTTTTTTTTAATATTCACAATAGATCATTTAATGACAAAATAGATCACTTTTTGGATAGTTAGGAGGGCACTTGTTGTGATGAGAACTGGGTGTCATTTGTAACTGATGAATCACTAAATTCTGCACCTGAAAAAAATAATACCACTTCTATTTTTATAATTTTATTTCCCCAGAAGACTTTTATTTTTCAAAATAAAACAGGAAAATTGAACTTGAAACTCTTACAATTTACTTGGTGGAAATAAATTATACTAATCTGTATGGTTATTCTCATATGCTTCACTCCAGATTCACTCTCCATTTTCCATTGTCAGGGTCTAATCCTGTGATTGTCAGCGCCCACTTTCCCTTGGCCTCTCTAGTCCCATTGACAGTAACCAATGGGAGGTGCCAAGAGGAGACTGAAGAGCACACAGATATGAGATTACCTCTTGTACTGCTCAATTCCTGTCTCCACTCCACCATTTAGGCAGCATCAGTAAGATCTTACTCTAGTCTTGCCAGACCCCCTTTGAGACCTAGAGGTAAGAGGATAAAAAAGCATCATAAACTAAATGAAAAATATAGACCATAAAGTGGGAGAAGAAATTGACAGCATGTAAAATGGACAATGAGTTAGTATAAAGAGTAAAAGCAATTCCTACAAATCAATGAGAAAAAGACAAACTTACAAATACAAAAAAAGAGGAAAGTATAAATAAGCATTTAACAGAAAAAGGCTAAATGATCTAGGAGCATCGAAGCCCAATCTTATAAAATAGAGAAATTAGTATATTTTATTAGTATGGAATTAAAGTGTCAAAAAGTAAAGTCTGACAATACCAAGCAATTGAGGCACAACCAAAAGAAACATTTTAATCATTCAGGACTGATGGGAGTATACATTTATAAACGTATTTTGGAAAATATTTGACATTATCTAGTAAAGATGAACTTTCATACACCCAAAGACTCAGAAACTAACACTGGGTACATGTACAATAATTCTAAAGCAATAGTATTCATTATTGCATCAAAAAAAGCAATCCAAGAAAAAAATAGATTAACTTTTTTTAATAGAATGACTTTTATGGTATATTCAAAATGGAATGTTACACAGTAGTCGAAATGAATGGACTATAGCTGCATCCAACATGAGTGACATTTAGAGAAATAATGATTACAAAAAGAACTGATAATAAAAAAATCTAATTAAATATATAAATGTTTTTATAGATGCATGCATAATAAGTTTAAAAGCAACAGATTAAAAAACTATTAACATATTGCGTTTAGATACACATGTACTAAAACCTTACACACACACAAACACACCTCACATACAAAGGAATAATAAAACTTCGTAATGATAATTATTTATTGAGGTAGAGAAAGGAAAGATTTTTGTAGAAAGATCCGCAGGATTTCATAATGTCTTATTTCTTATTTTGGGTAGTAGGTATACAGAGGTTATTATAATACTTTTCATACCTTGTGTATATTTTAAAATTTATTTTGAATTCATCAAATATTTAATAATAAAACAGAAAAGCACTAAAGTTTCAGATGCTAGTTGGAAAAAAAGTGTTTTCATGTGCGTGTGTGTATGTGTGTGCGCACATGTATGTCATACCCTCATCTCTCTATACTTATGTATGTGATCTTTATATACAAATATAACCTGTAATAGTATAATTGTGATCTACAAATACTTATGTGTAATATGATGATTCTCAAGTTCACTCTGAAATTCTCTTGGAGCTTCCAAGACGCACCCTCCATTTTATTTCAACATCATTCTCTTCACTTAATGGAGCAACATATAATGAAGAAAAATGGTATTTCAGACTCAAGAATGAAGAAGGCAGGAAAGCACATATCAAAACATCTTTTATTTCCCATGAAGAACCCACTCTTCTCACTGTGGAAAATGAAATATTGCGCATGTAAAAATGGTCTCTGCGAAACATTCATTACGCAGCTGTGAATAAACTTTATATTTATTGTCTATAAATCAGATTTATTAATTAAGCTGAGCTTGGCATACTTTAGACCCAGAAAGCTGTCCATAGAATGTGCTTTCATTTAGTTTGGCTGCTTTCAGAACTGGAAGCCGTATCTTCCAAGGCATATTTTATAGGAGTAGATGGGGCATCACTAATTTAAAGCCTTCCAGCTGAGTAGCTCCTCCACGGTGCAGAGTGTGCTGCAGGATTTTATCAGGCTCTAACATATTCAAAGTCTGTTAAGGATCTGATTTCTGTTCCAGGCGTCTTATAGGTATTTTTTTCACAATTGTAGTTAAGAGCTTGTGACTGGAGGGCGTTAACAGTTGAGAAATGCTACCACCTCTTGACTAATAGAAGAGCTAATCACAAATAGTTGACAGACATTATTAACACATTCTGCCACGTTTAAATGTCCTCATGATATTTAGATTTCTAATTCTGCATGACATCTTCAAACCAGATCACAAAGGAAATTTCAAGCTCATTGTTAATTGGGGAGATATATTTTGGAGAAGAAAACATGTTTGTAATTTTTTTAAAGATTTTATTTATCTATTTGACAGAGAGAGATCACAAGTAGGCACAAAGGCAGGCAGAGAGAGAGAGGTGAAAGCAGGCTCCCCGCTGAGCAGAGAGCCCAATGCGGGGCTCGATCCCAGGACCCTGGGATCATGACCTGAGCCAAAGGCAGAGGCTTTAACCCGCTGAGCCACCCAGGCACCCCAAAACATGTTTGCAATGTTTTAACAAGCTTGCTCTCTTTCTGTTTATTTTTAATAGAAAGCAAAGTTATTTAATTTGTTAAATATGTTATACATAAGGATTATTGCTGTATCACTATATCTGTACATATATTATAATCATTCTTAGAGGTTTTGGAAAACACTTTTTAAATCAGGTGCCTGGGTGGCTCAGTTGTTAAGCAACTTCCTTCCGTTCAGGTCATGATCCTGGAGGTCCAGGATGGAGTCCTGCGTCAGGCTCCCTGCTCAGTCTTCTGAGTGCTTCTCCTTCTGGCCCTCCCCTCTTCATGCTCTCTCTCTCTCAAATAAATAAGTAAAATTTTTCAAAAATAGTTCATATTAATCAGGTTCTATAGAAACAGTGTTTCAATTCTCCAAGTAGATCTCATTTTTTTCCCCACTTTTTCCATAATTAAATCTAAACCTGAAGCTGGTCCTACAAGCTTCTGAGGAAATCTTAGGGACATTATTAAGGAATTAAGCAGATGCATTAGAGAGAGATGAGGCAACACATTGTGTACAACATCAAGAAATCCCCTAGAAAATATATATTCATAAATAGGTGAATGGTAACATTTCTAAGTGAAACCCCGTGTCCACCAAATCTTTACCAAACTCTTGTCTAATGCACATAAATTACCTACAGATGTAATGTGAATATCAGCTTGGAATCTGAGATGAGGGAGAGAAGATTCAAGATTAGTGAATATGCAGAAAGTATAAAACTAAAAGGGTAATTCAAGTGTGGTAGGGAAAAATGGTAAGCATCGATTTCAGCTTGCTATATATGATATTATACCTTCTCTGACTGCTTGGCCTGTTAGAATGCATGAACACAAAATGGATTCAAGGACAACTCAAGAGCATTGGTAATATGTATTTATTGTTTGTGACAATAATGTGCCCCATGTGCTTTCTCAAAGTATTAGAGAAGTGTATTCAACCATGGTTGAATACACTTAAAACCTTCCAATGGCCTCGC
This sequence comes from Lutra lutra, assembly GCF_902655055.1. Lineage (NCBI taxonomy): Eukaryota > Metazoa > Chordata > Mammalia > Carnivora > Mustelidae > Lutra > Lutra lutra. Next base: position 27,683,301 of record NC_062291.1, on the reverse strand, counting down.
CAAATTTACCTGCTTTTATGGAATGACATAAGGGAGGGTAGAGAAAAGAACAAATGAAGATTTATCTGCACGATTAGGGAAATTTAAAGATCATAGTACACGTAATACTTGCTCAGTAAAAAATCAGCTAATAAAACACTGTAGCTGAATATATTTTGCCATTTTTTAGCAGCTTATCATCTACACAATATATTATACTTTCTGCCACTTTCAGTTAAATTTATATTATCTGTATCATTAAATACAAATAAGATATAATTTAAAATAATTTATCATTTAAATATCTTACAGTATCTAATAGGAGATTATATTTTGCTTGATTAAGATATTTTCAGGCTAATATTTCATACCACTCTCTCCTAAATAGTTTTGTACATTTCTAAACAAGTAACAGAAAATCTAGCTAAAATTGGTTTATTCCAATAATAGATTCAATGTCTCCTTTAACTGAAAAGTCTAAGGATAAGCAGGTAGCCTCCAGTGTAGCTTAATAAAGGTGTCAATGACATCTTAGAATATATATATTTGTTTTTCTTGGACCTACTGCCTGCTGTCTTGTCTCCATTCGCAGATTTCTCTCCACAAATGGTTTTCAGAAGGCTGCAAAAATCTTAGAGGCATACTCTTCTGGGATCAAATCCAGCAGAGAAGAGACAACATATTTCCCTAAGAGCCCAAGCATCTTACCATTGGTCTTATTGGGTCTAACCGGTCTAAACTGGGTCATTTGTTCATCCTGTGCTTGAACCAGTCAATATGGGAATAGTTTTCTTAAAGCAGTTAGAGTAAGAGAAGGACAGTTTCTGGAAAGCAAATAAGCAACAACTGGGGGTGTGGCTAATAGGTGGAAAAAATAGCAAACAAGAAATGTCCACTACAGCTCCCATGCCTTGCATCTTTTTCCCATGCTCAAGGAAAAATACGTTGGAACCCAGAGAACATCAGGCTTTAGGTTGAGGAGACCCAGAACAGTCACCAGAATGATTTTGGTACTGGACTGAGAACAATTATAGTCACATAATTGCTTTTCACAGAAACAGTTTATTTGTGTGTGTGTGTGTGTGTGTGTGTGTGTGTGTGTGTGTGTGGTGGGAGGGGTTGCTTATATGTTAGCCTATGTATGGTTAAAGTCACTATGAGGAGAAATTCATGCCAAAGCAAGGAAAAGAAATGATGGGTTGGCAGAAAGCTATGTAGTTCAGGATATAGACATTATTTCAAAATCTTCAGTAATCCCCAAATCTCGAAATCTTCAGTAAACTTGCCAATTCTCAAATTCTGAGCAGATGTCATTATTTTATTTTTGAATAAAAAATTTTTATTTTGAATAAAATTTTTGAAATATTTTGAAAAATATTTATTTTATTTTATATTTTGAAGATCCTGTCAGGCTTTGGACCTGAGTTAACAGGACCTGACACTAAGAAGTATAACTAATCAGCCAAAACCCACTTTCTGAGTGAAGCCTGAGCACTTAACGCCAGTTGAATTCAGAAATTACAGGGACAGGTTTTGATTAAAAGAAGTGTGGGTTTGACAATTTGACCCAAGTTCACTATATATTGCTGAGGATAGCATTATTTGAAGGTACTTTTCTCAGTTCAGTGAAGTATCAGGGACCACTAAATGCTCAATATCGTGTGTCCAAAGTTGCCATAATGATGAGAATTTCAGCTTTAAAGAAAAACTTGAAGACAAATCCCAAGCCTTCTAATTACAATCTATGTGACCTTGCACACATTATTTAACCTATTTAATCTCAGTTTCCCAAATGGCCAAATTTGTCCATTTAACTTTGCCACAGCAGCTTTTGTCCAATCATGACTATTCCTCCTGAAGTATTTATCAATTTTTTTCCTAAAGGTAGCTCTCTATTTGGAAAGCAGAAACTTAAATAAATAGATCCACCTGCTTCATTGTCCAACATTTAAGAAGTCTTCACTAATTATAAACATTTATTCTTTATAGATAAAAATAACAGAAAAAGATTCTTCTACACATTTTATTATTCAACCACAATGAATATCATAGAATAATTAGAGACATAAATAAGATCCTCTGCTCTCAAGTGACTTTCTTTAATTGATATCTAGGCAATCAAATGTGGACAAAAAGACAGAAAAAAGAATATATACTTCAGTATCTGTAATTCATAAGTTTACCACTTTTGTAGAATTTCTGACATCTTTTCCATTTCATTTTAGTGTAAGATACTTTTTGTTGCTGAATGAAAATAATGTATGTATAGTCAAATCTTTTACTGTCTTAACATATATCAACCTTTGAAATGAGATCTATTTCAGTTATATTAAAATACTTAATCTTATATTCTTAAGGTACTTTATTGCTTTAGGTTGTATTTTAATTTTATTTTAAGAATACTTAAAAATACGGGTCACCTGGGTGGCTCAGTGGGTTAAGCCTCTGCCTTCAGCTCAGGTCATGATCTCAGGGTCCTGGGATCGAGTCCCGCATTGGGCTCTCTGCTTGGCAGGGAGCCTGCTTCCTCCTCTCTCTCTGCCTGCCTCTCTGCCTACTTGTGATCTCTGTCTGTCGATAAATAAATAAAATCTTTAAAAAAAAATACTTAAAAATACAGAATAGTATGTCTTGTTATTTTTTCTTTCTTTAAGATTTATTTATATATTTTTGAAAGAGAGAATGTGGGGGCAGGCAGAGGGAGAGAGAGAGAGAGAGAGAGAATTTCAAACAGACTCCCCACTGAGTGCAGAGCCTGACTTGGGATTCAATCCCACAGCCCCAAAATCATGATCCAAGAGTCAGCCACTCAACTAATATCGCCATCCAGGCACTTCTATTATTTTTCTATCGTAAATTTTGTCATGATTTCAGACAATTTTTATTCTCAAAAAACTTGTGGTTTTTACAGCATAGGGAATATAGTCAATAATATTATAATAATGTGTATGGTGACAGATAGTGACTATACTTATCATGGTGAGCATTTCAAAATGTATATAATTGTCAAATCGCTATATTGTACACCTGACACTAATATAATATTGCACGTCAACTATAGTTCAATAAAAAATTATACTTCTCATAATGAATACTTTTTCAGAGGAAAATATAATTTAGTTCTTCAAGATTAATTTACATGCAATTTTTAGACATTATTGTGTTAGACATTCTTTATTGCATTAGACATTCTCTATTGCATAAAACAAGGTATAGTAATATTTTTTTCTTTTTTTTTCTTTTTTTTTAATTTTATTTTTTTATAAACATATATTTTTATCCCCAGGGGTACAGGTCTGCGAATCGCCAGGTTTACACACTTCACAGCACTCACCATAGCACATACCCTCCCCAATATCCATAACCCCACCCCTCTCTCCCAACCCCCCTCCCCCCATCAACCCTCAGTTTGTTTTGTGAGATTAAGAGTCACTTATGGTTTGTCTAAGGTATAGTAATATTTTAGTTGCTTTTCTTTCTCAGGAAAAGAGGAGCCCTCATAATCACAAATGTGTATATTGAGTGGAAAGTGAAAAGAAGTCATCAACTGCAGCACATACAAAGGGTAGATCAAATTTGATTTCATATTGTGGGAAATAGAGCAAAAGGCAAAAATTTTGTCATAACAATTGAGTATATTAGCAACTTTACCTTGGATAACTATGGGAAGTATAATTTGTTTTTCACTATTGAACACCTCCTTAATCTTTTTGAGCATTAAAGCTTGTTTCTCAGGAAATACTTCTATAAAAGATATCTATTTTCAAAAGATAATCTGTAACTCTGTTCATTTGAAACTAAAACAAATTAGCCTAAGCTCTTGATGAGAATGTAATTACTTATGAGATAATAGAGTTTTCTCAAATGTTAAAATACTGACATTTAGCAGTTTTAGTTAAAAGGACTTTCATGAACACTATTCATTCATTCATTCATTCAACTAATATTATTTCAGATAGAGTCTAATACAAGCCAGGTAAAGTTATGGGTGTTAAATAAAAATTTGATAAGTCATAAGTAATTCTTCAAGGAAAAGCAACTTTTGGGGATGATATAGAAAGGGATACAATACACAGCATGCAATTTTATAATGTACTGCATTAAGTGCATTGAAGAATTAGAGCAAGTATGAAGCTCAATCTACAAACTCAATGTGAAGACATTAACATTACCATCTTTTAATACTTCAGCTTATTTCTACTGTGTTTGGGAGAATCTTTAGGTCATCTTTTCAGGACTTCAGAGGCCCACAAAATAAAATTATGTCATCATTCCTGAATAGTATATTTCCATGGCAATAGTGTGAGGGATAATGATTCATCCATTTTCCCACTCAATGAGGGCACTCCAGTTTGCACAACACACTAGTTTCTCATACTTGAGGCATGAGCATTTTTGAGGTACTTTAGATTGTTTAAATATACATTTAAACTATAAATTTTCTCAAAGAAAACACTGGAAAATGTTTCTGACCTTGAGTTAAGAAAAGACTTTGGAGATACGACAATAAAAACTAACCCATACAAGAAAAAAAAATAAATAATACAATGTACTTTTAACTATTCAACTCATTTTATCTCTGAAAGATGTTATTGAGAGAATGTAACCAAAGCCACAGACAGTGATAAAATATTATAAATTACATTTCTGAGAAGACTTGTAAGTACACTTAAAAATCAATGATAAGAAGAGAGATAATAAAATGGGTAAAAGATCTAAACAAACACATTGTCGGGGCGCCTGGGTGGCTCAGTGGGTTAAGCCACTGCCTTCAGCTCGGGTCATGATCTCAGGGTCCTGGGATCGAGCCCCGCATCGGGCTTTCTGCTCAGCAGGGAGCCTGCTTCCTCCTCTCTCTCTGACTGCCTCTCTGCCTGCTTGTGATCTCTCTCTGTCAAATAAATAAATAAAATCTTTAAAAAAAAATAAAAAATAAAAAATAAATAAACAAACACATTGTCAAAAAAGATACATGGATGACAGAGAAATGTAAGAAAAAATGCTCAACATAATTAATCATTAGAAAAATTATAAATTAAAATCAAAGTAAATACCACTACACATGTGTTGAAATGCCAAGAAACAAAAATTCCCAGTACATTTTGTTAAAGAAGCCTTCCAGTTATAGAATGAATATGTCACAGGGATAAAAGGCACAGCATAGGAATGCAGTGAATGATATTTTAATAATGATGTATGGAGATAGATGGTAGCCACACTTGTGGTGAACATAGCATAAGGCATAAACTTGTTGAATCACTATGTTTGGTACATGAAACTAATGTAACATTGGGTATCAACTATACTCAAATAAAAATAAAAATAATAAGAAAGAAGCTAAACACAAAAGGCAATATATCATATAGTTCTATTTATAAGACATTCTGAAAAAGATAAAACCATGGGGATGGAAAAGAAATTAATGGTTTCCAGAGATTGGGCAAGAGAGGAAATGTTGACCACAACAAAAGACACACAAGGGAATTGTTGAGGTAATGGAACTGTTTTGTATCATGATTGGTGGATTTATGACTTCATATGGCAAAACTTACTGATTTATAGACCATGGAGATGGAATATTACTGTATGTAATTGTTTAAATAACCATGCAGGATATTGGACAAAACTGAAATGAAATATAAGATTATAACAGAATGTTTTATAATTTTATAATTATAACTACACCAGAAGAGGTGGATGTAACCCAAGTTACATTGGAAAACAACATTTTGAATAGATAATATAACACAAAAGACAAAGAAGACTATACAAAAGCTTGTCTTCTGAGAGGGTGGAGTATTATGGCATTCCCGATATTACTTTTTAAATGACTTTCTCAAATAAAATGAACAAGGACTCCTTGAAGAAGCAATTAATTCTAGGGTCCAGAAAGGAAAACTTCACAATGATCCCTGAGAATGTTGTGATGCCAAAATAGGGAAGTGCATAATAGCCAGTCTGAATCACTTCCAATGGACTAATTTGAAACAATTCATCACAAACTACAAAATAATGATAGTGTTTGTTTAGAACCCATAGAGTAAAGTATCATGAACCCATACTGGTATAAATAAGTAATAAAATAAATAAATGGCTAAGAAGGGACAACTCTTCCCTACTAAAGAATTTAAATTATTGAATGTGGAATGAGTGAAGGAGATGAAAACCACAGTAATAACTGTTGCAGACTAGATTCACTCAGAAAAGGAAACTTTAGTTGTCAAAATCTTAAGAGAAATAGAATATCCTCATGGACACAATCTCTCCCAAGATACATATTAATTATCATAAAGAAAATAGTAACTATATAGTGAAGAAAATGACATAGGCCATCTTAACCTATGATTGAGGTTAACATGACTAGTAACAAGATATCTTGATGCCATATACCTCAATATAATTGCACTGAGGGTGCATCACTTGTGTGGTGTACTTGCTTAAAAATGCAAAACTTCGATCTACATGAGAAAACAGGCAAATCCAAATAGAAGGAATTCTACAAAATAAATGACACATGCACTTGAAAAATGTCAAAGTCATGAAACACATACACTGAGGGACTGTCACAGATTGGAGGATACTAAGAAAACATGACAACTAAATGCAATGTGAAATCTTAGATTGAATCCAAGAAGAGAAAAGGACATTAATGGAAAAACTTGTAAAATCCAAGTAAAGTCTGTAGATTAGTGGAATTGTACCAATGTTAATTTCTTAATTTTAATAACTGCACTATGACTAAAGAAGATATAAATATTAGGGGACACTAGGTTAAATGGAATACCTAACATTATTGTGACAATTAATAATTGCATTGAGGAGGCAATTATATGAATACATGGAATATATACATATATAATAATTAATATGCCAATTATATATTTTTAATCATACATAAAATATATTTATATATAGATATAAAGTAATAATATCTGTAACAAGAAAGATGACAAAAATGAATAGATTTCTTAAGTATTTACAAGGCAAAAACTATGAGAGTTTTTGATCTATGTAATGATATAGAGTGAGAGGGTGGATAATATTAGAATTTCTTTTCTGAGTCCAGACTTCAGAATATGGAATGTATGCTGCTGATATTAGCAGTTATAGATAAAAGAAATTAGCAACATATTAAGAAAGGAAAAGGAAGTCAATACCATAGATGTTGTATTCAAGGTACCTGTGGGACATCTAAATATACTAAAAAAGTTAGATGTTCCAGGCTGAATAATACCACTGTAAAAGTAATACGTGAAAAATGTAGAGAGTAATTCTACCATCCTCACACAACTAGAAAGTATTGGGACAGTTTTTCTTCTTTCTGCTTGTTTTGTGTTTGTTATTAAATGATAATTACCTACAGAATAAGGTAATAAATGAAAATATAGATTTAATAGGACATTTTCAGTGATGAACTGTTCATCTAAAATCAATGGAATCCCCATGGAATCTATTCAAAATATAAGCAATAAGATCTGCAGAGCAAAATATATTATTATTATTGTCATGTTACACCTAAAGAACAAATAATACATGATTGAAAATAAAAGCCTAATGAAATGATAATAAATGAGAAAATAAAGTTTCTGCAAGTTTTTTTTTTTTTTTTTGGACAAAGTGCATTTATTACCAAATAGAAATAAAAGCATCACACTATTGTCAAAAATCTGGGGTACTTTTCTGTCATCAGGAGACACTAATGATTTCTTGTATGAATGACTCACATCAGTCATGTAGAGCAATATCTGACTGCAGGACCAGCCAGCCCTACATGGAGGTTAGGCAAGAGAAATCCCCATGAAGTGGTAGCACTGATTCCTGCAGACAAGGAAACATGCCATGTTGCTTATAAGAATTGAGAGGTTTTCCTCTGTGGTCAGGAGCAAGACAGCTATGCCCACTCTCACCACTGTTATTTAACATGCTACTGCAAGTCCTAGCTACAGCAATCACACAACAAAAAGAAATAAAAGGCATCCAAATCAGCAAGGAAGAAATAAAAATTTCACAATTTGGAGACAACTTGAAAACCCTGAACACCTCACCAGAAAATGACTAGAACTGATATACAAATTCAGTAAAATCACAGGATACAAAGTCAAATGTACAGAAATCTGTTGCATTTCTATACACCAATAATGAAGCAGCAGAAGGAGAAATCAAGGAATTAATTGCATTTACAATTGCACCAAAAACCATAAGATACCTAGGAATAAACCTAACCAAAAAGATGAAAGGCAGGTACTCTGAAAACTATAAAACTCTGATGAAAGAAACTGAAGAAGACACAAAGAAATGGAAAGATATTCCACAATCATGGATTAGAAGAAAAAATATTGTTAAAATGTCTGTATTACCCAAAGCAACCAACACATTCAGTGCAATCCCAAGAGCATTTTTTACAAAAAATGAAATAAACAAACAATCCTAAAATTTATATAGATCCACAAAATACCCCAAATAATGAAAGCAACCTTGAAAATGAAAAGCAAAGCTGGAGACATCACAATTTTAGACATCAATTTATATTCAAAGCTGTAGTGATCAAAAGAGTATGGCACTGGCACAAAAATAGACACATAGATCAATGGAACAGAAGAGAAAACCCAGAAATGAACCCATAACTACATGTTCAATTAATCTTTGACAAAGCAGGAAAGAATACATTCAATGGGAAAAAGACAGTCTCAACAAATGGTGTTGGGAAAACTGGACAACAACATGGAAAAGAATGAAACTGGACTACTTTTTTACACCATACACAAAAATAAACTCAAAATGGATTAAAGACCTAAGTATGAGACAGGGAACCATTTAAATCCTAGAGAAGAGTGCAGGCAGTAACCTCTTTGACATCAGCGATGGCAACTTCTTACTGGATATATCTCCTTAGGCAAGGGAAACCAAAGCAAAAAGAAACTAGTGGGACTTCATCAAAATCAAAAGCTTCTGCACAGTGAAGGATACAACCAACAAAACTAAAAGACAATCTTTAGAATGGGAGAAGATATTTGCAAAAGACATCTGATAAAGGGTTATTATCCAAAATATATAAAGAACTTATCAAACTCAACACTCAAAAAAACAAATAATCCAGTTAAAAAATTGACAGAAGACATAAACATTTTTTCAAAGATATACAGTGCTTCAACAGATACATGAAAAGGTGCTCAATATCATCAGGAAAATGCAAATCAAAACTATAATGAGGCATCACCTCACACTTATCAGAATGACTAAAATCAACAACACAAGAAACAATGGGGTCTTAGAAAGGAACCATCATGCACCATTGCTGGGGGTGCAAACTGGAGCAGCCACTCTGTAAAACAGTATGGTGTTTTCTCAAAAAGCTAAAAATAGAACTACCCTATGATCCAGCAACTTCACTGCTAGGTACTTACCCAAAGAAAACAAAAATTCTAATTCAAAGGGATACATGCATCCCCATATTTATAGCAGAATTATCTGCAATCATGAAATTATGGAAACAGCCCAAAAATCCATCAACTGTTGAATGGGTAAAGAAGATGTGATAGAGAGAATTATGTTAAACAAAACAAGTCAGTCAGAGAAAGATAAATACCATATGATTTCACTCATATGTGAAATTTAACAAAGAAAATAATCATTAGGGAAAAAAGATAAAGAAGCAAACCAAGAAACAGACTCTATAGAGAAGAAACTGGGATGGGTTAAATACGTGATGGGGATTACAGAGTGCACTTGTGATGAGCACCAGTTCTTGCATGGAAATATTGAATTCCACTAAATTGTATACCTAAAACTAATATTACACTGTATTCTAAGCAACGAAAATTAAAAAAAAAAAAAAAGATGTGAGGCTCTGGGACCTAATCTCTTCTGAAACTGTGTTTATAAAAAACAGTAATGGTTCAACAGCTTCATATTCTGAAAACACACTTGAGCAGTGACAAAATTACTTATAAAACCTATTGATGCTAATTAATTAAGTCTTGTATATAGATTTCTTTTTTCACTTTGACTTCTTTTGAGTATAACTGACAAGTAAAATTATATATATTTAAAGTGTATAGTGTGATAATTTTATATACACATACTTTGTGAAATCATTACCACATCAGGTTAAAATTAGCACATCTACATCTCATACAGTTCTCTCTCTCTTTTTGGCAGTGAGAACATTTCAGATTTATTTTTTAGCAAATTTCAAGTATACAATACAGTATTATTAACTATAGTCACGATACTGTATATTAGATTACCTTATTTCTCATATACATGAGACTTAGACATTTCTTCTCCAGCATCTCCCCATTTTCACCAACTCCTGGACTAGTAACTCCATCCTACTCTCTATTTCTTTTGAGTTCAACTTCTTTTTTTTTTCTTTTAGATTCCACATGTAAGTGATATAATATAGTATTTATCTTTCTCTGCCTCATTAGTTTCACTTAGCACAAGACCTCCAGTTTCATCCATGTTGCTGCAAAGGATAGAATTACAACTTTCTCTTGGTTGAATAATATTTCATTGTATACTAAGGTGCTGCCACAATTATCAACATAGCAGAAAGATGTAGTAATATAATCTGAGTCATTGTTAAAATTTGGGAATATTTGAGCAGAATACATAATCTTAGTGAGTCTTAGTGAATCCTTCAAGATTTGTTCATTTTATTGGAACTCTATCAACATGGCCACATGTATTGATAATATTCCTAATGAAGGCTAGTGTCTCTTGTTTAAATGCTCCTCTGTTTAAAAGTATAGTATAACAAGCCGACATATGTGTTGCTAAAATCCAGACATGTGATTCATACTTTTAATCCTGTTTATGAATTCCAAACATATCTTAAGGAAATCAATGGAGTCTGAAATGAAGTGTTCATTGTGAACTCTCACTAGGTCTCCATTGAAGGATTAAGATCATTGCCTTTAAAATTAGACAGATGTGTCTCATTTTTACAATTTATTTTCATTTCCTTATAAATATGTTTCCACTTAGGAAACATTTTTCCTACTTTGAGCTATTATATAATAAATGTTTTACTTCCCTCTGAACATTTATAAGAAATGACCATCAAAATCAACTCCATAATATGCCTCATCAATAGAATAAAAGACAAAAGTTTCATGAGCATCTCAATAGTCAGAAAAAAATTAACCAAATTTAACACTTCTTCATGATAAAAACCCTCAACAAGCTGGGAATAAGAGCCTTCATTAATGCGATAAAGAGCATCTATAAAAAAAACCCACACCAAACATATTTCATGGTGAAAGACTGAATACTTTCCTCCTAAAATCAGGAATAAGACAGTATGTCCCCTCTTACTATTTCTATTCAACCTTGTTCTAAAAGTTTCAGTCAGAGTGATCAGGAAAGAAATAAAAGGCACTCAAATTGGAAAAGAAGAAATAAAATCATATTTGCAGATGACATGGTCCTGTGTATAGATAATTCTAAGGAATCCACAAAAATTAGTGGAGATTAATAAATAAGTTCATCAAAGTTGCAGAATACATGCTTAATATACAAAATCAATTGTTTATATCTACTAGCAATAAGCAAACTGAAAGGAAATTAAGAAAATTTCATTTATAATAGAAGCAATAAATAAAATACTTAGAAATAAATTTAGCAAAAGGCATGCAAAACTTACACTCTGAAAACTGCACAACACTGTGGAAAGAAATCAAAGGATACTTAGGTAGAAATTTACACCAAATTCATTGATCAGAAGACAATATTATGAAATAACAATACTCCACAAATTGATAGATTCAGTGCAATCCTCTCCAAAATCCCAGCTGATTTATTTGTAGAAATTGACAAACTAATGCTAAAATTCATATGAAAAGTCAAGAGATCCAGAATAGCCAAAACAACCTTGAAAAAAGGACAAAAGAGAAAAACAAACATTTCCTATTATAAAACTTACTACATAACTACTGTAATCAAACAGTGTGGAATTTAGATAAGAATAAGCATATAGATCAATGAAATAAGATTGAGTGTCCAGAATAAACCCTTGTATTTTGGGGCAGTTGGTTTTCAACAAAGGTTCCATGACAGTTAAATGGGGAAAGAATAGTACTTTCAACGTTTCTGGGACAAATGGGGAAAAAAAAATCACAGGGATGAAGGTAGTAGTGCCCTTATCTCATACGAAAATTAACTCAAAATTTCCCAAAGACTTAAATGTAAGAGATTAGCTATGAAATAGTAGAAGAAAATATGTGTGTGTGTGTGTGTGTGTGTGTAAATCTTCAGGATCTTGGATTAGATAATGGTTTCCTGTATATGACACTGAAAGAAGGAACGAGAAAAGGAAAAAAAAAGTTAAAATGAATATTATCAAAAGGAAAACTTTTTTACTTCTAAAAAACCATCAAGAAAGTCAAAGGATAATCCACATAGCAGGAGGGTATTTTTGAAAATCATGCATCTTATAAAAGATTTGTATTGAGAATATTTAAAAAACCATTGCAACTCCATAAGAAAAAGACCAATAACCTAATTAAAAATGGACCAAGGATCTGAAGAGACATTCCAGAAGATGCACAAATCATTCATTAACCAGTAGGCACAAGCACTTCAAAACCACAATGAAATACAACTTCACAATCATATTCTATGTTGAATAGAATAAAAAAGACAGATAATAAAAAGTTTTGGCCAAGATGTGGAGGAACTGGAACCCTTATGCAGATGGTGGGAGTGTGAAATGATGTGGCCATTTGGGAAAAGAGTTTAGTGATTTTACAAATGGTTAATCATAAAGTTACCATGTGACCCAGCAATTTCACTCCTAGGTATATATCTAAGAAATGAAAACATATTGCCACACAAAAACTTTTACGTAATTTTCATAACAGCATTATCAAAAAATGGAAACAACCCAAATGTCCATCAACTGGCAAGTAAATAAATAAATAAAAACTTGGTATGTTCATACAATGGAATGTTATTCAACAGTAAAATTAAATTGGGTACTGATACATGCTATAACATGAATGAACCTAGAAAGCACTATGCTAAGTCAAAGAAGCCACTCATGCAGAACCACATATAAGTCCATTTGTATCAAACATCTAGAATTGGCAGATTCATGGGGACAGAAAGTACATTAGTGGTTGTCTAGGGCTGGGAGACGGGTGGCCTGAGGTTGACAGGTAAAGTATGCAGGTTTTTTGGGAAGGTAATGAAAATGGTCTAAAGTTGACTGTGATGATGAGTGCATTACTCTACAAAGATATTAAAAGGATTGAAGTGTATGCTTTAATGGGTGAATTGTTTAGTACATGAATTATATGTCGATAAATCTTTTTAAAGATAATATTCAAGTGCTAAGTATGACAAATGATAGCCCCAGTGCTAGGAAGACTCAGACTGCACAAAGTGGAGAATATTTCATCAGTGTGAAGGGAACTTACTGTAATTCTGTTCAAGCTTATTTTTATCAATTGGGAATCAGGTTAAAAGTTGCCATATTTTCCAAGCTTACTTAAAAGAAAAAAATCAGAAAGTCCTGATGTTAATGTAAACTCTCCCAATGTAAAATCTTGAAAACTGGTTCAACATTGCCCAAACAACACATTTGAGATCCAAGATCCATCATGCAGGTAGCCATTTCACAACATGGTATAATTTCTGATATAGTAATGTCTCTCACAATGTTTGTGATTACAGGGCAATGTGAGCTCAGTATTAATTTATTCACGCTATCAGTATTATTTAGGTATTTACTATAGTAGTAACCATCAATATTTATGGAACAAATGGCTGCTGCCGCTGGTGGTCCTGGGGCGCCCCTGTTCCCTGACAAATTGCTTCCCAAAGGCGATTCCGAGAAGACTCAGGAGGAGTTGGAGGAGGAAGACGGCGAGGAGCTTGAGGAGACCCTGGTGGAGAGACTGTGGGGTCTGACGGGGATGTTTCCAGAGAGAGTCCAGACCGCCGCTGGAGCCAATTTTGATCTCTCCCTTTGTGGCTCAGAAAATGTACATGTTTTCCAGGGCAGCCTTGTGGATTGGGACCGCTTCCATCACGATCCTGGTTCTTCCTGTTGTCTTTGAGACCAAGAAGTTGCAAATGGAGCAGCAGCAACTGCAGCCGTGGCAGATACTTCTAGGGCCTAACATGAGGCTCTCCGAGGAAAATGTTCTACCTAAACTACCTGGAAAGATCTAGATTGCTACTGCTATATGACTTGTCTTGGTGGGACAAGTTTGAAAATTCAATAGTGTTTGAACTGCTAATTATTTGGATTTTTTTTTTTAAACTTTGGCTCGTTGATCTATCTAAGGAATTCTCCCCAGTGTCTCACAGAGCCTCCCAACTTACAACTGTGCCCTCCACCTTGTCCCATTTCTTGTGTTCTCACTTGATACCAGAATGCAGCAGTCCAGACAGTTACTCTGGCTCTGGCCATCCTACCCCTTTCACTAAATCACTCATGACTGGAAGATCTCACTATCCCATTTTTCAAAGGGAGGGAGGGCCTGGCAGCAGATTCAGCCACAGGATGGGGACTGTGGAGGACAGAGCAGGAGCTCATTTCTTCTGCCCATTTTGGCCATGAGAGACCTGTATATCTGTCTAAAAAAGAAAAAAAAAATTAAGTGCTCAACTTTTTGTATTTAAATATTAAAAAGCGATTCCAATGGGGGAAAAAATTATGGAAACTTTACAATATTCCAGGCCTGAATTTTAACTCATTTGTACACCAGTTCTGTCAGATCTTATTATCATCCCCATTTTACAGAAGAAAAATGTGTACTCCAAAAAGTTAAATTACTTGGCTGAAGTCCCACAGTTATAACTGCTGAACTGGGATTTAAAAGCAGGTATCTGAAGCCAAAAACTCTTCACACTTATTCTGTACAGCTCCTTTCTGTGTTCAACCTCTTCGGTGCAAGATCCCTGCTTTCAAGTCCCTTGGAATCTACTAGAGAGAAGATATATGACAATTCCAGTACAATGCGGTGTGTGCACTAAAGAAAAACAGCCATAGGACAGAAAGGGAAGCACCTTAACTTATGTGCAATTGACAGTTTAGGGGATGTTTTTGATGTACAAAGGAATTGGCCGGAATGAAAAAGAGGAATAAGTTATTTGAAGTAGAGAATGCTCAGAATGTGCAAAAAGATTGAAGAATCAGAAAGTTACTTAGGGGGGCGCCTGGGTGGCTCAGTGGGTTAAGCCGCTGCCTTCGGCTCAGGTCATGATCTCAGGGTCCTGGGATCGAGCCCCGCATCGGGCTCTCTGCTCAGCGGGGAGCCTGCTTCCTCCTCTCTCTCTGCCTGCCTCTCTGCCTGCTTGTGATCTCTCTCTGTCAAATAAATAAAATCCTTAAAAAAAAAAAAAAAAAGAAAGTTACTTAGGAACTGTAATTATCATGATGTAACACAGAGAATGATGGGAAAGTACTTGGAAGTCTGATGAGTGACAGTTCAGGACAAATGACAAAAGATGCAATTAACTGTTTAAGGGGTGAAGA
Source organism: Lutra lutra (assembly GCF_902655055.1). NCBI lineage: Eukaryota > Metazoa > Chordata > Mammalia > Carnivora > Mustelidae > Lutra > Lutra lutra. Next base: position 27,667,835 of record NC_062291.1, on the reverse strand, counting down.
GCCTTTGAAGATTTGTGTTTTAGAAGAAACACGATGGCATTTAAAGTAGAGGCTGATTTGAAAAGAAAGCAAGATAATAATTTAAAAAGTGACTACAATGGTACTGATAAAAGATGATAAACATTGAGAGAATAGTAAAAACTTAGCTTTGTTTTTCATTGTGTTCTTAACTGGCCAATGATGAGGTGGTGTGTGTGTATATGTGTATGTGTGTTTCCCCATTATTGCCGCTCACACATTTAAGATCATAGGAAAGGATGTGAGCCTATCAAATGTTGGTTATTTATATTGCATTTATAACAAATATAATCTCTAAATTAAATTGAAAAGGCATAAGTACTTTCATAGAACAATAATACGAAAGTGAACAAAAAATTGATTTTAGATACTGAAATAAACACAGTAATTACTAACATAGATAAGAATGTAACAATGCCATTCTAACTTAAATTTCATACTTCTGTTGAGAAGATAGTTTTCTCCCTCACCACTGGAAGGACTTCAGATTACAACGTAAAATTTTGTGAAATGTATAAACCTTGAGAAGGTAAATCAGAATGAACATACAAAAATACAATTTAAAGTATACTCATTGGATGCTTGATTTATAACCTGTTGTATGGTTCCATATTCCTCTTTATATAACATATATTACTGGGAATAGGACACCTCGTATGTAAAAATTTTGGTGAACAACACATTTCTAAAACATCTGTGGCATTTTCATTAAATGCCCTTCTTTGTAAATCTTTAGGATTCCATTATGAGCTGGCATGGAACAAAAATGAAGGTTTGTTTTTTTTTTTCCTTGCAAAAGGAAAACAGTGCCACCTAATGTTAACTATCACTAGTAATACATGTGGAAGTTTACATAATCATGCAGAAAAAATGATCTTTTAAAATATTTTCGTAAAATAATTTTATGATTAAATTACAAATTTGATTTATTCTAAAGGAAAACAAAATCTATATTTCACGTTATGCTTGGTAAAACATAAAATACATTTTCCGACATTTTCTTCAAGACCTTCATTTAACTTTTAACTTACGTGAACTACTAACTAAAGTATTCTCTGAGAGTACGTATTTGTATTAGGTACTTTGCATTATATGTTGCATTAACACAGAAGTGTTTAATAAATATTTGCTGGTTTGAATTCTCCTACATAAAAACTATTTGATTTCCAACTAGAGGTAAAATAATAAAATGAAGAAAATGAAGGAATACGTATTTAATAGTTTAAAGTTATAATGCACAATCACTATAGCAGACTGAAAAAATTCGAGTAGAAGAAGAAATAAATGGTTTCATCAGCCACAAATAATCTTTTCTTTTTTTTCTTAACTCCAGACTATTTCCTTAGCTGATTTGTTTCACTGTTCTTTTTATGATCATAAATTATTAAAAAATTAAATCAATTTGCTTTTATAAATCTAACTTTCCTAAATATTTGTATTTTATTTTTAAATTTCCAAACCTTAATTTAATGTTTCTATCATATTTATTCAAATGGAATAATATCATTTACTCAATCAATGTACTATTTTTGGGTATTAGGATGCATCATAATTTAGCACAATATAAAATTTTTTAAAACTAAAATTTAAATAATGCTATGGTGTACATATCTTTGCCATATGTACTTGTAATGATATATTTTTAAGATTAAATCTTTATGCCAAAAGGAGAGAATTCCTGTAATTTCATAAAGTTGTTGATGTTCATGTAACTTTTTATTTTATACGATTTTTTAAAAGTTAGAAAAATATCAATAAAAATATATTTTAGTATTAAGAAATCCAGAATTCCAAAATTATCATTAGTTATAAGAGTATAAATTAAAACCTAAATCCTTGTGTATTAATTTACTACTATCTTGCTATGTATTAAAATGTATTTTAAAGAAAAAAAACACTTTCCTGTTTTTATTTATGCCCATGTGACTGAAAATCATTTAATTTTTTTATAGAAATTTACTTTATGGTCTCCATTGAAATGTAATTTGATTCCCTGTCATTTCTCTAACATAGTAAAACAGATTTAAGTTGGCACATGAGAAACACAAATGTCTACAAGTGCTAGATTTAGGAGATGTGATAATCAATTTTCCTAAGACCATCCTTTTCTTATGGAATTGATAAAACAGTATTTATTGAAGTACCGTGTAGACACTGCAGCATGCACTGATCACAAATATACACCTAGATGAATTTCACAGTCAATATGCTCACGTAACCAGACACCAGTTCAAAGAGTTCTCCAGAGCTCCTTCTTATCTCCCATGTTTATACTTTCCATTAGTCACTACGCCCTTCATTTATAAGTAGAATTCTACAATTTGTATATATGTGTGGTGGGCTTCCATTACTCAAAAATATCTAAGCTTTATCTATGTTGATGCAGGAAGCTGCCATGTGTCATTATCATTGGTCTGTAACAATGGTCCCTAACATTCCATCGTTTAAACACATCAGAAGTTATTTATATATGCCACAGGTAGGGAAACTGTGCCTCATGGGCCAAATCTGGCCTGCCACTTGGTCACTAAAGTTTTACTTTAACACAGGCATGCCCGTTTATGTATTTTCTGTGGTTACTTTTGCACTACAGAAAAGCTGAAAAGTTGTGACAGAGACCCTATGTCTTGCATATGCCCTAAATAATTTACTCTCTGGCCTTCCAGAAGAAAAAAATTGATGACCTCTGATCTACGCCACCATATAATCAACAGTTTGTTTCTAGCTTAGAGCTTTTTTTGTTTTTATTTATTTATTTATTTGAGAGAGAGAGAGAGAGAATACAGGAGCAAGGGAGGAGCAAAGGGAGAGGGAGAGAAGCAGAATCCCCATTGAGAGCAGAGCCCAAGTGGGGCTGGATCCCAGGACACTGAGATCATGACCTGAGCTGAAGTCAGATGCTTAAAACAACTGAGTCATTTAAGTGCAGTGCTGCCTATGAGTAGTATTGAAAATGTATTTTGAGGGGCGCCTGGGTGGCTCAGTGGGTTGGGCCTCTGCCTTCAGCTCGGGTCGTGATCCCAGGGTCCTGGGATCAAGTCCCACATGGGGCTCTCTGCTAAGCAGGGGGCCTGCTTCCCCTCTCTCTCTGCCTGCCTCTCTGCCTACCTGTGATCTATCTCTATCAAATAAATAAATAAAATTAAAAAAAAAAGAAAATGTATTTTGGTAAATATATAAACATGTTTCTTCAAGAGTTTATATCAAGGACTAGAATCCTAGTTGAGTGGATTCGAATATGGTTACTTTCAAATGATATTGGTAAAGTGTTTGTTTGTTTGTTTGTTTTTAATGAGTTTACCAGTTTACATTAGTGTTCCAATTAATCTACATCTTTTTCTGGGCTAAGACTTGGAATATCTTCTTCATTTTAGCCATTTTGCTGGGTGTGTAGCAGTGTCTCATGTGATTTTGATTTCAATTTCCTTACGAAGTTGAGCATCTTTTAACATGTTTAATGGCCATTTGGTTTTCTTGCTTCATAAAATGCCTATTCAAATAAGTCTTTTTTTTTCCCTCTTTCCTTATTGGGTTGTCTTCCTTTTCTCTGTTGTAGAAATCTATAAATATGTAAAGGATATGAGTCATTTGTAGATATGTTTATTGCAAAATATTTTTTCCTACACTGTGGTTTGCCTTTTCACTCTCTAAATTATGTCTTAAAAAAGTGAAGTTGTTAATTTTAATGTGGTGTAATTTATTCATTTTTTTCTTAAATGTTTGGAAATGTCCTTTCTGAGAAACTTTTGAACAGTCCAAATTCTTGGGGAGATTTTCCTGTGTTTTCTTCTAGAACATTTACTATGTTACCTACACATATAGATAGTGAAGGTGCTTAAAGTTGACTTCTTTGTGTTGTGTGAGGTAGAGATCATAGGATTTTTTTTTCTTTTTTTCAGTATAAATATTCAACATATCCAACACCACTTATTGAAAACATAATTATTTCCCCACTGCCCTGCAACATCATCTTTACCATATTATATTTTAATGTCTTTTACTCCATATGTTCATGTTCCTAATATTTTTGGAATATCTATTATATTACTATAGTACTAATCAGTTTTAGTGCTTAAGTCTCAACATCTGGCAATAGAAGTAACCCTACATAATTCCTCAAAATTGATTTAGTATTTTTAAATAAATATAGCAATGCTCACCAAATATTTTGTGTACTATCTTTCATCTATCTGCCTTTTGAAATTAGGCTAAGTCATGCGATTCATCTTGTTGAACAAGTAATAAGCAGACATGTCACTTCTGGGCCAAAGCATTAAAGAAGAAAAGTGTTTCCTTTTAATTAATACCAGGTTTCTGTGTGATTATTAATAATATACCTGAATTATTTATTCCAAAACAAGACAATGGAAACTTGAATGGTGTTTGCCAGATGGATTTTTCTTTGTCATCTACAAAACTACAAAACGAACCTCCAGTTAAATAGAGGTTTGGTCAACCAATCTGGCAAAGCAAAAATGACTAAAAGAAGTCTACTCCCAGGACAAAAAGAAATAAGATAATCAGGTACACACAGTTCCATGTAATGTAGCTTACTTCACGTTTTTCAAGAAAAAAACACAATCTCAAAAATCAGTTTGAGCCAAGTCATACCTTAATAAGAACAATTCTACTGTTACTATGGAAACTAATATAGAGAGGCATCATGTGTTCGTGCTCTCCTCTCAACCCTTCCAAATCCCCAGAGCTTTGGGCATAGAATCATAAAGCAATTCCAGCCACCAAAGTTATAAAATCTGATGAGAAGTGATGGGTATACTGAGTTGGCTTGACCACTGATCCCCACTTCACACCGAGACAACGTAACAAGTGCAGCCACTGAAATTCAGAGGTAAATAAAGAACAGGAGTTCTCAGGATGAGCTACAAAAGGAAACGTGTGAAGTAAGAACACAGCATATGTTACATCGAAACTACTGGCAAAACAAACTCAGTCATTTACTGCCTCTCAAACTAACTCTGTATTACATTAAAGGGAAAAAAGGTAAGTATTTTAAAATAAATAGTTCACTGACAAAAACTTTTTAGGAAAAATGATTGTACAACTTTAGTATATGTGCTGCCGAAGCGAGCACATGATTGTACAACTTATATGGATTAGTAATGAATAGCGTTTTGCTTCCTATAGTTAAGGGAGAAAAGGTGAAAACACAAAAATATCTCTGTACATACAAAAAGATGAAACTGGAGTTTAGAAAATTAAGTCATCTTAATGAGGAGAATAGGAAAAAAATTTTTAAAAATATTTTAATAAATGTTGTATTATGCAGTTTTTCACAGGTATACAGACATATACTTTTATATCCCTCTGTTGATCTTTTATCAACAGTAAAACAGGTAAAATACATTAACCCATTAGTCACTTGATAAATATACTTTGTGGATTCAGGTATCTTTTGAGGACCTCTTTGACTGGACCGTATAAATTTAGAATCACCTATTTATGCTTTAATTTATATAAGAGCATAATTTATATATTTATTTATTTTATTTATTACATATTATGATATATTTATTTATACTACTATATGTTTATATTTCATATATATATATTTATAAGTGTGTGTGTATATATCCCTCACCTACCTCCAGAAATAAGTGAAATGTGTCCCAACTTTTCCTTCTAGGATTCCTATACTAACATGTACAGGGGCTCTTCTGATCTCTTATATTTGCATATCAGTGTAAAGCAGGAAGTGATGCAAGAGAGCTTAACTAACCCTTTTTGATCATCTGATCAAATACACGTTAATGATAGAATTTGATTCTGCATTTGGGGCATCATCATCAAAACCTTGCTGTGATTAAGCAAGTATTAGGAGAATCATGGAAAGCTTCCAGGTTAGTATGTCTACAACCCAGATTCTTAGTCTGCCTAACTGTATGTGCTGATAAATCCAATTCAATTTTTCAACACTTATTGAGTATTAAAAAACATAAAAATCCTATAGTCATTACTACAGAGGTATTAGGTAGAAGGAACATCATGAAATGTTAGGAAATACTTTTAAAGAAGACATTGTTATTGTGGTATCAGAGATGGTTTCAGAGTTGCAGTTTTTTCAGGGTGCTGGAAGTATAGATGAAAGTGTGATAATAGAGAAAAGTAGAAGAAAATTTCAGATAAGGGAACATTATGAACAATAACAGAGTATATGAAATACTAAAATATTTTTTTGTTTTTTTAATTTAATTTTTTTAGTGTTCCAAAATTCATTGTTTATGCACCACACCCAGTGCTCCATGCAATACATGCCCTCCATAATACCCACCACCAGTCTCACCCAATCCCCCACCACCCTCCCTCCAAAACCCTCAGTTTGTTTCTCATAGTCCATAGTTTCTCATGGTTTGTCTCCCCCCACTCACTTCTCTCCATCTCCCAGTGTTTTCTGTATTATTCCTTATGCTCCACAAGTAAGTGAAACCATATGATAATTAACTCACTCTGCTTGACTTATTTCACTCTGCATAATCTCTTCCAGTCCCATCCATGTTGATACAAAAGTTGGATATTTGTCCTTTCTGATGGAGGCATAATAATACTCCATTGTATATATGGACCATACCTTCTTTATCCATTCGTTCCATTGAAGGGCATCTTGGTTCTTTCCAGTTTGGTGACTGTGGCCATAGCCTTTCTTTTCATTATATCTGTATTTTTCACTACATCTGTATACCCAGTAGTGCAATTGCAGGGTCATAAAGTAGCTCTACTTTTAATTTCTTAAGAAATCTCCACACTGTTTTCCAAAGTGACTGCACCAACTTGTATTCCCACCAATGTAAGAGGGTTCCCCTTTCTCCACATCCTCTCCAACACTTGTTGTTTACTGTCTTGTTAATTTTTGCCATTCTAACTGGTGTAAGGTTGTATCTTAATGTGGTTTTGATTTGAATCTCCCTGAAGGCTAATGATGATGAACACTTTTTCATGTGTCTGTTAGCCATTTGTATATCTCCTTTGGAGAAATGTCTGTTCATGGCTTCTGCTCATTTTTTGAAGTGATTATCTGTTTTGTGCGTGTTGAGTTTTTTTTTTTTTTTTTTAATTTATTTGACAGACAGAGATCACAAGTAGGCAGAGAAGCAGGCAGAGAGATAGGAAGAAGCAGGCTCCCCACTGAGCAGAAAGCCCGATGCGGAGCTCGATCCCAGGACCCTGGGACCATGACCTGAGCCAAAGGCAGAGGCTTTAACCCACTGAGCCACCCAGGCGCCCATGTGCGTGTTGAGTTTGAGGAGTTCTTTCTAGATCTTGGATATCAGCCCTTTGTCTGTAGTGTCATTTGTGAATATCTTCTCCCATTCTGTGGGTTGCCTCTTTGCTTTGTTGACTGTTTCCTTTGCTGTGCAGAAGATTTTGATCTTGATGAAGTCCCAAAAGTTCATTTTCACTTTTGTTTCCTTTGCCTTTGGAGACTTCCCCAAACTACTAGATCTTATACAGCAATTCAGTAATGTGGCAGGATACAAAATCAATGTACAGAAATCAGTTGCTTTCTTATACACTAACAATGAAAATAAAGAAAGGGTAGAGAATCGATTCCATTTGCTATAGCACCAAGAACTAACCATAAGATACCTGGGAATAAACCTCACCAAAGAGGTAAAGGATCTATACTCAAAGAAGAACACTCATGAAAGAAATTGAAGACACAAAAAGATGGAAGACCATTCCATGCTCTTGGATCAGAAGAATAAACATTGGTAAAATGTCTACACTGTCTACAATAATCTATATTTTCAATGCCATCCCGATAAAAATTCCACTGGCATTTTTCAAAGAGCTGGAGCAAACAATCTTAAAATTTATATGGAACCAGAAGAGACCCCAAGTTGCTAAAGAAATATTGAAAAAGAAAAACAAAACTGGGCATCACGTTGCCTGATTTCAAGCTTTAATACAAAGCTGTGATCACCAAGGCAGCATGGTACTGGTGCAAGACACATAGACCAGTGGAACAGAATAGAAAGCCCAGATATGGACCCCCAACTCTATGGTCAAATAATCTTTGACAAAGCAAGAAAAAATATATAGTGGGGAAAAGACAGTCTCTCCAATAAATGATGCTGGGAAAATTGGACACCTATGTGTAGAAGAATGAAACTCAACCATTCTCTTACACCATAGGCAAAGATAAACTTGAAATGGATAAAAGACCTCAACATGAGGCAAGAATCTATCAAAATCCTAGAGGAGAACATAGGCAATAACTTCAACATCGGCCACAGCAACTTCTTTCAAGATATGTCTCTAAAAGATCTTTTTTTAAGTCAATCTCAAGAAAGACTTTCCTTACTTCAAATTATTATATATCAACATTCAGTATTTCTATTCTCACATCATTCTAAATTTTAGAAACTCAGAGTTACCTTCTATACTTTCCTTCAAGGAAAATTAATTTTGTTTCCAAAATTAAATGATCCAAATTTTACTACTAGATTACATTACTGATTCATCCCCGCTTCATAACATTTACATTTCTTTTCTGCTTACCAACTTGACCATATTTTAAAGATATTTTGTAGATTCAATACTTGATTTTCAATCTCACCTTATTTCAAAATCTTTAGCAGTCTTCCTTTCATTTCCTTTTTCATTTGAAGTGGCTGCGTGTTTGATCCATTCTTGAATAATGAAATACTGCACAATATTTCATTACATTCTAAATGCAAAAGTTAAATCTTTTAGAAATGTCAAACATTATGGGTGAAATATCAACTGGTATACAATGTATTTTAATAGTTGTTAAAATTTCAGACAGTTATATCTGTTATTATAATTATTTAGAATATATATAATAGATATAGAGACATAGCTTGTCCTATTTTCATATGAAAATTTCATTTTAATGCTCTAAAAACATTAACATCACTAATAATTAATCATAGGCTTAATGTATTAAAACTTTCACTTTGTATATTTTTATTATTATGAATTATAATTCTATAATTTGTAACTTAAAAATCTATATCTTGACTGATGCCTTATTCTGGAATAAACAACTAAACTGATTGGTTTGAAATCTCAAGCCTTCCATAGTTAACTCTCAGAAAACTTTCCAAGGTATACCTTAATTTACTTGCATAACTTTTGGATAACTCTGATTCTTTTAAAAAGTTCTACAAGGTTTTTTTAATCATCTTGCATCTATGAATTGACAGGAAACATCATTAATTAATTCTTTTCATCTAAACATCTAGTATTCCATGAATTTTTAAATCAAGCAGATTTTTTCTCTTTGAAGTCTTCCAAAACTAACTCACCTATGATGATCCAACACCCTCTGTGATTATTATTTTTTTTAATCAACATGTGCCATGCTCATACAAAATACATTCCTTTTAGTAGGACTATACTGCCACAAACTGTAACATAAGTCAGTCACCAAACTAGGCACAACCTCAGTGCATTTTATTTCCATCCTCTCACACACTTATCCAACTGCCTTAGCAGTAATGTTAAAAACCTCTGGTGTACATTACCAATATATATGTACTGCCTATGTATGGCCTGTGACAAGCATTCATACTATTTTACTGTTCTTATTTAACATATAATAAAATATATGTTTAGGGGCAACTGAGTGGCTCAGTTGGTTGAATGTCCCACTCTTGATTTCAGCTCAGGTCATGATCTCAGGGTTGTGAGATCTAGCCTGAGTCAAGCTCTAAGCTCAGCACTGAGTCTGCTTGTTCCTCTCTCTTTGCTCCTTCCCCCGACTTGTACTTTCTCTCTCAGATAAATAAATAAATAAAATCTTTTTAAAAATGTATGTTTATACATTAGAATGCTTATACTCGTCTCTTTTATTTTATATTTATTTCATTTATTGCTGTATATTATTATTTATGTTTAATATTATCTATGTTTCTAAAATAGAATGCCTCCCATGTTTGACATTATAATGATTATAACTTATTGCTGTTCTAATAAAGAATTTTGTTTTTGGAAAAAGAGCTAATACCTTTCAATATCTGAGAGAATCATATTAATTTATTTATAACTTTTTGGTAATAACTACTGTCTACAAAATTACCATAAAAGTTGTGCGAAGTATATGCACTTCTTACCATTAAGCACATATGATGTAATTACTCTTAACATTAAAGCAACAGCAGAAAGCAAATATTTTTGCAATTATTCGAACCCCTGTTCTACAGTGGAAGTTCATAATGTCTTTGGGATAAGTAAATGAAAACAATAATCTTAGGGATTTTACTTTTTCATCATGTTTATGAATATTGAAGAAATAACATCTAATCTCAAGGAATGTAAGCAAGCTATGTCTACCATAGTCAATTTCACTCCAAATCCCTATGCTGAACCAGGTAATAAATAAAGACTCTTGAAAATGTGCTTATTTTCCCTTTATTAAGAATTCCTCCCTCCAAAAAAATAAGAGTAAAATACAAGAAATATCACGAAATCACAAATGTTGCAAGGCTTGATGAGTTGCCAAATTATGTTACTAACAATTAGCTTTAACAGAATTTTAAATTTGGCATATTGTGTTTATGAAGGATATGCTCATATGCATATCTGTTAATTCTCTTTTGTTCATTTTATCTCACATCAAAAACACATTATCATTGTCTGAAAATGGAACAAATTTCATACATTACCATTTTGAATATTACTGCTTGCCTTTTCAATCTGTTCAGGATTAAGTCTCCAATTCACTTTAAAGATGAAAGTTTGTTTAGGTAAGTCAATTAATTATAGGATTTATTTATTAAGAATAAGATCACAGCCAAACAAAAAAGTTGTTTTTAAAGAGTTTGAAATAATCCATAAAGAGGGTTACAATATAACGTTTACTAAAAAAATGCATAGTTTAAATTTGTTTTTTTACCTATTGCATCATTTCATCTAAATATTTTTGTATGTATATGTGAATAAATATAAAAGAAGTGATATGTATGTATATATATGCACTTACATAAAAGAAGTAAAGTGATTTAAAATAAGCTATGAAAATAGAATCAATAGTTGAATCTGAATGTTTCTGATAATCAACATAATAACTATCAATGATCACCAAAACATTTAAATACATTTAATTTTCACAGTAGCCTTGAAAAGTCATGGATTCTCTGTTTATACAGATATTCTTCCTTAGCCTCACCAACACCAAAGCAGCTGCAATTGAGCAGTTATTCTGTAAAATGACACCCCATTTCCCTCTTTATAGTGAATTGAACTTTGACTGACTACTGGCCCAGACTTGAGTCACCCAGGGTAACTTCCATGGTTATTTCTCATCTGATCTAAGAACTAGAGAAAGAAAAATGAAGGTATACATGACAAGAAAACTAGAGGTGGGAGATGGTTTATTCCTGTATTTTCAGGTTCCTTTCAATCCCACTTTTCTCTTTTTGAGGTCCCACTATATTTCCATATCTGAATTTATGACACACCCTATTTATATACCTATAATTAATCCCTGAATGTGCTCCTGTGAAATTGAAATGATTATTTAATAACCAACATAGTCTTAACTAGTTCAATTACTCTAATTCCCTGAGGAAATTGAGGCTCAGGGAAGTTAAGTACCTTTTCCCAAAGTCCTACAACTGTTGGAGATCTTTTGGACTCAGGTCTGTCTTTTTTTTTTTTTTTTCTAAAGATTTTATTTATTTGACAGAGAAAGATCACAAGTAGGCAGAGAGGCAAGCAGAAAGAGAGAGAGAGAGAGAGAAGAGGAAGCAGGCTCCCTGCCCAGCAGAGAGCCCGATGCGGGACTCAATCCCAGGACCGTGAGACCATGACCTGAGCTGAAGGCAGAGGCTTAACCCACTGAGCCACCCAGGCAGCCCCTCAGGTCTGTCTTTAATACCTATCCTCATTCCCTTACACCAAGATCAGGATGAGTGAGAATGAGGGATTACTTGATGATTTTCATGAGCTTTTAAATATTTCTTCAATATTTCTACAATAACATTTTCATAACATTTCATAACATAACATAACATTTCAAACATTAACAATAATATTTTCTACAATAACATGCGTTTATGAATAGAAGAAATTTATTTTTTAAAACACATAAAACATGCACATTCGAATGTTCTACTATTAAAAACTGAGAACTTAAGCATATACTAGGTATCTAGAGTTGGGGGTTGGAATGTTGAGTTCCATGGGAAGGGGAAGTGTATTAAAATGATATCAAAGACAAATTTCATTTGTTCTACCTCTTTTTGTTTTTACATATTATGGTCAATTGTTGGATGTATTCCTTGTTTGCTTAAGAGTATATATCATGCAGTTTTTGCATATAGTGATACATATATACACACATGCACACATACACGGATCTGTACTTTGCTGTATGTTGAAGCTATGTTATTAGATGCTCATGAATGTATAATTAATATGTTACCCAGGTGGGTTAAATCTTTACATTATAAAATACCCCTCTTTAAATTTATTAACGCTTTTGCCCAAAAGTCTGATTTAACAGTATAAACACAGTCACACCAGGGGCGCCTGGGTGGCTCAGTGGGTTAAAGCCTCTGCCTTCGGCTCAGGTCATGATCCCAGAGTCCTGGGATCGAGCCCCGCATCGGGCTCTCTGCTCAGCGGGGAGCCTGCTTTCTCCTCTCTCTCCCTCTGCCTGCCTCTCTGCCTACTTGTAATCTCTGTCTGTCAAATAAATAAATTTAAAAAAAATCTTAAAAAACAAAACAAAACAAAACACAGTCACACCAACTTTCTATATATTGATATTTTTGTTTGTAAACTTTTTATATCATTGTTTATTTTAGATGTATTAATATAAAGCAAAGTTTTCTTTGTAAAGTGAGATCATCTTTGACTTATGATTGGACTCTGATCCATTTACATTTGTTCTTAGATTAGTACATTTGAGATAAGTCACACACTTTTAAATCACTTTATTTTTTTATTTTTTTAATGACTCTGTTCTTTGTATCTGTATTTTTTATCTGATTTTGTATCTGTTTTGATTGATTACTGTCATTAGTGATTCCCCTAAAGATTTCAAAATGATTCCTAATTTATCAAGGTCTAAATATCAATCAACTTTTTTACATCTTCTACGAAAATATGTGAGGACTTTAGAAAAATTAATTTCCTTCTATGCCCTCCTGATTATTCCTCTTGCATTTCCAACATTCAGCTGGGAGTTCTTTCTTCTGCTGGGAGAACATCCAACATGACTTCCTTTTCTGTTATCTGTTGATATATATAATCTTCAGTTTCCTTATCTTTGGATAAGGAAATTCCTGTGGAATTCCAAGTCAACAGTTTGGTGTCATTGTTACTGTTGTTTCAAGCTTTTGGAATGGGAATTAGTAAACAAGGAGAAAGGAAAATTGTCCCCAAATATTGGACTCACCTGTCTAAATAAATGAAAATTTGTTTCTGGCCAGATGTGTAAGCTACGTATAGTGGCAATTTAAGTCATTTAGTGGTTAAAACATTTCTTATATATTCTTTCTGACATTAATGGATTGCTTGAATGGCTCTTGTTTGAGCCACGCGTGGCTGCTCTTGCTTGGGCAAGCCCATGGATTTATGGATGAATGAAAAAGGGCTGGTTGGTCTAGGATGTCCTTGCCTGGGCAGGCTCAGCCCTGTTCCATGTGTTATCTCATCCTCTGGCAGGATAGCCTGGCCTTGCTCTAGTCTATGGTAGCAGAGTTCCAAGAGAGAGAATAGAAGCTTGAATTCCCTTTTAAAATTTAGATTTCAGAACTGGCAAGATGCCACTTTCCCCAAATTACTTTGGCCAAAACAAGTCCCAAGACCAGCACAGATAAGGGGTGGGAAAAAGACTCCCAACTTCTGATGGGAAGAACCAAAGAGTCACCTTGAAAATGGTACAGATATCGCAATTAATCTACCAGACCTGGTAATTCTTTATGAATTTATTAATACCCCATTGCTTTTAAATTTATCTGTCCTCTAGAGCACAGTTAATCTGATTTACTTAGTCTGCCATTATTGAAAGACTCTTATTTCTGTTTTCTAGGAATTTTTATCTTATAAATTGGTATAGCTAGCAATAGTGGAGCTATTATATTTTCTGTTAAAGAAAGACAATAATTATATAAGCAGCATTACATTTTTTTTCCTCACTAAGCAGTGATATTCATTCAGTTGCATAATATACTCTGGCTGGGAGGTCAGGCAGTTGCTTAGTGATACTCCATTTCTCCCCAAGGGGTTCATGTACCAGTATGCTTAGTTATGTTTACTTCAAGTGGCTACATCAGGTAAATTTAGTTCTTGACATGCAATTCCGAAAATTGAGTCTCTTTTATATGGTTCACTGATTATAAAGTCCATGAACAGTTTATTGGATAGTTTCCACTCAATCAGTCTGCCTGGTGTAATTTTTCCCAAGGGATTGAAACTTTATGTTGTTATTTCAATCCCAAGTAGATCTACTTGCATTGTAATAGTTGGGAACTCATGATTTCCATTTACACTGACTTTCACAGACATATTAAACTGTTGTTTCTCTTTCCCTGCTAGCAACAACCCCAGAAAAACAAATAAACAAAAACCAGTTGCAAGTAAAATAAGAATGAATAGTGTAAGCCCCATTAAACAACTGCTGGGGATATTTACCATTATTTTTCTTTTATTCTATGATAGGAAGAAGCAAAATTATCAATTTGTGCAAAACATATATTGTTTTTCCTTTTCCAATGTCACCATTTAAATCCTGCACTCCATAAATGACATTATTCTTTACTAAATTATTAAATTGGTAATGTTTAGTATCGGTGAAGAGACAGTGTAACTTATCTCAATAGCCCATCTGACTGAACAATAATGCTAATTTCAAAGGTTATGTGGTGTAGTTCATCACAACTGTGCTTTCTTCTTTTCAGTATTTATTTTTCTAAATCTGATAAACCAATTAGCAAATATTTATTCATCTACTACTTTATGACCAGCACTAGATTCTCAGAAATAAAGTCAAAGACATGAGAATATCCCTTTTTAGGAAAACAAAGATAAAAAAAAAAGCTTTTAAAAATCATCAATGTTTATGGCCCAGAGTAATTAAATGCATGTGCAAACACATTTTTAATGTTCATTTTAAAAAGTCACATCCCAAGACTGATTTTTATATAATATCAATATAAAACACTGTAATTCCCATCAAGCCTTTGCTATCCCTTTGAGACTGCAAGAATGTCCACCTCTTCGGAACTCTCAACTCAGCAAATTTATACTACTTTTATGTATTTATCGTGCTCTATCTTTCTTTGTAGTCATTTATTGTAGAAAAGAAGAGAGGATAAAAATAGGCAACAAATCTGGAGACTGTGAATATATTTTTCTAACTGAAAAAAAAGAGGCCATTGTGGATCATAGTGATAAGTGATAATTTGAAGTCACTCTATGGAAGGACCTGAATATGAGATGTCAGAATTTAGGCTTTATGACAAATATTTAATAGTCAGTCCTGGGTTTTGATTAATGGGATAACATCCTGAAAACAAATCAGCTCATCGGTCTCCTCAATAACCACCAGCTGAGCATGTTTTTCACAACAAATGGTGTAAATCCTGTGGATGAATGAATTTCACCCTGACTAACCACTGGGCTTTTTCTCACAGCAGTCTTCTGCTATAACACTCCTCCTTTACTCTTTCTTTTGCTCATGCTTACTGAAGTCTTAATGTAGACCTAATTTTATCTACAAAATCCCCTTTCCCCCAACATCAACCCCATAAGACCTACTTCGTGTTCTCCTCTCTAAAGTATTAACACAAAACTTTTCTTCTGCAAAAAAAATCTACAAGCTTCCACAGATTTCACCTCTTGTTTTAACAACAGAATCTAGCATAGGACCCAGCACATATTTATTACCCAATTTTTATTTTTTTAAGATTTTTTATTTATTTGAGAGAAAGAAGGAGAGACAGAGAGCACGAGTTGGGGGAATGACAGAGGAAGAAGCAGACTTTCTGCTGAGCAACTGGAGACCCTGAGGTCATGACCTGAGCTGAAGACAGACTCTTAACCGACTGAGACACCCAAATGCAACCAGTTTTGATTTTTGGTTTAGCTTTTGCTAATACGTTGGGCGCTATACAGCAAAATCATGGCGTCTGCCTTCTAAATGCTTACAGTAAGATTAGACAAAAAAGATAATCTAAAAGAAGTTAAATAATGTAAGCAATATCAAGCATACAGTCTTCAGTCTCCTGTCCCATGAATAGTATACATGATGAGCTCTTTAGTTTTAGAGATGGAGGAAACTGTGTGATCTACAGTTTCAAATGAGCTAAGATTTGAGCTGAGAGTCAAAGTATCCATAGGATAAACTAAGAAGACAAATGGAGATGGTGAATGAAAAGATTACTCCAAACACCTAAGTAGGAATAAGGAGAGAGACTGGGGTCCAGACGCCCTAGTGGCAAAAGGCCCCGAGTCAAGCTCTATCTCCATTTCTATTATGCATGTTATTGTTACATCAAAGAATCAGGATTAGAAAGGCATGTAAAGTTTTAATAACTGGGCCATGACATTTATGGGCATTGTGTGTTTAGAACTATCTATGTTTGTGACATACAGGCAGGGAATAGGTGACTATCAAGGATTTATGCCTAATCTAAGTTAAGCATCTGGGAGATAGCATTGAGCCACAAGTAGGATATGGCTGTTTTCAGCACAGAAACTTCAAATAGGACCAGTCTTCTGCTCACACTTTTGCTTTTCAACTAACCTTTCTCAAGGAGGATTGTTTTTATCATATCTTAGCTAATCAGGCATTGTGAATTCCCACACTTCTGGTCTCATTTCTGCCAGTCCAACTTTTTCTATTTTCCTGCACAACATAAACACTTCACCAAACAAAACTATCCAGATTTTAGCCTATATACAATTAGTGGTTATAGAGAATTTTGAGCATATTTTATAATAAAAAAAAATTCTCCATGAAGAGTAATTTGCAACTGTATATGCAAAAGACTATGCAGGAAGACATGAGTTTACGTCAGTAGTCTAGGTGAATTATTAGGAAAGATTTTTTTTTTTTTTAAGCCAGAAACAGAAAGCATGTGTGTGCATGAGCAGGCAAAGAAGGGCAGAGGGAGAGGGAGAGAGAGAATCTTAAGTAGGCTCCCTGCCCAGTACAGAAACCAGTGTGGGACTCTGATCTCATGACCCTGAGATCATGACCAGAGCCAATATCAGGAGTAGGTCACTTAAACGACTGAACTACCCAGGTGCCCCAGGGAAAGCATTTTTTAAAGTTTCTGGCTTTAATGGATTCTTTAGCCTATCTCCTATCTCATTCCAAGGGTGGGACAAAAGTGGTGGTTCTAAACATCTTTCTCTTCTGAAACATGTGCACGGGCCATAGGCACTAATTGCGGTATGCATCGTATCCTAAGATAATAATGGGAAATTGAAATTACTTCCATTTGAGTAAAATAGAATGATTTTCTAGTTAAAAATATACAGCCAGCTTCAGTTGTAGCATAAATCATTTGTAATGTTACTTTGTAAATCATAACTGAGATAATATCTGGAAAGGATTTGTTGAAAGGCAGAATGGGCTGTTCCATCTTGAGCAGCACCAAGACATTCCTCTTAAGATGTGAAATTCCAGTTGCCTCATTTTTACTTCTTTTTAAAAATTATTTCAGAGAAATGCTTAATCATTTCCTAGCTCTCTCAAGCTTGTCGACTTCTTCGTTTTTGTTTTATTCATTCTATTTGAGACTATTCTGATGTGTCTAGCCAGAATGACATTTGTTTACTACATTAAAAGAAGCTATTTCTAGATGCAATTATGAAGTAATTTGTCTTCTGTCAATATGCCTCCATTTTTCTTAAATTCACTCAAATACAAAGTCACACAGACAGTTTTCATTTGTTCTTATTTCACACCACCTTTCTTTCCCAGAATATTTGTCTATGCTTTGGTGGGAACTTCTGAAACCTAATTTAAAAAGAAATTCTTCTTAATACTTTGATTTGATCAGTTCTTCGTATAACTAGATATGTAGAAAACAAAAACAAAATTAAAACAACCCATAAATTAAAGATGAAGTAAAATTTCCATATTAAAATCAAGTTTTCTGAAAATTTTGCTATCAATATTCCACTGAAAGCAAGAATTTTTTTTTCCTAATGCTCAAAGTATGGATTACTGAAATTAAATTTGAAAAATAGAAGTTAACATGATGTACCAAAAATGTATCTCAGTTCATATCTGATCCTGGCTTAAAAGCACAGTTATTACATACAAAGCTTAGGGTTTTGTTTTGTTTTGTTTTGTTTTTTATTAAACTGAAATTAAGTATATTGGCACATTCCCATTTGATTATTAATCCAGAAAATTCATCTCCTTCCCTGCCTCATAAAATGATTATTCCAGAATTTAAACAAGCATTTACCAAAAAACTATATGTATATAAAAAAACAAATATATTTTAAGTATAACAAGCATAAATTACCTAATAATCACAGTAACTAATATGTATGTGCGCTTACTATACACCAGGTATTTTAAGGTTTTCTATACTTCTACCTCCCTCTCTCTATATTTATCTATCTACTTATCTATCATTTACCTACCTATCATCTATTTCTCTATCTCTTGCTTCCATACTTGATCTTCACAAATACTTGTGAACTTACGTTCATCCTATACATCTCAGTTCTAATTTAGCGAAGACTTCAAAACCTTTCCACCATGTTTCCAAGCCAGATACATTTCTTAGAGCTTTATGAAGTATCTCATTTCTTTTTTTTTCTTCCAAAATCACTAACACTGTTAGAAATTACACACTGATTATTGTGATTATTCTTTCAAATATTTCACTCCTCCAACAGACTGTGAGCTCCATCAGACCATACAATATTTATCCCACTCTCTTCTTCACACATCTAGCATCCAGAGTATCCTTGAGAACATAATTGGTGCTCAATAAATATTTATTAAATTACTTAATATATTTGCCCATAAAACTTCATGGACTTGCCATCATTTTAAAATATATATTTAACTCACTTTTCTATCTTTTCTACCTTCTAGTCTCTTATATGTTGATATTTTACCAAAAAAAAACCAATAACTTAATGTTGGTTTTTCAAATGTATTAATATATAATTATACCAATCTTCAACTTGTAACCCTTAAAATGTACTTTTCTATAATTATATTTTATATATAAATATATAACATTTATATTTGTATACATGTAAGAAATAAAATATAGAATTATGAATAAAATGTATTTACTTACAATGTATGTTTATATATATAAATATATGGAGAGAAATATTATATAACATATACTATAAGTAAATATATGGAATATAAAGATAATCTATGTTTTAAATGAAGTTTGTATTCCAAAGTATTATATATTACATGAATTTATTAAAATACATACCACATATAATTGTTTGTCTCAAAGTTCATTTGTTTCTGCTTTATTATTTCTGTCCTCTCACTTTTAAAACTTACATGCTGCACATTTACCTATGTTAGGAGATTATTTGTTTTCTACCTATCTTATAATAACTAATTTAAAATGATACAGTTTCTTAATAGAACTACATAGGTCATATTAAGAAGGTTTGATTCTTCATGACATAGTATTGTTCATCATTAGATAAATACTCTCAAAGTCACGACTTATGTCACTTATTTTTTTCTTAATTTTTAAATTTTAGTAAATTATAATTCAAATAGTGTACATGATTTCTTCACTTGGAAAATTTATTAAGTTTTTTTTTTTTAGGGGCGTCTGGGTGGCTCAGTGCTTTAAGCCTCTGCCTTCAGCTCAGGTCATGATCTCAGGGTCCTCGGAACGAGTCCCACATCGGACTTTCTGCTCAGCGGAGATCCTGCTTCCCCCCTCTCTCTCTACTTGCCTCTCTGCCTACTTGTGATCTCTCTCTCTGTCAAATAAATAAATGAAATCTTAAAAAAAGAGATTTTTAAAAAATTTGATAGCTAAGATATCATCAATCCTTGTGATTATTTTCATGAATATTTAAAAACGATGGGCATTCTTTCATTGATCTATGTATCCATCTTTGTACCAGTACCATACTATTTTGATCACTACAGCTTTGTAATACAACTTGAAATCCAGAATTTTGATGCCTCCTGCTTTGTTGTTTTTTGGTTTTTGTGTTTTTTTTCAAGGTTGCTTTGGCTATTTGGGTGTTCTGTGGTTCCATACAAATTTCAGGATTATTTGTGCTAGTTCTGTGAAAAATGCTGTTGGTATTTTGATAGGGATTATATTAAATGTGTAGATTGCTTTAGGTAATAGAGACATCTTAACAATATTTGTGCTTTGATGAACACTGGGTGTTATACACAACTAATGAACCATTGAACACTGCATCAAAAACTGATGATGTACTATATGTTGGCTAATTGAATTTAATTAAAACAAAACCAAAAATAACCCAATATTTGTTCTTTTAATCCATAAGCATGGGATGTGTTTCCATCTCTTTGTGTCATCTTCAATTTATTTCATCAGTGTTTTATAGTTTTCAAAGTACAGGTCTTTCACCTCTTTGGTTAGGTTTATTCCTAGGTATCTTATGGTGTTTGATGCAATTGTAAATGGGATCAGTTCCTTCATTTCTCTCTGCTGTTTCATTTATCGTATAGAAATGCGACAGATTTCTGTACATTGATTTTGTATCCTGTGACTTTATTGAATTTGTGTGTCAGTTCTAGCCATTTTTTGGTGAAGTATTCTGATTTTTTTTAAAGGTTTTATTTATTTATTTGACAGAGAGAGATCACAAGTAGGGGGAGAGGCAGGTAGAGACAGAGGAGGAAGCTGGCTTCCCACTGAGCAGCGAGCCCGATGCAGGGCTCGATCCCAGGACCCCGAGATCACGACCTAAGTCGAAGGCAGAGGCTTAACCCACTGAGCTACCCAGGCGCCCCTCTGAGTTTTTAATATAGAGTATCATGCCATCTGCAAATAGTGAAAGTTTGACTTCTTCCTTACTGATTTGAATGCCTTTTATTATTTTCATTTTGTGATTGCTGTGGTTAGAACTTCCAGTACCATGTTAAATAACAGTGGTGAGAGTGGATATTCCTATCTTGTTCCTGACAATGGACATAAAAGAAACAAAGCCAAAAATTAATGATTGGGACTTCATGAAAATAAAGAACTCTGCACACCAAAGGAAATATGAGAAGATAAATACCATGATTTCACTCTTACGTGGAATTTAAGAAACCTAACAAATGGACAAAGGGAAAAAAGAAAGGAGCAAACCAAGAAACAGATTCTTAATTATAGAGAATAAACTGATGGTTGGCAGATGGAAGGTGGGTGGAGAGATGGTTTAAAGAGGTGATGGGAATTAAGGAGTGTATTTGTTGTGATAAGCACGTGGTGTTGTATGAAAGTGTTGAATCACTAAACTATATACCTGAAACTAACATTACACTGTATGTTAAGTGGAATTTAAATAAAAATTTAAAAAAAAACAAGCAAAAAATGGATATTCTTTATTTTGCTATCATTTTTGGAAATTTTATTTTTAGTTTTTTTAAAGATTTTATTTATGTATATGAGAGAGAGAGAGAGAACATAAGCAGGGGGAGGGAGACACAAAGTTGAGGCCAGGCTGAGCACAGAAGCTGATACAGGGCCCAATCTGAGGACCTTGAAATTATGAACTGTAATTCTTGTGTTTTTTTTTTTTTTTAAGTTTCAGAGGTAGAATTTGTTATTCATCAGTTACACATAATACCCAGTGCTCATTATATCATATACCCTTAATGTCCTTCACCCAGTGACACCATCCCCCCACCTCCTCCTCTACAACAACCTTCAGTTTGTTTCCTAGAATTCATCATCCCTTATGGTTTGTTTCCCTCTCAATTTTCATCTTATTTTATTTTTCCTACCCTTCCCCTATGTTCATCTGTTTTGTTTCTTAAATTCCTCTTATGAGTGAAGTTATATGATATCTGTCTTTCTCTATTGACTTATTTTGCTTAACTAATACACTCTTGTTCCATCCAATGTCATTGCAAATGGCAAGATTTCATTCTTTTTTATGGTTGAGTAATATTCCATTGTAGATATATACCTCATCTTCTTTACCCATTCATCAGTCGATGGACATTTGGGCTCTTTACATGTTTTGGCTATTATGGACACTGCTGCTATAATTCCATATGTATTTATAGACAAAGCATATTATTTTATTCAGATTCTTTATGTGTTTCTTTGTCCTTGGTCTAGGTACCTTTTTTTTTGTGAGCACATTATGTTTTGAAATCTCCCATTATGGCTTATGAGTCACTGTTATTGAGCTTTAAGGGATAACAAGTTTATACCCATGTGCCCCCTAAGACTCCAAATACAATATTATCAGTACTGGGATTGAGAAATGAATAGGAAATAAAATGTGCTTTTATGTTTCATAGTTTACTATAGTTTTATTTTTAACTGTACTAATCAGGCATTTAAAATTATTTGATTATTAAAATGTGAAGTATTGAAAACTTATATATAAATTGTAAATATTTATTAAATATTGTTATAATATATATTATTATTATAAATTGTAAATATTACAATTACTTTAATTGTAATATTTATTAAGTGCCTACATTTTCAAAGTGAAAGAATGACATGGTATATCTTTTGAGAGGTAAACCACTATTTAAGTTTACTCTGAAAACTACAAAATAAGTCAATTTTCTGCTGAGTTCAAATATTACTAAAGCAAACATTTCCAATAGACATATTTTGCAAAAAATATTTCTAGCCAACTTTATTAAAGTAAGAATGTTCAATTTAGTACTGGTATCCTAAGGAGGTTAATCTATCTGCTTAGGATACATTTATTATCTATCATCATGCATTTCCACATTTAAGAGGACAATTTATGTTGACATTTTACTCATAAAATATTAAAAGACCTGAATGCAATCCCAAAGTAACCTCTAAGTTAAAGGGTCATTTTAATCAATAATCCAAATGTTAATAGGATTAACTGTCAAAATTTACTTTTGATTTATAAGCAGATGCATTATCTACCTCTGGACATATAAGTTTGATATCTGTATTTAAATCCCACATCTAAGAAAATTTATATTCTCTTCCTAAATGTTTCAAAAGAATATATTTGTTGACTGTACATTTTAATTAAATGTTCCAATTGCAAGCTAGACACTCACCATACAATTCTTGGTTTTGCCTCTATATTCTAATAATCTTATATTTAAAAAAAAACAAAACTTTAGTCTTTCTTTAAGCTTTTTTCTCTATCCTGCTATTCAGATACCCTAGCCTGTGTTAAAATCTGAAATAATACTACACTATATTAACTGGCACTTAAAATCACCCAATACAACAAGCTGAAGGTTTATTTAAAATTATCAGCAAAAAAAAAAAAAAAAATTATCAGCAAAAATTAAAATATATTTTTTCCAGGTAAACTAATTTTTTGCTTGAAATAAGCACATAGGATCTTTTAAAACATTCTTAATTTAATTGAAACATCTTATACATAACAGTGATCTTCCCTACCTTCTTGTTAAACACACAAAAATATCACTGAATATATTTTTTGCATCACATAACCAAAATATAAAACTAAAT
Source organism: Lutra lutra (assembly GCF_902655055.1). Lineage (NCBI taxonomy): Eukaryota > Metazoa > Chordata > Mammalia > Carnivora > Mustelidae > Lutra > Lutra lutra. The sequence continues at coordinate 27,644,193 of NC_062291.1, read as the reverse complement.
CTTTCTACTCAGAGCTGTGATTACTGGCTTCAAGTGAGAGCAACTATTTCCCCTAAGGTCTTAGGAAAATAAAAATTAAGTTCTGAAAAATTTAAGGGGGACCTTTAAAATAACAAGCTAATTCAAAATATAAAGAAATTAAAATCTTGAAAGACAGCTAAGACATTCATTCCTGAGGAAGAAGAATGAAGTGTGTTGCAGATTTGTGAGTAAAATGTATGAAAACATTTATTTTACTCACAAATCTACAGTTTGGCAGAGCTCAGCAGAGTAATTTAGCATCAGCTGGGACATCTCAAAGGCTGAGAGGTGGAATTATCTAAAGCAGTGTTGTCCAAGAGAAACATAGCAACCCACATATGTAATCTTATAACTTTTAGTTGCCACATAAAAGAAAAAGTAAAAAGAAACAGAAAATTTGAAGTGCTTGGGTGGCTCAGTAGGTTGAGTGTCCAACTCTTGATTTAGGCTCAGGTCGTGATCTCAGGGTTTGAGATTGAGCCCCAGGTAAGGCCTTTGGCCTCAGTGAGGAGTCTGCTTGGGCTACTTTCCCTCTTTTTCTCCCTCCCCCTATGCCCCTCTGCACATGCACGCCCTCCCCCCACCCTCAAATAAATAAACTTTTCTTTTTACTAAATCATCCACTCAAGAGATAAAGATTCTGTATTACCTGGCATTACTCTGGTTAAAGGCAGTAACTTTTCATAAAATAAAGCCATCTTTATTTTATAATCTCTTTGAGTTCAAATCTTTCAATAATCCATACATGTGCATATAACAAAGTATATAAACTATAATAGGAAAAGAATGCATTAATGTTAATTCAATCCTTGATAAAATATTTATTGTCAGCATTTTCCAAAGACTACCTATGCCCAAAGCATGTTGTTTTAATCAGATAGCATCCATTAATTCTAAAATAAACTTAAAACCATGAAAAATAAACCAAATTAGAAGGATGTTTTAACATGTATATTTTGGTTCTTGTATTTAAGAAATCATGATATACTTTTTTTTTTTCTGAACAATTTAACTTTTCTTTAGGTCATAGGGTCATTGCATACCAATTACACTTTAGAATGAGTAAGTACTCTATTAGTTATTCATTTCCTTCATGCTTTTATTTTAATTTCTCATATAGTTAATTGATAGACTTGTAGTTGAAGTGATATCTTTCTGAATCAAATAACTTTCAGAAAATTTGTTTTTTCAGTTCATATGTCACCATTAACACCATGGCAAAATGCATATGCTGTAAATGAATGTCTTAATGATTAAAAGAAAAAAAACTAATAAATGGTAAATAACTTACAGTAAAGGCTTCACATCATTCTCTTAAATACATTTATCTAGTCATGAGTTCAATATTGATTATTAGTTGTCATTAAACCACTTTTCATCTTGCCAATGCATAAACCACCTCATTGTTTGGTAGAATTATATTAATGGCTACTTATGAAATATATGTAGTAAACCCATGTAAAGACCACCACTAGGACTGTAATGATAATACTTAAAACTGGACCTGTGGGGGGTTTTAGAGTTTCTAATATTGTATCAAGGAATCTAAGTTTCTGTTAATAGAATTTACAAAGCAGGCCATTGTCATTTCTCTCTCAGCAGGTTGTATTAGTGATGATTTTATTTTTGCCCAGTATTAATGCCACTTAGTTATAGTCATATAGAGTATTTTAAGGATATCAATGTTGTGTTTACGAATGTACTAATAATGTTTACTAATATAAATGTTATCAAAACAATGAAACAAAAATAAAAGAATCTCTAAAAAAAAGGAAGGATAAAAGATGGATGACCACAAGATGGATGATCACATCTTTCAAATACATGGCAACATAGAAGACTGGGAAATAGCCCTAAAGTAGGATTATTAAGATAGGACTGGTAATTATTAACTCTAAATGACAAAAAAGCAGTAAGAAGATTGTATGGATTCATCAAGTAGCAAAACATATGGAGAATCCATATACATCATTGTAATTACAGAACAGCAGATTAATGCATTTTTAATGGAAAAATAATCACTAGAAAACTTGACCATTGCTAAATTGAACATTTCACCAAAACATCTAATGAGTACAGTGGCACAAATCCTTGTTGTTATATTTTATGTGAAGAGTAGATTAATTTTTGCATAACATGTTCAAGAAGAATATGGAAGGTTTTGGAAGAATTCAGAAGGTTTGTAGATGCACCAAGATACAACAGTTGATAATCCAAAATATAAATAATAAAAGAAGTTTTTCCAGTCCGTTCACTTTTATGCATTTTTTAAAAATTTCTCTGTCATTTACCTATGGTACTAAAAGAGAAAAATCCAGGGAACATATCACTTGTGAAAATTTATCCTACCAAATGTACTCAAAATACAGACAAATTTTTGCATTTAATAAATTCTTGTTAGACATGCCTCCAAAGACAAAGGAAACAACAGCAAAAATGAACTATTGGGACTTCATCAAGATAAAAAGCTTTGCACAGCAAATGAAACAGTTGACAAAACCAAAAGACAACTGGCAAAGTGGGAAAAGATTTGAAAGTGACATATCAGATAAAGACCTAGTTTCCAAAATCTACAAAGAACTTATACCCAGAGAACAAATAATCCACTCAAAAAATGGACAGAAGATATGAACAGATATTTCTCTAAAGAAGACATCCAAATGGCCAACAGACACATGAAAAAATGCTCAACATCACTCAAAATTAGGAAATTCAAATCAAAACTACTGTGAGATACTACCACACTCTGGTCAGAATACCTAAAATTAATAATTCAGGAAATAACAGTTTTTGGCGAACATGTGGAGAAAGGGGAACACTCTTACACTTTTGGTAGGAATACAAGCTGGGGCAGCCATTCTGGAAAACAGTATGGAGGTTCCTGAAAAGGTTGAAAACAGAGCTACCCTATGACCCAGCAATTGCACTACTGGGTATTTACCCCAAAGATACAAATATGGTGATCCAAAGGGGCACCTGCACCCCAATGTTTGTAGCAGCAACGTCCACAATGGTCAAACCATGGAAAGAACTCAGATGTCCATTGACAGATGAATGGATAGAGAAGATGTGATATATGTATATAGATAGATAGGTAGATATAGATATGAATACTACACAGCCATCAAAAAGTATAAAATCTTGCCATGTGCAATGACATGATGGAACATGTATGCGAAGCAAAATACATCAATCAGAGAAAGACAATTATCATACGATTCTGCTGATGTGTGGAATTTAAGAAACAAAACAGAGGCTCATAGGGGAAGAGAGGAAAAAATAAAAGAAGACAAAAATGAGAGAGGGAGATAAAAACCATAACAGACTCTTAAATATAGGAAACAGACTGAGGGTTGCTAGAGGGGCGAAGGGTGGGTGGGTGGGTTAACAGGGTGATGAACATTAAGGAGGTTACGTGATGTGATGAGCACTGGATATATATAAGGTGCGTGGGCCGTTCAGTCAATTAAGTATCAGCCTTTGGTTCTCAGGTCATGATTCCAGGTCCCTGGGATCAAGCCCCACATCCAGCTCCCCTTGGAGCCTGCTTCTCCCTCTCCCTCTGCCTCTCTCCTCCACTGGTGCATGCTCTCTCTCCCTCTGTCTCTCTCTTTCTCACTCTCAAATAAATAAAATCTTAAAAAAAAAAATACTAATGAATCACTGACCTCTAACTCTGAAAGCAATAATAGATTATATGTTAATTGAATTTAAATTAAAAAATAATTAATTTTTAAATTAGAAAATGAGCAAGTTAGCAGTAAGTCTTTACATCTTAATAAATTCTAGTAAAATTGATGATATACAAATATATTTCTGAATGTTAGGTTTATTCCATTCTTATCTCCTCTTCAATTTTATTAAATTTCTCTTGTCTCATTGACACATTCATTCACTGTTTGGTATTGTCTCCTGAAAACTTTTACATTGTGAATGTGCCTTACTGTAGTTAAACAAAACTTGAAAAAAACTGCAAAGTGAAATAATTGTTACAAAAATTAAATACAAAGAAATGCATAGGTTTTTCTGTCACCAAGGATGTTGATACAAACATACAAATTTTACGTATTTGTGTTTGTTCCACATATGGAAGAGTACAGAGAATAATAGAAATTATATTTCTCATATTTTAACTTGTTCCTATTTTTGTTTCAAATAGTTTTCTTTGTGAAATAAGTAATTACAGATTTGAAAGTCTCTGTGTTACCCTTTCCAAACACAACCCTGCCCCACTCTAAAGGAAACCAAGTCCTGAAAATAAATGTGATGTTTTCATTGGTAAAATGTTACTTCTATATAGAAGTGTGGATACTGTCCTACATTTTTGATTATCTCAGATCCCAACAAATATCAAAATTTGCATCAAATATCTCAGAAACAACATTAAAAGCTAAAAGACAAACAAGCAAACAAACAAAAACAAAAGCCACTCCCTTTCAAGTTCTACAGAAAAAATTCTTTCAAATCTAGAATTTTAATTCCAGTTAAATTATTTAAGTGAGATGGGGAAATACACATTTAAAATATTACCTAAAGTTGAGCATACATACATTTAAAAATTCATCAAAGATTGAGGACAACAAGGAATCAAATAATGGAGCAAAAAGAAGTTTCTAAATGATGCTTGTTTTGCCATCACAGAAAGCAAATTAATCTGTCTTATAAATATGTATACAAAAATCCTAAACAAATTATTAACAACATTAATGTACCAGTCCATAAACAGTATATTATATCATGATCAAGCTGAGCTTAACTCCTGAATGTTAAGTTGTTTTAACATGTGAAAATCAATATATAATGAGTATCGTCAGATAAATGAGTGAAATCATATAATTACCTGAAAGGTTGCAATACTTACTTGATTATATTAAGCATCTATTTGAAAGAGCAAAGAGATTTCTGAGCACCTTAGGAATAGAAGGAAATTTCTGTAATCTAATATATTGTGTCTACATAAAATCTATGGAAACTATTGCATTTTATGGTGAAATATTGAAAGTTGTGCTCTGAAATAGGAAAAAAGCAAGATGCCCCATGTCCCCATTCTATTCTATATCATACAAAAGTCTAACTAATGTAATAAGGTAAGAAAAATAAATAGAAAGAAAAATATCTGGGTAAAAATGATATAATATTATGTATGGAGAAAAATTAAATCATAAGTTCTTTTAGAATTAATACAAATATAATATGGATATTTGTAATGGTATTTTTATATGTGTGAAAAAATTTAGAAGCAGAAAGAGAAATTAAAAGTGTATCTTCTGCAGGGCGCCTGGGTGGTTAGTGAGTTGGAGCCTCTGCCTTCAGCTCAGGTCGTGATCTCAGGGTCCTGGGATTGAGATCTGCATCGGTCTCTCTCTTAGGCAGGGAACCTGCTTCCTCCTCTTTCTGCCTGCCTCTCTGCCTACTTGTGATCTCTGTCTCTGTCAAATAAATAAATAAAACCTTTAAAAAAAAAAAGTGTATCTTCTGGGTGGAGGGATGGGCAAAATGGTTAAAGGAGAGTGGGAGATGCAGCTTCCAGTTATGGAATAAATAAGTCACAGGAATAAAAGGCACAGCATAGGGAATATAGCTAATAGTATTGTAATAACATTATATCATGACAGATAGCAACTATACTTGTTGTACACCTGAAACTAGTATAACATGACATGTCAACGATACTCAGAAATTTTAAGAAAAATAAATGAAAGTGTGTCTGCTAAAATAGCATCAGATGCACATTGGAATAGGTTTATGGAAAGATGATGAAAGCCAGGGCAGCCATGTTTGTATCTTTACCAATCTCCATATGATCAAGTCTGATCAACTGTCTGTGTCCAGCATACACTATATAGAAGGGCATAAAGAACATGTTGAATTTCACCATAGATATGTAATAAGCAAAATCCAGGCTGTGGGAAATCATATGTTACAGGTGAGTACAGGTTCTTCAAAGGACACAGCTTATAATAAAAAAGGGAGGGGAATGTAAATTAAGAGAGGCCTGAAAGGCATAAAAAAAAGTTAAGGGATGCCTGGGTGGCTCAGTCAGATAAGCATCCACCTTCAGCTCAGGGCATGGGATCGAGCCCCACATGGGCTCCCTCCTTGGCAGGGAGTCTGCTTCTCCCTCTGCCTGCCATTAACCCCTGCTTGTGTTCTGAATCTCTCTTCTTTGACAAATACAATTAAAAAAAAAAAAGTTAAAAAGTGAGAAAGACTAAATTGTTAGACTAGTAATGTCTCTGTGTAGCAAAACTATAAAAAAAAAAACCAACTAAGTTTTTAATATAATAAAATAGTGTTTACTTTGGTTAGATGTAAATAAGTTGACTAGGATTGGATTTGAACACAAGAGGGACTTCTGGACTTGCTGGCATAGTTTTGTTTCTTGGTGAAGATGGTTGTTACAAGTGTATTTGCCTAATAATAATTATAACTTTTGAATAATTTAATAATTCCAATCCACTAACAAGTTGTATATTTTCATTTTTTAAAGTATCTCATTGAAGTTGTTTTTTTGTTTGTTTGTTTGTTTGTTTGTTTTAAAGATTTTACTTATCCGACAGAAAGACACAGCGAAAGAGGCAACACAAGTAGGGAGAGTGGGAGAGGAAGAAGCAAACTTCTTGCTGAGCAGGGAGCCTAATGTGGGGTTGGATCCCAGGACCCTGGGATCATGACCTGAGCCAAAGGCAGAAACTTAACCATCTGAACCACCCAGGCGCCTCTCACTGAAGTTTTAAAATTTTTCCTGTAAAGGTGTTGTAAAACCTTATTTATTCAAAGTTACTTTTTAAAATATATTATAAAATAAAACACGCACAGAAACAAAAGTACTGCTTAGTAAATTATTATATGACTTGGTACATCAATTCTTTTTTTTTTTTAAAGATTTTATTTATTTATTTGAGAGAGAGAGTATGAGAAGGGGGAGGGTCAGAGGGAGAAGCAGACTCCCTGCCAAGCAGGGAGTCCGATGCGGGACTTGATCCCAGGACTCCAGGATCATGACCTGAGCCGAAGGCAGTCGCTTAACCAACTGAGCCACCCAGGCGCCCGGTACATCAATTTTATAGTCAAAAGGATAACATATGGCTAAGAATAGCAAAAGAATTTAAATAAAAACCTATTAAAGAAAAGATAATAGAAGCACACAGTGGAGAATTTGCCCAATTATCTAGAATTATTAGAAATCTAAACTTGATAAGCATTGTGGCAATAATGAAGTAACATACACAAATAGAAATATGAAAACTTAGAGATTTCTAAAACAGATCCACTTGTACAGAAGTATCAGATTTTTGTCAAAAATACTTTCCCAGGATAATGAGAAAAAAAGTTATTTTCAATAATTGATACTAGAAAAATTGTGCCTCTGTACAGAAAAATAAATAGATAAATAAATAGAATCACTATCTCATATAATAACATAGCAAAATTCAATTTTCAGCAGATAGAACTATTGTTATAGGTTAGTTAATAAACACATTTCCAGAAAATCTTATTGAAATATCATGACCTCAGGAGGGTATATGTCTTAAATAAGATACCAAAAACATTGTTTGCAAAAAATAATTAACAAGTTCAGTTATATTAAAATGAGAACGTCTATTCCTCAAATGACTTCATAAAAGTAATGAATGAAAAAAGATAGGTAAGGGGTGCCTGGGTGGCTCAGTGGGTTAAAGCCTCTGCTTTCCACTCAGGTCATGATCCCAGGGTCCTGGGATCGAGCCCCGCATCAGTCTCTCTGCTCAGCAGGGAGCCTGCTTCCCATCTCTCTCTGCCTACTTGTGATCTCTGTCTAATAAATAAATAATAATTTAAAAAATATTTAAAAATCTTTTTTAAAAAAGGAAAAAGATAGGTAAAACTTACAAAACTGATAAATGCCCAGAACCCAGAACGTATAAAAAAATTTCTCAGAATAAATGAGTAGAAAAAATGAGGAAAAGACTAAATAGACAATTTATAAAGCCAATGAAAATAGAGAAAAAAGATTGTGAGGCTCATTTGTAATAAAAATGTATATAAAATGAAAACACAAGATGATGTCACTACATACCTACCATACATCTTATCTTTGATTTGGGGAGTGAATATATATATAAAGTCTATGAAGACATTGGAAAAGTGTGTGTTTCAAATTAGATAACCCCAAAAAACTATCCACAAGGACATAGTTATAATTTATTTGTTAGGTTATAATGCATACTCTATGTAATTTCATGTTCATTTCAGATTTAAAAGCAGTTAAATTTTATTTAATCAAAAACATTCCAAAATGCATATTATTTTTTGGTGAACAAAACTAAAAAAGGAGCTCAGTATGGGACTTTTAGTAGGGTGTAGGCGTAAAAGTAAGTAGGGCTATTTTTAATACTGAATTACCTCTCTATTGAATTCAAATGTGTATTTCTATGATCATGTATCACTATTATTAAGTAGATATAATTAAACAAAATATGTTTGTTTTATTGCATTTGTGAGTGAATTTTTGACAATTAAAACTTTTCTTTTTGAGTTACTTTTGTGGTTGTATTTTCATTCTTTCATTCTTCATTTTGCAAAAATGAAGAGGCAAATATTTATAAGAACCATATAAACTTGCCCGTTGTTCCACTGGTTTTGACCTACACACACACAGAAAATTTGCATTTTAAGACCATATATATATTGTGGAAAAATGTTTTAGAAAAATGAAATGAAACATTATTCTGACACCTAGTTATACACACACGCACACACACACACACACACACACACACACACACACACACAGAGTTGACCCTCATTATTCACAAATTCCATAGTTGTAAATTTGCCTATTCTCTAAAATCAACATTCATGGTGCTTTCGTGGTCACTTGCAGACAGGCACAGGTGATGAAAATTTTGAATTGCCCTTCATATATATTCCCAGCTTAGTTAAAACAAGGAGACACTCTACCTCCTTATTTCATCTCTGCAAGCAAGTGTGCTTTGTGATATGTATATTACATTTTTGTACTTTTTCATCAGTGATTTTGCTCTTTAAAATGGCCCCCAATCATAGCACTGAAAGTCTGTCTCGTGTTCCTAAGCACAAGAAATTCTGATGTCTCTTATAGAGAAAAGATGTGTTAGATAAGTTTTGTTCATGTGTGAAGAGTTATATGCTATTTGGCTCTGAGTTCAATGTTAATAAATCAATAATGTATATCAAGTAAGTGTCTTTAAATAGAAAGACACATAAAATAAGGTTAAGTTTTGATTGGTTGACAAAAATATAACCAGGGACTCTTAGGAACCTAATCCTGTGTTTTTTCCAAGAAGCAATGGTTTAATATTCATTAATACAGTGTCTGCAGTGACTTTAAAGAACATAACTGCCACAAATTAAGGGGAATTGAGAGAGGGAGGGAGGAAGAGAGAGAGAAGGAGTCCATAGAAATAAAATAAAGTACCTTTATAATACACATTTATTATCATCTGACTGAATAAGTATGTGATAAACAATGCTTTCTCCCAGTATTTTCCTGGATATTCTCAGACATAAAATCTCCCCGAATTACTCAGATATTTCTCATGTTGCTTCAAAATCTTATGAAATTTATTACTAGGAGTCCTTTAAATACATAGAAAAAATGAAGACTACTCATCCATGGCTGTACACTTCCTTTTTCCCTATGTACAATCATCTTTTTAAATTTGTTTAAAGTTTTATACAGATTACCATGAAAACCAGAAAAAATTAAATAGGTAACAACATTCAGAAGTAAAATATATTTTTCTTCTTTAAGTGGGAAAAAACCTGATTGTTTCAATTAAAATAGCTCCCTAAGTACCAGGAAGAAATAATAAGAGACAAACATCTAAACACAGAGCCAGATGACAGTCTTGAAGAAAAGAAATCCTCTATGGCAATGTTAGATATCTGGGTTGTCATCCCCATTTATTTTTTCTGATAAACGAGTCCTTTTTTCCTCAATTTTAAACATTACACATGGCTTAACATACTTGGGAATAAACTGAGTCCTTTAAAATATGGGAAAAGGCAATTTTCAGGAATGTAATCAGTCTTAATGACAGAAATTAAAATGTGTTTAAATATTGATGACTTTTAAGTGTTAAAATATCAGGGAAATGATATGCATGTCAAAAATTAACTGTTAAATATTTGGGGAAATTTATATGTAACTGTGTTATAAACAGAACACATTCTGTTTATAACCAAAACAAACACAAACCAATTCATGACTCATGCTTCTTTTGATTTAACATACATTTACCTGATCAGAAACATAACTGAATATATCATTATTTTGGTAGAAAATTATTCAACCAGGTCATTTTATTAGTTCTGTTATGAAAACTTAGGATTCTAAACTCAAGCGTACGTATAATTTAAAGTGACTAAGATATAACATATGTTTAAAACTTTCATAACTTACACTGTATTTCTGTAAGGAAAATTTGACCATAATTAATAACTTGTTAGCTAAAACAAAGAAGATTCAAATTAATGGGACATCTCTTAAGCAAAACTTAGAAGTTATTTCTATTAACTATTTAACTATCAATACTGCCCCATTACCAACAATAAGTTTTTGTTTATTTTTTTAAGATTTTATTTATTTTAGGGGTGCCTGGGTGGCTCAGTCAGTGGTCAGCCTTGGGCTCAGCTCATGATCTCAGGGAGTGGATATATATATATCCAGTGTGTGACCAGCCCTTCACCCCCAGCTACATTTTCCCTGCTCAGCTATAGATAGGAGCCCTTTTTAAATTTAATCTTTGCCAATATAAGTGGAAAATGGTACCTTATTTTTTAAATGTGTATTTCTTTAATCATAAATGAGATTGATACATCAGTGTTGTTATTGGCTGTTTTTATTCCTTTTCTATGAGCCACTTGTTCATTGTCTTTGCGTCTTTTAAAATCTAGCAAATAGAACTTAAAGTGGGAACATAATATGTAAGACGCCAAGACCGTCCTGTCAACGACAGACTCTTTTGTGGCCAAAGTGCATGTCTTGGGGAGTGCAAGTCTTGTTACTGTTAAATATCAAGAAGTGAAATGACATCATTGTTTCTGTTACTAAAATTAAAAATTGTGTGTAAATTGTATAAAATTAGGTACTTCGCTCAGTAAAAAAAAAAAAAAAAAAAGGAATGTTTTGTAATTTTTTTTTTTTATTTTAGTAAGCATGCCCAAATATCCCAAGCATAGTAAATAATGTGTTTTTAAAAGACCACATAGCGTCTGGAGTAGGAAACAGTGTTGTCCCTAGCTTGACTGTAATGGTGAAGTGAAAACCTGTCATCTATCTTGTCATGATAATAAAGCAGTTAACTTTCCTGAAAAAAAAAAAAAAAAAAAAGCTGGGATCTAGCCCTGCATTGGGCTCCCAGCTCAGTGGGCAAACTGCTTCTCCCTCCCCATCTGCTACTTCCCCTGCCTGTGTTCTTCACCCTCTCTTTCTTTCTGTCAAATAAATAAATAAAATCTTTTTAAGGATTTTATTTATTTTAGAGAGAGAGCATGAGTGGGAGCTTAGCTAGGGGCAGAAGGGGAGGGAGAGGCACAAGCAGACTGCTGAGCACAGAGCCCAACTAGGAGCTCAATCTCAGGACCCTGAGATAATGACCTGAACCAAAATCAAGAGTTGGAGGCTTAACTGATTGAACCACCCAGGTGCCCCCAATGAAAATAAGTTTTAAAAATTTTGAAAGAGTCCAAGAAAAACTCCGAGGCCTCTGTCTAGAAAGACTTCTTGAAGTGTGTTAACAGTATACAATTTAATTCTTAAGCCAGTATCTTCTGCTTGTAAGTGTCATCTGTAAGAATTGAAATCATTAAAACTCAAGTCAGGGACTTTACTGCCACTTATAAAGTTCTTTCATTGTAAGAAGGGATCCATTACTTTAGATGTTCATCAAAACACACAGTGGTGTGTCACTCTATTTTTTCAAGTCTCCTGAAAACAGATCCCATTTAAATTTGAGTTCTTCCAAAAGACCCTGAGGCAGCGTTTTGAATAGTCCTAGTTTATATTGGAATCTCAAGGTGGGGAACCAGGGAGTGGTACCTGGAAGAGAAGGCAGCCAGTGAAGGTGTATCATTAAGCCTATTATCACTACAGGCAACTGAAGTTTATCCCAAATGGCTTATTTCACTTAGTATAATACCCTTAAGATTCACCATGTTGTCCCAGACAACAGGGGTTCCTCCATTTTTGTTGCTGAATAATACTCCTGTGTGTGTGTGTGTGTGTGTGTGTGTGTGTATACATAAACATGTTTTTTTTTTCTTTATTTATCTATCCACTGCTGGACACTTAGGATGTTTCCATATCTTGAGCATTTTAAATAATGCTGCAGTAAACATAGTGCTGTACATATCTCTTCAAGGTAATGGTTTATTTCATTTGTATATATACTCAGCAGTGGAACTGCTGGACCATATGATAGTCCTATTTTTAATTTTTTGAGGAATATCCAGACTGTCTTCTGTAGTGGCTGTAACTATTTATCTTCCCACCAACAGTACACAAGCATTCCCTTTTCTTCACATTCTCAGCAGTATTTGTTATCCCTCATCTTTTTGATGATAGTCATTCTAAGAGTTGTGAAGTATATCTCATTATGATTTTGATTTGCATTTACCTACTATTAGAGATGTTGAACACCTTTTCATGTACCTTTTTGGCCATTTGAGTATCTTCTTCGGGAAAATATCTATTTATTTGGGACATTTGTTATTTTGCTATTGAGTTGTATGAGTTCTTTATATATTTTGAACATTAACCCCTTATCAGATGTATGCTTTGAAATATTTCCTCCTATTATAAAAGTTACCTTTTTATTCAGCTGATCATTTCTTTCATTGTGCAAAAGCTTTTGAGTTTGATGTAATCCTGATTTTGTTGCTTGTGCTTTAGGTGTCATACCCAAAAAGATCATTGTCAAGACCCATATTAAGATTTTTTCCTATGTTTTCTCCTAATATGTTTATAACTTCAGGTCTTACATTTATGTCTTTATTTCGAGTTAGTTTTTGTGTGTCATATAAGATAAGGGTCTAGATTCATTCATTTGCATGTAACTATCTAATTTTCCCAGCACCATTTATTGAAGAGACTGTTTTTTGTCCATTGGGTACTCTTAGCTCCCCTGTCAAACATTAGTTGATCACATATCAACTGGTTTTCTATATACTATAAGATCTATTTTCCATTTTTCCCACATGACTCATTTCATATTCATCTTAAAACATTTTATCGTACATTTTTTCCTGTGAATTTTTCCTATCAGTAGTCATAGTCTAATTTCCAAAAATGCTCCTTTTATTTTGCTCATTTTTATTGTAACCTCTTTGTAATTAATATATAAAATATTTTTTCTCAATTTCTGTGAATACCTAATATAAATTTTAAAGGTTATTTTTAACCCTCTAATAATTTATTTGAAAGTAAGTTTTCTGTTTGTTCATCTCAGTCTTTTTTGTTATTGTGGTTGGTTTTCTTCAAATATGTATTTTTTATTGCTTTTCCATCCAGACTTACAAAAGCGTGATTCCCTTCTTTGGTACAGATGCCTAATGCAAAATATCTCTGCAGATGTGACAAGCATATTTCTCTAACAGGCTTCACTCCTAAATACAAGTGTTGATAGCCCAGCTACCCTGGGGGGAGTGTGGATCAGGCAGACAGCAGACAGAAGCAGGCAACTAAAATCCCCAAAACTACTCTGGTGAAGTACTGAAAGAACATATTAGCTCATTTCACTTTAGGAAAATGACTTATTCTCCCTCCTTCTTTCTTCTCCATACCTCCTTAAGCCACTTGGTCTCTAAGGTTTTTCTCTGTCTCTTCACAGGAATTAATATCTTCCTTAGACTTCTCAGTGGAGTGCAACTTCTTCTAAAATATTGTCCAGACTTTACCTAAAAGCAGAGGCCACAATTGCCAGCTGTTAGTTCTGTGAAGAAAAATGAGACTTGTACCTGCAGCAATTTACAAACACTGTTCTCACGACCCACATCCATCTTTGATCTTTGTTTCATTTTTGCCAGATTTGAGTTTTGCTGCTGACTCCCTCAGGAAGCCACGTCCTTTGGCTACTATCTTCGATTTGTGTTTCCTCTACCCTGTTTCTACCATCTGTTTTCTCTTTCTCAAAGTCTCAACAGCTTTCCTAATATCTTAAAATAAGAGATTCAAAAAAGATTTTTACGCCATAATTATTTCTCCATTATTTTTCATATTGATTGTCTTTAATTATTTTATTTTTATGGAGACTTTTGGTTTATGGGGAAATTGAGTGGCTAGTACAGAGAATCTCCATATATATCTCCCCATACCTCTGCACACAGTTCACAGTTTATACTACTATTAACACTTTGTGTTAGTTGTAGTACATTCATCACAATTGATGAGTCAATATTGAGAACTTCTTTTCAACTTTTTTGAAGTATAATTGAAAATAAAATTACAAGATATTCAGGTGTACTAAGTGATGATTCGAAATATCTATTCACATGAAATGACCCTTTTCATTGAGTTGATTAACACAACCATCACATATTTACCTTGTGTTTGCTTTTGTTTTAGGTTCTATTCCTTTGCAAATTTCAGTTATGCAGTACTGTGTTGGCAGTCTTGTATCATCTTGTATATTAGCTCCTCAGACCTCATTCAAGTTATAACTAACCTTTGTACCTTTTACTAAAATTTCCCTAATTTCCCTACCCCCAAGCCTCTGGCAACCACCATTCCATTCTCCGTTTCCCTATTTGTATGATGTCAGCTCTTTTTTCTTTTTTTCCAGATTCCACATATAAGTGGTATCATGCGGTATTTTTTTTTCCATTGTCTGGACTCTTTCGCTTAGCAAAATGCCCTCCAAATGTCAGTTCATCCTAGTCACACACACAAAAAGGAAGGATTTCATTATTTTTAACTCTAAATAATATTTCATAGTGTGAATTCTTTACTGGTATATATAATCCCTTGCTTAGCAGGTTAATAAACTCAATTTTTGTTTGTGTATACACAAATGCACACTTATGTACATGTGTATATACATATATAAACATGCTATATTTATATACACACATACACATGTATATATACACTCCCCCTACACACACACACACACACACACACACACTTACACACCACAATTTCTTTATCCATTCATCCATCGATGGACACAGAACCATACTTTGCTTATTATAAATAATGCTTCAATAAACATGACATACTTCTTTGAAATAATGATTTTGTTTCATTTAAATATAAAACCAGAAATGCAATATTTGGATCCTATGGCAGATTTATTTTTAATTTTTTAAAGAACCTTCATACGTTATCCACAGTAGCTCTACCAATTTACATTACCACAAACAGTATGTAAGGATATCCTTCTCTCCACATCATCATCAATATTTCTTATCTCTTGTTTTTTTTTTTTTTTTGCTAATAACCATCCTAACACCTGTGAACAGATATTTCACTGTGGTTTTCATTTGTATTGCCCTGATGATTAGCGATGTTGATTTGCATGTCTTCCTTTAGTGATATAATGTGTCATAGCAAAACATTAAAGCATAATGGACCTCAAGATTCTTTTTTTATTGCTATGTATGAACCATAGATAATTTAAATTATTAAAGGAAGCCACCGAAAATTTTGTTGGCTCTTAATTTGGTTGTTGGATAAATAATGGCATTTTCGATAATTTAATGCTATAAAAATAACTTGATTGGATATGTTGTATATTGGTTTTACTGCTAAAAATCATGAGTTAGGTGTATAAATTAATTAAGGTATGTATAAGATATGGGTAACTAAACACTTAAGTTTCCTTTCAGACTTACAAGAAAGTATAAGAATACTGGCATGTTTGGACTATAATAAATGTAATTAGTTATAATATTTTTTTAAATAATCATTGCCTTATAATTTTTTTTAATTCTTATAATACTAAATATTCCAGAAATAAAAAGACAACCAATAATAAGACTTATTTTGTTTGAGGCATAAGAGTTTATATCAATATATACCTAAATAATGCATATGGATTTGGATATTTTTACTATCTTACTTATGCCCCCTTTTCTCATAATCCTCTGTTTCCATTCCTTTCATCATTTGCGTAAATCATCTTATTATCATGTCGCATACATTCAACATTCTCTAGTTGTTCCTCTATACTGCTGTCAGTCAAGCTTTAAAGGTCAAGTAAAATAATCTACCACATGTATTCTAGTGGAAGTAGAGTTTCCACTGTTGAACCCAGATAATAAGTGAATCATGAAGTAAAAATTTTAAAAGTTGGTGTGTAACAGAAAAGATGAGAATGGAAATCAATACCATACTTAATACACAGCAGGTTCCCAAATTTTGAATACAAATCCAACATCTGAAACAATGGGTAGGTGCAGTGTAATTTCAGTGTAATTGTAGATTATCAAGGATATACTTACAAAAGGAAATAATAAAAAATAGTTTTTATCTTTCAGGTCAACTTTAAATATACATCAATGAACTATTCTTCTTAGAATCCTTCCCCTTGTCTTTTCCCCTGTCAATAATCAAGACTAGGGAGCTGCTAATTAGAGGAAAGACAATGGATCTTTATGGTCAAGGTCCTCCTAAGCTAGTACAATTAATTTGTCCAGATTATTTAAAGAGGAATATTTATAAGATAAATAAGACATCTCCTAACAATAGTGTCCTTCTTTCATAGACTTAAACTGATATACTCTTATAATAGAAAATTATTCTCTAATAGGAAGAAGAAATGAAGAGGATAAGAAAAACAGGAAAATTATTCTTAATCACTGAACATATAAAATGAATACTTAGATTCAATTTTGTACATCAGAAATCTTGTTATAAAATAAATACTAAGAAAGTCTCTGAATAAGACCTATCATATTGGGTCAGGAATTTAATCCTATAATTGGGATGTACAAATAAAATGTAATTCTTTTATTTCTCTAGGTCTAATTGTATTTTCTTCATAAGCTTCACCATCTGCTTGGGAACAAATAGAGTAACTACATTTATTAAGATCAAGCCTCAAATTTTATACGATTCATAAATTTAAACAGTTCTTTCAGGTTTCGATCATTTCAATAGATTGTGCTTTCCTTTTACCAGCTTCTTTTCCAGATTTTGACTGGATGCACTGAATGAACTAGTATTCGATATTATGAGAAGGCCAATGAGATTGAAACAGAAACTTTCACCCTATAAACACCTAGACATGATGGATAAAATGCAATACATATAATTCAGTTTATATTGATGGGATGTTTACTTCTGGAAGAAATTGGAATTAAACCCACGGGTGCCAGAAGGGAAGGAAATTCTAAAAGTCTTTAGTGAGTTAATATTTTCATTAATTCAACAAGTATTGTGGAGTGCAACAATGTATCAGGCACAGCGTAGGCTTTCCATAGACATAAATAAAACTTTCTGATATCAGATCTAGAGTAGTAAATGCTTAACATTTCCAGAAGATGTGGACAAGAGCTGATTGATCACACTACAGTTTTATCTTAAAGAATCTGGAAGAATACTAAAGGTGGGGAGCTGAAACTGAGACCCAGTGTGAACAGATCTAATAAACTATCTCTGTAATCAAAGACCATCATCTCACTACTATGGCTCCCCATGAATTAAAAAATATTTTTCAGGGAAATTAAACTTGTGGGCTTGCATTTCAGGTATGTTTGAACTTCAACTTTATAACCAGCCTGGTGACTTGATGAAAGAAATCCCTGTTAAAAACTGTCTCAAAAGACCAGTGTACTAATGTGTTACCAATGCAAAGTTTATTCACCACGACACAGTAAAGGAGAACACTACTTTAAAAGAGGCTTACAGGGGGAAATTATGGATGGATGTTTACATGGTTTTGGAATCTGAGTTCAAGTTGTCCTTTAAAAAGATTATCTATGGAGATTGGGTAAAGTTTGTGATATAGTGGCTTAGTACTATTATTGGACACAGTAGGACATAGCCTTGAAATAATTCTTAGTAAGTAAATTGATTAATATTGAATTGATCAGATAAACAAACAATCTGGTTAGATAAATTAGTTTCATCACTTTCTTAAAATAATGCATTACCATGACAGTTACAGGCTTATGTTTGCCTTTTTGGGCAAGAATTTCCTGGATCAAAAGCATGTGAATAATAATGGCCTCAGTTCTTAGAACTAAACATTCTTCATTCTGAGCTAGAAAATAAACCATCATCATCTGTGAACATCATCTGTCCAAATTGGAACAGCTGATTGGGGAATAGTGATTAGATATTACATTTCTAGTGGCAGTCATTTTAACTTTGAGAAACATGAGTTTGCACGCTCCTTTTATGAATAATCAATTGTTGGATGTTTTGATGGGACAGCAAGTGTGCAAGAGCCTTTCAGTCTTTGCAGAGCTCATCTCTGAATACCTCCACATGGAAAAATTCTTTTAGAAATATATTTATGTAATCAGAATTCACAGCCACTTCAAAGCCAGAATTCAAGTATGTTCAATTTAAACCAGACGTTAGATTCAGTTATCAACCTAAAGAACATAAAAAACTATATATAAGGTGATTAGCCAAATTTCTAAATTTCATTATCTTTTTGGTTTATTTCCTGAATTATTTAAGTAATAGCAAAGCAAGGTCAATGCTAATATAATGCATATAACATTATTCCATTATGACAACACATGTTTCACCTCCAAGTATGATTAATTGGGCAGGTAGTCCTGCCCAATTTTATTAAATTTTCAGATAAGTTGCTCTTACCTAGGACCAGGGGATTGTCCTGGATGAGAATTTCCTCAGTCTCAATGACAACACTCAGGAAACTGAACTATCATTAATCCTCCCCCACCTTACTCATTCTTTCTTTTCTTTCTTTTCTTTTCTTTCTTTCTTTCTTTCTTTCTTTCTTTCTTTCTTTCTTTCTTTCTTTCTTTCTCTTCTTCTCTCTCTCTCTTTCTTTTTTCTTAGTATCCTAATATGGAGTCTCTTTGCCTCTTGCTGCTTTCTCCAAAGAGTAAACCACTTGGTCCCTGCTGGGTAGGGGGTATTCACCAGGCTATGGAAAATGAAAGGGGATCTAGGGGATCTTACTGATTCTTCTTAAAGAGAATTTCAATGAATTCTTCTCCTTTCATCCCCACTTTGTACTACTATCTTTAGACATATTTGGTACTAATCACTGCAGAGTATTTTTGAGGTTTTGTGATGCAAATGGTTCCATTGTTGAGTTTTGTCTCTTTTGTTTTTTTTATTTGTTTAAGATTTTATTTATTTATTTGACAGAGAGAGAGCACATGGGTGCACAAACAAGGAGAGAAATAGAGGTAGAGAGAGAAGCAGACTCCCCACTAAGCAGGAAGCTCAATGTGGGGCTTGATCCCAGGGTCCTGGGATCATGACCCAAGCCAAAGGCAGATACTTAACTGACTGAGTCACCCAGGTGCCCCAAGTTTTGCCTCTTTCAGTACATTCTACTTGTCCATACATTTCTCTTATTGACCATATTCCCCAATTTAGTGGACATACTTCACCTGGTGTCAGTTCCTTACTAATAGATAGATGATAGATAAATGATAGATTAATAGAGGTAGATATATATAGATATAGATATATAGATAAAGATATAGATAGATATACAGATATATGGAGTAGAAAAGCATGCATGTTTTTAATCAGTCATTTTAAGCCAGAAAAATCTCCATGATATTCTTCTACAGGTGCAAATTTTCTATTATACTTTAAAATAATTTAGATCTATGTTAGCTCTGTTGGCAATGAAAAACATTAAAATATTTGGGGAAATTATATTCCTGTTTAAATAAATCTTAAATGGATGCAGCAAAAATTAAAAAAAAAAACACTGAATATTGTCAATAAAAATGTAGAAATAAAGTATTTTAAAATGAGATTTAAAACTAGAATGATCATAATGAGTAATAATATAATTGAAATTTACTTAGAGTTAATAAGTAAGGCACTATAATCACAAAACTCTACCTCAATTCCTTTTCTAATGGTGAGAATAAATTAAAAGAGACAGTCAGTCATGAAGCCAAAATGCTGAACAGAAACAAGGTAATGTGAAATTTAGTCTTAGATTTGTCAGTAATAGTCTTTGTGATTCTGGAAAATACACTTAATATCTGCACATTTCGGTTATGTTTTCTGTAAAATGAGTTAGATTGGAAAGTCTCTAAATTTCTGTCTAGGTGCTCATTGTTTATAACTCTAAAATATATATTCCCCATTTGAAAGATTATTTGAATATTGAAAACTAGATTTTTGTAAATATCTACTTGTTCTTAAAATACAATATTGCTTTAAATTTTAATTGCTTTTCTTTCATTCTTTCAAGATTTTACTAAATTTAAATTAATTATCATATAGTATCATATTAGTTTCAGGGGTTTAATTTAGTGATTTGTCACTTGCATATGACACCCAGTGTTCATGGAAGTGCCATCCTTAATGCCCATCACCCATTTACCTCATCAGTCTATCCAACTTCCCTCCAGCAACCTTCAGTTTGTTCCCTATACTTATGTTCACCTATAGTTATGAGTCTTTGTGGTTTGCTCCCTGTTTTTACTTTTATCTTATTTTATATTCCTTCCCTTCTCCTATGTTCATCTGTTTTATTTCTTAAGTCCCATATATGAGTGAAATCATATGGTATTTGTTTTTCTTGGACTGACATATTTTGCTTAGCATAATACACTCTAGTTCTATCCACCTCATTGCAAAGGGCAAGATTTCATTCCTTTTAATGGCTGGTAATATTCCATTGTACATGTTTGTATGTATATATTTAAACCACATATTCTTTATCTGTTCATCAGTCAATGGACATTTGGGCTCTTTCATATTTTGGTTATAGTGGATAGTGCTGCTATATACTTTGGTGTGCATGTGCCCCTCTGAATCACTATGTTTTGTTTTGTTTTGTTTTTTAAACATTTTTAAAGATTTTATTTATTTATTTGAGAGAGAGACATAGTGAGACATAGAGAGAGAGGGAAAGAGAGAGAGAGAGAGAGCATGAGCAACCCTTCAAATCACTATGTTTGTATCCTTGGATAAATACCTAGTAGTGCAATTGTTGGGTCATAGAAAACAATCAACAAAACTAAAAGGAAACCAAAGGAATGGGAGAAGATATTTGCAAATGACAGATAAAGAGCTAGTATCCAAAATCTATAAAGAATTTATCAAACTCAACATCTAAAAAATAAAAAAAAACTGGTTAAGAAATGAGCAGAAGACCTGAAAAGACATTTCTCAAAAGAAGACATACAAAAAGCTAACAGACACATGAAAAAAATGCTCAACATCACTCATCATCAGGGAAATACAAATCAAAACCACAATAAGATACCACCTCACACCTGTCAGAATGGCTAAAATTAATAACTCAGGAGACAATAAAATTTTAATTACTTTTATCACAATTTAAATATAGTAAAGAAGTACCACACTTTAAGTACTTCCTATTTATCAGACACTGGATGCTAATAGGTTTTATATTAACCTCATTCAATAATGATGGAAGTTAATTTGAGTAACTTGACCACAACTCCATATTTCATAAGTCGTATATAAACCCAAGCCTAGTTATTAATTAGAGATGGATGTGCATGTTATAATATCTTTTCTATACAGTTTTGTGGTATTTATGCATTATGCATTTATGCATCTATATTTGTGTTGGGAAACATGTAAGTTGTTTCATTTTCGTTAACAATTATTTCTCAGGGCACTTGGGTGGCTCAATCAGTTAAGCAACCAACTCTTGATTTCACCTCAGGTTATGATCTTAGGTTCATAAGCTTAAGATCCATGTTGGGCTCTGTGCTAAGTGTGTCTGCTTGTTCTTCTTCTGCTCCTGCCACCCAACTCTCTCTCAAACAAACAAATAAATAAAATAAAATATTTAAAAAACCAAAAAAGATATTTCTCATAACTGTAAAGTGATTTTTGGAAAAAATGCCTATTCTGTCTTCTGAGTGAATTTTGAAAACTACATGAATTAGTACTTTGATTGATCCTTAGAGGTAAGGATCAATGCATGTTTACTTATTTTCTTGTAAATAATAAGATAAGTAAACAAATGTTTTACACATTAGAAAAACATTTTTATATTTCTTGTCATAACCAAGAACCATCTTCTTGTTAATAAGATGGGTTTTGATGAAAATATTGATAGTAAAAGTAGCAAATTGTGAACAAGTTCTCATTTTGTTCTCTATGCATTGTCATATTAATACAATTAAGTATGTAGAAAGTATAATATTCCTATTTATAAATGAAGAAACTGTAACACAAAATGATTATACCAAATAACCTGCTCATTTTCCAAACTTAGTAAATGAAAAACTATAATTTAAGCCCTGGTCTCTCTAAACTATACTTATCAGTTAATAAAAGGTAGTGCAAAGACTTGGAAAGTAGACACTTTTTTTTTCAAAAAAACACACTAAAATAAGCCTTTGACATCAAATGAATGAAGACCATGTGCAGAAACTGTTGAGTTTCAAAATCCACCTATCACATAAGGTGTCATACAGATGAGAAGCCAAAAGGATAGTAAAATTAAATATGATTAGTCTCAGCACCTAATTTACTCAGATGAATGAATAATGTGATTAATACATTTATTTTTCTACTGAAGACAATATATGTAAAGAAAAAAAAATCAAAAATTACATATGCATAACTCTTGCCAAGTGTGGCTTGGGAATTAGCACAAGCTTGCATGGGAAAGGCTGCATAAAATTTCTGGCTCACCCTAATGTGCATGTGCTTCTTTTCTCACTGTGCTCTTGAAACCTCATGGCTTTTCTGCCATGAGGTTGCTCCCAAATGCCTCAACCAGCTGTTATTCAGCTTTGTGCTTGTGCTTGCAGAAGTTTTGTTCTGTAGCAATAGAAATTTCTTGATGTTTTAAGAATTGAAAATCAATATGATCCAAATTTAAAGACATGAGATCAAATGAATTCCTAACATGGTAGAATTGTGACAATCGATTATAGAAAAGCAAACCAAAAAAAGGGGGAGGTGGGGGAATCAGTAGCTTGATTTGCCATGGGGGATAATGTGAAATGCCCATTATCCAGTTCCAAATGGTTTAAACACATATACAGATTTTAGCAATTTAGTATGGTAAACTAGAGGGACTCTATGATGCCTGAGAAGTGCTTCTATACATGGAAAACAGTACAGAGATTTTAATGGTTTCAGAAGAATTTAAAAGAGATAAAGAACATTTTATTATACAATACATAATAGGACAACCAGACAAGTAAATAGTTGAATTGGGTATTTTTTTTAAATTCAGCTAAGTTCATAAAATGCAAAATGCTTTAACTTATAAAACTTTTAGAAAATAAAGTGCTCATACCATATAAGAGAAATTATCATGGTCCATTTTCTACATTACATAAATGTATTCAAGTGAGAAAAGCAAGCAGATATAATTTCAACTCTTCATGGAAAACTAGAAAATAGGAATCAACATAAATTAAAAGGATCATCTTAAAGATCTCTAGATGATAGCTATAATAATAATCTATAAGAGATGAAAGATGAAAAATCAGGTATGGTTTGTAATGGTTGTTGAATATCAGGGTGGTCATAACTTTTTCTGAGAGGTGAAGAGAATTCCACATTTTCTAACACTTCCAATTTTAGAATGTCTCAGAAGATGAGAAAAGAAGTGAAGAGAAGCTTTCCTAATATCAATAGGATGCTCAAAATTTCTGAAAAAGGGAAGAAAGAAAATATTGAACAATGTTAATGAAATACACACATTTCTTGTCAACAATAAATGCATAATAAGGTTTCCAAAAAGAGAAATAATCCAGTGCTATCATTCTATCACTAAGTGATAAGCAAAGGGGACTGTTAATCAACAAGAAACGTTAGTCGTTTCTCAGTGAATAAGGAATGCAATATGGACAGAACTTCACTGAGTGAGCATATTGCAAACCACAAAAATCTGGAAGCATGTACTAATTAAATAAGTGTGATAAACTATATACAACAAAAAGATGGTCCAAGCAGATTACATAGCTTGTATTCAATTCAACAGATGGCCCATGTGCCTGACCAAATTACCTAACAGCAAAAATTGTGATTTAATGAACACTGGGAGTACTGTTGGAATTTAGTTGTTCTAAAATTTATGTAACTCTGAAGTATCAACTCTATTCTACAATTCAGTAATAATTATAAACCTCAAAGCTCTTATTTGTAAGTAACATAAAAATGTATCATCTCCCATCAAAGATATAAAGAAATGTAATAAATATTGAAATAAACTGGGTAATTTTAAGAAAGAGGAAGAGTTTTATTATTTTTTTTGAAAATAACTTTATAACCCCAAATGAAGTGTTACTAAATATTCAACTAAGTAAAATTTAAAATTTTCAAATTTATTATAATAGAAAATCTTACAATTTAAACAATTATGTAATTTTTTTAAAATTTCCCCTTAATTTTAGAATTTTTATATTTTTATACTCACATAAGTACTTGTGCAAATATAACAAGAGAATACTACTCTTTAGTATAAAACAATTTTCCTTTAAGTTTCCTTTTACTAGGTTCTTTCGGGCTTTTTATGTTCCAAGTTTTTATTTAAATTCTAGTTAGTTAACAGTAGTGTATTATTAGTTTCAGGAGTAGAATTTAGTGGTTCATCACATACATATAACACCCAGTGCTCATCACAAATGCCCTCCCTAATGCCCATCACCTGTTTAGGCCATCCTCTCACACACCTCTCCTCCAATAACCCTGTTCTCTATAGTTAAGAGTCTCTTATGATTTGCCTCCCTCTCTGTCTCTCTGCCTCTTTTTTATTTTTCTGACTTCCCCTATGTTCATCTGTTTAGATTCTTAAATTACATATATAAATGAATTCATATGGTATTTGCTTTTCCCTGACTGACTTGTTTCCCTTAGCATTATACATTCTAGCTCCATTCACATCATTGCACATGGCAAAATTTAATTTTGTTTATGGCTGAGTAATATAACATTGTATATATACATCTATCTTTTTTATCCATTCACCAGTTGATGGAAAGTGGGATCTATCTATAATTTGACTATTGCTGCTATATAAACATTGGAGTTCATGGTCCTCTTCAAATCAGTTTTTTTTTTTTAATCCTTTGAGTATACACCTAATAGTACACATGCTGGCTTGTAGGATAATCATATTTTTAGCTTTTTGAGGAAGCTCCATACTCAAAAACTAAACAGATACTTCTAGATCTCGCTATCTTTATA
Source organism: Lutra lutra (assembly GCF_902655055.1). Classification (NCBI taxonomy): domain Eukaryota; kingdom Metazoa; phylum Chordata; class Mammalia; order Carnivora; family Mustelidae; genus Lutra; species Lutra lutra. The sequence continues at coordinate 27,618,848 of NC_062291.1, read as the reverse complement.
CAACAAGTAAATACAGTCATAATTTGAAAGTGGTTGGTTTTTTTTTTTTTTTGGAATTGTATTTGTAGGAAAACTTGATTGTATACGGCCGAGATACCAACAAATATCTTTTTCAAATCTACATTATACATTATTATAAATATTACCATTAACACCCCAGTGAGTTCTATCAATGAAGTTACATACATGATTCTCCAATGTATTTATTCTCACTTTCGTCTTTGGCCATATGATCTTTCATTTACTATATCAGTCTTCTCCTAAGTCTTTCAGAGGACCTGCATGTATTCATAAACTTGTCAATGTAATCACCAAGTAGCTTCTTCTACATTCTGCTTTTCCCTGATCCAAGTGAAGTTTCTTCATGTTTCCCTGATGATGATGTTCATTGTCTGGTCCACAAGTGATGTGCTCTGGATTATTGCTCTAAGATCTACCAGACATTAAGGTTCTTTACCAGTTATGAGTTAACATGCAAAATTGAGGAACTTCCTCTTACCCACTGGGCTATACTTTGTCACACAGACCCCAAAGCATCACAATTTACCATAAAACTTCCACTAGTCTTTAATTAAACATCTCGTTTATCTTGTGGAAAAACATTTGTGAAGACTCCATACAGTCCTCTGCCTTAATAAGCATAAACTTTGGCAGGAAAAGGATGAACCAATTTCTTTCTTGAGAAAGAATTAAAACATTCTAAAAGCAGCCTTGTAGAGAGTCTTTTAACATGGAAAACTAGGTATATTATCAACCTGAGCATTATTTCCCTCAGAGTCTATCAAGGTCCTCAAATTTTTTCCTTCCTAATCATAATCCTATTAAATGATCCCTTTGGTCTTATTCCCCAAACTGTAGAACATGTTGGTAGATATTAATCTGCTTGCTATTTCTAAATAATAGTTTTACAGATTCTACCATTTTCAACACACAGGTTTGTACTAAATTTCAGTCAAACTTCATGCTCAAGATATTCTTCTACCAGAAAGCTATTTATCCTTTTTATATATTATGTCACTCTACCTAATTTTGCTTGCAAGACTTTTATTCTATTTTCTTCAAATCAATTTTTCTTTGAAAATACTCTTTCCTCATCTCCATCCATGGGGGTAACCCCATGTCAGCTCTAGTAACTTGGGCCTAGCCAATGAGTGAACTCCGTTTACCCATTTCAGGGATTTGAAAACAACTCCAGAGAATGAATGAGACTCAATTCCAGCATTTATTGGAAGTTCTTGGAAGAGAAATCTCTCTTATAGTATAATCACTAGCTATAAAGCCTGTAAGGACTTGTCAGAGGCCACTCAGTTTGGATAATTGCTGCTTGACAGTGATGCTAACCTAAATGAAGGCATAGACAAGAGATGCAGGTGGGGAGATAGAAATGGGCCAAATCTTTACAACATTGTTTAACCCTGATAATCTGGCCATTACTGGAATCAAACCTACCCTTGGATTTTTCATTTATATAAGCCAAGGCATGCTGGGGTGGCTCAGTCAGTTAAGTGACAAACTCTAGATTTCAGCTTAGGTCATGATCTCAGTGTGATGGGATTGGGGCCTGCATCCAGCTCCCTGCTTGGCGAGGAATCTCTTGGAGATTCTCTCCCTCCCTCTCTTTCTGACCCTCCCCCCACTTTCAATAAGGGGCAAGAGAACTCTGTGGGCTCTTTTATAAATGTATTCATCTCATTCATGAGTGCTCCACCCTCATGACCTAATCACCTCCCAGATGCCCCACTTCCTAAAACAATCATGTTGAGGGTTAGTTTTCAACATAAGTTTTGGGGAAGTCACAAATAAGCAATCTATAGTAGTATGTATATATAAAGACAAGTGGACAAATAAGTATACTTATCATATTTAGGCATGTATATTTCTTTCTTAAGGAAACACCTTATGGATTTTTGCCATAGCAAAGAAAAAAAAGTTCTGAAATGAAAAGTTCAAAGTGTCTGTTTAAGCAAACTGAGATCATCTAAATGAGACTTGTGATCAAAAATGGAAATTATTAGTATGAATTTAAGATCTTATAGTTGATGGAAATAAACTTTTTAAGCTTGTGAAAAATTGGTGTGATCTTTTTTAATTATTATTTTTTAGAGGCACCTGGGTGGCTCAGTTGGTTGAGCGACTGCCTTCGTCTCAGGTCATGATCCCAGGGTCCTGGGATCAAGCCCCACATCGGGCTCTCTGCTCAGTGGGGAGCCTGCTTCTCCCTCTCCCTCTGCTACCTTGTCTGCTTGTGCTCTCTCTCTCTCTGTCAACTAGGTAAATAAAATCTTTTAAAAAATATTATTATTATTATTATTATTATTATTATTATTATTTTGCTAAACACAGCCTATTGGTACTGAACATGAAAACAACGAAGTGAGAATTTTCTCAGGGTAAGAAAACAGAGTTTTCTCACCTTGGAAATATCTTGTATTCTTTATGTACAAAGACAGTGACTTCAATAGCAGACTCACTTGAGATTTGCCATTAAAGCAACTGCAACTTTGGAATCTGCACTTCTCCTCACAGATAACGACATTCCAAGTTGATAGCCGCCTTCTACAATGAAGAGGCAACAAAAACTTGAAGGCAATATGTCCTTAGTTCTTCAAGGAATATTTGCAGTAGAATTTTTTAAAATTTGTAATGTGAAGTTAATAATGAAAAAAAAAAACACCTACTCCTAGTGACCATTTCTAAAAATGCAAATTCATTGTGAAAGAAAAAAAAATTAATTTCACCCTGTTTTTTCTATTAAAAAAGAGAAAGTAAAAAATATATGCAAATTAATAGGAAGCAATGTTAAATTTATCTCCACCGTCATGTATAAATAATATCAGATGTCATAAAATATTAGGGAACTGCTAAGAGCACTATAGCTAATAGCAAAGTATATTTTATTATGCAGAAAAATGCTGAGCACAGAATTGAAAAGCAGAATATATCAGTCAAGAGTTTATGTTCCAGACTCAGACTTTCTGGGTTTGAATTACATTTTTACCACTTCTATCATTGTTATTTAAGCATCTGTACATCTAGTTTCTTTATTGTTGGAACAAGATAATAATAGCCCTACTATCAATGATTATTTTGAGTATTTAATGATTTAGTACATGCAAAATGCTTAGAATAGTGCTGGACAGATAACATAACATCCTTAAATGCTGATGATAGGTCAAGTGATAAAGATACACTGTACTATAGAATTCTTTCCCCATGTATGTATAATTACGCAGAAACAAAGAGAAAAGGATATAAAGGAAAGGAAATACTTAAACTAGGTACAACTTCTGCATTGATAGTCTTTGAATTTTTTTGTTTTCTGCTTCCCCACCAAAAAAGAAATAAATTAGAGACAAAGCACACACATATAGAGACACATAGAGACAGGGACAGAGACAAAATGAGAGAGAGAGAGAGAGAAAGGTCACATATATAAATTATATTTATTTAATTACTAGGCTTTTAAAAAAAAGATTTTATTTATTTATTTGAGAGACAGTGCATCGGAGCAGAGGAGCAAGAGGTAGAGGGTGATGAAGAGGGAGAAGCAGACCCTCCACTGAGCAGGGAGCCTGAGGGGGGGGCTTGATCCCAGAACCCCAAGAGATCATGACCCAAGCCAAAAACAGATGCTTAACCAACTGAGCCACCCAGGTGCCCCAACAATAGGCTTCTTTCTTTTTGTTTAAGATTTTATTTGTTTATTTGACAGAGAGACAGCAAGAGAGGGAGCACAAGCAGGGGGAGTGGGAGAGGGAGAAGCAGGTTTTCTGCTAAACAGGGATCCTGATGCAGACTTGATGCAGACGCTTAATGACTGAGCCACCCAGGCACCCCCCCCAATAGACTTCTTAATTATCATAGGCAACTGAAACAGTTCACTTATTTGGCAAATCCATAAACTTCATGTATTTACATTTTCACTGTTTTTAAACATAATATCAATTATTAGATTTCTTAGAATAAAAATTTAACAGGTTTCCCTCACTAGTAACTACACCCACTCTTCTTCCATGAGCTTTTGAGAGTCATGAAGCCTGTAATGTACATTCCAGGTAGATATTCATATGCAGCCTGCAGACAAAGTTCATGTTGAATTTCCATTTCCTGGAAACCTCATATTACACATTCGACACCCATCCCATTTCATTTCTTTCTAAAAGAAATAATGAGCATATTCCAGACAAAGGTGGAGTTTCTCTAGCATTATTGGCAGCCACTTTTCAGAATGGCACTTTCACTGAAATAGACTCTTCTAAGGACAAATTTTTAGAATATTATGGTTATTCTTTGTACAACTTATGAGATCAGAGTAGATATTTACTAAATGATATATATGTCAAACAGAATTGATATTATTTCTGTGACTCCTTAGACAGTTTAGAGGCAAGTTTCCTATTCAGCCTGAAATTTGCCTTAAATCAGCCACTGATACCCCCCTAAACTTGACAGAACACCAAAGGCTGCATGTGCATGTTTCTGACTAACTCCATAGAGATGCCAGAGAGGCTAATAAGGAGAGAAGTCAAATGACCATAATTCAGGACTCACAATGCTAACTTATTTCTAAAACCCCATGGAATAAATACCAATGATGCAGAATATTCTACAAATTGGAGACAAAATTCCACTTTTTCTCATGAACATGTTTAAAGAGAAACAATTTTATAACACAATCAAATGTTGACTTCCTCATCATATAGCGAATCAGTAACACCATAACCTGTCACCCTGAAGTAGGTAACTAAAGCCAGTGAAACCTAAGCACTCAGTAAATCAGGCAATGCTAGAAAATAATTGAGGCAGCTGAAAAATATGTACTATTATCAAGGACTGTATGGTATGCATCTTCACATTCGTATTTTGCAATAATTTCAGTGCATTTTTCATGAAATGATACCCTTACTCTTCAAACACTATAGATATTTACAGTCACTGAAGCATAAAGTGTGAACAACTTACAATGAAATTAAAAATGTAAAGAATCTTGTAAAGGTGTGGCCTCAAGTTTATATCACTTTTATCAAACATTTCATAAGAATCAAAAATACTTTTTTTCATAATATCATACTTAATTTCATAGTCAGGAAAAACGTTTTAAATACAATTCTATAGTAAGATATGTGCAGTTTGTTTTTCCTTTTTAAAATATGTTTACTCCAATTATTGAACACTTGTGTAACCACATTCAAGTTGTACTTACTTCTGGAAGAAAGCATCTCTACTGTTAAAATTTAAATGACAACGTTTTCAAGTTCATGTTCCCAATGTTGAAGGCCATTCTCTTCCTGGAGATTTTCTTAAAAATGAAACCTACTCACTTCACACCTGTTAGAATGGCTAAAATAAAAAATACAAGAAACAACAAATGTTGGCAAATATGTGGAGAAAGGGAATCTTCATGCCCTCTTGATGGGAATGCAAACTGGTACAGCCACTGTGCAAAACAGTATGGAGGTTCCTCAAAAATTAAAAATAGAACTTCTCTAAATTCCAGTAATCTTCACTACTGGGTTTTTAATCCAAGAATACTAAAACACTAATTTGGAAGGATATATGCACCCCATGTTTATTGGAGCATTATCTATAATAAACAAATTATGTAAACAGCCCAAGTGTCCATCAGAGTGGATGAATGGATAAAGAAGAGATGGCATATAGACATGATAGAATATTACTCAGACCAAAAAAAAAAAAAAAAAAAAAAGAATGAAATCTTGCCACTTGCAATAACAGGGATGGAGCTACAGAGTATAATGGTAAGCAAAATAAGTCAGTCAGAGAAGGAAAAATACCATATGATTTTGCTTTTAGGTGGAATTTTAAAAACAAAACAAATGATCTAAGGAGAAACAAGAAGTAAACAACAACAAAAAAATTAACTAGGGAGAAGAAACAAGAGGAGAGGTGAGTGGAAGATGGGTGAAGTAGGTGAAGGGAATTCAAAGTACTCCTGCCATGATAAGCATTGAGTAATATATAGAATTGTTGAAACACTATATTGTACACCTAAAACTAATATTACATAGTATATGAAATATACTAGAAATAAAATAAGTAAGTAAAATAAAATAAACAATGAAACTTACTTTCGATATAGGAATTACTATTCTCTCAAGTAAATCTAAAATGTAATAATGGATGCTCAAGTCTTATGTATTTTTTAAATATATTATTATTTTATGTTATTGATTTATTTTAGAGAGAAAGCAGGGAGAAGGGCAGAGGGAAAAGGAGAGAGAAAATCTCAAGCAGACTCTGCCCTGAGTATGGAGCCTAATGCAGGACTCAGTCTTACAACACTGAAATCATGATCTGAGCCAAAATAAGAGTGGATGCCTAACTAGCCAAGCCACTCAGGTACCCCCCCCAGTGTTATATATTAAACATAATACATAATGTGTCAATATGGCTCCAACCTTACTAGGAATAGCCACTAGTTTTCTTTATGAAATATGATATGAGTCTTCTCCTAATTCACTGTTCATTGTTTTTTATGAATCATTTGTGATTGACACCATGACTATGATAAAGTAGCTGGTGGAACTTTAATGTTTTTATGTTGATTTTTCAACATTCTTGAAATAAATAAAAAGCACCTAATGAGAAAGGAAACTATCTCCATCAATCATTATCTATCATCAATAAACTAGCGTATCAGGCTTGCTTTGATTGGATTTTGTTGGCATGAAGAAGCTGGAGGTGGGCTAACTAGAATTGGGGTGTCTTGGGTGATTGATTAATTTGCAGAATATATTTGGCTTTCTCAGGTTAGTCATTAGTTAAAAGTGGGGAAGCTGGTCAAGTTCTGACAATTCTAGGTCAACTGCTGCCCATGTTGTGTTTGAGCTTCCTAGGCTGGTTATTTAGAAATTCTGGCTCAGATTTCCAGGCTAGTTGTTGCAGAAGATATAGGTCAGAGCTCTATTGTTTTATATGGTCTGATCATTGGGCATTTGTATATATAGTAACTCAACATTTATTGAATCATAAGTCACTTATATCAATTGAGGTAAAGTTTCTTTTTGAGGACTTGTAATGAGTGCTATTTAAGTTTTTAATTTTTATCTTTAAAAGAAAATACAACGTATATTCCTTAGCACTATGTAGAAATCAATTAAACCCCACGACCAAGCTATGGTGTACTATTACACTAATTTTGCAGTTAACGCTAAATCACAATGGAAGCCATGGCCAGTGTCTTCAGAGGAATCAGCAGAGTAGGATTGAAGTAACTTTTGTTAACTTTTGTTCGAGATTTGCAAAGCCACTCTTTAAAAGTTGATGTACCCAAATAAATATTCTCCCTTTTTGATCTTCTTTAAAGTTAAGATGAGAAAATTTCAACAATTATATATACACAATATCTAAAGACCAGAATTCCGTGATATTTCAAGGGGGTTTAGGACAATCATAACATTGGCCATCTACTAGCTCAGAGAATTAATATTCATTGGAATTATAAGAAGCTATTCTATATGTTTACTCTATAATAATTTACTTGGCATTTGGCAAGAAATGTCGAAATAAAATAATCTAGAATGATAAGAACAGTTATTTTTATTGTCCTTACTTTTCACAATGGATATGTGCTAAATGTATAATCAGAATAAAAAGTATATGCAATATAGAGATGAAGCATATTTTATTTGTTTTACATATTCATTTTCATTTCTATTATGGCTCAAAATCAATGTGATTTGTAATATGCATGGAAAAAGACTTGTCACTGAAATAGAAAACATCTGGCAATAGCAAATAAAAACAAGCTCTTTTAAGTATCTAAATATGATTTGCTTGCACAGAGGACAGAACTGGAAAATATCCACTAAAAATATTCCACTATTGACAATGGAAACATCACAATAATCTCTAATTATTCACCAAAATGCCTTTTTTAATTGGATAACTCCAAGAATTCTACTCTGTGGGATGTCACCAAGGAGAAAATAGGAGGAATCCTGGGTCATGGAGATCAGGACATGAAATGATTATTCAAGGATTTCAACATTTAGTATATTAAGTTCTGTAACAAAACACTTATGCTACATAACACTGGGAATGAAGTAAAAATGCCACTAAAAATATGTGGTATAATGTTCCTTCCTTCCTTCCCTCCTCTACCTCTCCCAATCCTCCTTCTTTCCTCACCTATGAGGTACCAAGCACTATTTTAGGCCTTTGAGACACACTTGGGTGAAACACACAAAACAACCTGTCCTTATGGAAATGATACACAAGTTATTAAATATGTGGTTTCAGACCTAATTCAGCCTACTGACTTTGTAAATTAACACTTCTAATGACTTTAGCAAAATTTCTTAAATTTCTGAAACACAATTTCTTCACTTATAAAAGGTACACCAAAATGACACCACTTTTTAGAGATAATATAAATATATTACTTACTGTTTGTGTTAAGACTCTTGCTTAATGACCTAACATAATCCATCATGAAGAATGTTCCCTATGCATCTGAGAAGAATGTATATTCTGTTGCTATTGGATGGACTATTCAACATATGTGTTAGGTCCATTTGACCTAAAGTATACTTCAAGTCCCTTATTTCCTTATTGATTTTCTGTCTGGATGATCTATCCATTGTTGAAAGTGGGGTATTGAAAACTCCAGATATTATTGTATTGCTATCTATTTTTACCTTCAGGTCTGTTAATATTTGATTAATATATTTAGATTCTACAAACATACATAAATATATAATTATTATATTCTCTTGGTGAAATGACACATTTATCATTATATAATGACCTTTTTGTTACAGCTTTTGATTTAAATTCTATTTTGTCTGACATAAGTATAGCTATCCCTGCTCTCTTTTGGTTTTCATTTGTATAAATTTTTTTTATCCTTTTTTATCTTTTCACTCTAGCTTTTGTGTATCTGTAAAGCTCAAGTGAGCCTCTTGTAGGCAGTATGTAGTTAAATTTTATTATTTTTTTTCCCATTCAGTTAAATGTCTTTTGATTGAAGAATGAAGCTCTTTATATTTAAAGTAACTATTGATAGGTAAGGATATACTTTTACCATTTTGTTAATTGTTCTGGCTGTTTTGTAGTTTCCTTGTTCCTTTCTTCCTTTGTGATTTGTTGTCTTCCTTTGTGATTTGATGATTTTCTATAGTGGTATGCTTTGATTCTTTCTCTAGTTTTTGTGTATTTACTATAGAGATAACAATATATTCTAAGCTGACAACACTTTAACTTCTATTGCATACAAAAACTATCCTTTCCTCATATCTCATGTTTTTGAGATTACATTTTACATTTTTATATTGTGTATCTATGAAGTAAGTATTATAGCTAGTCAATTTAAACACTTGTTTCTTAATCTTTATATGAAAGTGACTTACATGCCACCATTACAGTATGAAAATATTCTGAATTTGACTATATACTAACCTTTACCACTGAGCTTCATCCTTTGATGTTTTTCTGTCGCTAGTTCACATCCTTTCATTTGAGCTTGAGGAATTCCTTTCAGCATTTCTTATATAAAATGTCTAGTGGGGTTGAATTCCTTCAGTTTTATTTGAGGAAACCTTTATCTCTTCTTCATTTCAGAAGAACAGCTTTAACAAGTAAAATATTCTTGGTGATAGGATTTGTTTTTCTTCCTTTCAGCACTTTGAATATATTCCAACTCTCTCCTGGCCTCAAGGTTTCTGCTGAGAAATTGTCTTATAGACTTACGGAGTTAACTTTGAATGAAATAGGTTTCTCCTCTCTTGCTGCTTTAAAACTATTTGTTTTTTTATTTTTGACAGTTTTATTAAAATGTGTGTCAATGAAGTCCTCTTTGGGTTGAATCTGACCTATGAGCTTCATGTACCTGGATGTTCATATCTCTGCCCAGGTTTGAGAAATTTTCAGACATTATTTCTTTAAAGAAGCTTTCTGCCTATGTCCATCTTTCTTTTCCTTCTGGGACTTCTGTAATGTGAATTTTGTTTCAGTTGATGGTGTCTCATAATTCACATAGGGTTTCTTGATTCTTCCTTTCTCCTTTGATTAGATAATTTCAAATGACTTGTCTTCAAGTTCAGAGATTCTTCTGCTTGACCAAGGATGCTGTCAATGCTGTTTATCACCTTTTTTTCATTTTATTCATTGTATTCTTCACCTTCTAGAATATGCTTAATTTTTAAAAATTATTTTTATGTTTCTATTGAATCTCCCATATTTTGTTTATGTATTAATTCCTTGATTATATTTGTTTGTTCATATATGTTCTTTTTTAGGTCATTGAGCTTCCTTAGAACAATTATTTTGAATTATTTCTCAAGCAGACATAGAGTTCTATTTCTTTAGGGCCAGTTACTGGAAAGTTATTGCATTCCCTTGATCTGCCATGTTTCCTTGATTTTTCAGTTTCCTTGAACTTTTGAATGACTGTCTCATCATTTGAAGAAGTAGTTAGCTCTTGTAGTCTTTACTGATTGGTTTTGAAGAATAGATACCTTTACCTGTCCATCTGGCTAAGGATTTTGAGGTCCTCTCAAAACTTTTCAATAGATGCATCCACTCCACAATTCTTTTTCTCTTCTGGGAGGGAATTCTTAAGATTTTATGACTTCACTTGGTCCCACAGAGCCAAGTCAGGTGCTAACAGCCTCCTGTTTGTTTTCCCAAGAGAAATGCCCTGAAATGTTTAAGTGCGTGAACCTTCTCTCAATGCTGCATGATCTGGCTAGCTTTCTGTATTTGCCCATGCCCACTAACTGACCAGTAATGTTTGTTCTCACTGTCTGTGGGAACATGTTGAGAGCTAGCAACAGTCCTAAAACAACAACGTGTCAAAGAAGAAATCAAAAGAGAAATTAAAAAGTATCTTGAGATGAACAAAACTGGAAACACAATTGACTGAAAATTATGGAATGCCGTAAAAGTAGTTCTAACATGGAAGCTGCAGAGACAATACCTGTGTTTAAATGCCTACTCTTAGAATTACTGAACACTTTCAGTGAAGTTGTAGGATACACAATCAAAATACAAAAATTAGCCAAATGTCTACACTAATAATGAACTGTCTGAAAAAAGAAATTAAGAAAATCTCATTTACAATAGCATCAAAACCAAAAACTAAATAAATTATTTAACCAAAGAGGTAACTATAAGACGTTGATGAAACAAATTGAAGAAAGCACAATTAATGGAATGATAATCTCACTCATGGATTGGAAGAATTAATATAGTTAAAATATCCACACTACCCAAAATTATCTACTGACTTAATACAATTCCTGTCAACATTCCAATGTCATAGAAATAGAAATAGAAAAAAAATTATAAAATTATCTAGAATCACAAAAATCTCAAATAGCCAAAATAATCTTGAGAAAGAACAGAGCTAGAGGATCTACTTCCTGACTTCAAGCTATATTATAAAGCTATAATAATAATAATAATAATAAAAATTATGCTGAGTAAAATAGCTCAAGCAAAGAGAGTTAATTATCATATGGTTTCACTTAATTGCAGAGCATAAGGAATAACATGGAGGACAATGGGAGATGGAGAGGAGAAGTGAGTTGGGGGAAATCAGAGGGGGAAACAAACCATGAGAGACTGTGGACTCTGAGAAACAAACTGAGGGGTTTGGAGGGGAGGAGGTTGGAGGGTTGGGTGGGCCTGGTGGTGGGTACTAAGGAGGGCACATATTGCATGGAGCATTGGGTGTGGTGTATAAACAATGAATTCTGGAACACTGAAAAGAAATTTAAAAAAATCAAAAATAAGTAAAATAGAGTTTTCAAACATGAAACTTAAGCATGAGCAAAATTAAACAGATTATTTTTTACTGTTGCATATTAAACTTTATTTTCCTGCATATCCTTATGATATAGGTATGAACATTCACACATAATTTGTTAGATATTTAATGTTACAAGTACCATAATGTATTGTTCAACTTGGAAGTTAAAAATGGTTAATGGTGTGTGTGTCTTTATCAGAAAGAGCATGCTATCCATATAAAAGTGATTAAAGAGAGGCTAACAACAGAAGAAAAAAATATATAATGACACGGCATAAAAACAAATATAAAGACAAATAGAACAAAGTAGAGAGCCTAGAAATAAATCTACATAATTGAGTCAGTTGATCTTCAACGAATGTGCCAAGAACACACAATGCATAGCGGACAGTCTCTTCAATAAATGGTGTCAGAAAAAAGTAGAAATTCACATGCAAAAGATAGAAACTGGATTCCTATCTTACACTGCTCACAAAAATTAATCCTAAATGTATTAAAGACTTAATAATAAGACCAGAAACCATAAAAGTCCTAGAGAAAAAAACGTAGGGAAAACTTCTTTGACACTAGTTTTGGCAATGATGTTTTTTGGATATGACATCAAAAGCACAGGAAAAAATTAATAAGTGGGACTATATCAAACTAAAAAACTACATCAGTAGTGGAAGCAATCAATAAAATAAAAAGGCAATCTATAAAATGGGGAAAATATCTGTAAATCATTTATCTGTTAACAGGTTAAGACTACAATATATAAGGAACTCATAGAACTCAATAACAGAAATCAAATATTCCATTAAAAAAAAAGGACCTGAAAAGATATTTCTTTTCAAACAGGCTTACAAATGGCCAGCAGCTATATTTAAAGGTGTTTAACACCACTAATCATCAGAAAAATATAAAATGGAAACAATGAGCTATTACCTATGTCTGTTTGGATGGATGCTTACTATCAAAAAGACAAGAGATAACAGATGCTGGCAAGAATACAGAAAAAGAAACTCTTGTACAGCGCTGGTGAGAATGTAAATTACTACAGTAATTATGGAAAATACTATAGAGTTTCCTCAAAAAGTTGAAAATAGAACTACCTTATGGTCCAGGAATCCCACTTCTATATCTAAAGGAAATATCTAAAGGAAATAGGTATATATCTAAAGGAAGTGATACAGTACCCCCAAAGAGATATCTGTACTCCTATGTTCATTGTGGCATCCTTCACAATAGACGAGATATGGAAACAACCTATGTATCCATGAATGACTACATGTAATCTCATATATATATATATATATATATATATATATATATATATATATATTCATATATGGAATTGTGGTAAGTAAAATATGCTAGACATATACTGTATGATATCACATATAAACGGAATTTTTAAAAAAGTGGAGTTCATAGAAACAGACAGTAGAATGGAAGTTGTCAGAGACTGGAAGATGGGGCAAATTGGAAATGGGGAGATATTAATGAAATGGTACAAACTTCCTGTTATTAGATATATACCTTCTGAGGATCTCATGTACAGCATGGTAACTATAGTTAATAATATGTGTTGCATACTTAAAATTAGTTAAGAGAGTAGATTTAAGCATTCTAACCACACTCACACACAAAAGATAACTATGTGAGGTTATGGATGTGTTAATTAACTTAATTGTAGTAAATATTTCATAGTATATATGTGTATCAAATTATCACCTTGTATATTTTAAATATCTTTTTGTTGTTGTTAATTATACCTCAGTGAAACTGGAAGGGAAAAAAGACTTGCTTATGCTTCTTCAAAGGATAAGAACACAGGCTCTTTAATCACTTCTTTTTTTTTTTTTTAAAGATTTTACTTATTTATTTGACAGACAGAGATCACAAGTAGGCAGAGAGAGAGAGACGGGGAAGCAGGCTCCCCGCTGAGCAAAGAGCCCGATGCGGGGCTCGATCCCAGGACCCCAGGATCATGACCTGAGCCGAAGGCAGAGGCTTTAACCCACTGAGCCACCCAGGTGCCCCTAATCACTTCTTTTGTTCTTTTCACTGAATATTGAAAAAATAAACAAACAATAAAAAAATCTTTAAACAAATCTTAACCCGAAGTTAAAAAATATATTTTCCAAGTTGACCAAATTACTCATTTTTTAATAGGAATCTGACCTTGTTGCAAAGGGAAGCACATCCACTATGAGATCTCTTTTTGATAACTCATTTTTAGTGTGTTTTATGAATATCATATGACTGTGGATTATATAAAAGAAAAAGAAAAAGTTCTTTCACCACAGAAAGTTTAAGAAGCATTTACATAATGAGTCAGTCCACAGTTCTGAAGGTGATCACTTGGTATTTCTATATCTTATCTTTCAGTATATTTGTTGACCTCACTGGGAACAAACTCATTAAGGGTGCCAAATGACCAAGAACACAATGAAAGAATGCTACCTCATGCTACCTCAGACATACAAAGATGAAACAGTGCGGGCAAGCTTCTAGGTGTTATTGGTAAACTGCAGAAACTCAAGTCCCTGTTGAATCATTTGTGGCTTCCTTTTAGAACCATGGTTCTCAAGCAGGGCAATTTTGCATCCCAGGAGAATTTGGCAATATTTGGAGTCATTTTTTATTGCCACTACGACATTTTCAAGCATCCTTGAAGACAAGGATGCTTCTAAATATCCTACAGTGCACAGGAAAGACCACCATCCCCTAACAAAGAATTATTCAGCTCAAATTGTCAGTAGTGCTGATGGATAAATCCCATTGTAGAGTAATATGACAGTAACAGAAAAGAAACTTTACGCAGAACCTGAGCTAAATATTCATTTTATAACATCGAATGTGCAGATTTTCTCATCTATCCATTTTCTCTTATTCAGCCATGGTTTTATTCATAAATAATAGCCACTGTGACACTTCATTGTGACATAGCAATAAGACAAAATTTATATAATCCTCTAGCACTTTCTATGATTAACTAAAAAATAAACAATGAATATATTAACAAGTCATCATTTTTGAACTACATGTGTCTGTGAGAGTTGATACTCAAATAGCTTATAATATTTTGATTTATAAGGAGTATATATTTGGTCTACAACCCCTTTTCTGACACGGAACTCCTAAAAGTCTTGGAATTTTCTAAGAGAGTGATAGAGGTGTTTGTATTATGCAATTGAGGTGACTTTTTGGAAAGCACCTTAGGATCTGGGTGATTGCTAGTGGAACCAACCATGTGACTGGAGGATTGAAACTTTCAGCCGCACCACTCAACTTCTGGGGAAGGGAGAACGGTGAGAGATTGGGTTCAGTTGCCAATAGTCAATGATTTAATCAATCATGCCAAATAATAAAGCCTCCATAAAAAACCAAAAGGATGTGTTCAGTTAACATGGATGGTTAACACATGTGGAGGTGCTGGGAAAGTGGCATCAGGGGAGGGAATGGAAGTTTTGCACCCTTTCTTCATACTTTGCCCTAAAATCTCGTTCATCTGATTGTTTCTTAGTTATATCCTTTTATAATAACTAGTATTATGGCAATTAAAATGTTTCTTTGAGTTCTATGAGCCACTGTAGCAAATTAATTGAAGAAAAAGTGAGGAGGTCGTTGGACTTTCCAATATATAGTTAGTCAAAAGCACAAGTGACAATGTGGACTGTAAACTAATCTTAGAAGAGACAGAGGACAGTCTTGTTGGACTGAACCTTTAAGTTGTGGAAACTGACACTACCTCCAGGTCAGAATAGTGTCAAAACTGAATTAAATTGAATTGGTGATGTGGAACATGTTGGCATTGTGGGCAGAATTTTAGAGTTCTTTCTAACAATTGGTTCACAGAAAAAGAGACAATCATCTGTGACATTTTATTATTTTCTTAAAGGTTTTATTTATTCATTTGACAGAGAGAGAGATCACAAGCAGGCAGAGAGAGAGGAGGAAGCAGGCTGCCTGTTGAGGAGGGAGACCAATGTGGGGCTCGATCCCAGGACATTGGGATCATGACATGAGCTGAAGACAGAGGCTTAACCCACTGAGCCACCCAGGTGCCCCTGTGACATTTTAAAACTAGGATAACCAAAGATCCCCCAAAATTCAGTAAACTTTTCCCTTAATATGTATTTTTCTCTCCTTAATATTTGGTTATAGAAAGAGGGTGTGATAATAAAAGAGCAATAAAACAGGGGCGCCTGGGTGGCTCAGTGGGTTAAGCCACTGCCTTCGGCTCAGGTCATGATCTCAGGGTCCTGGGATCGAGTCCCGTATCGGGCTCTCAGCTCAGCAGGGAGCCTGCTTCCCTCTCTCTCTCTCTCTGCCTGCCTCTCCGTCTACTTGTGATCTCTCTCTGTCAAATAAATAAATAAAATCTTTAAAAAAAAAAACAATAAAACACACTGGAGAAAGTTGAAAAAATGTGTTGATAAAGAAGCGAAGTAAGAAATCATTTAGCATTTGCTAAACAATTGGCTTTGACTTACTTCAAAATGTAAATAAGGCAGGAAGCTTCAACTTCCATCAGTGAAGCTTCCAACAGTGACACACTTTTTAAAATATCATAATAAAAATTTTCAGTAGAGTGCAAAAAAGAGTGAAAAATAATGTTATCATTGATAGCATACCTTGGTAATAAGCTCTGATAAACTCAGAATAATTTCAAATACACAAATTTCAAATAGATTATATTCTGAATCACGCAAAAATAAGTAAATCTGAAGTTATTTCTTTTTTTGCAAAGATACTTAAATTCTCATGTATTTTGTTTACTTGACAATTATCTTCGTTTTTTTCATCTTATACTATTCATTGAAAATTGCCTTTACTGAAAATACAAATACTGTTTACCGAAACATGTAAATGAACTACCAGCAGAAAAGAAATTGTTTAAACTTTACAGACCAAGTTTCCTTACGAAGACAAACTATTCAATAGCCTTTATAGTATATAAATTCTCCTTGTGGAAAATTAATTATTGTGAGTCCTGTTTAAGTTTATTCTGTGAATAATAACATTAGTCAGTATCTAAATGGCAGGATACAGGTTATAGTAAGCAGTAACAAAAATCCTTAGAAATTTACATTCTGTACACATGTCAGGAATAAAAAACATGATTTAATGTTGCTCTAGATAGTACTTACCTGGTAATTTTTAATTACAAGGGAATGATTTTAAATGTATTTTGGACTCCAGCTCTCTCTCTCTCTCTTGCCATATATATAACACAAAAACTCAGCAATATCATTTACCAAGTATTTCTGTTTATCAAGTGCTATGCTAGCTTTTTCTCAGTGCATTATTTCATTTAACACTTTAATACATGATCTCTACTCCTAACATCTGTATAAAAAATAGTTACTGCTCTCATCTTTAGCATATAAATAAGAAAAGTAACGTTGGAAAATAACTTTCCAAAGATCACATAGTTCTTACATGACAAAGATGTGTATGGAAGAATCTTTGGAAGAACAAGAGCAGCCACCTTGACACAAAATGCAATGTGGAACCAGTGTTATTTGTTACCATAGACTGGGTAGCTTAAACCAAAGAAATCTGGGATGCCCAGTTGGCTCAGTCAATTAAGTGTCTGCCTTTTGCTCAAGTCATGATCCTGGGATGCTGGGGTCCTCAGATCCAGTCCCGCATCAAGCTCCTTGCTCAGGAAAGAACTTGCTTCTGCCTGCTGCTCCCCTGCTTGTGCTGTCTCTCTGACAAAAATATAAATATATATATATATATATATATATATATATATATATATATATATATATTTTAATTCTCTAAACTACAGAAATCTATTTTAATAATTATGGAGGCTAAGAAGTTTGAGATAAGGGTGCAGTAAGGTCAGATCTTGATAAGAGCCCTCTTTCTGGTTTGCATATGGCTGTCTTCTCATTCTGTTTTTACATGGTGGGGAGAGCACATTCTGGGTTTGCTTTCTCTTCTTATAAAAACACTAATCCAGCAGTCTGGAAATTCTGCATACTGTTTGATCCCAATTTTCCCACCCATGCTGGAAAAGGTAAAACTATTGAAATGGTAAAATGATTGGTGGTTGCCTGGGGGTGAGGGAACGAATAGGTTGAGTGCATATTTAGGGCAATAAATCTATTCTATCTGATAGTGTGATAGTGGATACATGTCATTATACATTTGTCAAAATAAATAGAACTGTACAACCTAAAAAGTGAACTCTAATGTAAACTATGGACATTGGCTAATGATAATGTATCAGTAGTAGTCCATCATTTAAAATAAATGTACTACACTAAAAAAAAAAAAGAAAGAAAGAAACTAATCCTATCTTAGAGGCTACACCATCATAACCTCATCTAAACCCAATTACCCCTTAAAGGTTCCACCTTCAAATATTATCACATTAGGGGTTACAGTTTCAACACATAAATTTGAGGGAGATACAAACATGTAGTTCATAACAAATATAGAATAAGATTGCTAACATATATAATATATAATACAGTTAGACAGAGCATAAACATAAAAATAAATCTTCCTAAAATATTAAATGATGGAGGAAAGAAGATAGATGTAAAACGAAAAGGTTGGTCGTGACCATTGATAATAATTTATGTTGGAATTTCTATACACAGGCAGATGATATAATTTTGCTACTTGCCCTACTTTATACAAATTTAAAACTTTTCTTAAAATCATATTTTAAAACTTAAAAAAAAAACTATGAGAAGCAGTCAAAGCAGTACCAGAGGAAGTAATATAGCCTAAAATATATATACATAAGAAAAGAAAGTATTATGTAAAGAGTGTCCCTATTAAAACTTAGAAAAAGAGCAACAAACAAACTCCGAAGAAAATACAAGAAGAAAAAATGATATAGATCAGAATTTAATAATATAAAATAGAAGCAATAATAAAGAGAATTAAAAAGACAGATTATTTTTTTAATCTAATAAATTGATTAGTTTCTAGTAAGATTGATGAATCAAACATGAGAAAAATCTTGAATCGTGAATATCAATGTCAAGAATAAATAAGGCATTACAACAGAGTCTATATTATTACAAAAAATTAAAAAATAAAATTATAAAAATATGCTAAAATGTTTAGAAACTTTAGATTAAATGGGAGACTCCCTAGAAAAATACAACCTATCACATATGACACAAGAAGAAAGAAGTCCTGAATATTGTATATTATTTTGAATATTTAATACATAATTTCAAGGTTTCCAAATGTTTTCCTGAAGAATTATACCAATTATTTAAGAAAGAATTACAGTCAATCTTACAGACAATTTTTCAAAGAATTGATTAATTGGGAAGAACAATTGACTTGTATCATGAACTCAGCATAACCTTTATGCCAAATAGAGTTTAAAGAGAATAGAAAATTATTAGTCTCTTTCTTAATGAATATTGAAGCAAAAATCATAATTTTAAGAAGATATTGAAAAAATAATAAAAAATAAACAGCATCTTCAATTTATTCAAGGACTATATGTTTCATTTGTTAATCAAAAATCAGTCTTTATAGGGCACCAGGTGGCTCAGATGGGTTAAGTGTCTGCCTTTGGCTTAAATGATGATCTGGGGGTCTTGGGATCGAGTCCCACATCAGGTTCCCTGCTCAGTGGGGAGCTGGCTTCTCCCTCTGTCTCTCTCTGTCTCTCATGAATAAATAAATAAAATTTTTTAAAAATCAGTCATTATAATTTGCCCTATCAAAAGGTTAAAGAAAAAAACATATTTTTTCAATAGATACAAATATACCTATATTTGGTATATGTATGGTATATTTGGTATATACATGGTAAAATTCAACATCCTTTTGTAATGACACAAAACTCAGAATAGAAATGAATTTCCTTGATGTGGTAAAGCATATTTTCACAAACTATACATCAAGTTCCCTACAGTGAAGCAGAAAGTGTTTTTTTTTTACATTTCTGGCATCTTACCAGGTCAGATAAAATCAGCTTGATTTTCCATTTCCAGCATTGGCATTCTGTAGCCTGAGGAGTCTTCTCCTGCTCCAGGAGCCAACTTTGTTGCCCCTGTGGTAGACCAGATGTTCTAGGGAATAAACAGGCTTTAGGAGTTCCTTTCCCCATGCTGACAGGAGTTGGTGCACACATATCTCACCATAGGCACCTGGCTGTTCTGTGGATAACTGCCAAGTTGCATGTCTTCTACTGCCTACTAGAGCATCTTTCCAGTGAAAAAGTTCCAGGAGCCCACATAGACATTGGCATCCCTTATTGGCTATTTTCCCTTTCCTTTCTTTTCTCATTTCCTTAGTAAGCTATTTGCACTAGATTCCTCATCTCAGTATCTACATCTAGGGGAATTCAAATGAACTTATAATGTACTTTTTGCAGTTCTGTTTATTTGATAATAATAAATTCCTTTCTAAAAATAATTTTTGCCCTGGTTTTTTTCCTGCTAGATTTCTCTATTTATTAAAAAAAAATATGATGCCTAATATTTTGTTTGAAGGAATTTAGAGATTATAAACAAACCACTCAATATAAAAACAACCCATTTTTAAAAATATTTTATTTAATTATTTGACAGAGAGGGAAGTAGACAGAGAGGCAGGCAGAGAGAGGGGGAAACACGCACCCCAATGAGCAGAGAGCCTGATGCGGGGCTTGGTCCCAGGACCCTGAGATCATGACCTGAGCTGAAGGCACTGGCCAAACCCACTGAGCCACCCAGGCACCCTAAGAACAACCCATTATAGTTTCACTCATTTAGGTTAAACAAAAGTGCACTTTGCTTGAGCATAACAGTTAATTGTCAAGGTCAAATCTTTCGTTAATCACAGGAATATAATTCAACATTTTCACAGGTAAGTCTGAATATACAAGCTAGTATGAGCAGGCTTTTTTTTAATATATCAGAGACTATTTCTGATTCAAATTTCAGAGTAGGTATAAAACACACTAAAGAATATTATGGTAATGAAGGTGTTTTTTCCCTCCTACATCTTTTTTTTTTTTTTTTTTTTTTTTTTTTTTTGTCAGAGAGAGAGGAGAGCGAGCGAGCACAGGTAGACAGAATGGCAGGCAAAGGCAGAGGGAGAAGCAGGCTCCCCGCCAAGCAAGGAGCCCGACGTGGGACTCGATCCCAGGACGCTGGGATCATGACCTGAGCCGAAGGCAGCTGCTTAACCAACTGAGCCACCCAGGCGTCCCTCCCTCCTACATCTTAATCCTTGCACATGGAAGTGTGTAAGATAAAAGGCAAATTACTGGACTCTCTTTACATCTTATTTATCCTTATTCTTGGGTGGAAATTAGATTTATTTGATTTGTTGGTTTGGGAGGAGGGAATGGTCCCAATTAACTCACCAGTCTTTGAAGGCAGCTTGTTTGTAAGAAATATGAATCATGATGAGAGGCTCTGTCTCCTGTTAAGCCTTGGGATTGTCCACACTGCAGTGACTGGCTAGGTTTGACTGTACAATTCAGGAGCAGAGTATGAGTAAACCCACTTAGCTATAAACCAAAAGCTTCATTTTCAATACTACTATCAGCTAAGGATATTTTCATTTCCCTCTGTTTAAGTCTTACATGTATCTCCTACAATGTTTGAACTTATGAGGAAAGAAAGTGATATCATTTGCTTACTCCCTAAAATCAGAAACTGTTGACTAAGACTCTCTGGGGATGATGCTAAGCCCCACAGATGATTCTGATGCACATGAATTTTGAGAATCCTGAGAGTCAATGACAAATAACCACATCATATACTTTGCTGGAGAGAAGCCTAAATTCAGAATTTAAAAAAAAAAAATGTTTAAAGATTTCATGTAAGTTTTCATGAAGTACTGGCTAAGTATTTTTTAAATCATTCCTTTAAAATTATAATTTTATTATAACTGAACACAATTTAATTATACTTAATTAAATTATTGCAGTAAATACAAATAATAAAGTTGTTCAAATATATTTTAAATTACATAACAATATAATCAAAATATTTGTTATTCTTTCAATGTGCCCAGTGGTATACTAGCATATTGGGAGATACTCTTGCAGTTTCTGTTCAGGATTCCTGATTGGAAGAGGGATTTTCTTTCAATGTCTACATCCTCATTCAAAGGGTCCAGATTCTACATGTCCTATTCAGTAGGCTTCACTATATACAAGTGTCCAGGACAATCAGTTGAACCGAACAAACAGACTAGATTAGTCTTTCCTATGGATGTTCAGATAGTAGAAGAGCTAGAATCTGAGACTCTTCTCTCTGTGCTTGGGGCTTTTCTTCCCTTTACTAAATGAAAGATTTTCCTCTCTATATCTTCCTCCTCACTTCAACCCTCTGTTCTCTAGGTTGAGGAATGGAGAAATTAGTTCTGCAAATATTTCTATCTCAGCCTAAAGCCATGCTTTCTTTTTTCCTCATATATATATATATATATAAATATATATATATATATATAATTTTAATACTTAATTTATAATAATTTTAATCCTAGTATAATTAATATACAGTGTTATATTAGTTTCAGGTGTACAATATTCAACTATCCTTTTTTTAAAGATATTTTTATTTATTCATTTGAGAGAGACAGAGTGAGAGCAGGAGTGGAGGGGAGGGGCAGAGGGAGAGGGAGAAGCAGACTCCCCACAGAGCAGAGTGCTCTGTATTGATGTATAGATGTGTCGTATCATGGGCACCTGGGTGGCTCAGTCATTAAGTGTCTGCCTCCAGCTCAGGTCCTGAGACCAGGATCCTGGGAGCTTTTTCAAAAATATGCAGTTTAAAGTATGATAAATCTACTTATCACAAGACATTTTCCCAAGAGAATTTTAATAATCTCATTTAAGAACAGAACATGCAAACTTTTTTTAGCTTTGACAACAGATATGATTACAGCAAAGCTTCGAAGCAAAAATAAAACACAGGAAATAAGAAATGAAAGTAAAACTTTTAAAAGCAAACAATTACCCTAAACTTAATTTTGATTCTTCTATATTTAACACTTCAATCATAACTTATTCTCCTGCTCCATATCACCTTAAGACCAACTCATATTACTCTCATTCTAGGTATAAAATCTATTTGGTTATGTTCCCATAAGTATTTTGATTTTGTCATAATAATCAGTATTAAACATTGACAAGCTTTTGGAACATAAAAGGCATGTGTTTGCATCAACACACTACCTAAAAATTTAAGGGACAAGCTAGAATTATAAGTAATCTCATTATCTGTCTCCACTAATTTGGTTTGCATTTTTGGAATTTTGGAATATCACTAAAATTTATTCTACTTTTAAAGAGAAGGACTAAAGAGGCATTGGTAATTAGTGAGACCTTCAAGATTTGATTTCATGAGAATGAAAAGTGTAGTGCTTTCTTTTAAGGTCCAGTCTCTTTTAATGAAGAGCACCATGTGCAGCTCTCAATCTAGATGAGACCAAAGTAAGCTCTTCATGTCAAAACAATCACACCATGGTTATGGCTTTCCAAGAAATAAACTGCTCTTTTTGCTGAAATCAGGAACCACCTTGTTCTACTCAAAATTAAGTTGACTCTTAAAACAGATAATGTTATCTCACATGTATTTCTTTTACTATCATTTTAAGGCAATTCACTTGAAATATTTTTTTTCGAAAAATATAAAATGAATCCCTCACATCTGACAAGATGCCTAATTACCAAACACAGGTGAGACAATGTCATTATAAATGTAGTACCAGCTCCTTGAAGACTAATATACATCTACCATTTAATTGGAAAAAAGAATATTATGAGGGGAGTGCTTAGTAGCAAGCATTTCTCCATCATGAAAGTCACTCTAATTGTTAGTAATTACCTTACCATTTTTATCAGTTATAGATAAAATTATAAAATTAATGCATTACAGGATTGGATTTCAGAAGAATTGGTATTATTACCCAGGGCAACCTAAATGCAGGAAAATTTGCTGTAGTTTAAAAGTTATTGAATTTACTCTATCCAGAGGAACTGGATTTGAGATCAAGTGCCTCCACTGAAGGAGTCAATATTCCTCTCTAAAATGTAGTTTCCTCATTATAAACATGGTTCCAATAATCATTTCCTACTACACATTTTTTTTTAAGTAGGCTACATACCCAACATGGAGCCCAACACATGGCTCAATCTCATGACCCTGAGATCAAGACCTGAGTTGAGATGAAGAGTCAGACATCTAACTGAGCCACCTAGGAGCCCCACATATTTTAAAAAATATTTTGCAATGATATAGGAGTGGAAATAGTCATTATAAAACCTAAAGCAAGCACATTTTTTTTGATTAATCAATAAATGCTGGGCTTAAAAAAAGTATATCCCATTGTTTTCTAATTTTACCTCTTCATATAAATCCTCTGGGAAAATTGTCTCAAATGTAGATTTCCATTCCTTTCCCCAGATTTTATGAGTAACTATTACTACAGCTTATCACAGGAATCTTTTAGTCAAGGCATATGTCTCTTTCTAATAATCAGGCAAGTTTGGAAAATATTGACTTATATCCTTCATGTCAGTAAAAGTTTATAATTATAACAATTGAAATGTTAGGGTGTTTGAACTGAAATAAAATTTCAAGCTCTAAATAAAAAAAATTGATCCTCCTACTCCCTGGCCACACGTAGGAATCTCTTTCTCTCTTTTTCTCCCCTTCCTTTTTTTTTTATTTTTTAAATTACCAATGGTATGCCAGATATAAAATATACTCAACTAACCTCTTCCCTTTTCTATTGTGCCATCTCCAGTACTTAAGATATTTAACATCTTCCTTGCAATATTTCTTAATAAGAGGCATACAGTAGAATCACTTTTCTAATTACAGTTGTCTAGAAAATTAATTGCCAACACATGTTTACGCTAAAAAAAAAAGAAAGAAAAGAAATAATAGCAGTCATTTTGTTACTCCTGGTGAAAGGATACATCTCCCATGTTCTTCATAGGTGAAGAAAACAAAAATATATTTTTCATCCCATAAGGAATCAGCAAAATCAAGAGAGTGGAAACTCTATGGGACAATCAGTCTATTAATCAACAGATAAATTGAAAAAAAAATGGAGGGAAACACATATTAAAAGAAACGTAAAAGACTATAGACCTTTCTTACTTTAACCCTGATTTATACAAACTTTATAAAAAGTGGAGCAGGGGGAGAGATCACTGGAAACTAACATTTATAATATTTTTGGTAATATTAATTATTTTTTATTTGTTTTAAGTTTGATAATGTATTTTTTAGAGATACATACTAAAATATTTGTGAAAGAAGCAATGTGATGTTTGGGATTGCTTCAAAATCTTCCAGGAAGTGGGGAGAGCAGTTAGGTTATAGATAAGGCAGATTTGACTATGGTCTGGTGATTGCTGGATAGGCTATAAGCATATAAGGATGCATTTTCCAGTTTCACTACTTTTCAGTGTGTTCAAAATTCTCTATAATAAAAAGTTAAGCATAGTAAATACACCTAGGCCCACTTCTAGATGTGCTGCCTCAATAGTAGATTTTGGATAAACCCTAGGCTTTACATTTTAAGTAAGCTGCATGGATGCAAGTGATATAAAATCATAGATTAGAGATACTGTAAAATGTGAAAGTTAGTATATATGACATTTTTTTTCTTTTGTATTTCCACTATTCTTTTTTTTTTTATTTCTATGAGGGGCATCCAGAAAATCCATTTTAGTAAACCATCTAAGCAAGCTAGACACTTTTTTCTTTTCATAGACTTGAAAGATTAGTCTTAGTAAATCGATTACAAATATCCCTTGTAATTTTATAAACGCTGATAATAAAAAAAAGGTATTTGACTTGCTATTTTGATGCAATGTAATATTCCTAACAATAAGATTTCCTATTCAGAAGAATCTTTATAATAAAGGCTTGGGAAATCTTTTGTGCATGCGGTAAGTATTCTATTAGGAAAGGGCAGAAAAAATAGACACATAGATAAGTAAATAAGTAGACTCAGAGTTAATAAAAGAAAATAATATTCAAACATTTTTACTGAACACTTAGAGAAGATGTAATCATTAATACACATTGAATCCATGATAAAAGAAAAATACCACAACTGGTTACAACCAGTGGTTTACAGCTCTGATTATTTTCAATATACTAAGTTTTGTGGTTTTTTAAAAAACTATCAGTGCTCATACCCCAACTTCAAGTATTTGTACCTCATTGGTCTAGAGTGGGGTCTAAATATTGGTATATTTTATCATTCTTCAGATGATTCTAATATGTTACCTCAGTTAAGAAATATTTTGCCACAGACATAACAACTCTATATTTGAGTAAGAACTTTGAAAACTGGTCATATTTCAAGAACTATATAGCCTGATTAAAAGTAATAATAGATTCAACAATAGATTCAACACTAGAGAAGTTTGAGATAATTAATCTCAATCTGGACCTTGGTGTTGACTTTTTCCCTTACTACTGACTTGTGTATAGTATAACAAAATATTTATTAAATATAAACTCTATTGGGGCACCTGGGTGGCTCAGTGGATTAAGTCTCTGCCTTAGGCTCATGATCTCAGGGTCCTGGGATCGAGCCCCACGTAGAGCTTTCTGCTTAGCAGGGAGCCTGCTTCCCCCTCTCTCTCTGCCTGCCTCTTTGCCCGCTTGTAATTTCTCTCTTTCTCTGTCAAATAAATAAATAAAAATCTTTAAATAAAAATGTATGCTCTATCTAGATAGCTTTGTTGAGTATCATGTGTGAGAATAAGATGAGTCAAACTAATTCCTTGACCCCATAGAGATTTTAATCAAGGGCAAAGTTAGACATGCAACCAAGCAATCAGCCAACATATATGTAGTGATTGATTACTGTGTGAGGTCTTTTACCAGAGGCTGGGAGGCACCACAATGAATAAGAGATTAAATTCCAGTGGATTTAATCCAAATGGATAAAATATGCAAGTAAACAAGTGTAGACACAGTGAGTTCAGATTCTGGTAAGTTATACAGGTAATGTAATGAAGACTGACTGGATAGAGGGCTATTTTTCATGGGGTACTGATAAAAGCTTCTCATAAAGGTCCTGTCTGAACTGCAACAAGAATGAGAAAAAAGAAACTGGCTCTATGGAGATATAATAAGAAGATATTTTTTAAACAGTAAGAATAGCCTCATAAAATAGAACACAGCACAGCCAATAACACTGAGGACGGTACAGATGGAGTCTACTGAAGAAGAGTAAAAGAGTAAAAGGGAAAGATTTGAAAAGACGTCAGCAAAGTAACCAAAAACCAATCAAGTAGTGGTTTTAAGCTGCAGTAAAGAAGTTTTATTTGTTTTATTTTGTCTTTCCTCAATGGCAATGAAAAGATCTTTCCAGTTCCAAGCAAGGAAGTGACATGATCTGATTTATAATGTTGAATGGTTACTGTGGCTTCTGTGCAGAAAAGGGACTATAAACCAAAAGTGGAAGTAGAGAACACAGGTAGGAGATTATTGCCATAATCCAGAGAGAAATGATAAGCCTATTACAAAGCATAATGAAATAAGAACTTACATGGAAGGAAAACTTGCATCACTGTGAATGCAGAAAAAATATTTATCAGATTTACAGCCTATACCAATCTCGAAAACAGAACTATTAGTTGGTTCATTATTTTACTAAGATTTTTTTTTCTAAATTCCATCTAGTTGATAAACTCCGAGGCATTATTTTAGATTTTGAAGGCAAATTAAACAATGATTTAATATACTGGTTCTGACAGTGTTTCATAGCTTTGTACCAGTCTGGGTGTTAGTGTTATAAGATGAAGACTGATGCCATGGTCTGAATTTAGATTTTATAAAAACATAGTGAGAATAACCTGGGGATTTTTAAACATGGGATTTACATGATTTGATTTCTGCTTTAAAAGGTCCAGAGAAGGAAAAAAAAAAAAAACTAATGAGAAAATTATTGTCTTTTGAAATTATTAATTAGAGGATGCAACTTCCCTGCTTAGAACCCTTAAATCCAGATAAGAGATGACGTTATCACAGGCAGTTCTGGAGAGAGTGAGAAGTGATAAGATATATTTCACAGAAAGATCCAAATGGATCAGAGGTAGGAAATGAAGAAAAGAGGGAACTCAAAGGTAATGCTTTGAGTTTTGTACTAAATAACTGGATGACTGCTAATGGCCTAAACTGAAGTGCGTAAGACAGAGAAAGATTTTTTAGGGAGAAATAAAGAATTCCATTTCATCGTTAAGTTTATAAAGCCCTAAGGATCAAGTGGAGATGTTAAGAACTGGACACAGAAGGGATCAGGATGTAGGGATCGGAGATGTAGGTTAAAGCCATAGGCCTGAAACAAATCCTCCAGGGTGGAAACAGAGACCATGAGGAGGGCTCAGGACTATCCCTAGAGTACCCTAATATTTAAGAAAGTGTGAAGTATCAGCAAAGAAGTCTGAAAAGCCAGAAATTTGGAGGATAAAATTATTTCAAAATCCTGTAATAATAAAGTGTATCAGATGCTGGTAAGATATAAATAAAACTTGTAAATTCCCTGTCCAAAAACAGAAACTGAGTAAGAATTAATTAGAGATGTTTCAAATGGATTGTTGCTTAATACATAAGGTGAACACAAATTGCTTGAGTTAAGATAAGTCCACTGCTGATGACAATGAACCTAAACATCTCAGTGGTGGTTGAGGACCTCTGCTGTATATAGTCACTCGGGGACACGGAAGCTTTCCATTTAGTGGCTTCTGTGGATCATTTGTATTCAGACAGCAAGCAGAAGAGAGGAGACAGAGAAAGAGAGGAAGGGAGGAGGAAGAGGGAGCGAGAAGAAGAGAATAAATGAGGGCTTTTTAAGCTTTTAACTACTTTGGCTAGAAAATGATATATCATTCTTACCCGCTTCCCATTGAAAAGGACTAATCAATATGGCAGTGGCGTAAGACATTTCATTTATTTGGTGTATACTGCAACAAGAAGTGAATCCAGTGCTCCTAGCCAGTCTCTGTCATGTAAATATTTTTTGAAATCACTTCAGTATCTCAAATTTACTCCATAAAAATATTGGAACAATAATTCCATTGATCATTTTGGTCAGTACATTAATTCAATACATATGATCTCTTTGCTTCCCTTCACCAATAACAGGCATCCATAATTATGCTACTGTATTAAATGATTTTTTTTTAAGATTTATTTATTTATTTATTTGACAGAGAGAGAGCACAAGCAGGCAGAGAGGCAGGCAGAGAGAGAGGAGGAAGCAGGCTCCCTGCTGAGCAGAGAGCCCGATTCGGGGCTCGATCCCAGGACCCTGAGATCATGACCTGAGCCGAAGGCAGCGGCTTAACCCACTGAGCCACCCAGGCGCCTCCTGTATTAAATGATTTGATTTGTTAATTAAATTTACCAGATGCTTTATAATTCATTTAATGCACAGATAAAATACAGTTAATACCTTTGTATCAGGCATATATCTCATTCAAACTGTCCTTTATATCATAAAAAGAATATTATATATGAGTTCTATAACACCATTGCTTTTCCATAATCATATTGTATTTGTCACATTAGAATACTGCCTTCAAGTCTACATATTTATTTCAACTAAATATATTGTGTGGGGCTTCTGGGTTGCTCAGTCATTGGCGTCTGTCTTTGGCTCAAGACATAATCCCAGGGCCCTGGAATCCAGTCCCACATCTGGCTCCTTGCTCAGCCTGAGACCTGCTTCTCCCTCTCCCACTCCCTGTGCTTGTGTTCCCTCTCTCGCTGTGTTTCTCTCTATCACATAAATAAATAAAATCTTTTTAAAAAATAAAACAAAATAAAATGTATTATGTCATAAGCTATTAATAGTAAATATTTTAACAGTAACATTACGTTCTATATAGTCAATTTAAAAGTTCATCACATTATGAGAAATGTGATGAATGGTAAATAAGAACAGAGCTAGAAAAGATTCTATTGGTTAATGGACACTTAAATTACAGTTTTTAATAAAACTGCTTGCATATTCAATATTCAATAAGTTGCTTCCCTGTTAATTGCTCTAATAACAAATTAGACAAATTAAAAATAATGTATCTGCTGACTCCCAGTTGCACATCACTAGATATGTAAATTGTGACAATTTTAGCATGCAGCACATCATTACTCTGAATTATGTTATTTGAAAAGAGATTTTTTTTAATTGTCACTGTTTTAATGGTGTGAATTGTCCTAAAAATAACTGGTAGGTGAATGATGACAGTACTGACCTGCTGAGGATGCTTTGAATAGTTATATCTCACACTAAAGAATTAACTTCAGCTGTTCTAATAGCAGCCAGTCTTTCCCACACCATTTTAAAAACCAATTAGCCAAAGTAGCAGAGATAACCTATACCTATAATCAACATTATATATTATGAACTAATTATATCTAAACTAATATTGATCAGTCTCATTAGTAACATGTTTGTATCAATCATGTCAATTATTAGAAATAGCAAAAGACTGTAGAATGGGTATATATAGATTACCTGATGTACTGCTCTTCACTTTTTTTCTGACCCTAAATTCAACTTCAATCAATTTAGTGATGGAATGGCAAATATTCACTCAGTCAGCTATTATTATTTCAAAATACTTAGAGAGTTCAAAATTAAGCAGTTTATTTGAAAAACATTTTATTTGAAAAATTTGTCCACAAAGTAAATTAGCCTACTATACATAGTTTTCTAAATATCAATTTAAACATATTTGTTTATACCCATATGTATGCCTATGTGTAAAAATGTACATACACACAATATATATGTATATATTTAGAAAAATGTGTGTTGTGTATGCATAGGCATATATATATGTGTGTGTATTCAAATAAGGAACATAAAAATGCAAGGATATATTATCACAGAGGATTGGGTTAAACAGAGATCAAATGACATTGCCATTGTAACTGTCACCTGAAATTTCATGAAATTACAAATTAAATGTAAGGAAAACAAATACATATAGAGCAACAGGAAAATATAAAACAGTATCATTAAAAAATAGCCAAAGGTAGAAGGGAAATAAGATCAGATATTCAGCTATTTAAAAAACTGAAGGTAGAATGGAACAAATGTATTAAGGATAAAATGCATTGAGGATAAACTTTTTAGCACTTAAGCAAGCTAGAAGCCTAGCCCAATTCATATAAGAGCCAGAGTGTCCTTTTGGAAAAAACAAACTGGTTGACTTCTCTCTCCTGGATTTGTGCTAAGCAATAACTAAAACTGTCATTAACCTAGAGGTTAAGCAATTAGTGTGGAAATTGGAGCAGTAGAATCAAGAGAGTGTCTCCAATACTGCTAAGCAGGTAACAACTATCCTGAAATGACATCACCAAGAAATCAAAGCTTAAATCGTGTAGCGTATCTTACTATTGCTCTTACTCCACTATAGATTGAACTGACAATTATAATTATCACTTTCAAACATTATGCAATTATGAATTATAAGAGAACAAAACAGTAAAAGACAGGGACCAAACCAGACAACTGAACTAATGCTTAAAAGAAAAAAGGATTTGTAATGTAAACAACTTACTGATAGAATAAATACCAATCTTATCCAAACTAATCACCTGCCTCAAACCTCATATAAAAATAAGTGTAAGGGGCGCCTGGGTGGCCCAGTGGGTTAAAGCCTCTGCCTTCCTCTCGGGTCATGATTCCAGGGTCCTGGGATCGAGCCCCATGTCGGGCTCTCTGCTCAGTGGGAAGCCTGCTTCCTCCTCTCTCTGCCTGCCTCTCTGCCTACCTGTGATCTCCGTCTGTCAAATAAATAAATGAAATCTTTAAAAAAAAATGTTTTCATCAAAAGACGCAATTAATAGAGTTAAAAAGCAAGCCAATGGGGCGCCTGGGTGGCTCAGTGGGTTAAGCTCTGCCTTCGGCTCAGGTGGTGGTCTCAGGGTCCTGGGATCGAGCCCCGCATTGGGCTTTCTGCTAAGCAGGGAGCCTGCTTCTCTCTCTCTGTCTGCTTGTGATTTCTGTCTGTCAAATAAATAAATAAAATCTTTCAAAAAAAAAAAAAAAGCAAGCCAAGTTTTTTTGTAATGATATTAGAAGTTCTTTGTAATACTGATATTAGACAAAGAAAGTGTATCTGAACACTCCAAGAAATGTTACTGATCAATAAGATAACCTAGCAAAAATGAACAAAATTATTTTGGAAAGACACATAACCAAAATAGATACCTAAATGGCCAATAAGCTGTCCACCATCATTAATCACCAGAGAAAAAGTAAAACTTCGATGATATGCTTCTACACCTGTCACCAGATTGACTAAAAGGAAAGAGAAAACTCAAGGTGTGAACAAGTACTACTCTCATCCACTGCTGGGATTATCTTTTAAAGACAAACACACAAAAAAACCTATGGCCCAGGAATTCCATCCTTACTATATACTCATGAAAATATCTAGAAATGCACACATATGTTCAGGGGTAAGTTATTGATGATAGTTTATTATTGCATCTTTTTTTTTTCTGTAACCAAATATTAAGTGGAGAAAAATCCTGGTGAGGAGGAAAAGTATAATTTGGATATTTTGAAGATTTTGAATTACCTTCTTTTTAGAATATTAGTACAGAAATATATCTTTCTAGTATCTCACTGCTGAAGTACTTGTTCTCTCTCTTTCCCCTTCCTTTCTCTTGCCTGTTACTTACAGACACACCCTACAAAATAAAGACTTGTTAAGCTATCACTCACATTGTTGTCAACCATTAAAACTACCAGTGAAGAATATGATTTTACCTTATGGTATTAAACAGGGTTTCACATGATTATGGAAGTTGACAAATTTCTCTATATTGCCTCCACAAGCTGGAGACCCAAGAAAACCAGTCATGTAATTCAGCCTAAATCCAAAGGCATGAAAACCATGGGAGCCAATAGTTTAAATCCCAGTATAAGGGCCAGAGAAAATGACAACACATGTCCCCACTCAACCAGGCAGGAAGGAAGCAAAATGGGGCAAATATTTTCTTCCCCTTCTTTGTTATTTTGTTCAAATCTTCGATGAATTCACTAATGCCCACATTGGGAAAGGCAGTATTCTTGACTAAGTTCACTAATTCAAATGATTATCTCATCTGGAAACACCTCACAGACACACCCAGATAGAATGTTTAATCTATCTGGGTACCCCAGGGACAATCAAGTTCACATAGAAACTCTGTCATCATACTTACTATAGTACAATGGTTTAGCATAGTGTCTTGAATATTTTACTGAATGAATAAATATTTGTTGAATAAAGCATTTTAAATTTAGTACTTATAAGATATTTTTTAAAAGGGGGAGGGTGCCTGTGTGGCTCAGTCTGTTAAGTGTCTGACTTCTGCTCAGGTCATGATCCCAGGGTCCCAGAACGGGGCTCCACATAGGGCTGTCTGCTCAGTGGGGAGCCTGCTTCTCCCTCTCCCTCTGCCCTTCCCCCTGCTTGTCTGCTCTCTCTTTCTCTATTTCTCTCTCTGTCAAATAAATGAAAATCTTGAAGGAAGGAAGGAAGGAAGGAAGGAAGGAAGGAAGGAAGGAAGGAAAGAAAGAAAGAAAGAAAGAAAGAAAGAAAGAAAGAAAGAAAGGAAAAGAAAGGCAGGGGAGTGGTTATCATAAAAGTCAAATAGTGTTTACCTCTGGGAGAAAGGAGAGTCTGTTAAAATTTAAAAAAAAAAAAGGAGAGTCTTATAATCAGAAAAGGGAACAGGAAGACTTTTTGAGATGCTGGCAGTACTCTATTTTTTGATCTGGGGTGGTTTCATGTATATTTGCTATAAATTATCTGTTAAACTATACATATGTTTACTATATCTGTGTTATATTTTATAATAAAAAAATGTGAAATTTTTTAGATCCAGGTCTTGTGTTTTATTTTAATTCCAGTATAATTAACATATAGTGTTATACTAGTTTCAGGTGTGCAATATAATGATTCATCAATTCTGTACATTACTAAATGTTAATCATGAGAGTATACTCTCAATGCTTCTATTTCACCCCTCCCCCACTGACCTCCTTGCAAGTAACCATCAATTTGTTCTCTGTAGTTAAGTGTCTGTTTGGAGGGGGGGGGTGTCTTTTTTTTCTTCACTCACTTGTTTTGTTTCTTAAATTCTACATAGAGTGAAATCATATGGTATTTATCTTTCTTTGACTGATTTATTTTACTTAGCATTATACCTTCTAGATCCATCCATATTGTTGCAAATGGCAGGATTTCATTCTTTTAGCTGAGTGATATTCCAGTATGTGTACATCTCCTTTACCCATTCATCTATCAATGGACACATGGGTTGCTAAAAATATGAAAAACTTTAAAACCCAGAAATAAAACACAGAATCTACAGAAAATTTTAATATATGACAGAAGAGGAATTTCAGTTCAGTGGGATAAATTGTTCAGTTCAGTTCAGGATGGATGGATGGATTGATTATTTAGTAAGAATTACTGGCACGAGTGTCAATCAACCAAAATAAAATTAAATATCTTTATGTATAAAAATAAATGTCAGATGGATTTTTAAAAACTGAATGTAAACATTTAAATATTAAAAATCTTGGAAGAGAATTTAGGAGACAATACATACCACCTATGGTGTAGGGAATATTTTTCCAACTAAAAGTGGAAACTGAGAAGTTATAAAAGAAGCGATATATATTTGAATATACATATACTTTAAAAACTGTTCCATGAGGACTGTCTGGGTTGCTCAGTCTGTTAAGCATCTGTCTTCTCCCAGGGTCCTGGGTTTGGGCCCCACATCAGACTCCCTGCTCAGCCTCTCTGCCTGCCACTCCCCTGGCTTGTGCTCTCTCTCCCTCTCTGTCAAATGAATAAATAAAATGTTTCAAAAAATAAAAAATAAAATAAAATTAGTACTTATGGATAGATGTGGAAAAACTTTCAAAGCTGAAGTTATAAAGTGAACACTTATTTTAGTGAGCTTGGCTTTCTATTCAGGGCTTTCTCCTTTCTCTGCTTATTTTTTTAAAAGTCCTGCACAAATGCCCAAACCCTGGCTTTCTGGGTCTACCAATAATATCTAAAAGCCTGCTTTTATTAACTGTATGCTTGTGATGTAGTACCAGTTTGTTTTTTCAGGGTATCTCCACTACTCTTGTGATCTTGACATGCTTGTCCCCAGTAGGTGAGCAACCCCATCACAACATGATGTTATAGAAGTCACTGGTCACTTCAATAATGGTGAACTCACAATGTTCATACTTCTCAAATTACCTTTAAGAGAATCAGTTTCACTTTATTTTTTTATAATTTTTTAACTATCATGGATTGATACAAGATGTGGTACATATATATTCAGCCGTGAGAAAGGATGAATACCCACCATTTGCATCAACATGGATGAAACTGGAGGGAATTATGCTAAGTGAAGTAAGTCAAACAGAGAAAGACAATTATCATATGGTTTCACTCATTTGTTGAACATAAACATAACATGGAAGACTGTAGGGGAAGGGAGGGAAATCTGAAGGGGGAGAAATCAGAGGAGAAAAACCATGAGAGACTATGGACCCTGGGAAAGAAACAGGGTTTCAGAGAGAAGAGGGTATAGGGTGGGATAACAGAGTAATGGGTATTAAGGAGGGCAAATGTTGTGATGAACACTGGGTGTTACATGCAACTAATGAATCACTGAACACTACATCAAAAACTAATGATGCACTATACAGTGGCTAACTGAACACAATAAAAAAAAGAAAAAGAAATATCAGAAGGATAACATATTTGAGTGTCATGACAATGAAAAAATCGCTCTAAAAGTTTCTAAATACTGCCTCTTTTCTTACTCCCGCTTTTATAGATTAATTAGTGACCAGTTTGAAGACACAGGTTGGTAGGCCACCCTTTGAGTATTGGTGCCCTAAATTACTCGGGAGAGGGTAAAGATCAAGATCTTAACACACGCACAAATGGTACAAAGAAATTAGAGTTATTTGGGGAGATTTTATATAGGAGTTATTTGCAAATGTGTGGGAAAAGAATAGAAAAAAAGTTGAAAGATAACAACCAGAATTTCTATTATAGACAGAAATTCTTCGTTTCATGCAAGTTCCATTAAACAAGATCTCATAGCAAATCAACTCTGATTTAAGATTTAAACTCTTCTGACTGAACCCAAACAAAATAGACGATCTTCTGAGGAGTTTTAACTGGACACCTACATATAAAAATGAGTGATGAGAGATGACTTAACCTATGAATAAGTATAAAATAACAGAATATAGGCTAAATGCCTAAGTACAAAGAGACTAA
The DNA here is from genome assembly GCF_902655055.1 of Lutra lutra. NCBI lineage: Eukaryota > Metazoa > Chordata > Mammalia > Carnivora > Mustelidae > Lutra > Lutra lutra. The sequence goes on along the minus strand of NC_062291.1, from coordinate 27,582,822 downwards.
GGAAGGGTGATCAGAAGAAAATGGTGAAAAATTAATGAAGCTACTCAACTTATAACTGCTCGTGAAATTATTCAGTTCCAACGCATATCAGAAAGTAAACACTGAACACATTACTGAGAAGTACTGATGCAGTAATTCGTGGCATGAGGAAAGTCATCAAGGTATGACTGGCAATTTGTATTTGGAAGAATCCAAAGATTCCCTCAATGAACACTAAGGGTGTGTGCTGAGAAATAATGTGAGAAGATACAGAAATAGCTCTCGCTACTTACAAACTTGTAGAGCAACAGATCACAGACTATATTAAGTGCTTCCTTTTTATTAATTTATATTTATTTGTTTGTTTGTTTATGTTAATTTAAATACAATTAGCCAACATATAGTATATCATAGTGTTTCCTAATGGGTCACCAGCAGAAGGACTCTCTTCAGGTATACATATATTGACATCTTTTTCCATTACATTTCTGTCGACAAATAGTAAAAAAGAAAAGAATTATGCAGGTTTCATATTCAAATAAATCAGAGAGAATAGAAAATCATTATGCTCCCACTTCAATAATTAGCTAAGGAGATTTATTCTGAGCTTTCATGAAGCCTTTAAAAGAAGTATATTAAAAAGCAGAATCATCACCTTTCAAGGTTTACCATTTTCCATCTGTCACTCTGTCGAGAATACCTCTTCATTTATATTAATTTTGCAAAATTAGACAGAAGCATTTGTTGTGGATAATAGTGTCTGTCTCAGTTTGTCAGCCAAACTGTAAAATAAACCCGAATATGCAGTTAATTGAGATTTAATAAGAATTGTATGTTGGTTAAATAATAAATCATAAGGACTTGAATCAAAGCCTTTTACCAGGCAAGTACATAATGAACCTTAAAATGGATTAATATGCCAGTGCTGAGGATTCGCAGAAACCCATTAGGCAAACACACCATCATCTGATTTATTCTAGTTAAAAAAAAATATAAAAGTTTTGCCAGGTTTCTCAAATACAAATGTATGTGAGGAGGTAGGCCTTCTTTTCTGTAGTTTACTGGTTCAAAACCAAGCATAAATTGTTACAGTGTTACACTAAATTCCAAAAAGTTAAGTTTCACTTATCAGACTACACACACTAGGCTACTGAGTTTATTATGTTATAGAAGTCCTATAAATAAAAATTACATATTTAAATATATTTTATTTAATTTATGAAGTCTTTTCATTTTAGCTCCTTTAAGACTACTTATGCACACATATTCTCAAGATATGTTACTCTTTTCCTAAGAAAATAGTGAATTGTAGAACAGCATTTTAAGGTGTGTTAGTTGAATGACTTTTAATCTTTTTTCCCATCTTCAATAGTTGATGCTTCATGTCCTAAGTGTGCATCTATCAGTCAAATTGTGCTTCTATAATACATGTTGGTGAATTAATAAATGAATGTAACTGTTTGCATAAGACACTCTAACATATTTCCCACCACAGTGCTTTATTAACTTTAAAAAGTACAAATCATAATGTTTAAACTATTGTTTAAACTAATGTTTAAACTATTGGAACATTTTAAAATGTAACTACACATAAAGCCAACCAGGTGATATTACAAATTATGTGTTTTCCATTAGACACCATAATCTGCAAGTTAATTTAGTTAGACCAATGTACCCACACCATCAACAAAAATATTCATCATCATTATCACTTTTCAGCTGGCAGAAATTAGTAGCAGATGTTATGGAAGTTTTCCATGTTTATATTCAGAGATGTTCAACATTCCCCTGTGAATTCAAACTAGGAAAACACAATGAATCATGTCCCCGCAGTCATAGCAAACCATATTTTGCATCATAATAACCATTTGTCTAATGGAAACTCATCTCCAATTTGTTTCCCCTCAAAGGTAAGGAAGCTAAAGAACAGTTGGATCTCAATAAAAATTGTTCTTCATATTGCTCGGACTAAAAAATAAAAAATGTTTTGTTATATTATATATAAGATTCTGCAGCACCCAATAAAATTACCAGATCTTTCTCTTGTACCATTTCATTGTTCAAATTATATATTTAAGAAATAGTTACTTTTTTTAAGGTTTATACTCTTTTATTACCACTCCTTTAAAATTAATGACGATGACTTCTTTTGTTTTTAAAGAAATAGCTTTTTCAAATACAGTATAAAACAGGCCAAGTAAACATTATAAAAGGGAAAAAATAATTCAATACTGGAATGTTTTGAAACACCTAAAATGAGCTTGTAAGAACAATTTTATGTTGCACTTAGTACTGAATTCACTCAAAGCAAAGCCAAAAAAGAGCTCATCTTATAAGCCTAACATATTTCTTTTATCAATTTTGAGAAGAAATTGCTACATACGTCTTGATATAAGAGAATATGAATAATGTGTTAGATGACATTTGGAACAGAGTTAGCAGTAGAAATAAAAGCACTTTCTTAAATTATATAACTTATATCAACACTGATAAATCCTGAGAAAATGACATTTAATTATAAACCCTGAAGGCATTGGAAGCAGTGAGGGGTTAGACTGGATATATAAATTTTTGGTCCTCCTAGTAAATAGAAACATTAGAGAGCTCTAATTAGGAAGTTTTAGAACAGTTTCCCAAGATTACTTGTTGTCACTAAGATGCTCTGTGATAGACACAGTGTTTCTTACTTCAATAATATGGGAGTCTTGGGTCACATGGGTGGCTCAGTGGGTTAAACCCCTGCCTTCAGCTCAGGTCATGATCTCAGGGTCCTGGGATCGAGCCCCGCATCGGGCTCTCTGCTCAGCGGGGAGTCTGCTTCCCCCTCTCTCTGCCTGCCTCTCTGCCTACTTGTGATCTCTGTCAAATAAATAAATAAAATCTTAAAAATAATAATAATAATAATATTGGGAGTCTTCACATACTGTCTGATCATCTAAATTTTCATAATTCATGTTAATAGATCAATACCTATGAGAAGTCCTGCCACAAACAAATTTAGTTATATATGTAAACTTTGCAATTTTTAAAATTATTTAACCATAAAACTCATTTTTCGTGGCAGCCTTTACACAAGTGATGTATTGTTTAAGTAATATTCCAGAGAACAGGTTTTATAATTTTCTGATACAGCAGGATTGATAACTGGCCTGTTTCTAAATAAAGGAGGTCAACTAGAACATTTGACTATAATGACTGGTTGTCGTTTCATAGTTGTTTTTTTCTAATAGGTTCCTGTCAGTTCAATATTTTTCACATTGATTAAGAAGCTTTATACAATGTATATATGAGATACAAACGGGACAGGTGCTAGGGAAATTAAGAACTGAATTTTAAGCTAAATGAAATGTCAATGTGTTTCTACCTAAAGTTGAACCACAGGGTTCTGTTAGGAAGAACTTATTTTAAAACCAAATAAATAAAAAGTGGTCTTTGAATTTGCTTAAATCTTTTCAACGGGAGAAAAAACAAACAAACAAACAAAAAACCTATTCCAAAGTATCTTAGGTTGAATTCCCTAGAATCAGAAGCTGATGTGGGGAGACCTGTTCAAGTGCTCTGTAAACAAGTGAGAAAACCAGGACAGGATGGTACAAAAAGTTCAACAAAGATGACTTTTTAATGAAGAACTCTAGCCTCAGTCAGTACAAACTACCTGCCAGCGGCTTTATAATGTGTTTTGGCGGTGAAGTGGAGAGAGTATGGCCCGGTCAATTATCTGGAGAAGAGTGAAGCTACACATGGTCAAGGGCCAATACTCACTGCCTGTTAAAAGGTGGGAAAGGAATGGGATGGGGCGCCTGGGTGGCTCAGCGGGTTAAAGCTTCTGCCTTCAGCTCAGGTTGATCCCAGGATCCTGGGATCGAGTCCGCATAGACTCTCTGCTCAGCAGGGAGCCTGCTTCCTCCTCTCTCTCTGCCTGCCTCTCTGCCTACTTGTGATCCCTGTCAAATAAATAAATAAATCTTAAAAAAAAAAAAAAGGGAAGGAAAGAAAGGAATAGGAGGGGTGCCCACAGCATCTACTACAGGTGTCTTTAAGCCTGTTAAATTTAGAAAAGTTAGCAGTCGTAAAAAATAAATAATTAAATAGTGTTATTGGCAGTCATTAACCATGCAAAGCTTGGAAAATAATTTATAAAACAATTATCTAAATCTAAATAACCTTCAGTTTCTCACACGCAACATGTTTTCACACGTGTACTCAAATGCCACAAGGTTAAACACATTCCACAGACTGAATTCTAAGCCAATCAACCACATATACCGACTAGGACAGAGTCTCCGTACCACTATTTGTTAGTCAGTAAAAGGCATGCACATCTTTTTAGGAGTTATCTTTAAAATCTCTCTTTTTCACTCCACATATCCCAAGTTCTCTCATTTTTGCTCTGAAATATCTCTTAAATCCATTTCCCTTCTTTGCCTTGCTACAAAATGCTGTATAAAGTACCATCGTTTCTAGCTGAAATTATGAAAAATATTTTGTGTGTTTTACTGCATTTGGTCTTAATCTCCTTTAATATATTTCTGTGTTGCATCTAAAGCTACCTTCCTAAAGCAAATGTAATTATATATTCTTCCTTTGTAAATCTACCATGGCATGTCCTTTGTTCTCAAGACAAAGAACCAAATCATTAACATGGCACAGAGGGTTATGTGGAATTAGTCTCCTTCCTATATTTGTAGCCTCTTCTACTTTTTTGTTTTGTTTTGTTTTGTTTTGTTTTGTTTTGTTTTGTTTTGTTTCCCTTTCTTTGTGTAGCTTAACCACTCTGGCTTTCCTTTCAAGTCCTCGTACACTGCATAGACCCTTCTGTTTCATGGTATTCATACATATCCTTTCCAACTACCTGGCATTCTAATTCTCTACTCATGAATCCAAACACACACACACGTGTGCAGGTGCATGTGCACACATTCGTCCATCATTGCACTTTTAGAAGTTAACTCTTTAGTGTTTTTCATATCTCACTTATTTTTTAATTTAATTTTTTTTAGTGTTTCAAAATATCTCATTTAAATCATCAGTTTCTCAAGGAAGATACTAGAGATCTCTTTTCCACCCACTCACATTTTCTTTGCTTTACCTCCATCCAAATTCTGACTACATTTACCCTAAAATATTCACTTCCTTGAAGACACAGTGGGAGATGCTGCTAGAGATACTCCGCTATCACAATAGCATAACCTACAAGTCTGAGAGAGTTAATGTTTCACCAAAAAACCATCAACCAGTGCTCCAACCATCAACCCATTTTTTCAGAAATAGATAATTCTGGGTCCATGCTCCTGGTGAGGAGGGAAGAAAGGCTTGTTTTCAAAAAAGTGAACAGATATACAATACATCTTTGTATTGGGTTTATCTTCTCCCTGCTTTGCTTCAACCTCATTGAACATTTGCTCCTGTTCTCTGGCATCACTGTCCCAAAGTAAACCCTTTATGTTGGTCTCCAATTTTTGAGGTAGACCTCAGGCTAAGAGAGCAGTACCAGTATAACTCTTGAAAATAGCTCTTCAGGTGAGATGCTGGAAATGAATCACTCCATCTCACACAACAACATGAGCAGCATGACTGTGGTGAGTTGGGTGATGATAAAAATTAACTATGCAATAACTTCACATTATAAGACTCTCCCTGATGGTTGTTGGGGTGAAGGAAGCCTAGGAGGTGATAAAGCCTGATAAAGTAGTGGTGGATCCTGAATAGCTAGAGCCATCTTACCAGACATACATCCAAATTGCCTATTCTATATCTCTAGTGGCTATTTAATAAATGTCACGCTATCCACTTTCATATCTTTTTAGAATTCTATGCCCATCCACACAAAATCCGTCAACACTCTTATCAGCTTTCCTGAGAAAGATATAAAAAATCTGACTACTTTTCATGATGTACTATCTTAGTCCAAACCAAGCATCATTGCTCATCTGTATTAGTGTGTCATAACTGGCCCCCAACTTCCGTCTTTGTCCCCTATACATTTTATTCTACATGTAGATGCCACCTTGACCATCTTAGCCACAGATCAACTTATGTCCCTTCTTTAGTCAAAACTGTCCAACTTACCTTCACTTTGCTCCATGCAAGTCCTTATTATTGCCTAAAGGGCTGCACAAGTTCCAATCCTCGCTAATTCTGTGACCTCAAGATTTATAAATCTTCCCATGCTCAAGCTCCCCTAACCATACTTGATTTTTTGCTGTTCCTCATAATGTCTAAATGGCTCACTCCCTTCTCTTCTTTTATATCATTGGTATTGCCTTTTTAAAAAATGACACCCATCAATAGCACTGTTCTATACCACATGTTACTCATTTAATGTTGTTCTTAACACTTATAATCACTTCTGGATATCTGTTTATGGTCTGATTAGTTCTAATATAATGTCCATTCTTAGAAAGTAAAATCCTCATTTCTCTCAATGTTTGTCCCTAGTACCGAATGGATGCCTGAAAGACAGTATGTGTTAAAATACATATATTTGATAGAATCAGTCAATGCTGGTTCAGCTAAGCCAACATAATCCCTTTCACTTTCTTTAAATATATGTCAAGAACACTAGACAGATGCCTTTTCGCTTTCCTCTCTGTCTTTCTTAAAGTGTTGGAATACCTATATCATATATATGTATAAAAAGAAATACATATACATGTATAAAAATAAATATATATAGCCTTACATTGTTATATTCTATGTGTGTGTTTTGTAGTACTTGGTGACCTTTTCTTTTTTCCTATTCTTTGACCTCCTAGATAAAACAGTGATTGGAGAAGATATTTAACAAATGGTACTAAATGACATATATATATACATATGATAAAATGGTTACCATTGTGAAAAACTATCAAGTTTACTTGAATCAATAATGATGCTCTATCCAAATAAGAATGGTTATTATACTGTTTGCAGTAAAGTTTCACTCGATAAAATTTTATTGTGGAAAATTGCTCTAATACAAAAATTTAAATCAACATTATAGCAGATTACTTCATTTTATTTATGGAAGCACTAAAATGTCCAATAGGATTATGATATTAAATTCCTATGGCTAGATCTAAAAGCTATCCATTATGTGCTTCCATCTCATCTCAATTTCACATTCTTTTAAAGTGTAATAGTAGGATCAGTTTTACCAGGGAAGAAAAGCCCATTCCCTCATGCTTGTCCTTTTGGTTTGTGTTCTCAAATAACAGAAAGCCATTTCTTCTCCCCATAACCTGCCCAAAGATATCCATCATACAAAGTCTAGCCATGGATCCATCTTTCCTCTGAAGCTTTTTCTGATTCAGTGATAATATTCTGATATGGACTGGTATGCTTTATATTACACAACTAATCAATTAATTCATCTTACATGTTCAACTTTGTTTTATTTATTTTTTTAAAGATTTTATTTATTTATTTGACAGAGAGAGATCACAAGTAGACAGGCAGGCAGAGAGAGAGAGAGAGAGGGAAGCAGGCTCCCCGCCGAGCAGAGAGCCCGATGCGGGGCTCGATCCCAGGACCCTGAGATCATGACCTGAGCCGAAGGCAGCGGCTTAACCCACTGAGCCACCCAGGCGCCCCTCAACTTTGTTTTAAAGTTACTGATTACTGTTTGTCTAATGTCCTAAGTTACAATGTAAACTACTTGAGAGCCAAAACCACAATGCTCGTAGCACTGATAAATGATTTTCCCCAAAAGTGATATAAATCTGATAATGGTACCTGAATGAAATAGGGCTTTATTTTCTTTATACTATAAGCATGTTGTAGGTCAGCAACTCAAGCTATGAACTGTGTCCTAATATCATTAGTATCCTAGGCTCCTTCAATCTTGCCTTTCCATAATCCCTACTGTCTTGGCTTTTCCTTCTGATTATTGCCTTATGATTTCAAGCACATATTCCAGTAAGACAAAAAGAAAGAAAGAATGCAGCAACTAAAGCACTTTCCCTAGAGCAACTTCTCTGTATATCAAGAAGAAAACCATCTCCATGGACCTTTGACCTGGTAATATTGACAAAAACTATAACTCATCCACTCTTACTGCATTTCTAACAAGCTTGTAGATGTGATCTCTGAACCACACTGAGTAGCAAGTTTTATACTATACATTTTTTAAGCATGCTGTCAACTGAGATCTGTTCAGTTACATATAAGGGCCATGCCTCTTATCTAACTGAGGGGTCCTGGGCAATATTTTTTTTTAATTTTATTTTTTATAAACATATATTTTTATCCCCAGGGGTACAGGTCTGCGAATCGCCAGGTTTACACACTTCACAGCACTCACCATAGCACATACCCTCCCCAATATCCATAACCCCACCCCCTCTCTCCCAACCGCCCTCCCCCCATCAACCCTCAGTTTGTTTTGTGAGATTAAGAGTCACTTATGGTTTGTCTCCCTCCCAATCCCATCTTGTTTCATTTACTCTTCTCCTACCCCCTTAACCCCCCATGTTGCATCTCCTCTCCCTCATATCAGGGAGATCATATGATAGTTGTCTTTCTCCGATTGACTTATTTCGCTAAGCATGATACCCTCTAGTTCCATCCACGTGGTCGCAAATGGCAAGATTTCATTTCTTTTGATGGCTGCATAGTATTCCATTGTGTATATATACCACATCTTCTTTATCCATTCGTCTGTAGATGGACATCTAGGTTCTTTCCATAGTTTGGCTATTGTAGACATTGCTGCTATAAACATTCGGGTGCACGTGCCCCTTCGGATCACTACGTTTGTATCTTTAGGGTAAATACCCAGCAGTGCAATTGCAGGGTCATAGGGTAGTTCTATTTTCAACATTTTGAGGAACCTCCATGCTGTTTTCCAGAGTGGTTGCACCAGCTTGCATTCCCACCAACAGTGTAGGAGGGTTCCCCTTTCTCCGCATCCTCGCCAGCATCTGTCATTTCCTGACTTGTTAATTTTAGCCATTCTGACTGGTGTAAGGTGATATCTCATTGTGGTTTTGATTTGTATTTCCCTGATGCCGAGTGATATGGAGTACTTTTTCATGTGTCTGTTGGCCATCTGGATGTCTTCTTTGCATAAATGTCTGTTCATGTCCTCTGCCTAGGCAATATTTTTAACTGTCTATTTCCCCATCTATAAGCTGGAGCTAACAATAGAACTAATTTTATAGGTCTTTAAGAAAATTAAATTTTACAATCCATATGAAGCCTTTAACATAATGGCTATCCCAACAGAAGTATTCAATGACTTTTTAGCAATTACTGATATTTGTACTGTTATAAACAGAAGCTAGTGTTTTCCACAGTGCCTTCCATGATATATTCAAAGCTATTCCCTATAAAACATAATAATTTTGGAGAAAAAAAACTGAGTTACATAGATTTAACCAATTCAAAGCATTTAAGAAGCTCAATCACAGATAGACCTTCTGAAGTTTGAAATTTACTAATTTGATCTGTGAATTTCCAAGGAGTACCTCATTTAGCATTTCACAAAACTATAGACCAATTAAACTATTTTATAAGTGGAGCCCAAGAAATAGGTGTAGAGCCATAATACTGTCAAGCTCCTACCTAGTCTAAATGACAATCCTTCCTGAATTTGTTCTGGAAATTGCCTTCATGATCATATGTAGCAATTCTGCATTAAAGTCTAGTCTCAGAACGAAGTTAGAGAAACAACTCAGGAGATGTTTCACAAAATGTAAGTGAGACATCCCACTAGAAGAGAAGTTGCAATCATCAATATACAAATGCATCTACAAAAGGAGAATCATGAAGATTTTATCAAACTATCAAAGAGAAAAAAGGAAGGAGAGGTTCAGGAACAAGAAAAAGTGGAGGAAGGAGAATGTTTATCCCTAAAAGAACTTCAAAGAACTTCTTTGAATATCCCTTGATTTCCATGTATCACTGAGCCTTAAACTAAGGGCAAAAAATTCCTACTAGACACAACTTTATCTCAGATGCTGTAATAAACACTGTTTCATAGGTGGTTAACAATTAACTGTTTCATAGACATTCTTTTTCTTTCTTTGCATTAACTAGGAAAAATGAGTAAATGATCAATGAATTTGGCTATATTGTGTCAGAGGGTTGATTTATATTTATAAATATCTATATTGGGCATGCAAATACTGAGTTAATGAGTAATTGAATAAAAGTGCTAAATATGACGTCGATGGTGTGCCTGGGTGGCTGAGTGGGTTGAAGCATCTGCCTTCGGCTCAGGTCTTGATCCCAGAGTCCTGGGATCAAGCCCCGCATCGGGCTTTCTGCTCAGTGGGGAGCCTGTTTCCCCTTCTCTCTATGCCTGCCTCTCTGCCTACTTGTGATCTCTGTCTGTCAAATAAATAAACAAAATCTTAAAAAAACAACAACAACAACAACAACAAATATGGAGTCGAAATCAAGATGCTTGGTAGAATGTTAACTAACATTGACTCTCCAGGAAATCTTCCTGTCTTTCTTGGCCATCCCTATCCCTACCAAATGAGGCCTAGTAAATGTGTGCTTACTATTTGACATGCACATTTCCCCCCCTCAAACTGTAGTACTACTCAAAGTAACAGAGCCAAAGTTTAGAATAAAAGCATAGACTATATCCTGACAAATGTTATTAATACTAGAAATTCAGAGATCCACAAGCAAATACAGATGATAAAAAAATTGAAATTAGTACTTTGAAATGGGTTCTTTGTCATATCATCTGATAAAACTTATTTGTTTTTAAATGGGTGCTCTGAAAGAGCATTGGAAGGAAAAGCTAATCCCAAGATGAAAGACACCGGCTTTCTTAAGATGTCGTGTATCGTTCTTGGAACCAAAAAACTGACAGGTCATCAGTAGAGTCCCTTACATTCTTTCAGAGGCATGTACTACTGAAATGATTTTATACAGCCGAGCAGAAGCTGCAAGACTTAAAAAAATGGTGCCATTATGGGTATCCATCAGCAATCAGGTATCTGTCAATTGACATAAGCAATGTCAATAAAAGCAGTACCTTGAATGTGGTTATTCACAAAGCGCTGGAGGTATTAAGATCACAAAATTCTTGGGGAAATAATGTACTTGTATGAAGAGACATTAGATCCAATACTTTTCTCAAAGACACTTAAAGTTGATTTCTTATGAAGACTGTAAATAAAGAAAACATTATGAGAGTTGGAGTTGGAATATTCTGCATGGAAGTTTTGTATGATCTAGAAAATGTGCTTGATTCAGAAAGATAGCCTGGACTCAATAGCAGGAACTTAGAGCTGCAAGGGAGTGGCTTTTCCTGATTCAGTAGGTTGTGTTTGAAACCACCTCAATGTAACTTCAACAATTCCTATTTCTGAACACTTGAGGACTTAAAGAGAGAAGAGTATGTTAAATCAAAAAGGCCAGTATTTGCAGGATCCTTAGCTATCGTCTTTGTGATCCAGCTGCCAAAAAGAAACACCAAAATAAGAAAGTACATTCTCTCTGCAGAAGGAGTGATTTGGAGAGATCAGCAGGCACAAGGTAAGAACTTCTAGATAGTAAAGCTTTGAGAGAAACTACCTTAAGGTAGTGCCACTGGTGGAGAGCAAAACATAACATTAAAGCAGTAGATAAGAAAGGTAGAACATTAAATATCAACAGGAGAATGAATATATTAATTTTGTGGTAGTCACATAATGGATATTATTCAGAAATTATAGTGAACGATCTACAACTATACACAACAATATGGTGATTACCACATTCACAGAGAAGTCAACCAAAAAATTGTACATGTGTATGATTTTATATAAAGAAAAGAAAACAGACAAAACTAATTTATACTGAAGAGATTAGAATAGTAGTTACTCTTGCAAAATGTAGTGTCAAGAAGGGAACACAAAGGAAATCTCTAAAATGGTAGTAACATTCTATTGCTTATGAGTGGTGATTATTCAAGGTGTTACATTTGTAATAATTTATTGAATCATTTATCTATAGTGTGCAGATTTTTAGATACATTATACTTCAATAAGAATTTTTCATAAGCTTGAAAATACAAGAAAAGGCTCTTAGATTTTCATAGAGAGAAGCAGCAAGAAAAGGCTATCAGAGTCTCAGAGGGAGGAGTAGAGGAAAGATTCTATTACATGGCAGGTAGGGAAGAAGAATCTAATCTACTTAGGTATTTTACTATAATTTGATGTCTTATAATAGCTCAACCTCATATCTCAGTTACTCCTTTTTTAGAAGAAAATCTAATCATTTTATAATTTCTTACTTTGCAAGAAAAAAAGTATTGAAAAAAAAAAAAAAAAAAAAAAAAACAGGGACTCCTGGGTGGCTCAGTTGGTTAAGTGGCTGCCTTCAGATCAGGTCATGATCCCAGCGTCCTGGAATCAAGTCCCACATCGGGCTCCTTGCTCAGAGGGGAGCCTGCTTCTCCCTCTGCCTCTGCCTACCACTCTGTCTGCCTGTGCTCACGCGCGCTCTTTCTCTCTCTCTAACAAATAAATAAATAAAACCTTAAAAAAAATCCTTTCAGGACAAGTAGAATATTGCATTTTATGTAGAGCAAAACTGTCATTCAAAAATGAAAGGAAAGAACCTGTCATTCCATATGCAGGTATATAAATTGAAAAAAATAGTAGTTTTACCCAGCTCTAAAGAAAGAAAAACAACTTCTTAGTAAGTGAAAAACAATAGTAAGTAAATAAAAATATATTATCAGTTTTAAAAAATGCAAAATCATTAAATAATCATATTATTAACAATCATATAACAATCATAATGTTATCATAAAAAGATAACATTATCTTTTCCTAAGGATAAAGTGAGAAAGTTGTTAGTGAAAAACAAATTATAAAGTCCCTGAATGATTTTAAAATAATGTTTCTAATTTTATACACAAAACAAACAGAAAAACATAAAGAAGAAAAAAAAAAACAACCCTGATCACCACCAGATCATAAAATTATCCCCAAACTGAAATAGTTTCTTGGTCTGCTTCAGAGTTTGAATTATATGGCTGTGACCACATTAGAGAAATGAAATCATTCACACCAGCAGCAAAATGTAGAAGCTACTAAAAAGGTAAAGCTATTTCATAAAAGACTTCCAGACCTTAATTTTGCCTATAAAGACTACATTTCCTCTAGAAATTTTAAAAGCTTAGAACTATTCTTAGCATGCAATTAAATCGTGAGTCCAGATATTTTAGCCACTGCCAGGCAAATCAGAAAATCAAACTGACTGCTTTTCTAATATCCATTAAACTGTTAGCATTTCAAAATAAGACTTTGTTTCTCCCAATCCTAAACAAACTTGTCCTCAGACATGAATTCTTGAAAAACACTTGTTACATCTTTTTGTATCTGATACATACAACCCATGATACATACAACTTATCCATTCCTGAGAAAGAATTACCAGATCACTTTTAGTAAATCAGTTTTCTTCAACTTCATCCTTACAACTCTGCTTCCCAGTTCCTATATGTAAATGTGTTCAGATAAAATAATTATTAAAATTTAGTTTAAGTATATGAAAACATATAGGGGTGCCTGGGTGTCTCAGTTGGTTAAACGTCCAACTCTTGATTTTGGCTCAGGTCATGATCTCAGAGTCATTAGCTTGAGTGCCTTGTCAGGCTCTGCACTCAGTTGGAAGTCTGCTTGACTTTCTCTCTCTCCCTCACCCCCTGCACCTTCCCTTGAGTTCTGTCTCTCTCTTTCTAAAATAATAAATAAGTAAATCTTTTAAAATTACATAAATCACTTGAAGGAATATATTATATTAAGGATATTAATTATATTATATATAGAGAGGGAGAAATATATTATTTTATTATTATAATATTAATTATATTATATATATATATATATATATGTATATATGTATATATATTAGTTATATTTGTGCATTGTGTTTACAAGCATTTTCAGGATCCAGGGGGTTTTGTTTGTATGTTCAGTTTTAGTGAATTGCCAAATAAATATTTTTTTTAAAGATGTAGGCAAATTAATCAATTTATTATTTTCTGATTTCTCAGTTTTGTGACATATTTGGAAAGCTTTTCATCTCTAAGTTCATTATACACAGAATAAAAAGTTCCTGTGTATTTTTCTAGAACTCATATAGCTTTTTTTTTTTTTTTTTCTGTTTTGGTGTTCACATCTCTGTTCCATTTGATAGTTATTTTTGCATAAGGAGTGGGTAAGTATAAACATTACCTTTTTTCCTGATAGGTACACTGTTGTCTCAGTAGCATTTTCTAAATAATCTCTTCCCACTCCACATTCAGTGCCATGTCTTTATAGCTGGGTAATTAATCTGTCTACATGATTTAAATGCACTGATTCATTTACTATGACTTCACTATGTGTGTATTTTCTTCATGGGGCTACATCTTCTAATCACTTAACTTTTTTAGAGGATTTATTTATTTCAGAGAGAGAGAGAAAAAAAATATGCACAAGTGGAAGGTAGGGGCAGAGGCAAAGAAGGAGAGAGAATCTCCTACAGACTCCCTGCTGGGTGTGGAGACTGATGTGAGGCTTGATCTTCCAACCCAGAGATCATGACTCCAGCTGAGAGTCATGGGTCAGACACAACCAACTAAGCCACGCAAGCAACCTTAATCATTTAATATTTTATGTGTAAAATCTACTTTTCAAATTTAATATTAATGGGCATTAAAACATCTTTCCATGCCAATAAATATAGAAATACATCAGCAATTGCAGTCATAGATTAAAGAGCATGTATATGATTCTGTATCACAACAGTATAAGAGTCATATGTTGAAATTACATGTTAGAAGCATATTTTGCAATAACATATATTCCAAATGTTAGCAGAGTATGTTTTTGTTATAGGTATTAGGTTGGTGTTAAAATGAGTAGTCATCATTTTTTCTGCTTTTATGTTTATTTCTCTATTTTATAAGTTGTTACTTAAAAATATAATCATTTTTCTTCATTAATTACAAAAATGGCTTTTACTTTTCCACCTTTTCAAAACTTCTGGTGATCCTGTTCCCATGAATATAAATATGAGATTTCTTAGGTGGCATTTTTTAAAAATGTCCTTCAATATCTTACTACAAAATACCCTTTCTCCCACATTGAATTTTCACATTGACTTGAATATCCCCTATTTTTCTGTCTTTTTTTTCCTGACAATTTCTCTCCTTTCTCCTTTACAATGATTTTCTGCTTCCTTTTTTTTTATACTCAAGGAATTTTTTTATAATTTTATTAGATCACACATTATACCATAGCATATATATTTTTTTCTGTATATATGACTGTGTCCTCCACTGCACTGAGTTCCTCAAAGCAAGGTCTTCTACAATTCTCCTTTGTAACCCCATCAATGCACTCAACTACAAAAATTGCCCAGTAAATGTCTGTTGAATGAATAAATAAGTAGAAGGATTTATTCCTGGGTTACCAGGGTGGTAGAATATTCACAAATCAATCAATATGATACATCACATTAAGAAGAGAATGGATAAGAACAACATGATCTTTTCAATAGACACAGAAAAAACATTTGATGTAGTACACCTATTCATGATAAAAGCCATCAATAAATATAGAGAAGATATCTCAACATACTAAAGGCCATCTGTGAAAAACCCATAGCTAACATCATCCTCAATGGGGAAAAGCAAAGAGCTATTCCCCTAGGTCAGGAAAAATACAAGAATGTCCACTCTCACTGTTTTTATTCATCAGAGTACTTGAAGGCTTAGCCGCAACAATCACACAACAAAAATAAAAGTCATCCACATCAGTAGGGAAGAAGACTTTCAGTGTTTGAAGATGACATGATACTATATACAGAAAGCCCAAAAGACTCCATTAAAAAATGACTAGAACTAATAAATGACTACGGTAAAGTCTGAGGATACAAAATCAATGCACAGAAATCTATTGCATTTCTATACACTAATGATGACGCAGCAATAGAAATTGAGGACTCAATCCCACTTAAAATTGGACCAAAAACTACAAATACCAAGGACTAAACCTAACCAAAAAGGTGAAAGATCTTTACTCTGAAAACTATGAAACAATGATGAAAGAAATTGAAAGCAACACAAAGAAATGGAAAGATGTTCCATGCTTATGGATTAGAAGAACAAATATTGTTAAAATGTCTGTATTACCTGAAGCAATCTACACATTTAATGCAATTCTTGTCACAATATCACTTCCATTTTTCACAGAACTAGAACAAACAATCCTAAAAATACCACACAATCTTGAAAAAGAAACGGAAAACTTGAGGCTTCACAATTCTGGGCTTCAAGTTATATTACAAAGCTGTATTAATCGAAACAGTGTGGTACTGGCACAAAAATAGACACACAGATCCATAGAACAGAACAGAAAACCTAGAAATAAACCCACAATTATATAGTCAAGTAATCTTTGACAAAGCAAGAAAGAACATCCAAAAAGAAAAAGAGAGTCTCTTTAACAAATGCTATTGGGAAAACTGGACAGCAACATGCAGAATAATGAAACTGAACCACTTGTTTATACCATACACAAAAAATAAATTCAAAATGGATTAAAGCCCTAAATATGAGACAGGAAACCCTGAAAATCCCAGAAGAGAACACAGGCAGTAACTTCTTTGACATCAGCCATAGCAAAATCTTACTAGATTTGTCTCCTGAAGCAAGGAAAACAAAATAAAAAATAAACTATTGGAACTACATCAAAAGAAAAATCTTGAAAGCAAAGGAAACAGTCAACAAAACAACCCACTCAATGGGAGAAGATATTTGGAAATGAAAGGGCTAGCTAGTATCCAAGATCTATAGAGTTTCTCAAACTCAACACCCTAAAAAACAACCCAATTAAGAAATGAGCAGAAGACATGAATAGACATTTCTCCAAAGTAGATGTACAGATGGTCAACGGACATGTGAAAAAATCCTCACCATCAGTTATCATTTAGGGAAATGTAAATCAAAATGAAATATCTCTTCACACCTATCAGAATGGCTAAAATCAACAACACAAGAAATAGTAGGTGTTGATGCGGTTGTGGAGAAAAAGGAAACCTCTTGCTCTGCTGATGGGAATGCAAATTGGTACAGCCACTGTGGAAAACAGTATGGATTTTTATTCTAATTTCCCTGATGACTAATGATGTTGAACATTTTTTCATGTGTCTGTTCGTCATTCGCATGTCTCCTTTGGAGAAGTGTCTGTTCATGTCTTCTGCCCACTTTATGTCTTGATTATTTGTTTTTTGGGTGTTGAGTTTGAGAAGCTCTTTATAGTTCTTGGATACCAGCCCTTTATCTGTAGTGTCATTTCCAAATATCTTCTCCCATTCCATGGGTTGTCTCTTTGTTTTGTTGACTGTTTCCTTTGCTGTGCAGAAGCTTTTTATCTTGATGAAGTCACAGAAGTTTGTTTTAGCTTTTGTTTCCCTAGCCTTGAGACGTGTTTTGAAAGAAGTTGCTGTGACCAATGTCAAAGAGGTTACCGTCTGTGTTATCCTCTAGGATTTTGATGGATTCCTATCTCACATTGAGGTCTTTCAAAAATTTAGAACTTATCTTTGTGCATGATGTAAGAAGGTGGTCGAGTTTCATTCTTTTGTCTATAGCTGTCCAATTTTCCCAGCACCATTTGGTGAGGAGACTGTCTTTTTTCCATTGGATATTTTTTCCTGCTATTGCAAAGATTAGTTGACCATAGAATTGAGGTTCCATATCTGGGCTCTCTATTCTGTTCCATTGATCTATGTGTCTGTTTTTGTGCAAGTACCATGCAGTCTTGGTGATCACAGCTTTGTAATAAAGCTCAAAATCAGGTAACGTGATGCCCCCAGCTGTTTCTCTTTTTCAACATTTCCTTGGCAATTCAGGGTCTTTTCTGGTTCCATACAAATTTTAGGATTGTTTGTTCCAACACTTTGAAAAATGCCATTGGTATTTTGATCAGGATGGCATTGAAAATATAGATTGCTCTGGGCAGCATAGACATTTTAATAATGTTTATTCTTCTGATCCATGAGCGTGTAATGTTTTTCCATCTTTTTTGTGACTTCTTCAATTTCCTTCATAAGTTTTCTGTAGTTCCTAGAGTATAGATACTTTACCTCTTTGGTTAGGTTTATTCCAAGGTATCTTAAGGTTTTTGGTGCTATTGTAAGTGGAATCGATTCCCTAATTTCTCTTTCTACAGTTACATTGTTAGTGTATAGGAAAGCAACTGATTTCTGCTAATTAATTTTGTATCCTACCACATTACTGAATTGTTGTATGAGTTCTAGTAATTTGGGGGTGGAGTATTTTGTGTTTTCCACATACAGTATCATATTGAGATACTACCTTACACCAGTTAGAATGACAAAAATTGACAAGACAAGCAACAACAAATGAAGAGGTTGTGGAGAAAGGAGTACCCTCTTACACAGATGGTGGGAATGTAAGTTGGTACAGGCACTTTGGAAAATAGTGTGGAGGTTCCTCAAAAAGTTAAAAATAGATTTACCCTATGACCCAGCAACTGCACTACTGGGTATTTACCCCAAAGATGCATATGTAGTGAAAAGAAGAGCCATATGCACCCCAACATTCATAGCAGCAATGCCCACAAAAGCCAAACTGTGGAAGGAGTTGAGATGCCCTTCAACAGATGAATGAATGAAGAAGATATGGTCCATTTATACAATGGAATATTCCTCAGCCATCAGAAAGGATGAATACCAACATCAACATGCATCAACATGGTTGGAACTGGATATTATGCTAAGTGAAATAAGTCAAACAGAGAAAGACAATTATCATATGGTTTCACTTATTTGTGGGACATAAGGAATAGCATGGAGGACATTAGGAGAAGGAGGGAAAAATTAAGTGGGGGGGCATCAGAGCAGTAGAGTGGGAGGCAAACCATGAGAGACTATGGACTCCAGGAATCAAACTGAGGGTTTAGGAGGGGAGGAGGCAAAGGGATGGATGAACACAGTGATGGGTATTAAGGTGAGCACATATGCATGGAACACTGAATGTTATATGCAAACAGTGAATCATGGAACACTACATCAAAAACTAATGATGTGGAGGAGTCAAGATGGCAGAGGAGTAACTGGCTGAGATGACATCAGGTGGCAGGAGATCAGCTAGATAGTTTATCAAACCACTCCAAACACCTACAAATCCAACAGGAGATCGAAGAGAAGAAGAGCAGCAATTCTAGAAATACGAAATCGACCATTTTCAGAAAGGTAGGACCTGTGGAGAAGTGAATCCAAAGCGACGGGAAGATAGACCACGGGGGGAGGGACCATCTCCTGGCAAGCGGCCGAGCAATGGAGCACAAAATCAGAACTTTTAAAAGTCTGCTCCACTGAGAGACATTGCTCCAGAGGATAAGCGGGGGTGGAGCCCTTGCGGGGACAGTGAGGTCTCAGATCCCACAGAGTCACAGAGGATCGGGGGTGTTCGAGTGTCACAGAGCTTGCAAGTATTAGAGTGGAGAAGCCAGCTACAGAGACAGAGCTGAGGAGTGAGCTCTCAAACCGGGATTACCTTAAACTGTGATCTGAGGCATAATCATACCACTGCTCCTTGAGCAGGGACCCCACAAGTGGCAGATCCTGGGAGACACCCCTGGAAGAGCAGTAGGGATTGGCTGGGTTGGGAGACTACAGGCAGGGCTATGCACCAGAGACAGAGATGCTTGGTCACAGGCCAGATGAGCTCGGAGGGTGGCCAGAAGCCAGGGAGGTGGGAGTGATTGAGCGCTTTTCTCTGAAGGCACACTGAGGAGTGGGGACACAAGCTCTCGGCTCCTCTGGGCTGGAGATTGGGAGGCCCCCATTTTCATTCCCATCCTCCAGAGCTCTACAGAAAGCGTTCAGGGAACAAAAGCTCCTGAGAGCAAACCCAAGCAGATTACTTAGCCTGGCCCCTGGCAAGGGTGGAATAATTCCGCTTCTGGCAATGACACTTGAGAATCACTATAACGGGCCCCTCCCCGGAGAAGATCAACAAGAACATCCAGTCAAGACCAAGCTCACTGATCAAGGAGAACAGTGGAATTCCAGAAGAGGGGAAAGCAAAACATGGAATTCATGGCTTTCTCCCCATGATTTTTTATTCTTGCAAAGTTAATTATATTTTCTTTAATTTTATTTTTCTTATTTTAATTTTTGAACTTTTACTCTCTCCTCTTTTAATGCTTTTTTAACTAGTTTATCTTAGCAATACTGTTCTTTAAAAAAGAAAAAAAACTTTTTGAACCTTCATTATTATAGTCATATTTTATCCTTCATTGTATCTAACTTGATTTTTTGTATACACATAGGGCTTGTTCTTCTAAAAAATTTTGGGATACAGCTTCTTCTAATAGATCAAAATATACCCTAAATCTAGCACAAGGCTTTGTTCTAGTCTCCAGCCTGAGCAAATTCTCTCCACTTTCTTTTTCTTTCTTTTCCCAACCAACTTATCTTACCAACTCCTTTTTTAGAATTTTTTTTAAATTTTCATCTTTACAGTCATATTCCAACCTTTCATCATGTTTATCCATATATATATGTGTGTGTGTATATGTATAAAATATATATAGTATATATATGTATAAGTATATGCATATATAAATATATACATATATATGCATATAAATATATACTGTATATAAATAAATATGTAAAAATATACATATGTATATTTTAAAGAATGAAAAATATATATGTGTGTGAATACATATATATGTATATGTATGTATATGTACATACATATATTTATGTATATTTATTTATATATGTATATATGTATATACATATACATATATGACCCTTTTAGTATTTTATTCTCTTATTCATATATTCTTATCTAGATAAATATATGTATGTATGTAAATAAACATACATACATATATTTATATACGTACATATATTTATGCATATTCATTTATAAATGTACATATGTACATATATGTACATTTATAAATGAATATGCATAAATATATGTACGTATATAAATATACATACATATACATATATATATACATGTGTGTGTATACATGTGTGTATACATATATATATATGTATACACACACACACATATGTATAAGTTTTACTTTCTTTAAAATTTTGGGAAGTAGTTTCTTCTAAGAGACCAAAATACTCCCCAAATTAAGTGGGTGGCTCTTTTCTATTCACCAGTCTAATACACATATTCTCTTTTTTTTTTTTTTAACTTCTTTTTACCCCCTTTCCTCTCCCCATGATTTGGTATCTCTTCTGATTTGGTTAACACACATTTTTCTGAGGTCTTTGCGACCCTTTTAATATTGTATTCTCTCATTCATATATTCTTATCTGGATAAAATAACAAGGTGGAAAAACTCACCACAAAAAAAAAGAACATGAGGCAGTAACAAAGGCTAGATAGAGACCTAATCAATATGGACGTTGGTAATATGTCAGATCTAGAGTTCAGAATGACGATTCTTAATGTGCTAACTGGGCTCTAAAAAGGCGTGGAAGATACTAGAGAAAACCTGTTTGGAGTAATAAATCCCTTTCTGGAGAAACAAAAGAACTAAAATCTAACAAAGCTAAAATAAAAAAAGCTTTTAATGAGGTACAATAAAAAATGGAGGCTTTTACTGCTAGGATAAATGAGGCAGAAGAGAGAATTAGTGATATAGAAGACCAAATGGTGGAAAATAAAGAAGCTGAACAAAAGAGAGACAAACACGTTCTGTACCACAAAGGGAGAATTCAAGAAATAAGTGATACCATAACACAAAACATTAGAATAATTGGGATTCCAGAAGAAGAAGGGGGGTGGGCAGAAGGTATACTGGGACAAATTATTGTAGAGAATTTCCCTAATATGGCAAAGAGAACAAGCATCAAAATCCAGGAGGCACAGAGAATCTCCCTCAAAATCAATAAGAATAGGTCCACACCCCATCATCTAATAGTAAAACTTACAAGTCTTAGTGACAAAGAGAAAATCTTGAAAGCAGCCCTGGAAAACAAGTCTGTAACATACAATGGTAAATATATTAGATTGGAAGCAGATTATCCACAGAGACCTGGCAGGCCAGAAAGAACTGGCATGATATATTCAGAGCACTAAACAAGAAAAACATGCAGCCAAGAATACTATATCCAGCTAGGCTATCATTGAAAATAGAAGGAGAGATAAAAAGCTTCCAGGACAAACAAAAACTAAAAGAATTTGTAAACACCAAACCAGCTCTACAGGAAACATTGAAAGGGGTCCTCTAAGCAAAGAGAGAGCCTGAAAGTAGTAGACCAGAAAGGAATAGGGACAATGTACAAAAACTATCACCTTACAGGCAATACAATGGCACTAAATTCATATCTCTCAATAGTTACCCTGAATGTTAATGGGCTAAATGCCCCAATCAAAAGACACAGGGTATCAGAATGGATAAAAAAAAAAAAAACCATCAATATACTGTCTACAAGAAACTCATTTTAGACCCAAAGACACCTCCATATTTAAAGTTAGGGGATGGAAAACAATTTACCATACTAATGGACATCAAAAGTAAGCTGGGGTGGCAATCCTTATATCAGATGAATTAGATTTTAAGCCAAAGACTATAATGAGAGATGAGGAAGGACACTATATCATACTCAAAGGGTCTGTCCAACAAAAAGATCTAACAATTTTAAATATCTATGCCCCTAACATGGGAGCAACCAACTATAAAAACCAATTAATAACAAAATCAAGGAACACATCTAAATAATACAATAATAGTAGGGGATTTTAGGGCGCCTGGGTGGCTCAGTGGGTTAAGCCGCTGCCTTCGGCTCAGGTCATGATCTCAGGGTCCTGGGATCGAGTCCCGCATCGGGCTCTCTGCTCAGCAGGGAGCCTGCTTCCCTCTCTCTCTCTCTCTCTCTGCCTGCCTCTCCATCTACTTGTGATCTCTCTGTCAAATAAATAAATGAAATCTTTAAAAAAAAAAATAGTAGGGGATTTTAACACTCCCCTCACTGAAATGGACAGATCATCCAAGGAAAAGATCAACAAGGAAATAAAGGCTTTAAGTTACACACTGGAGCAGATGGACATCACAGATATATTCAGAACATTCCATCCCAATGCAACAGAATACACATTCTTCTCTAGTGCACATTGAACATTTTCCAGAATAGATCACATCCTGGGTCACAAATTAGGTCTCAACCAGTACCAAAAGACTGGGTTCATTCCTTGCATATTTTCAGACTGCAATGCTCTGAAGCTAAAACTCAATCACAAGAGGAAATTTGGAAAGAACATAAATACATGGAGGCTAAACAGCATCCTTCTAAAGAATGAATGGGTCAACCAGGAAATTAAAGAAGAATTGAAAAAACTCATGGAAACAAATGATAATGGAAACACAATGGTTCAAAACCTGTGGAACACAGCAAAGGCAGTCCTGAGAGGAAAATATATAGTGATACAAGCCTTTTTTGAGAAATAAGAAAGGTCTCAAATACACAACCTAACCCTACACCTATAGGAGCTGGAGAAAGAACAACAAAAAGCAGAAAAATCAATAAAATAGAAACCAACAAAACAATAGAACAAATCAATGAAACCAGGAGCTGGTTCTTTGAAAGAATTCATACAATTGATAAACCCCTGGCCAGACTTATCAAAAAGAAAAGAGAAAGGACCCAAATGAATAGAATCATGAATGAAAGAGGAGAGATTACAACCAACACAAAAAAATACAAACAATTATAAGAACACATTATGAGAAACAATATGCCAGCAAATTTGACAATCTGGAAGAAATGAATGCATTCCTAGAGATATATAAACTACCAAAACTGAACCAGGAAGAAATAGAACACCAGAACAGACCCATAATCAGTAAGGAGATTGAAACAGTCATCAAAAATCTCCCCACAAACAAGAGCCCAGAGCCAGATGGCATCCCAGGGGAATCCTACCAAGAATTTAAAGAAGAAATAATTCCTATTCTCCTGAAACTTTTCCAAAAACTAAAAATGGAAAGAAAACTTCCAAATTCATTTTATGAGGCCAGCATTACTTTGATCCCAAAACCAGACAAAGATCCCATCAGAAAAGAGAATTACAGACCAATATCCTTGATGAACACAGATGTGAAAATTCTCACCAAAATACTAGCCAGTGGGATCCAACAGTACATTTAAAGGATTATTCACCATTCACCACGACCAAGTGGGATTTATTCCAGGGCTGCAAGGTTGGTTCAACATCTGCAAATCAATCAGTGTGATACAATACATTAATAAAAGGAAGAACAAGAACCATATGATTCTCTCAATAGATGCTGGAAAAGCATTTGACATATAGTATCCTTTCTTGATCAAAACTCTTCAAAGTGTAGGGATAGAGGGCACATACCTCAATATCATCAAAGCCATCTATGAAAAACCCACAGCAAATATCATTCTCAATGGAGAAAAAACAAGAGCTTTTCCGCTAAGGTCAGGAACAAGGCAGGAATGTCCATTATCACCACTGCTATTCACTGTAGTACTAGAAGTCCTACCCTCAGCAATCAGACAACAAAAAAGAAATTAAAGGCTTCCAAATTGGCAAAGTCAAACTATCACTCTTTGTAGATGATATGATACTTTATGTGGGAAACCCAAAAGACTCCACTCCAAATCTGCTAGAACTTGTACAGGAATTCAGTAAAGTGTCAGGATATAAAATCAATGCACAGAAATCAGTTGCATTTCTATACACCAACAACAAGACAGAAAAAAGAGAAATTAGAGTCAATCTCATTTACAATTGCACCCAAAACCATAAGATACCTAGGAATAAACCTAAGCAAAGATGAAAAGAATCTGTACTCACAGAACTATAAAGTACTCATGAAAGAAATTAAGGAAGATACAAATAAATGGAAAAATGTCCCATGCTCATGGATTGGGAGAACAAATATTGTGAAAATGTCTATGCTACCTAAAGCAATCTACACATTGAATGTAATCCCTATCAAAATCCCACTGATTTTTTTCAAAGAAATGGAACAGATAATCCTAAAATTTATATGGATTTATATGGACCTCGAATAGCCAGAGGAATGTTGAAAAAGAAAGCCAAAGTTGGTGGCATCCCAATTCCAGACTTCAAGCTCTGTTACAAAGCTGTCATCATCAAGACAATATGGTATTGGCACAAAAACAGACACATAGATCAATGCAACAGAATAGAAAGCCCAGAAATAGACTCTCAGCTTTATGGTCAACTAATCTTCAACAAATCAGGAAAGAATGTCCAATGGAAAAAAGACAGTCTCTTTAAGAAATTGTGTGGGAAAATTGGACAACCACATGCAGAAGAATGAAACTGAACCATTTCCTTACACCACACACAAAAATAGACTCAAAATGGAGGAAGGAACTCAATGTGAGAAAGGAATCCATCAAAATCCTTGAGGAGAGCACAGGCAGCAACCTCTTCGACCTCAGCCACAGCAACTTCTTCCTAGAAACATCGCCAAAGGCAAGGGAAGCAAGGGCGAAAATGAACTATTGGGACTTCAGCAAGATCAAAAGCTTTTGCACAGCAAAGGAAACAGTTAACAAAACCAAAGACAACTGACAGAATGGGAGAAGATATTTGCAAATGACATATCAGATAAAGAGCTAGTATCTAAAATCTATAAAGAACTTATCAGACTCAACACCCAAAGAACAAAGAATCCAATCAAGAAATGGGCAGAGGACATGAACAGACATTTTTTCAAAGAAGACATCCAGATGGCCAACAGACACATGAAAAAGTGCTCCACATCACTCAGCATCAGGGAAATACAAATCAAAACCACAATGAGATACCACCTCACACCAGTCAGAATGGCTAAAATTAACAAATCTGGAAATGACAGATTTGGGCAAGGATGTGGAGAAAGGGGAACCCTCCTACTCTGTTGGTGGGAATGTAAGCTGGTGCAGCCACTCTGGAAAACAGCATGGAGTTTCCTCAAAAAGTTGAAAATAAAGCTACCCTACGACCCAGCAATCACACTACTGGGTATTTACCCCAAAGATACAAAGGTAGTGATCCAAAGGGGCACACGCACCCAAATGTTTATAGCAGCAATGTTGACAATAGCCAAACTATGGAAAGAACCTAGATGTCCATCAATAGACGAATGGATAAAGAAGATGTGGTGTATAGATACAATGGAATACTATGCAACCATCAAAAAGTGAAACTTTGCCATTTGCGATGGTGTTGATGGAACTAGAGTGTATTATGCTGAGTGTAATAAGTCAATCAGAGAAATACAATTATCATATGTTCTTCCTGATATGAAGAAGTTGAGAGGCAATTTAGGGGCTTTGGGGATAGGAAAGGAATAAAGGAAAAAGATGGGATCAGGAGGGAGACAAACCATAAGAGAATCTTAATCTCACAAAACAATCAGGGTTGCTGGGGGAAGTGGGGTAAGGAGAAGGTGGTTGGGTTATGGACATTGGGGGAAGGAATGTGCTATGGTGAGTACTGCGAAGAGTGTAAACCTGGTGATTCACAAACCTGTACCCCTGGTGCTAATAATACATTATATGTTAACAAAAAAATAAAAAAAATTTAAAAACCTAATGATGCACTGTATGGTGATTAACATAACATAATAAAAAATTATAAAATAAAAAAAAGAAGGTAGAATAGAGGTTCCTCAAAAGTTAAAAATAGGAAAAAAAAGTTAAAAAGAGAACTACTCTATGACACAGTAATGGCACTACCAGGTATTTACCCAAATAAATTAAAAACACTAATTGAAAGGGTCACATGCACCCTTATGTTTATAGCAGCATTATTTACAATAACCATGCTATGGAAACAGCAAATTGTCTTCTGATAGATACATTGATAAAGAGGAGGTAGTATATATGTGTAATGGAACATTATATAGGTATAAAAAAAGAATGAAATATTGACATTTGACATTTGGCATGGATGGCACAAGAGAGTACAATGCTGATTGAAATAAGTCAGTCAGAGAAAGACAAATACTGTATGATATCATTCACATGTGAAATTTAAGAAACAAAGACCAAAAGAACAAGGGGAGAAAAAGAGAGAGAGAGACTAATCAAGAGAGAGACTTTTAATTATGGAGAACAAATTGATGCTTACCAGAGAGGAGGTGGATGGGGGGATGGGTGAAACAAGTGTTAGGGATCAATGAGTGCAATTGTGGATGAGCACAGGATGTTTTATGGAATTATTGGGTCACTATGTTATACACCTGAAACTGATAGAACATTGTATATTATCTAACTGGAATTAAAATAAAAATTTATCCAGCCAGTCTCCTTCTCCGCCATCCCTCCTCATGTGCCCTGCCAGCTTTTGTCCCACTTCCAGCACAGCCCACCCACTGCCTTCTGTGGTGAGAGTGGCCTGGGTCGAGGGTGCAGGGAGGGATGGAGGATGGGATGGTTGGGGTGTGGAAGCCAGAGGAAGTCAACCTCTTCTGTGGCTTTAAGGAGAAGGGATGGGAGGATTGTCCCAGTGGTGGCATGGTCTGTGGTAGCACCCAAGTGGCCTTCCTCATGGGCAGGCAACATGGAGGCTTTTGCCCTGCAGGGTTGTTTAGCACCTCCTGAGTCAAGGTGAGCTGTGTGGCTCCGCTCCCTGTCTTGTCCAACCTCCACCCCCTTCCAGGTACGTAGTGCATCTGGAGGTTGTGGAGGTTTAAAATAAAAACTTAAGGGGTTACTGGGTGGCTCAGTGGATTAAGCAGCAGGCTCTTGATTTCAGCTCTGGTCATGATCTCAGGGTCCTGAGATCTAGCCTCACTACAGGGAGTCTGCTTGAGGATTCTCTCTGTTCCTTTCCCTCTGCTCCTCCTTCTTCCCCTCCCCCCACTTGCTCTCTCTCTCAAATAAACAAATCTTTAAAAAAATAATAAATTAAATTAAATTTAAAAAAGAATAAATGAGTGAATAAATGCATAAATTCAGACTTCAACACTGGTGGTTCCAATCTAATGTTTTTCGGTTAGACTACAGTGATGAGAAATAGGAGCTCAGTACCCAAAAATGTTATCAAATAATGAATATGAATTTTAAGCTTTATTTAGCACAATTGGACAATTAGTAAGTATTGTTGATTTTCCCCTATAATTTTTAAATGCAAAAAAATGTTAAATATGAAAGAGGAATGGAAGCATTCATTAATTTCTTCACTTATATGTTCAACAAGTACAAGTTGAACAACTAACAGAGGTTTAAAAAAAGATGGAAAAATTTTGAGCCATTCTCCTCAATGGCTCACAATTTTCTAGATGCTTAAAAAAAAAAAAAGAAAAAAAAAAGAGAACAAAACCCATAATCAACCTGTATAAGAATTTAGACCAAAAATATGCTACTAAATAATTAGATGAGTAGGAAGGCGCCTGAGCTAGCTTAATTGTTCCCTTTTCTTATTAAGTTGTTTATATCATGAACTTACCAGACAAGAAAAACCTCTAGAATGAATTACATTCTCAAATCTGCTCAAACTTAAATTCTTAAAGAACATGGTGTCTCCTTTTTCTGCACCATTGTATCCTCAGACCTGTCAGAATTCCTAGTTCCTAGAAGTAGTTGAAAAACATTTATTGAATATAGAGTGGATGAGTAAATGAATTATGCTCCTAGCATCATAAATTTTAAGACAAAAATGTCTATTCTGTAACTCTGTGCTCAAACAAATTATACTATTCAGGTATTAGGGAAAGAATGAGGAGATACGAGGAAAAAAGTAGTGCATTAGAAAATAAATAGGAATGTGTATTATGTCTATTAAAGCTACAGTTCAATTCTGAAAATTTGCTTGCTCTTTGCCTGGGCTCTACACTCCTGCTTTACATGTGACTTTAACTCATGGTAAATTTGTCCTATGATAATATAATTTGGTACCATGAAATACCATAATGAGAAAGTTTAAATAATCTTTCATACAATGACTCCTGCTCTTTAACAATTTGAAAGAATGTCACAAAAGATTTGTGAGACCAATCTCCTCTCACCTTGAGCTGAAAGATAAGGGCTAGGTAAAGAGATGACATATCTTTTTTTTTTTTTTTTTTTTTTGGGAAAAGCAAAATTGCCTTTTTTATTTTTTTTTTAATTTTTTAATTTTTTTCAGCATAACAGTATTCATTATTTTTGCACCACACCCAGTGCTCCATGCAATCCGTGCCCTCTACAATACCCACCACCTGGTGCCCCCAACCCCCCACCCCCCACCCCTTCAAAATTCTCAGATCGTTTTTCAGAGTCCATAGTCTCTCATGGTTCACCTCCCCTTCCAATTGGAAGGGGAAGAGATGACATATCTTACAAGAATTTGAAAATTATACAGATATAATTGGCTTCTCAAGGCCAACTTTTATCAACCTCTGATACAAAACAGATAGACATCTGAAGTTTTGTTTTCATGTAAGTAAATGGACAAAATCATAAGGATTGAAAGTTTAAGTTTGAGTCACCAAAAATAATCTTTAAGGGGAAGAGTCAAATTCAAAATTTATGGGTCAGGAAAAGAAGCTTATTTCCTTAAACGCATTGTTCTAATGGTATGTTAACTTTTATTTCCAAGTATATAATGTTACCATAG
This sequence comes from Lutra lutra, assembly GCF_902655055.1. Classification (NCBI taxonomy): domain Eukaryota; kingdom Metazoa; phylum Chordata; class Mammalia; order Carnivora; family Mustelidae; genus Lutra; species Lutra lutra. Next base: position 27,553,274 of record NC_062291.1, on the reverse strand, counting down.
TTGATATCACATAATTATATCGTAATTTTAGCTCTTGAAATGCAAAACTATTAAAATATTACTTCTAAGTATTCTACTAGCCAGTTTATTTCCCTATTTACTGTTTTATTAGAATGTATTATATATATATGTTTGTATCAATATTTAATTTATTTTTAAGCCTCTGAGCAGTATAACCTCATATTCTCTACTTCCTTAGAAATTGAATGTATCTTGGTGATTGCAGACATAAGCACACTTGTAGCAGACCTTCAGCTGGTCTGATAAATGGTACAGTGTGCTTTTTTTTTTTTTTTTTTTCCCCAAATCAGCTGGGACAAGTCAGGTGACAAATGATTTTCATTAGCTTCAGCAGAATGGAAACAAAACAGATCAATACAAATGATTTGCAGCAAGTTTAGATCATAAATTTCCTTTTGCCCTCGTACATCATTTTAATATAGAAGTTTTTTTTCTCTTCATAGTAGAGAAAAAAATCATTAGAGAACTGAAAATTCTAGTTCCAGCAAACTGTCCCTGATTTAAGGTGAGACCATTTTAATGCACTATTAATTTTATCCAATGGTACATAACAATATTATTTTAAAATATGACAAACAATAAAAATGTTAATGAACCACATTTCAGAAAACTAATTTCACCTGTAAATTGTGTAAAAACCATAAAATGCTTAAGTCTACAAAGTTAGCTTTGTTGTTTCTATTTTATTTTAAGATTTTTCTTTGTTAAACTTTGTCTTCAGTTATATTCCTTAATCATTTTCATTATAATTATTTTTAGTAGATAAAGTATCTTCATTCCCTTGTTTCATATTCGAAAGATGTGTTTTAGCTTCATGCACTATGTTGAATGAAGAGGTGGGTAAAGGAAGACGAGAAAGGAAAAGAAAACAAATCAAATTTTTAAAAAGCAAATTAGGGTTACTTCTTTTGCCTGAATGATTCAAAAGTAAATACCTTTCTTATACAGATGGAGGAATTTGCGAAGACCCACAGGACCACACCCAATGGCTATCAAGGGATTCCTGGCAGTTAATAGACTATTTATTTATATGACTTTGTGGATCCATAAAAAGATGAGCATAAAACTGCCAGTCATGCTACATTCATCAGTGCATCCATTCTGAATAATGTTCTGCTATACTCAAGGAAAATGTATGAAGACATTTACGGTACCCAGGGTACTCCCCCACTGCTGTAAAGAGCAAGTATGTTTTACCTCAGCACAGAGGATAATCTTCCGACCTCACCATCATCTGAGAAATAGCAGAGGAGAATGGCCAGGTTGCGTGATCCTGTCCTAGCTGAGATCTATTGACTTGTGGACAAAGACAATGTGGCAGTGACCCTGCTTTTACAGCCTTCCTCATAAGTTAGTTAACCTTTCTGAAGATTGTAAGATATTTCTTTCTTAATTTAAATCACAAAGATACAGGAAGAAGAAAAACAATTTGGGATGGCAACAGGAAGAGAAGCAAGCAGATATTATACTTACTTTTATGATCTAAATAACTTCAAGTCCCAACCTTTGTTTCAGAGTGAGGGATGCTGGGAAGGACATGGGAACGAGGTCAGGTCCAGAATGCTTTTATGCCCTCAAGATGTGATCTTAGAGGAATGCTTCAAACTTCACCTAATTTTTCTTAGTACTTTGAAATAATTTCTCCAGATTTTTCTTGTGGTTCATAGAGAGCTCTAAACCTGATCTGAAAGCCTGGATTCCAATCCTGATTTTTTTTTCTTTGTTCTATGCATGATTGGCAAAAATTATTTAAATAGTCTAGTATTTAGTTTCCTTATCTGTAAAGGGGGGAAATATTATCTATACTCTCTAAACCTTAATGTCTATAAGTATCTGACTTCCAACCTGTCCTAATGGGTCCAAAGTATCCATATAGCAGTATAACATAATGCTAAGGAGTCTGGAGTCTGGAAATTGACTGCCTGGATTCAAATCCAGTTTTGCAATCTACCAGTTTGGTAGTGTTTCTATATACTAACAATGAAGTAGCAGAAAAAGATATTAAGAAAATAATTTCATTTATAATTGCACCAAAAAGGAACAAAATACCTATGATAAACTTAACGAAGGAGGGGAAATACATGGACCCTAAGGAAAGAAGTTGAAGACAACACAAACAGGTAGAAATATATTCTTTGTTCATGGAAGAATTAATATCTTGAAAATGTTCATACTATCCAAAGCAATCTACAGATTCAATGCAATCCCCATCAAAATAGTAACAACATTATTCACAGAACTAGGACAAATAATACTGAAATTTATATGGAACCACAATAGACCCTAAATACCCAAAGTAATCTTGAAATAGAATAACAAAGCTGGAGATATTACAATTCCAGATTTCAAGATACATTACAAAGCTGTAGTAATCAAAACTGTATGGTACTGATGCAAAAATAGACACATAGATCAATGAAACAGAATAGAGAGCCAGAAATAAACCCCCACTTACATGGTCAATTAATCCGTGACAAAGACAACACAAATATACAATGGGGGAAAAGACAGTATCTTCAATAAATGGTGTTGGTAAAACTAGACAGCTATGTGCAAAAGATTGAAACTGGAACACATTTTTATACCACACACACACACACACAAAAAAAAAAAAAAAAAAAAAAACTCAAAATGGATTAAAGACCTAAATGTGATACCTGAAACCATAAAAATCTTAGAAGAGAACACAAGCAGTAATTTCTTTTAAACAGCCATAGAAATATGTTTCTAGATTCATTCTCTCTGCCAAGGGAAACAAAAGCAAACATAATCTACTAGGACTACTTTAAAATAAAAGCCTCTGCACAGCAAAGGAAACCATTAACAAAACAGAAAGACAACCTAATAAATGGGAGAAGAAATTTGTAAATGATATATCCTAGAAGGTGTTGATATCCAAAATATATAAAGAACTTACATAACTCAATACTAAAAAAAGCAAGCATTTCGATTAAAAAATGGACAGAGAACCCGAATAGAACATTTCTTCAAGGAAGATATACAGATGGCCAACAAGAACATGAAAAGATGCTCAAAATCATTAATTATCAGTGAAATACAAATCAAAACCACCATGAGATATCACCTTACATCTGTCAGAATGGCTAAAATCAAAAAGACAAGAGATAAGCAAAGCAATCTTGAAAAAGAAAACCAAAACTGGAGGCATCACAGTTCTGGACTTCAAGTTATATTACAAAGCTGGGTTAATTAAAATAGTATAGTACTGGCACAAAAATAGGCAGATAGATCAATGGAACAGAATAGAAAAACCAGAAATGAACCACAACTATATGGTCAACTAATCTTCAAGAAAGCAGGAAAGAATACCCAAGGGAAAAAAAGACAATATCTTTGAAAAATGGTGTTGGGAAAAACTGGACAACAACATACCAAAAAAATGAAACTGAACCACTTTCTTAGACTATACACAAAAATAAATTCAAAATGGATTAAAGACTTAAATGTGAGACAGGGAACCATCAAAATCCTAAAGGGGAATATAGGCAGTAACCTCTTTGACCTTGGTCCTGACACCTTCTTATTAAATGTATCTCTGGAGGCAAGGTAAACAAAAACAAAAAGAAACTATTGGAAATTCATCAAAATAAATGCCTCTGCACAGAAAGGAAACAATTAACAAAACTAAAAGGCAACTTACAAATGGGGAGGAGGCATTTGAAAATAACATATCCAATAAAAGGTTAGTATCCAAAATATATAAAGAATTTATCAAACTCAACACCCAAAAAACAAATAATCCAGTTAGAATTTGGGCAGAAGACATAAATAAACATTTTCCAAAGACATCCAGGTGGCTAACAGACACATGAAAATTGCTCAACATCACTCGTCATTAGGGAAATACAAATCAAAACTGTAATGAGATATCACCTCTCACCTGTCAGATGGCTAAAATTGACAACACGGGAAATGACAGTTATTGGCAATGATGCAGGGAAATGGGAACCCTCTTAACCTTGTTGGAGAGAAAGCAAACTGATTTAGCCACTGAGGAAAACAAGTATGGAGGTTTCTCAAGTTAAAAATAAAACTACCCTACAATTCAGCATTAGTGCAACTAGGTATTTACTGAAAGGATACAAAAACACATATTTTAAAGGATACATGCATCTCAATGTTTTTAGCAGCATTGTCAACAATACCCAAATTATGGAAAGAGCCCAAATGTCCATCGACTGTTGGATGGATAAGAAGATGTGTGTGTGTGTGTGTGTGTGTGTGTGTGTGTGTGTGTGTGTAAATGGGCAGAAAACATAAATAAACATATATACATATGTGTGACTACACACACACACACGATGGAATATTACTCACACATAAAAAGAATGAAATCTTGCCATTTGCAACAGTATTGATGGAGCTAGAGAGAATTATGCTAAAAGAAGTCAGTCAGTCAGTGAAAGACAAATACCATATGATTTCACTCATGTGGAATTTAAGAAACAAAACAGATGAATGTGGGAGGGGAGAGAGAGAGAGAGGCAAACAATCAAATAGACTCTTAACTATAGAGAACAAACTGAGGGTTGCTGGAGGGGAGTTGGTGGGGACATGGGTTAAATGGGTGATGGGTATTAAGGCACAAATTTGTGCTAAGCCATGGGTGTTGTATTTAAGTGATGAATCACTAAATCCTACACCTGAAATAAGAAAGAAAGAAGGAAGGAAGGAAGGAAGGAAGGAAGGAAGGAAGGAAGGAAGGAAGGAAGGAAGGAAGGAAAAGTAAAGAGAAATAACAAACACTGGCAATGATGTGGAGAAAAAGGAAACCTCATGCACTTTTGGTGGGAATGCAAACTCGTGCAATCGCTGTGGAAGTCAGTAGGAAGTTTCCTCAAAAATTAAAAATAGAAATATCATATAATCCAATAATTTCACTACTGGGCATTTGCCTAAAGAAAACAAAAATACCAATTCAAAAAGATATATGTGCCCCTATGTTTATTGAAGCATTATTTACAATAGCTACAATAAAAGAGAATTTTATGTAGCCATAAAAGATGATGAGATCAGGGTGCCTGGGTGGCTCAGTGGGTTAAGCATCTGCCTTCAGCTCAGGTCATGATCCCAGGGTCATGGGATCAAGCCCCGCTTCGGGCTCTCTGTTCATTGGGGAGCCTGCTTCCTCCTCTCTCTCTGCCTACCTCTCTGCCTACTTGTGATCTCTGGCAAATAAATAAATAAAATCTTTAAAAATAAAAAAATAATAACAATTTAGGTTTAAAAAAAAGATGATGAGATCAATATGGTTGGGCTTAGATGGTATTAAGCTAAGTGAGGTAAGTTAAAGAAAACTAAATACCATATGAAACAAAGGAATAAGCAAACAGAAAGCAGAATCAGACCTATGGATAGAAAGGAAAATGATAGTTTGCAGATAGTGTTGGATGATGGGCAAAATGAGTAAAAGGGTGTGGGACATACAGGTTTGCAGTTATTGTTGGGTTTGGCCAGCAAAACCTGAGACAGTAAATGAAAAGATTACTTCAAACAGACCTAAGTAGGAGAAAGGAGAGGAACTGGGGACCAGATGCTCTAGTGGTGAAAGGTCCCTAGCCAAACTCTACCTCCATTTTCATTATGCATGTTATTGAAAAGGGCACGTATTGCATGGAACATTGGATGTGGTGCATAAACAATTAATTATGGAACACTGAAAAAAATAAAATAAAATTTTAAAAAAATATATAAAAGTAAAAGAAAAGGAAAATCAGATTAGAAAGCAATGTAAGGTTTTGAAAACTAGAGCAGGACATTTATGGGCATTGTGTACTTAGAACTATCTATGTTTATGACTTGCAGGCAGGGAGTAGGTGGCTATTAAGGATTTATGTCTAACCTAAGTTAAGCATCTGTTCCCTGTGAGATAGCATGGAGCCAAGATTAGGATCTGGCTGTCTTCAGCCCAGAAATTTCAAAGGAGGCCCAGTTTTCTGGTCACTCCTTCTTTGCTTTTCAAGTAACCTCTCCCAAGGAGGATTGTGTTATCATATCTTAGCTAGCCAGGCATTGTTCTGGTTGCTCCTTCTTTGCTTTTCAACTAACCCCTCCCAAGGAGGATCGTGCTTATCATATCTTAGCTAGCCAGGCATTGTGAATTTCCACAGTTATGAAATGAATTACTCACAGGAATAAAAGGCACAGCATAGGAATACAGTCAAAGGTATCATAACAGTGCTGCATGGTGACAGTGGTGAGCACAGCCTAACATATGAAGAAGTTGAATCACTATGTTATAAACCTGAAACTAAGGTGACATTTTGTGTCAACTACACACAGATTAAAAACTTAAAAAAAAAAGTTGTAAACCTCAAAACTACGAAGATAATATCCAATGCTTTCTCCTAGTAGCTTTATTCATTTTACATTTTACATTTCCCATTTAGTCTAACATCTATTAGAAACTGTTCTTTTATATGTGTGCGATGTGTGATAAAGTTCAAGATTTATATTTCCCCATATTATTGGCCAAATGATGGAACATCAGTTATTGAAAAGATTTTTTTTTTCTTCAGTGTACTACAGTGTCAGGTTTCTCAAAGTGACTGAATATATGGGTCTGTTTCTAGACAATTTATTCTGTTCTGTTAATCTTCTCTCCTTGCAAAAATACTATGATTTTTCTAGTTATTTCAAATTTGTAATAACTTTTGATATCTGGTAATGATGTCCTCTAGCTATATTCTTCTTCAAAATTATCTCCAATATTTTTTGAGTAGTGATTGCTTTGAAGTATCTAGATCAATTGGGGAAAACTGACATCTTAGCAATATTGAGTATCCCAATCAATGGCACATGGTATCATCCTTAATTTATCTAAATCTTTAAAAAAAAAAGAGAGAATGTTGAAATGTAAACACCTTTTTTTTTTAAGATTTTATTTATTTAACAGAGAAAGAGAGAGATCACACTAGGCAGAGAGGAAGGCGGGGGTGGGGTGGGGTGGGGGGGCAAAGCAGGCTCCCTGCTGAGCAGGGAGCCCAATGCAGGGCTCAATCCCAGGACACTAGGATCTTGAACTGAGCCGAAGGTAGAGGCTTAAAACCACTGAGCCACCCAGGAGCCCCTGTAAACACCTTTTATCATTTGGTTTGATTTTATTTATCTTTTTTTAGTTAGTTATTTCTCATTTTTATAGATACACAAAAGACAGTTGATTTTATACTTATCTTTTATCCAGTCATATTTAACCATATTTACCCATTAATTCAAATATTATGTCATTAGAAGTATTATTCTATCCTTCCGATCATTTCATCTGCACATACCTACAAATTTAATCCCCTTTAATTACTTCTTTTTCTTCCATATTAGAAGGTTAAGAACTTCATACAATGTTGAATAGAAGAAGTATTGATATTGGGCATTTTTTTCTCCTCCACCCTCTCAGAGAGAAACATTTTAAAAATTCACCACACAAAATGCCTGCTGTTAGGCTTTTTAATTTATAGATATTCTTTGTCAGATTAAGTATGCTTCTTTACCTTCATTGTTTGGTAACATTTAAGTTTCTAAATCATTAATGGGGTAAAATTGTATTAATTACTTCATCAGCTTGTATTGAAATTACAGGCATATCATTTTTTTGTTATGAGGTAAATATACCTATTGATTACTATATTTTTTTAAGATTTTATTTATTTGATAGAGAGTACAAGTAGTCAGAGAGGCAGGCAGAGAGAGAGAGAGAGAGAGAGAGAGAGAGGAGGAAGCAGGCTCCCTGCCGAGCAGAGAGCCCGACTCGGGGCTCGATCCCAGGACCCTGAGATCATGACCTGAGCCGAAGGCAGAGGCTTTAACCCACTGAGCCACCCAGGCGCCCCTGATTACTATATTTTTGACTGATTTTTTTAATATTCATTTTTCTCATTTTTTTCTTCCTTGTATTAACCAGACACATTCCATTATGCTTTGTTTTGTTCAATTTTAGAATGCTTATATTTGACTATTCTTTTAGTATTTCTGGGAGAGATTACAGAATAACACTTACCTTTTCAAAATTTAATATTTCACCTTTCTGTTTCATTGACGGTATTAGGACTCTAGACCATTTTACATCTTTTGTGGTTTTGCTGGTATGAATTCTATTCATACTTTAAATATATTTCTATTATTTGAATTGTCAATATTTATTAGTTTATAGTTATATATTTGCCCTTTTCCATTATATTTATTCTCTTTCATTTTTTCTGTTAAGGTTATGTACCTCACCTTGAATTCTTTTTATTATTATTATATTTTAAAAGGATATTTTCACTTGATTGTTGTTAGTTTTGTTGAAATCTGGACATTGTGTATGAAAAATTTTAAAGGCCTTATTTTCCTTCAAAGAGGGTCTACTCTATCTTCTGTTAACCCAATAAAGAGGTTTTTAACACTATTGTATATTTTTTAATATATAGTTGAATTGCGGGGTTTTTTCCTACTTATTGAGGTGTAATTGACAAATATAAATTGTATACATTAAAGTATGCAATATACTCATGTGATACATATATATATTTTGTGAATTGATTACCACAAGCAAGCTAATCAACATATCCATCACCTCCATAGTTACCATTTTTTATGTGTGTGAGAACACTTACATCCACGCTCTCAGCAAATTTCAAATATACAATATTATGAACTATAATCTCCATACTGTAGATTCTATCTCTTATTCATCTTACATGAATAAAGCTTTGTCCCTTTGACCAGTATTTCCCCAATCCCACTCTCCAGCCCCTGGAAAAACCATTCTCTAGTCCTAAGAATTTGATTTCTTAAAATTCTCCATATAACTGAGGTGTAGTATTTGTCTTTCTGTGTCTTGTTTATTACACTATTCCAGGATTACCCATGCTGTTGCAAGTGGCAGGATTTCCTTCTTTCTCATGACTGAATAATATTCCATTATATTGACTACAATGTGTTGACTCGAAATGGATTTATCTCTGGGCTCTTTATTCTGTTTCATTGGCCTAAATGTCTGTTTTTTGCAAGTACCACACTGTTATGATTACTGTAGATTTCTAAATATATTTTGAAGCCAAGAAGTGTGATGCCTCAAGCTTTATTCTTATTGCTCAGGATTGTTTTGGCTATTATCTTGTGTGTGTGGCACCATATGAATTTTAGAATTTTTTTTCTATTTCTGTAAAAAAATGTCATTTGAATTTTGATAAAAATAGCATCAAATCCGTAGATGATTTTGGGTAATATGGACATTTTAACTATATTAATTTCTCCAACTATAAACAAGGAATATCTTCCAATTTATTTGTATCTGCAATTTCTTTCACCAGTGTCTTCTAGTTCAGTGAACAGATCTTTACTTCTTTGATTAAAATATTCCTAAGGATGTTCTTAGTTGCTATTATAAATAGGATTGCCTCTCTCTTTTTCCTTCCTTCCTTCCTCTCTTTTTCTCTTTCTTTCTTTCCTTCCTTTCTTTGTAGTTTGTTGTTAGTGTATAGAAATGCAACTGATTTTTCTAAATTGATTTTTTTAGTCCTGCAGTATCACAGAATTTTCTTTATTAGTTCTAGCCATTTTTAGTGCAGTTTTTTAGAGTTTTCTGCATATAAGATCACATGATTTTCAAACAAAGATAATTTTACCTCCTTCTTTCCAAAGTGGGTGCTTTTTCATTTATTTTTCTTGTCTAATTACTCTGATGAGGACTTCTAGTAGCAAGACTGCAGTAGCAAGACTGGACACCCTTCTCTTTTACTATCTTAGAGGAAAATTTTTCAGCTTTTCACTGTTGAGTATGAGGTTAGCTATGGGATTCTCATCTATGATTTTTATTATGTTGAGGTACAGTACTTCTATACCTAATTTTTTGAGAGTTTTTATTGTGAAATCGTGTTGAATTTTGTCAAATGTTTTTCTGTATCTATTGAGATGATCATATGGTTTGTATCCTTCATTCTGTTAATGTGGGTGTTGATTTGCATATGTTGAACTATCCTTCCATCCCAGAGGTAAATCTCATTTGGTCATGGTGTATGATCCTTTCAATATGCTATTGAATTGTTTTGATGAAGCTCTGTTTATCTCTTTTTTTGTCCCTTGCACCTAGGTTTAGTCCTCCAGAAATTCTAAGTAAGATCTTGGATTGTTCATTGGATCTCATTGGAGATAGCCAATTTCATTCTTTACAGAGGCATATTTTGTTAGCCTCTTACCTGGCATAACTTTGTAATTCAGCAAATATCTTTTTTTAAAAAGTAGGTAGAGTGTTTGTGATGGTTTCTAGCATCTCTGCAAGTGGTTTGATACTCCATTGAGAGGTGAGGTATTTGTCCTGTCTTCTTGAATCTGGGTGCTCTGTGACAGCTTTAATCAACAGTGTGTGGCAGAAATAAAGCAGTAGGTTACAGACATTTTGCAATTTCATTTGGTTCTCTTGGGGAGAAATAGAACTACCCCAAGATTGCAACACTAGAGAAGGACTTGTATAGATTCTTTGATCACCAAATTCAGCCGCCCTCCCAGGTGATAGCAGAGTTTATTGCATAGCATAAGTGACAGAGTTTAGTAGATGGAGTGTCGAGGTGATTAGGAAAGGAAAAGAGAATGAATCTCTGTGTCACTGGGCTTAGGGGTTTATAATGGAAAGGGTTTCTTCAGGAATCTAGGGTTAGGTCTGATCCAAGGTGGGTGACAGGTGAACAATAGGTGTTATTTCATAAATCATCAAAGGTAGAGAGCATCAATGCCAGTGTCAGTCAAGGTTTGCTTGAAACTAATGTCTTTGAATATTGTTTGGGATCCAATTCTTCTTAGATGTCATCAGGTGTTTGGGGGCCTGGGACAAAATTCAGAGAATGATTAACTTTCTTGCCTCCACCTTGGACTGGGAATATAGCTTCTTTGGTTTATTCAGATGAAAGGTGAAATACAGAACATGAGCAAATGGGGCCCAGCAGAAAACAGCCAGAGATAGAGTCTTCCAAAAAATGGTGTCTCTTCAATTTCCCTATCTCAGTATTTGAATTCAAAAGATTTTATTTTAACCATAAATTATTCGGAAATGTTCTTAAAGCATACTCTTTCCATACACATTCAAAATTTCTCAATTGAAAACTAACACATATCGCCATCAAAACCTATTCTACACTTCTTTTAGTCAGCCTATGTTCTTCAGAATGAGAATACTTGCTTTCCCTTGGAGGCAGCAGTCCATGAAGATCATCCAAAGTACTCCCTCCACAAAGTCTTTAACTATCAGCCTCTTTCCACAAATCCTTGAACTGGGTTCCATCATATACTTCTCTTTGTTCTTTCTCTTGGAATTTCAAGTAAATTAGAAAAATGCAACAACATGCAAATTGAAGCTAAAGCAAACTGGCAATTCTGGGTCTGTACTTATGTAATAAAGCCTTCCGTATTCTGCCAGTTATTTTAATTTTATATTTTCTTTGTAATGTTGAGGGCTCTAGATATTGAAGTAAGTCAGGGGAGAAAAGCTACAGATACTGAAAAGGAAAAAACAAGATTTCACTTTGAAAAGTAACATGACTTACTTTGTACAAAATTCAGAAGTATACATATAGTAAGCTTCAAATTAATATGACTTCATAAGATGAGGATAAAAGCAAACAAACATGCATTCTATAAGTCTATTGCAATAAAAAATAGTTGAAAATTAAATTTTTAAAATATTAGTTAAAATTTCAAATATAGGGGCAGTGGGTAGCCTAGTCAGTTAAGTGTCTGCCTCCAGTTCAAGTCATGAACTCAGGGTCCTTGGATGGAGCCCTGCATCAGGCTCCCTGCTCAGTGGGGATCTTTCTCCCTTACCCTCTGCCATTGCCCCTGCTTGTATGCTCTTTCTTTCTGTCAAATAAATAAATAAAATCTTTAAAAATAAATAATAAATAAATAAATAATAAATAGTCATAAAATAAAATTTCAAATATAAAATATCTAGGAATACATCAAATGAAAGTAAGATACATCTATTTAGACAAACTATGAAATGCTATTTAGAGAAACTTAGACGTAAATTAATGAAAGGCAATGTTATGGTCCCATTTAAAAGTCTCATTTTTAAAAGATGTCACCTTCACTGAAATTAATATATAGTTCAAATTATCATGAATTTTTTAAACCTTATCAAGGTTATTTATAAAAAGTGAGAACAAGGGACGCCTGGGTGGCTCAGTGGATTAAGCCTCTGCCTTCAGCTCAGGTCATAATCTCAGGGTCCTGGAATCGAGCCCCGCATCGGGCTCTCTGCTTGGCAGTGAGCCTGCTTCCTCCTCTCTCTGCCTGCCTCTCTGCCTACTTGTGATCTCTCTCTCTCTCTGTCAAATAAATAAATAAAAATCTTTAAAAAAAAAAGTGAGAACAAAAAGATTCCTTGAGGAAGAACAACATGGCAAGACCTGTGCTACAGATAGAATTCCTTCATATAAAGTCACAGTACTTAGCTTAATGTATTTGGTTGTTGTTGGAAGGACAGACAGGCCAATGGAATCAAATCCAGGTACCTAAAAGAGACCATATGGAAATCTAATTTAACACAAAAGGGACATTGCTGAGAAATACAAAATTATAATCTTTTTATCAAAGTTATTAGACAATTGGGTGTCCTTATCTGAAAAAAGGAAAATTGAACCTCAACGCACATGACTCAAAAATAATTTCCATATGGACACAGAACAAAATACAAAAATCAAAACACTAAAGGATCTAAAAGTTAATATGGAATAATATATTTATGACTTCAAAGTATATCTATTTTAAACAACACAAAAAATCACTAATCATAAAACTCATCAAAATTAATACTTAGTCATAAAATTCGATCAGAAAAGTGTGAGTTAAAGTCAGAAAATACATTTGAAATATATTATAAAGACTTTTAACCAAAAAAATTTAAAGAATTACAAATCAATAAGAAAAATATAAGCAAACCCTCCCAAAATGCAAGAGATTTGAATAAAGAAGAAATTTGAATGTGTAATCAACAATTTCTTTAGTCATCAAGGAAAAGCAACTTAAAGGTCCAATGAATTGTACCCAAAAGAAGGGATAAAATTAAATTCCAGGTGCTAGTGTGAATATAGAGAAACTCATACCATTACTTTGAGGGAATGTAAATTGATAAAACTGCTTTGGAAAGCAGTTTGATATTATCTAGCAATTTAAAGGCATGCAAAACTCAGCAATTCTCCTCCTAGGTGTATATACAGCAAGGATGTATTCATATGTGAACTCAGAGACATGTGTAAGAATATTCATAACAGCATTGATCATAAAAGCCCTAAACTGGAAACTACCCAAAGGCCCATTAGAAGGAAAACTGGTATATAAATTACAGTGTATTCATACCCTGAAAATACTTTGCAACAATCAAAAGAAAATAGAACTATAGATATACAAAGTAATGTGGATTAATCTCTCTCTTTTTTTTAAAGATTTTATTCATTCATTTGACAGAGATCACAAGCAGCAGAGAGGCAGGCAGAGAGAGAGGAGGAAGCAGGCTCCCTGCCAAGCAGAGAACCCGATGCGGGGCTCCATCCCAGGACCCTGGGATCATGACCTGAGCCAAAGGCAGAGGCTTTAACCCACTGAGCCACCCAGGCGACCCTGTGGATTAATCTCTTAAGTATAATATTGAGCAAGGGAAGCCAGACCTAAATTAATACATAATGTGTAATTCCATTCACATAAAGCTCAAAAATAGACAAATCAAACTACTTCATTTAGGTATGTATCTTAGATAGTAATGCTACAAGGAAAGTGAAGGAGTGATTACCTTTAAATTGAGGATAGTGGTTGCCTTTAGAAAAAAGGAGCAGTTTGTGATTGAGATGGGATTTTCAGGCTACTCATAACATTTTATTTCTTGACCTTGAGAGTGGTTATAGGGTATTCAACATATAACAATTTTTATTTCTTGACCTTAAGAGTGTTTATAGGAATGCTTACTATATAATAAGTTCTTAGCTATGCATTTAGACTTTATGCATTTTTTCTGCATGTTTTTAAGTTTTAAAAGTGTCTAAAAATACTGTCAACATCTTATTTCCTTTATACTGTTTTTTTCATCTTTTCCATCATTAACCTCTGACAATTAATTTTCTTTAAAACTATTAGAAAAGTTAAAGGACAGGGAAAAGAATAAAATCTATTAAATAAAGAGATGCTTCCCTTCCATATGGGAAGGGAAATGTCATGACAAATGCTCTCTGCTGCTTCAGTTGAGGGATGTCATGTTTAACTAGCCTTCTGGAATTATTTGAAAATATTACATCCATAATAGATGATAGAAATTCAATGATGTAGTACCCTTGTATTTTTCTCCAGGCAAACAGCCATGCTACACATGAGAAATTAATGAGTAGGGTAACCAGTTAAATAAGTTAGAAATAGTGCTGGATAGAAAACTGACAGTAGCATTCTTTTTACTCACAGTCTAAAGCCATGAAACCCTTCTTCCTCCAATGCCTTTTTCTGGAATAAACCTAATAATAAAAGTTCAGCCATTCTGTTGGAACTGCTGAGACTTTGACGACTGAAGGAATGAATCAGGAAGCCAAGATTCATTTAAACTTCTACGCCCAGGGCCACCCCATTCAAGACACATGCTGATCTCTCTCAACTCCTCTCTGTTTCACATATGTACATGCTCATGCATGCACATATGCACACCCACGCTTGTGCACACGCACACACTCACACGCACGCCCACACACACACACTGTTCTCTCCTTATCTTCCTTATTCATTACTTCATTTCTATTTATATTTTTTCCATCTCCTTGTCTGGCAGTGCTGGGGGGCGGGGAGAACTCTCCACCAGAGAGAAGTATTACTTGACAGTTATTTAGCAATTTTGCTCCTATAGTTTCAAGATACTGTAAGTAAGGACTAGGGAGATGCACTTAACCTGTTTCTGAAATTTAGAGACAGGCATAGTTTGGATGGGAAGACAAAAATTTCAGTAATTTTTTTCATTGTTTTTTGTTACAATAATCATTCTCTTAGAGAAGGAATATAAGGAAGATATGACAGCTTCCATTTAAGCACATTGCTTTAATAAAGAACAGGGAAAAAATATTTAGCAACTATATAAGCCATTTAGACAAGCACATTTTAAAGACACTGTGTTAATTAATTCAATTTAAATAAACTAAAAATAATAAATAAATAAAGACACTGTAGAAACCACTTTAGCCAATGTTGTTTGGTTTGGTGGTCTACAAGAATCACCATAACCAGGTAATCTGCAAGTCCTCACTTCATTTTTACTTCTAAGACTGGTTTCTGGAATCTGTTTGTTAGAACTTAAATACACACACACACATGCACACCTACATCCACAAACATATACTATGGGAAACGTCCCAAATATTATAATACTTTTGACACAGTGTAGATGACTGATACTAAGGATAAACCAGCATATCAAAACCAACTTTCTCTACACTTTTTTTTTATAAGATTATTTATTTATTTATTTATTTATTTATTTATTTATTTATTTGCCAGAGAGAGAGAGAGAGAGAGAACGCGCACAGGCAGACAGAGAGGCAGCAGAGTCAGAGGGAGAAGCAGGCTCCCTACCAAGCAAGGAGCCCGATGTGGGACTCGATCCCAAGATGCTGGGATCATGACCTGAGCCGAAGGCAGCCGCTTAACCAACTGAGCCACCCAGGCGTCCCTTCTCTACACTTTTTGAACGAAACCATCTTTGAAGCATTGACATAAGTTTTGCTCATAAATTAGATTCATAAATATAAATTGCCACTGTTAATAATCAATTAATTAATGGAAAATTTTCTGTATTAATGAATGTGAATATCAAATCCCCAAATTAATCAGTAGTTTCCTGTGTATATTACCATGCATGAAGAATGCAGGTATGCCACTTCCAGAAATAATGCCTAACAACCAAGGCTAGGGTTGTTACCTGTATTTTCTGAGCCATTTATCATACTTTATTACTAATGTCTATCTTATTTCCATTGCCTCTTCATGCCAGCACTACCCCATGGTACATTCTGTGATGATGGAAATAATCTATATTTTGCTGCTCAATAACTTAGCTAGTACTGGCCACATGTGGCTATAAAGCATTTGAAATACATGTAATGTCAATTGGAATACATTGTAATGTAAACTACAAATCACATTTTGAAAGTTAAAAATATCTCATTAATTTTTTACATAGAATGCATTTTGAGATAATATTTTAGATACATCATGCTAAATAAAATATATTGTTAAAATTAATTTCATCCATTACTTTCTCTTTAAAAAAAAAAGTAGTGACTAGGAAATTTCAAATTATATACAGGTAGCATTCGTGGCTGTTTTGTGTTTTTATTGAGATGAGCTCTTTTAGTTTTCAGTTAGCAATAATCATGCCTGCCTCAAATAAACCTGATTGGCTATGATACGGCCACTGTGCAAAGCTCAAGATGAGCTCTTTTAAAATGTCTGTGAAAAAAATAATTTTCTACGTGTTGTGGTTCTTAATACCATGTTCTAAGATTCACATTTTTAATTGTTTTATTCTTTTAATAAATACTTATTTATCTCACAATTAATCACAATCATAGTCTGAGACCTTTGTTTTTCTCAGTGTTTTGTTTTAATGTAACTTATAATTGATTATGTTAGCTCTAATAATGTTTTATTATTAAGCTTGCCATATAGAAGTGTAGTAAAAATCAGTTGACTCTTAGTCCTTTGAAAATAATTTCTCTCACTTTTTTAGAAAATAACGCTTTATTTTGAAACCGATACAGTTAAAGTGTGCTTGCAAAAAAACATAACTACTCAGAAGAGAGTATTAACAAGTACTTAAATAAAATGCTATTCTCTATGAAAGTAACTGAAGGGTGCCGGGTGGCTCAGTAGTTAAGTGGCTGCCTTCTGCTCAGGTCATGATCCCAGGATCCTGAGATAAAGCCCTGCACCAGGCTACCTGCCCAGTGGGAAGCCTGCTTCTCCCTCTCCCACCCACCCTTCCACTCCTTCTGTTCCCTCTATCACTGTCTCTATCAAGTAAATAAATAAAATCTTTAAAAAAAAAGTAATTGAGGCAAATAATTCTCTTCCTTCCTAGAAATATTATTATAACCATTTCAAATAAGTCCAAGTATTTGCTTTAGTTAGAATAACTGAAAATTTGAATTACATCTCAAATTTTGTTGATAATAATATTTGTAACTAAGAATAATATGACAGATTTGTGTTGCACATTTTTGTTGCTGGAAAGAAATGGCTGGGATATATGAGGGAAAAAATATTTAAGAAAAGTAAAACTATACAAAAAACTTCAATACTATTATTTATTGTTTGGGAAGGCTTTTGTTTTTAATGTATCTGATATGAAAAGTAATAAATACGGATGATGTCAAATCAAATATCTCAGCCCATCTTTAAGTTCATCCAATTATGGATGCCTTTTCAGACAAGTGAAGCAAACAAACAAACAAACAAAAACCATAAATCATTGGGATTGAACCAAAATAAAAAGCTTTTGCACTACAAAAGAGACAATCAACAAAACTAAAAGGCAACGTATTGAAGTGGAGAAGATACTTGCAAATGGCATATATGATAAAGGGTTAGTACCCAAAATATGTGTAAAGAACTTATGCAATTCAACACTCAAAAAATAAATAGACCAATTTAAAAATGCTGCTATGGGGCGCCTGGGTGGCTCAGTGGGTTAAGCCACTGCCTTCGGCTCAGGTCATGATCTCGGGGTCCTGGGATCGAGTCCCGCATCAGGCTCTCTGCTCGGTGGGGAGCCTGCTTCCCTCTCTCTCTCTCTCTCTCTCTCTGCCTGCCTCTCCATCTACTTGTGATCTCTCTCTGTCAAATAAATAAATGAAATCTTAAAAAAAAAATAAAATAAAATAAAAATAAATAAAAATGCTGCTATAAACATTCAGGTGCACGTGCCCCTTCGGATCACTATGTTTGTATCTTTAGGTAAATACCCAGTAGTGCAATTGCTGGGTCATAGGGTAGTTCTATTTTCAACATTTTGAGGTACCTCCATGCTGTTTTCCAGAGTGGTTGCACCAGCTTGCATTCCCACCAACAGTGTAGGAGGGTTCCCCTTTCTCCGCATCCTCGCCAGCATCTGTCATTTCCTGACTTGTTAATTTTAGCCATTCTGACTGGTGTGAGGTGATATCTCATTGTGGTTTTGATTTGTATTTCCCTGATGCCGAATGATATGGAGCACTTTTTCATGTGTCTGTTGGCCATCTGGATGTCTTCTTTGCACTACTGGGTATTTACCCTAAAGATACAAACATAGTAATCCGAAGGGGCATGTGCACCCGAATGTTTATAGCAGCAATGTCTACAATAGCCAAACTATGGAAAGAACCTAGATGTCCATCAACAGACGAATGGATAAAGAAGATGTGGTATATATACACAATGGAATACTATGCAGCCATCAAAAGAAATGAAATCTTGCCATTTGCGATGACTCGGATGGAACTAGAGGGTGTCATGCTTAGAGAAATAAGTCAATCAGATAAAGACAACTATCATATGATCTCCCTGATATGAGGGAGAGGAGATGCAACATGGGGGGTTGAGGGGGTAGGAGAAGAGTAAATGAAACAAGATGGGATTGGGAGGGAGACAAACCATAAGTGACTCTTAATCTCACAAAACAAACTGAGGATTGATGGGGGGAGGGGGGTTGGGGGGGTGGGGTTATGGACATTGGAGAGGGTATGTGCTATGGTGAGTGCTGTGAAGTGTGTAAACCTGGTGATTCACAGACCTGTACCCCTGGGGATAAAAATATATTATATGTTTATAAAAATAAAATTTAAAAAAAAAAAGCAGAAGACATGAACAGACATTTCTCCAAATAAAACACCCAGAGAGAGGGTCAACAGACACATGAAAATGTGTTCAACATCACTCATCATTAGGGAAATGCCATCAAAACTACAATGGGATCTCACCTCACACCTGTTAGGATGGCTAAAATCAAAAACACAAGAAACAAATGTTGGCAAGCTGGTGGAGATAAAGGAGCCCTTTTGCACTGTTGTTAAGCATGAAAGCTGGTGCAGGCATTATAAAAAACAGTATGGAGTTTCCTCAAAAAATTTTAAAAATAGAACTAGCCTATGACCCAGTAGACATACTACTCAAAGAATATAAAAACACTAACTTAAATGGATACATGCACTTATACGTTAATAGCAGCATTATTTATAATAGCCAAATTATTATCAAGTGTCCATCAGTAGATAACTGGATAAAGTTATGATGCAAATGTATAGAATAGAATATTACTCAACCATAAAAAAGAATGAAATCTTGCCATTTTCAATAATATGGTTGGAGCTAGAGAGTATTATGCTAAGTGAAATCACTCAGAAAGATGAGTACCATATGATTTCACTTGTATGTAGAATTTTTTCTGAAGATTTTGTTTATTTATGTGATGAAGAGAGAGAGTACAAGCAGGGACAGCAGCAGGAAGAAGGAGGAGAAACAGGCTCCCTGCTCTCTCTCAGATGAGAGACTGGAGCCCAGGACACTGGGATCATGACCTGAGCCAAAGGCAGACTGAGATACCCAGAGGCCCTTCATATGTGGAATTTAAGAAACAGAATAAACAAAGGGAAAAAGAGACAAACCAAATACAGACTGAACTAGAGAGAATAAACAGATGGTTATTAGAGAGGAAGTGGGGTAGAACTTGGTAGAAATAGGTGATGGAGGTTGAAAGTACACTTCTGAGTAATGTATAGAATTATTGAATCATGATATTGTACACCTGAAACTAATAGAACACTGTATGTTAATTATACTGGAATTAAAATTAAAAACAATTAAAAAAAAGAAAAGAAATAAGAAGTGGTGTTGAGGATGTGGAGAAAAAGGGAACCCTTATGCACTTTTAGTGGGAATGTAAATTGGTGGGACAACTATAGATAACATTAGGAGGTTCATTAAAAAATTAAAAATAAAAATACCATATGTGTCAACAATTCCGCTACTGGGTATTTACTTAAAGAAAATTAAAACACCAATTTGAAATATATATGCACCTCTATGTTATTACAGCATTACTTACAATAACCAACATGTGGAAGCAACCGAAGCATCCATCAATAGATAAATGGATAAAGAAGATGTGATATGTACACACACACACACACACACACACACACACACACAGAGGAATATTACCCAGCTATAAAAAAGAATAAAATCCTGCCATTTATGACAACATGGATGGACCTACAGAGTATTATGCTAAATGAAATAAGTCAGACAGAAAAAGGTAAATACCATGATTTCACTTATATGTGGAATCTAAAAAACAAAACAAACAAACTAAAACAAACACAGGCTCATAAATTCACAGAACAAACTGATGGTGCTGTGGAGAAAGGCGTGGTGAAACAAGTGCAGGGGATTAAAAAGTATAAACTTCCAGGTATAAAATAAATAAGTAACAGATGGAAACTACAGCCAATAATAATGTCAATAATAATGTAACCTTTTCATGATGACAGATGGTTATTACAGGATCATAGTGAGCATTGAGTAATGCATGCAACTTTCAAATCACTATTGAACACCTGAAACTAATTCAGTATTGTATATGAACTATGCATCAATACAATTTTTTGAAAAAATATTAAAAAGTAATAAATACAGATATGTCAAATCAGATATTATAGCCCATCATAAAGCACTTCCGATTTCACTCCCCCATGGAAATTCCTTCAGTCTTCATAATTCTAATATTTATGGTGGTCTTCACTTTACTCTACATTATATGTTATTGTCTCTATTCTTAATTTACCACTTAAACAAAAATCCATTGGCTCTGAACAATTAAAGACAAAAAACCTGAGTCAAACTGACCACTATTTTCCCTTGACATCTTCTGATAGTCAGTAAATATACCATGTTTAGTATAATTTCATGTAGATTAATTTAGCACCTTGAGAAAAATATATAATAATATAATATAAGTAGGTAGTATAATGTAAATATAACATCATAACATAATATAATGTAATAATGTAAACTATTTTATTGCACCTTATAAATTGTCCCATTAACTTATAACAGTATCTCTTAATTCACCACATCCTCAAACTGGAAAACAAAGGTCATCATATTTCTATATAAACTCTTCTTGTTCTTTATATTTTCCTTTCCCTTTCTCATTTCTGTCATTAACATTTTAAATTACTAACATATTCTACATCTACTTTCTTCACTGCAACCATAACTGTTTCAAATATTGATTCTTCCATAGGTTCTAAAGTTGAAACCCATTAGCAACACTTACACCATTATGATTATGTAAATATTATCCACAGCCAAACTAAATAAAAGTATAAGCCAAACTAAATCAAAACCATATATATTTACCCTTACTCCAACATATTGACACCACAAAAATGAAAATGTTTATTTCTATTTTTAAATTAAATGCATGTATATTTTAAAAAACACTTTTGCAACAGTTTGAAACAGCTAATTTTAACAAAAATTTTCTGAATTTTTTGTTTCACAAATAATTTACTATGAAAAATGCAGTTCCATGTGGTTTGAATGGGAGAGTTAATCATATGTATTCCTTTTTTCTTTTTTTTTTTTAAGATTTATTTATTCAGTTGACAGAGAACACAAAAAAGGAGAGCAACAGGGAAAGAGAGAAGCAGGCTTCCCACTGAGCTCCCTGGGAACCTGATGCTGGGTTTGATCCCAGGTCTCTGATATCATGACTTGAGCAGAGGGCAAAAGCTTAACTAACTGAACCATCCAGGCACTCCAATAATATGTATTCCTGATAGAAAAAGAGAAAACAGTGGTATGGGAGAGAATGAAATAATAACCATATTGGGTTTGTAGTAGATTCTGAGCAAATATTTATAAATGAATAAATTTATTTTTTCAAAGTAAGTTCTAATGTCTAGATACATAAACATCTTAAATCCAGGAATAATGTTCTATTATACCAAATGCAGCAGGTGATAATATATTATGTTTTATATACTTTTGATATAGAGAGACTAAAAAAGAACCAACTGAACTTTTTAGATCCAGGGCTTCAATTACATTATTCAAACCCTAAAAAGCATTTAGATTAGAAATATAAAAGTATCGTGTTATAAGAATATTTGACACAGGGCACCTGGGTGGCTCAGTGGGTTAAGCCTCTGCTTTTGGCTTGGGTCATGGTCTCAGGGTCCTGGGATCGAGCCCTGCATCAGGCTCTCTGTTCAGCAGGGAGCCTGCTTCCCTTCCTCTCTCTCTCTGCCTGCTTCTCTGCCTACTTGTGATCTCTGTCTGTCCAATAAATAAAATAAAAATCTTTAAAAAAAAAGAATATTTGACACAGATTTAGTAACATAATATTATCTAATTAAAATAAAGGAGGATTTCTAGGCAGATACACATGAAAATTAAAGCTAAATTTAAGAAAACATTGTAATTCTTTTTTCTTTTAATATTTTACTTATTTGACAGAGACACAGCAAGAGAGAGAACACAAGCAGGGGGAGCAGGAGAAGGAGAAGGAGGCTTCCTGCCAAGCGGGAAGCCCAATGTGGGGCTCAACCCAGGATCCTGAGATCATGATCCAAGCCAAAATCAGATGCTTAACAACTGAGCCACCCAGGCACCCCAACATTGTAACTCTTTCAAGCAATAGAAATTATTAATATTTTCTTTAGATACATGCTCTTGATCTCCAAACAAAGCATAACTGAGGTGGGAACCAGATAGCAGCTAATTTGAAAAATGGCAAGGCATAATAATACAATTGCTTTCTTTTTATGAAATATATTTTTAAATTATTGATGGTTTTAAAAATTAGTAAAAAATAAAACTATCATTTGTTATTAAACCATACAAGTGGTTATGAAAAGAATATTAATGGCAATAAGATCACCTCTTTGATTTCATGTTAAAAAGTCTGAATGGAGGGGCACCTGGGTATCTCAGTGGGTTAAGCTTCTGCTTTTGCCCCAGATCATGATCCCAGAGTCCTGGGATCGAGCCACGTCTAAGGCTTTGCACTCAGCAGGAAGTCTACTTCTCCCTTGTCCTCTGTAGCTCCCTTATTTGTGCTCTCTCATTTTCTCTCTCAAATAAAGTAATCAGATCTTACAAAAAAAAATTAAAAAGTCAGAATGGAATTGTAGGTAGAGAAGGCATTTCCTCCTAACCCTACTATATGGAAATGCCTCCTGAGCAGTGGTAAAATCATTGACCCTGGACAGAGAGACAAACCTTCTCGAGGCCCTGGTGATGGAGGTGAGAAGCTCCACAGGAGAGAGGTGGGGGCAAGGCGGGGGGTATAAAACAGTGATCTTGCCATATCATATTTGTAGTTTTAGAAAAATTAACAAATGCCTGTAAAATATATGGGAAATAAATGTACCCATAAAATGATAGGGATATTTTTTCTGTGTAACATGGATTACTCCTTATAATCAATGTGATTTCACTTTCTGACTATGCATTTTCAAGAATTTCAACCATCCTGGTATCTTCTGGATTGTTTTCATCTTTATAATCACTGTCTAGCTCACCCTATTTTAATTGATTTAACACATTGCTAAAATAGGACATTCAAGAATGGGCTAAATAGGAGGGCCTGGGTGGCTCAGTCAGTTAAGCATCAGCCTTCTGCTTGGGTCATGATCCCAGGGTTCTGAGATGAAGCCCCGCATCTGATTCCTTATTCAGCTGGGAGCCTGTTTCTCCCTTGCTTCCTGCTCCCCCTACTTTTGTGCTCTCTTTCTCTTTCTTTCTCTCTCTTTCTGACAAATAAATAAATAAAATCTTTAAGAAAGAAATGGGCTAAGTAACCTGTAGCTGAGATACCATTCATTGGAAGAAAAGTTCCTTTTCACCCTGTTTTCTTTTCTGTTTTTGTTTTGTTTTGTTTTCTGTTAGTTTGTTTTTGAGAGAAAAAGAGAGAGAGCACAAGGGGTGGAGCAGAGAGAGAAGGAGAGAATCCCAAGCGGGCTCCATGCTCAGTGTGGAGCCCCACGGCGGGGCTGGATCCCATAACCCTGAGATCATGACTTAAGCTGAAATCAAGAGGAGACCCTCACCTTGGGATATTTAGAAACAGAAAAGGAAGGTCTAGGAAAAGAAAATAGAACATGAAGTGTATGGAGGGATTAAGAAAAAAAAAAAAAAAGAAATGTAAAATCATCATGGGAAAGATTTGTAGTCTAACACCCCCCCATGGGGAAATTGTGTGGTAGATGCTCACTCACCAAGCAGTGTATGCTCCATGCACAGCAGGCACTCACTCAAGGCGGTTGACAGACTGGAAACAAACTTCAAAACTTTGGAGTCCATTTAGCATGTCAAATTGAGAATTTATCTCTAAATACTACATTTGTTTCTAGTTAAGACTGAATGCTATTTTCACCTATTCAAAAAAATCACAGTTGCAACAAATCCCTACAGAATATTTCTTCACATGAGTGATTTTTTAAACCTAGCCTTATTTTATTTTATTGTGTTAGAGAGTTATAGACTACGAAAGTGTTTTTCTGTGGATGACTACGTAGTTGTGAATACCCAAGAGATGCTTTTATAAATGATTTAATTCCTAGAATTAAATACACAAAGTATTAAGATTACCTTTACAAATTTAACTAACATTGGGATGTCTGGGTGGCACAGTCAGTTAAGCATCCAAATCTTTTCTTCAGCCCAGGTCATGATCTTGGGGTCATGGGATTGAGCCCTGCTTTGTTCTCTGTGCTTAACTTGGAGTCTGTTTGGGATTCTCTGTCTCCCTCTTCCCCTAACTCCACCTCTTTACCCTTCTCAAATAAATAAATAAATAAAGTTTTAAAACATAAATTTAACTAAAATTATGAAAAAAATACAAACAAATCTAGGAGAAAAATTGCTATAGTTTAGATAAAATACTGATTATTGTTACTACATTATGACATAGAGAATCTATGTAAAAAAATATAAAATTCAAGCTTTAGATCTATTAAATACTGTAACACTCCCCAATTTATCATGGCCACAGAAGTACCTGCATAGAATAACATTCTGCTGATATTATATAATAATGTGTAGGGTACTCACTCATTCTAATTTTTTTTATGTTAGCTAATGTATTGGTTCATTAGAGGCAAGAGATGCTTGCTATGTGACCATAGCAAATACATTTCTACTGCAAAAATGCCTTGTTGCTGGCAGTGATTCTGGTAATTTTTTCTAGGACTTCCCTAAGAGCAGGACTATTTAAAAAAAAGTATAAGCAGGATAAAATCTAGTACATTAGTCACTATTAAATAAATATCTTAAAACAGGTCACAATCTTCGCACTCTACTGATACTGTAGTATTATAGTAACAAAACAACTTACTACTACTGGATGTTATTGTTAGCTTTTGCTGTGTGGCAAACTATCCCAAAACTTAACGGTTGAAAATGTTTATTAGCTCACAACTGTGTGGGTTTTAAGTTGAGTGGTTTTTCTATTGATATTGCTGGGACTTGCACATTAATCATCAGTCAACTATAGGCGGATTTGTCCATAGTGAACTAGCTCACGTGTCTGGAGTTAGTGCTAACTATCAACTGTAGTTTTCCCAGCAGGCTAGGGGGGGCTTATATTCCTGATGGTGGTCACAGTTTTCACCAGAACAACAAAGTATGACAAATGCCAGAACAGAAGCATTTTTCAAGTCCCTCCTTGTGTCATGTGTACTGTTGTCCCATTGCCCAAAACAAGTCACATTGTCAAGCTGAGTATAAATGAACTTTAGTCTCTCCAAGAACATGAATGTGGACAGTTGTAAATAACCCAAGGGCTATTACTGTTACAACCCATAAACTCATGATCATGGCTTCAATAGTAATTAGTAATAAATAGTAATAAAAAACAAAACATAACAGATCTGTACAGTGCCCTAGTTGAACCAAATTAATACATCAATACATGCATTTTTTCTTTATCCATTCATTTAATATATTCAATTATTGATTCATGAAATTTAAGGTAAAAAGTAGAATTGAAACTCACCAATTAGAATTAAATCCTAAGACAAGCTTTCTGTTCTTTCTTTCCCCACTCCAATTTAAATATTTGCGACTGAATGCTTAGGTATACATCAGAGAGAGAGAGGAAAAAAAAAAATGGCTATCCTAAAGTAGCACCCTGAATCCACACACACTCCCAACCATATGAAATTAGCACAAAAAGAGCCACAATAAAGCACAGGAAAAAAGGATTGTAAGATGCAGAACAGCAGATGGTCATCTTAACTCAAATACAAAATAATCCCATAGACAGCTAGCTATGCCTTTACCCAATTAGAAAATACTCTTCATATCAGTAGGAGACCAGACAAGGTTAGACAAAGTGAGACTAGGTTTAAGAAGGAAGTGAAAAATTTTATACCCAATATCATTTTTAAATTATAAAACCCAAGCTGCATATACATGGGCTTAGGTAAAATGGTAAAACATGAAATGTTTTGCCCAGAAAGGTTGAGAAAATGTCACTATATACCAACAACTCCACACCTAAGAAATTATCCTAAGAAAATTATTCAACACAGTGTTCTCCATCTGTAATAAACTATTTTGAGAAACTGAAAGCAATTTTAGAGAAATGGTTTAAATTATGATTTAACATCAAGGTAATTAGGTAGCCATTAAGGTAGTAATTATGAGGATATTCAAACACAGGAATAAGTAACACTGAGTGAAAATGCTAGTATATATAATTGTTGCTATGTGTTTTATATACACAAAATTATATGTATAAATGTAAGAAAAAAAACTGGTGAGTTAGAGTGGTTGACTTCATGGATAATTATTTTAAAAGAGAAAGTGCCTATATCTCCATATTAAATTTGACATACAATAATACTCCTTAAAATAACTATCCTGATTCTTTAACCAAATTCATAAAAGTAATCTAAAATAAAGGCAGAATATATGAAACTAGGTTTATACCTCAACTGTTTCTATTCAATATCATTGGCTTTGCCCTGTGCATTAATTGGTTACATAGTTTGGTGGGTCAATCTATTAAGGTTAGTGTATTCTCTTTTTTGCATAGGAAATTACTCAAAAAATAAAGTAGAAAAGAGAGGAAATTATAATTATACTCATAACTAAAATTACTACTGAAAACTAAAAAAAAGAGTTCACATAGTTCAAATCAAGCAAAATTCTTATTTAATATGAATAACCAGGATAATTGATTTAATAGCTTACTATCCCATGTACGCATGGTCTGAGAAGAAAATACACCCAAAGCTTCACTTATATCAGGCATGAGATTTCTAGACAAAATATGCTTCTCAAATATCATTAAGTAAATTTCAGCTTGACTTTCAAAACAAATTATTAGTATTTCCAGAATATCCATCTCCTCTGTCCTGCTATAGAATTACTCAAAATGTAACTCTAAGTTATCAAGCTTAGGAAATTGAAATGTAAATTTAGATGTGGACTGTTCTCAGCTCAGTTAGGTAGCATGCAATTGCAATTGAATACTCGGCAGAGATACTGCTAGAGCCCGAAGGCCTTTCAAATTTTTGTTAAGCAACTCACGTAAATGATTAAAGCATACGGCAGCACTGTCTTTTCTTTCCTCCATAAATAAAAGAAATGTTAGTAGTATTTAACTTTGACCCAGAAACACAATGCTATTCTCACTGCAGAAAGGTCTGTGCCATTTATGAAGTTTAAGACAGATATTTCAGATCAGACTTGCATTTTTTTAATTGAAGGGGAACACTGAGCAACCTATCTTATGATAGAAAAAAAGACACTGGACTGTTTAGGAAAGTATAATGTTGATTTACTATTTGATATGTGAAACTTTTATGTTTTATTCAGCACAAAGAAATGCAATTGAAAATAAGCAAAGTGGATAGGAGAATTACTCAGTTGTGGTAAAGGTTTCAGAAAGTGAATTCTTATCTTTTGTAGAGGTTTGAGACATCTCTGAACACCAAAAATTTAAGCTTGTCAACATGTTTTCCAGAATTTTGATGCATCAGGAGTCCCTATACTGTACTAACTTCTGAGGAAATTCAAAGAATTTAAACAACTCATTCAAGTTTGTTTGAAACAAAAATAAAAGTGACATAACATTAGTTTTGTAATATGAATATCTAATTGATTAGCAAGGAGGGGGAGGAGGAGAAAAATGATTGATTGGAATAATAAGCATTTTACATTTTTTTGCATGTCTTGAATCTGAAATACACTGATATTTGGGAAACCTTCCATTGTTTGGATCCAGAGCGTGATTTTAATTATGGTTCTGACCTCGTAGCTTCTATTATGTCTGCCTTTTATAAACCTTGCTCCAGAAATCCCACCAATTTTTTTGCAAAATCTTGCACCTTTGAAATATATTCTTCATCTCTTTAAATTAGAGTTGGTTGTCCTTTGCCTCAAAAAGCCATGAATTTGAAAATATTAAGTCAGAGTTCATTGAAAGCAACAGACTTGGAATCTAGTATTGGTCACCAGCCTAGGTTTCATTCAAGTTTAATGAGTATTAAAAAAAATAGATTTGGCATTCTATGATTTGCAAGGTGAGCCATGTAATATACTTGTCTATAATGAACTGTGAAGACCAAACTGAGGATGGATGGGAGAGACTCGCCACTACTGTAAGAGAATATGCAGGGTATGAGAAACATAATCCCTCTGGAGTGATGGAGCTGAAACTAATAGTCCTGACAGCTTAGAGAAATAAAATAACAAGATCAAATTGCCATAAAGGTTTGCACAATGTGGTTGATCTCCCTCATTCCTGCTATTCACCCTGACAAAAACATCTCACTATTTACCATGAGGAAAATAGGCTTAGAATAACAGCTGGGCCAGGGAGTATATAAGCAACATAGTCGCAAGTGTGAACCAGATCCAAACACACAAGCAACCTAAAGCAGACCACTCATCCATGCCCATCCTAGATTAGTCTAACTATAGTTAGTTTGCTGCATATGAGCATGGAAATCATCTTTTTAGGTAAGCCACTGAAGGTCTGAGATAGTTGTGCAGCATTATATTGGCAGTAGGTAGATAACTCAACGTTAGATTTGGCAACTTTAAATCACATAGCTATTTTGCCAGTGCTGTTGCAGAGTGCCTGGAACAAAATCCTGATTAGAATGGATTAAAGAAACCTGGGAGGACAGTGCAAAAGCATGTGCAGCAAACTCTTTGGAGAAATTTATATGTAAATCTAGAGAAAAGAGATGGCATGAATCCATAAATGAATGTGGAGTAAAAACTTTTCTTTCTTTCTTTTTGTTTCAAAATGATAAAATCATGGGCTATCTTTCACAATTGAACTTGAAAAAAATATTTTCATTGTCCATATACACAATGGAATACTACTCAATCATCAGAAAGGATGACTACCCAACTTTTGCATCAACATGGATAGGACTGGGGGAGATTATGCTGAGTGAAATAAGTCAAGCAGAGAAAGTCAATTATCATTTGGTTTCACTTATTTGTGGAACATAAGGAATAGCATGGAGGACATTAGGAGAAGGGAAAAATGAAGGGGGAGAAATCATAAAGGGAGATGAACAATGAGAGACTATGGACTCAGGGAAATAAACGGGGTGGGGAGATGGGTGAGCCTAGTGATGGGTACTAAGGAGGGCATGGGTTGCATGGAGCACTGGGTGTTATATGCAAACAATGAATCATGGACCCACTATACCAAAAACCAATGTCACCACTGTATGGTGACTAACATAACACAATAAAAAAAAAAATCATTTCTGAAGCAAGCCTGCATTCACAGGTAATATCAGGAAAATAAAAGTGTTTTATTGATTTGGTCTACATCAACTAAAACTGAGCCCTGGGGATGAAGAAAATTTCTAAGACTAAAAACTGTGTTGTAACAGTAGCATAGTAATCTGTATAATCTTTTCTGATTTTCTCCACTTAGTTATTTAAAAAGAAAGCCATTAAGGAGAAAAAAAAATCCCCTGTTATCAACTCCCCTTTATATCACTCCCAGGGATATCTTAGATTTAGTGCAAAGATTCTTGCTGCAAAAGTATCTTAAGAGATTCAGTTAATAGAAAATTATGTTTATATATCTATATCTATATCTATATCTATATATCAACTATTAAATACATGCACAGAATATAAACACAGAAACATTAAGCAATGTTGCTTTACAGAACTAAAATGTCAGTGTTTAACCTTTTCTTGAGCAGATAGGCAATTTCTTTTAGAATTTGTAGATGTTGAGTCTGAGAAGTGCTCAGAATTCCTCGTCCTTGGCAGTACACACAAATACAATAAGAGCAAAAAATTCTCCATTTACCCTTTACACCTCTGACTTCTTCCCTTTGGTTTGGTTGGCCATCTGCTGTACAAATGCCCTGCCCTAGACAGGGCATGTAGATGAGATGTATGAATAAAATTTATAAGCTTGTGGAGGATCTCTGGATTCAGAATGGTGAGACGATTAGAGTGTGAGCCCTTATCGGGGAGGAATTATCCAGCTTTCACCCAAACCACTGATATCATGTAAGCATGAAAGTTACAGATATCCTTCCTGGGAGATAACTTATCTATTAGGTTTAAGCTTGGATTGTTTCTCTCCATTGCTCTATTGATTTTGATCTTGAGAAAAGAGGTCCTTTTCATTTTCCCTATGTTATCCTAAGATTTGAATATGGTGGATATTCAAATGGGAATAAGACCAGTTATCCTGTCTGTCTCACAAAGTAATTCTAAGGATTACATGATTTCTAAATGAAGAGCAGGCAAGGTGTGGTTTTCATATACTTACCCTCCAAAGATGATATTGCAGTTTACAGATATGTCCTTATCCCACAGGACAATGTATTTGACAAATATTTATTGCACACACAGTTGAACTAAATAACATAATCCCTGTATTCATGAAGCTAACATTTCAGTGGTAAACAAAATATAAACAAAGGAACAAATAAAATAATTATAGATAGTGACAAATGTTATGAAAAATAAGCAGAATAATATAATTCAGCTAGTGATGACAGGAAGTTGCTATTTTGAGTAGTTGATCAGATAAGAAGTCTTTTTCAGAAGTAATTTAACTGAAACCTGGCTTATGAGAAAGTGCCAGAGAAGCAAAATCTGTGGGAAAAGCATTCAGAATCGAAGGAACATCAAATGAGGATGCCCTAAGAAACAAATAACTTTGGCATGTTTTAGATTAAAAATTCAACACTACTGGAATGTAGTGAAAATTGAAAGAATGTAAGATTAGAAAAATAGGGAATAGATTCTGTTTGAAATTTGCAAGAAGAGGGATGCCTGGGTAACTCAGTCATTTGAGCATTTGACTCTTGGTTTTGGCTCAGGTCATGATCTCAAGGTCTTGAGATGGAGTCCCAGTTTGGGCTCCCAGGTCAGCATAGAGTCTGCTTAAGATTCTCTCCCTGTCCCTCTGGCCCTCTCCCAATGCATGTGTGCTCTCTCTCTTTCCAAAATAAATAAATAAATCTTTTTTTAAAAGGGAGGAGGGGCGCCTGGGTGGCTCAATTGGTTGAGCATATGACTTTGGCTCAGGTCATGATGCCAGGGTCTTGGGATTGAGCCCTACATGGGGCTCTCTGCTCAGCAGGGAGCCTGGTTCTCCCTCTCCCTCTGCCTACTTGTGTTCTCTTCTCTCTCAAATAAATAAATAAAGTCTTTAAGAAAAAATTCCAAGAAGAGATATGGTATTAGGAGAGTGAATTCACATTGCTACATCATTATAGACATAACAAAGGCTGCCTCCATATGACAAAAACTAAAATGAATATCTGGGATGAAAATAAACAATGTGGGAAACCCTATGTGTGAGGCTTGTCTATATTATTCCAGATAGCTGCCTTTGGGGGATGATCTTTACATTCCATTTTATTTTTTTTTTTATTTTTTTTTTAAAGATTTTTTATTCATTTCATCTGACAGACAGAGATCACAAGTAGGCAGAGAGGCAGGCAGAGAGAGAGGAGGAAGCAGGATCCCTGCCGAGCAGAGAGCCCGATGCGGGGCTCGATCCCAGGACCCTGGGATCATGACCTGAGCCGAAAGCAGAGGCTTTAACCCACTAAGCCACCCAGGCGCCCCTCCATTTTATTTTTTTAATAATCATTTTTATCTTAGAACAGTTTTAGACTTACCAGAAACTTGAGACAGTAGTACAGAGAGTTTCCATATAGCTTA
Organism: Lutra lutra; assembly: GCF_902655055.1. Classification (NCBI taxonomy): domain Eukaryota; kingdom Metazoa; phylum Chordata; class Mammalia; order Carnivora; family Mustelidae; genus Lutra; species Lutra lutra. The sequence goes on along the minus strand of NC_062291.1, from coordinate 27,521,018 downwards.
TAGTCTGTTTCCCCTATTATTAACATTTTATATTTCAATGGTGTCTATATCATAATTAATAAATAAATAGTGAAACATTATTATTAACTAAATCTATAATTGATTCAGCTTTCCTTGGTCTTTCCCTAAAATATTTTTTTCTGTTCCAGTGTCTCAGCCAGTTTACCACATCACATTTCACTGCCATGTCTCCTCCTGACTCTAACAGTTTTTTGGACTTTCTTCATTTCCATGACTTTGAGAGTTTTAAGTACTGGTCAGCTATTTCATTAAATGTCTATCAATGTGGATTTTTCTGATTATTTTTTTCATGATCAGACTATCACTTTGAGAGGAAATCCATAAAGGTTAACTGCCATTTTCATTGCATAACACCACCATGATTTATCACTATTGATGTTGACCTTGATTACCCGGCTGTGGTAGGGTCTATTCGGGATTCTCCACTATAATGTTTCTTCCTTCCCTGTTTTCCATCCTGTACTCTTTTAAAGAAAGTAACTACTTACAGCCCATATTTATAGAGTGAGAAGTTATGTTCTCCCTCACTGAGGGAGGACTTTGAGGGAAGAGTATCTACATAAATTATTTGAAATTGTTGTATGTGGGAAGTTTGTCTTTTCTCCCCACTTTGTTATTCATTCATTTGGTAATATTAGTATTAATGAATATTTATTTTATAGCTTGGGTTTAGAATCTAATACTACTTTATTTTGGTGGTAAAATGGTTCCATCTTTGGCTATTGGAAGTTTCTGTTTGTTCATATTTGACATACCCTATCATTACAAGTTATTGTGTGTTTTTTTCTTCCAAATTTTTACTAAAGTTCCAGGAAGTTAACACACAGTGTAAAACTAGTTTCGGGTGTAGAATTTAGTAATTCAGCACTAATATGCAATAGCCAGTGCTCATCACAGCAAATGCCCTCCTTAATCCCCATCACCTACTTGATCCATTCTCCCGACCCCACCCCCTTACCCTCTGGTAACCATCAGTTTGTTCTCTATAGCTGACAGTGTGTTTCTTGGTTTGACTTTCTCTCTCTCTTTTTCTCCCATGTTCATTTGTTTTGTTTATTAAATTCCATGTATGAGTGAAATCATATGGTATTTATCTTTCTCTATTTCCCCTAGCCTAATACTCTAGCTCTAGCTCTATCCACTCACTGCAAATGACAAAATATTCATTCTTTTTTAGGGCTGAGTAATATTCCATTATATATTGATATATTTGGTTATTGTTAATGATAATGCTGCGATATACATTGGTGTGCATGTATCCCTTCAAATATGTATTTCTGTATCCTCTGGGTGAATACCCAGCAGTGCAATTGCTGGATCACAGAGTAGTTCTACTTTTAACTTTTTGAGGAAACTCCATATTCATTTTCACAGTCGTTGTACCAGTTTCATTCCCACTAACAATGTAAAAAGTTTCCCATTTTTCTGCATCCTTGCCAACATATGTTGTTTCCCGTGTTGCTAATTTTGGCCATTCTGAGAGGTGTAAGTTGATATCCCATTGTAGTTTTTATTTGTATTTCCCTGATGATGAGTGATGTTGAGCATCTTTTCTTGTCTCTGTTAGCTATCTTGATTTCTTTGGAAAATGTCAATTTATGTCTTCTGCCCATTTTCTAACTGGATTATTTTTTGTGTGTGTGTTGAGTTTGATAAGTTCTTTATGTATTTTGGACACAAACCCTTTTTGGATATGTCATTTGCAAATGTCTTCTCCTATTCTGTAGGTTTCCTTTTAATTTTGTTGATTGTTTCATTTGTGGTCAGAGGCATTTTATTTTAATGAACTCCCAATAGTTTCTTTTTGATTTTGTTTCCCTTGCCTCCAGAGACATATCTAGTAAGAAGTCGCCATGACCAGTGTCAGAGAAGTTACTGCCTATATTCTTTCCTGGAATTTTGATGATTTCCTATCTCACATTTAGGTCTTTAACCCAATTTGAATTAATTTTTGTGTATGGTGCAAGAAAGTGGTCCAGTTTCATTCATTTGCATGTTGCTCTCTAGGTTTCCCAATACTATTTGTTGAAGAGACTGTCTTTTTTTTTTTTTTTTTTCCATTAGATATTCTTTCTGGCTTTTTGAAGATTAATTGACCAGATAGTTGTGCTTCATTTCTGGGTTTTCATTCTGTTCAATTGATCTATGCTTCTATTTTTGTGTTAGTACCATACTGTCTTGATCACTGGTGCTCTTTAATACAACTTGAATTCTGGAATTATTTTGCCTCCAGTTTTGTTCTTTTTCAAGATTGCTTTGGCTATTCAGGGTCTTTTGTGACTCCATAAAGATTTTAGGATTGTTTATTCTAGCTCTGTGAAAAATGCTGATGATATTTTGATAGGGATTGCATTAAAATATGTAGATTTCATTGGGTAATATAGACATTTTAATAGTATTTGTTCTTCCAATTCATGTGTATGAAATGTCTTTTCATTACTTTGTGTTATTTCAGTTTCTTTCATCATTGTTTTATAATTTTCAGAGTACAGGTCTTTTACCTCTTTGGTTAGGTTTATTCCTAGGTATCTTATGGTTTTTGGTGTAATTGTAAATACAATTCATTCCTTGATTTCTCCTTCTGTTGCTTCATTATTGGTGTATAGAAATGTAACAGATCTCTGTATATAGATTTTTTATCCTGCAACTTTACTGAATGCATGTTTCAGTTCTCACAAATTCTTGGTGGAATAATTAGGGTTTTCTATAAAGAATTTCAAGTCATCTGCAAATAATGAAAGTTTGATTTCTTCCTTGCTGATTTGGATGACTTTTATTTCTTTTTGTTTTGTAATTGCTGTGGCTAGGACTTCCAGTACTATATTAAGTATTAGTAGTGAGAGTGGACATTCCTGTCTTGTTGCCGACCATAAGTAAGAGCTTTCAGTTTTTCACCATTGTGGGTGATATTAGCTGTGAGATTTGTGTATATGGCCTTTATTATATTGAAGTACATTCCTTTTAACCCTACTTTGTTGTGGATTTCATCATGAATGTATGTTGTACTTTATCAGATGTTTTTCTGCATCTGTTAAAATGAAGATATGATTCTTACCCTTTCTTTTATTAATGTGATGTATGTATTGCATTGATTGATTTGTTAATATTAAACCACTCTTGCAGCCTGGAAATAAATGCCACCTGATAATGGAGAATAATTCTTTTAATGTACCATTGGATTTGATTTACTAGTATTTTATGGAGAATTTTTGCATCTATGTTCATCAGAGCTATTAGCCTATAATTCCCTTTTTTGTGGTATCTTTTTTTTTTAACATTTTCTAACTTTATTTTCTTTTTGGGAGTTCTCCAACTACAAATTTTTATTATTATTATTATTTTTTAAATAACCTATAATGTATTATTTGCCCCAAGAGTACAGGTCTATGAATCATCAGGCTTACACACTTCACAGCACTCACCATAGCACATAACCATCCCCAAATTAAAAAAAAAAAAAAAAAAGAAAGAAAGAAAGAAAAAAAAAAGAAAAAGAAATCTTACCATTTATGGTATCTTTATCTGGTTTTGGTATTAGGGTAATGATGGTCTCACAGAATGAATTTGGATGTTTTCCTTCCATTTCAATTTTTGAAATAGTTTGAGAAGAATAGGTATTAACTTTTCTTTAAACTTTTGGTAGAATTCATCTATGAAGCCAACTGGCCTTGGACTTGTGATTATGAAGGAATTCTGATTACTTATTTATTTATTTTTGGGGGCTGGTTATCAGTCTGTTCAAGTTTTTTATTTCTTCCCATTTCAGTTTTGGTAATTTATATATTACAAGAATTTTTTCCCAGTTTTTCCAATTTATTGACATACATTTTTTCATAGTATTCTCATAATTTTTTTATTTCTATGGTGGTATTTGTTAATCTATTCTCTCTTATTTGTGATTTTATTTATTTGGGTCCATTCTCTCTTCTTTTGGATAAGTCTGGCTAAGGGCTTATCGGTTTTGTTAATATTTTCAATGCTAGCTACTGGTTTCATTGTTCTGTTCTATTTTTTATTTATTTATTTAGTCTCTATATAATTTATTTCTTCTCTAATATTTCTTATTTCTCTCTTTCCTCAGGCTTTAGGCTTTATTGTTCTTTTTCTAGTTCTTTTATTTGAGATTTTTCTTAGTTTTTGATGTAGGTCTGTATTGCTATATGTTTCTCTCTTCGGATGGCTTTTGCTACATCCCAAAGGTTTTGGACCATTGTGTTTTCATTTCCATTTGTTTCCATGTATTTTTTTTATTTCTTCTTTGATTTCCTGACTGACCCCCTTCATTCTTTAGTAGCATGTTGTAATCTCCATGTAATTGTGGTCCTTCCAAATTTTTTCTTGTGGTTGACTTCAAGTTTCATAGTATTATGGTAAAAAAAAAAATGCATGGTATAATCTCCATTTTTTTTTTCATGTTAGGGCATGATTTGTGGCTTAGTATGTGATCTATTCTGTAGAATGTTTCATATGCACTTAAAAAGAATGCATATTCTCCTGCTTTACGATGAAATGTTCTGAATAATATCTATTAAGTCCCTCTAGTCCAGTGTGTCATTCTAAACCATTGTTTCCTTGTTGGTTTTCTGCTTAGATGATCTGTCCATTGACGTAAGTGTGGTTTTAAAGTCCCCTACTATTACTGTATCACTATCAATTAATTTCTTTATGTTTGTTCTATACATTTGTGTGGTCTTATATTGGGGTCATAAATACTCACAATTGCTAGATATACTTGTTGGATGGTCCCCTTTATTACGACATAGTGCTCTTCTTCATCTCTTGTTACAATCTGTTTTAAAAGTCTAGCTTGTCTGTTATAAGCATGGCTACTCCAGCTGTCTTTTGACATCCATGAGCATGATAAATTATTTTCCATCTCCTTGCTTTCAATCTGCAGGTGTCTTTAGGTCTAAAATTGGTCTCTTATAGGCCGCATATGCATGGGTCAAGGTTTTTTGTTGGTTTTTTGTTGTTGTTGTTGTTGTTGTTGTTTCAGACATACTCTGCCTTCTGATTGGAGCCTTTAGTCCATTTACATTCAAAGTAATTATTTTTTTTTAAAGATTTTATTTATTTACCTGACAGACAGAGATCACAAGTAGGCAAAGAGAGAGAGGAAGAAGCAGTCTCCCCGCAGAGCAGAGAGCCCGATGCAGGGCTCGATCCCAGGACCCTGGGATCATGACCTGAGCCGAAGGCAGAGGCTTTAACCCACTGAGCCAGCCAGGCACCCCCAAAGTAATTATTGATATATACTTATTTTGTGCCATTTTATTACTTGTTTTGTCATTTCTGGAGATTTTCTCTGTTGCTTTCTTATCTTTGTCACTTTTGGTCTTTCCTTCCCACTCAAAGAATCCCTTTTTTTTTTTCTTGCAGAGATGATTTAGTGGTCATGAACTCCTTTAGTTTTTATTTGTCTGGGAAACTCTTTATCTCTCCTTCTATTCTGAATGATAGCCTTTCTGAATAGAATATTTTTGGCTGGAGATTTTTCCCATTCAGCAAGTTGAATATATCTATCCTTCCCTTCTGACTTGCCAATTTTCTGTTGAGAAATCTGCAGATAGCTTTATGGGTCTTGCTGAGTAAATTAAGGACTCCTTTTGTCTTGCGGCTTTTAAGGTTCTTTGTTGCTATATTTTGAAATTTTAATTGCAAAAGGTCTTGGTGTTGGCCTGCTTTTGTTGATTTTGATGGGAGTTCTCTCTGTCCCCTGGATCTGGATGTTTGTTTCTTTCCCCAGATTAGAGAACTTTTCAGCTATTATTTCCTCAAATATATTTTCTTCCCTCTTTTCTCTCTCTTCTTCTTCTGGGATTCCTATGATACAAATGTTATTACGTTTGATGGAATCACTGAGTTCCCTAAGTCTACTTTCGTGTTTCATAATTCTTCTCTCTTTTGTTTGGCTTCATAATTTTCCATTATTTTGTCTTCTATATCACTTATCTGTTCTGTTTCTTCCAGCATTGTGTCCATTACATCAAGCCTGTTTCCAATCTCAGTTACTGCATTTTTCATTTCTGACTGATTCATTTTTACTATTTTATCTCTGCAGTAAGGGTCTCCCTGAAATCTACCATTCTTTTCTGAAGCCCAGTGAGTATCCTTGTGATGTTGCTTTAAATTCTCCATCAAGCATGTTACTTCTATCTGTTTTGCTTAGACCTTTGGCTGTGACCTTATCTTCTTCTTTCATTTGGGATGAATTCTTCTCTCTTGGCCTTTTGTCTTGGCCTTTTCTGTTCTTTTTAGAGAAGACTGTTGGAACACCTGTGTGGCTTATTGGGTTAAGTTTCTACTCTTGATTTCAGCTTAGGTCATGATCTCAGGATACTAAGTTCAAGCCTCAAGTCGGGCTCTGCACTGGGCATGGAGCCTTCTTGAGGTTCTCTCTCTCCCTCCCCCTCTGCCCCTCCCAACCCTCTCCCTCCTACTCTAAAAGAAAGGAAGAAAGAAAGAAGAAAAAAGTCTTATGTTTCCTGTCCCTAAGAGTGATGGCTTTATGAAGAAGAGGTCCTATATGAAGAAGAGGGCCTGGTGCTTCAGGTAGTGTCTCTAATGTGTTCTATGTGCACTCTGCTGCTGTTTTGCAGCTTTATCTTTCAGGCTGCTATCTCCTGAGTTTTCCTTGTCTGCAGTGGGCATTGTTTGGACCTTGACCAGAGTGTGGTGAGCTATAACTAGGTGTGCTGTAGGTCTGGCTTGTTAAATGAGACCTGAGGCTACTTCTACTAGTACTATTGCCTTGAAGAACTCTCTGGTTAGGAGAGGTGGTATTGGCAGAGGTTTCTGCTGGTCTTCTGGGGGAGAGGCCCACCTCACTCAGACTGAGGCAAACTTTAGTGAGAAGAGCAGTATCAGAGAAGTGCAGGGGTGTGAGACCTTGTGTGAGGAGGTTAGTCCACCAGTGTGGTGCTCTGCTGTTTGTACCAAAGTTAGTTTTGTGCTTATGCTGAGGGATAGGGGAGAAAAATGGCACCAGCCAGCTCCTTTAGCCCTTGAAAAGTGTTTCTATGCCTTCTGTTCTCAGGGAAGCACTCTAAGAAGATTGAATATTCTCCCTGCAATGTGTCCCAGACATTTTTCAGATTGCGATTTTTACACTGTCTGTCTCTGTGTTGTTTGCCTGACTTTTCTCCAGAAAAATCATAGTGCACTCTGCTCTCTATCCTGGCCAAGACTGCTGACTTTTAGAACTCCTGGCTTTTCGTACATGGTGTGGGCAGGGGCCTGAACTGCTCTTCTGTGGGAAGGTCTCACTGCACTAGGACTGAGGGAAGTTTGACTGAGGAGGGCAGATGCACCATTGCACAAAGATGTGGGACTTGGAGCAAGCAGGCTAGGTAGCCGGTCTTTGGGCTACCAGCCCTTGGCAGACAGATGGCTCTGCACCTATGCTGAGGGGTGGGGTAGGGACATGGCTCTCACCAGCTCTTTTGTCCAAGGAGAGGCATCTCTGTGAATGTGGTCTCTCACAGATGTGTTCCAAGAAGAGCGGATGATAGCTCCACTGTGTGCTCCAAATGTTCCTCAGATCATGCCATGCCACTGCCATCAGGTTACCTGCCTACCTTCTCTTCAGGAGCAGGGCAGTGCCCTCAGAGCTCTATCCTGACCCAAGCCTGCCCAACTTTAAAACTCCAGTCTTCAAACCCCAGTGGTTGCAAGAATTCAAAAAATCAGCCCCTCTCATTTTCCTAGCAAATGGTTTTGGGGAACTGTTCTCCCTGTGGATTCCCCTGTGTGCTCCTCTCTTTCTTGTCTTTCTCCATGACCAAGGCTCCCACCCCTCTATAGCACCCACAATCCATTTCTGTGGCATACATCTCCACACTTGCTACTTTACTCGATGTGATCTCTTTTCTTCTAGCTGTGGAGAGTGTTCTGTCAGTTCTCAGGCTGATTTCTTGAATATTTAGAATGACTCGATAGTTATCTAGTTGTGTTCGAGCCATGAGAGGAGTCTAGGGTCCTGCTACTATACCAACATCTCAGCCCCCTCCAGTTGTGTTTTTTATTTAGGGGAGGGGGTGATTTCCTTACTTTCAAGCACCACAAGATTCTTCATGCTGATATTGTGTTTTCTTCTCCAGTCTTATGATCAGCCATTTAAGCTAGAATCTTTGTATCTTTTTTATTTCTGAATGGTATTATAAAACTAAGATCTGGCATTTGGTGGGATCTTTTTTATTGATGTGTTCTTGCTTTTAGGCCCTCTTGGCAAACAGAGCAAGAAAATATATGTGCATATACTAATGTATGAAATATATGCACATGAAGTGATATATATATATATACTCACATAATTATAATTTTTATATATGTAACCACCTGTATCATTATATAGCTGATTATGAATTTATACTGATGTCCCCAACTCTAACTCATTACTACATGGACAATTCTAGCCTCTTCCCCTTCCTTATGTGTAACCTCATACTCTCTAACGGTGAGAAATGTAGATCCCACAATTTGCCATCATTTACTTAATTTTTCAGTTCCTGTAAACATTTATAATGGTATCAGAATTGTTATCCTGTGCTCCCCTGGGAAATAACATCATCAACTACAGTACACTGCTTAGGTAAGATCTCCCTTGCCTTTAATATTACAAATTCTGCTTATTTCTTAAATTACTTAGATCTACATTTTTTCTCCATTCTCTCCAGTGAGGTTACTTTACACATTTATAATACAGTTGTATTTCCTTCTTGCATTTTTATATATTCTCTCTTATGTTCCTTTGACTTCCTAAATGATTTGTTTAAGATTGTATATACTGAGATTCACTCTTGTACTACAAAGTTTTATGGAGTTTGACAAATGTATTGTCATGGGTCCACAATTACAGGATCATACAGAATATTTTAACCACCCTAAAACTTCCCTGCACTTCATCTACTCAATCCTTCTATCACCTGAAAACCTGGCAACTTCCAGTCTTATTATAATTGCTATAGCTTTGTACATCCAGAATGTCTTATAATTGGAATCATAGTCTAATATCCGGTAACCTGTTTTCCTTAGGGAATAGACCATTGTTATGAAGAACTCTGTGGCATATTTCATAATGATTAGTCTTCTGCTCTCCTACCAGAGCTGTAAGGGAATCTTTTTTGAATCTTTATTACAAGAATTTAGTGAGACTCCTATAGGTAAAATCCAAGAAAGGAATAGCCTTTTTAAGACTGTGACTCCCATAAGTTTCTCACTCACATGCTGGTCTATACTCCACCTCTAAGAATTTGCCAAAATTAAGATTTAGTGCTGAACCAGTTTATGGCCCCAGTAGCTTCTGATCCAGATTTCAGAGAGGAACTTTACCTTCCAATTTCAGTTCGCTGTTGAGTAAAAGAAGATACTGATTTTTACTGTTTTGATTTATATTATAAACATAGTAATAGCAACTCTAAGTTCTTTCCACACTGTAGTTCAAATTGGAATTCCTTTTTCTATTTATTGTTTCATTAAATAAGTTAATATCTTCTTAAATTTTTACTCTTTCTCTGACTCTTCAACACCAAGATATACCCATTAAATTTTTTTTATTATTTTGTGTTTTTTTTTTAACATGCTTAGCATAATGCCTACATTCCCAAGGAGCCTAAATAAATTCCTCCATCTTTATGTCCCACACTGCCTTTTTGCCTTTCCTTTTGTTTGTACTTTTTCTCTTGTTTGTTCACATTAGAAGTTTGTTAATAGAATTACCTGGATGAGTGATTAACTCATTGATAAATAACAAACAAATGTATAAAATAAAAATAAAAATTGTTTTTATTTGTCCAATAAAGAAATGCTATGCTAATTTAAGTTTTAAAATGAGTTTTATACTTAGGCTTTTTATGACATAAAACAATGAAAATAATCATCATTTTAGTCATCATTTAATCTATGCTATAGGCTAAAACAACCCTGTGATGTTAGCAAAGTGACATCTTACACAACAAAACCTATTGTCATCACCCATGGAGACTTTATGAAGGCCAGTTTGGGAACTAAATGAATAAAATAGAGAGTACTTTTTGTTTTTATTTATTTAACAGACACCCTTACTATTTGCTGACCTTCACTGTGAGAGTTGCAATAAACTTAATAAGGCTTGAGAGAGAATTTTCATACAAAAAACAAAAACATAATCTATTTCTAAATAGTGATAAAGATCTTCCCAAAATTTAAACAATAAAAGGTAGGCCTCGCATATCATTCATTCTAAATTTTCCTCCAAATAAGTACAAATAGCTTTGTTTCTAAAGTATAATAAAGGCCAAATAAATAATTCTAAAATATAGCATTGTTACTCTGATCCCACATTCAAATTCATTGTTAATAGATGTTACTTTATGGCAAAGCTGGTCCCATGAAATAAAAGTACATATTTTAACATCTGAGTCCCTTACTGACTTCGACCTTCATTGAACTTTTAATTAAATCAGGCTGTTCCAAAAATATTCATGTTGTCTTCAGATGAATTGGTGACAGAAAAGCTCAAGATCTCTGCACATCTCTAACAAGGAATAAATTTCCCATAATATCACCAAAGTCAGTAAAATATTTTATTTTTAAAGATCCAGGTTCTCATATTATCAGGCAGTTTTAAAGAGATGACTTTGGCAAAAGTATTAACTCTTTTAGACTATCCAAGCTCTGAATGCATTGAAGCAAAAAACACAATTTTGACTTAGGAACAGAATGTAATATAAGGTTGTATATATTGACAGGAACTCTGTGCCCCAAATCACTGGGTTCTAATCTGACGCTGACACTAATTTACTGATACAGTTTCTGGGTCTTCGTTTATGCATACATAACAGATGCACTTGTGTGCCTGTGCACACAAATTTGATTCAGATGTATACTAAAACTACTGTTTTTGTTCTTCCCACAGATTTACCAGATTTTTCATGTCATCCACAGTAGCTGGGTTCATACGGTAAGACATGTTCTTTGAAAGCCAATATGTTATTGGTGTCCTTAATGATAGCTAGGTCATCTGTTGATCCTAATAATTATGCTACAAAAGCTATGGTTTCATTTTGATTATAATCAACAATAGCTCCATCTAGTGAGTTATTATTTGACATTGATTTTCCTTAGGTTTAAGTAAGCTATTATTAGAGAAGAGGAAATACTTTTGATGAATCTGTTCATTTTTGTTTGCAGATTCTCTCTTCAATTGTGGCCTTCTTCCCATGATGCTTCTTACATGAGAAACACCACATCTTTCATCTGTTACGCCCATTTTCCTAAGGATAAGTTAATTCATGGGTGGAGTGGTAATCATCTTAAATGCATTGGTTCATGCTGTCCTGTTTAATAGAGTTAAAGTGTTACAGTATTACTGTTCTCAGGTCCTTGCCCTTTTCTTCTTTTTTTGGACTGCTGAAAACTGGATCTCTTAACAAGCCCAATTCTAAGAAATTTGGGGGGCAAAACAGAACCTGCGTTCTTAGAAACACAACTGTAAAACTCATCTCTCTTTATCTCTTTAAAATGTGTCCTCATTTGAGAAAGGTAATATATCCTATTGGATAAAGTCAGTAAATACTGTCTGCTATGTTCTATAAATACAATCTTCCTCATGGGCAGACTACAAGCTCTAACTTATAGATGTATAAATATATATGGCAGCAAGGAATAAATGCTCCTGGCTACAGTTGTAAGTCAAACTTTCCAATTCAGATTTACCACCCTAAAACTAATAAATGTTTTGATTTTCCCCAATCTAATGTTTTCTTTTAAAAACCCCAACTTGAAAAAAATTAAATATTGTGAATATAGAAGTACAAGTATAGAAGTACATTTCTCTTATAAATTACTTGAACAAGAGTTCATTGACAAAAACTTGGGGAACTTAATTCTAACCACATATTTATTACTTACATAATTATATTTTAATAAGTATATTAAAGTATACTTTAAGTATATATTTTAATAAATATATATATTTAATAAGACTTATTGAAACATTAACTGGTTATAAGACAAGTTGATCTAAATTACCTATCTGTTTCTGTATATTATTTTGTGATGTAAAGCACACACATCTCTATACATACACCAGATGAAATTACAAATAGGTCAATTAAAAGCTCTTTGATGGACATACAAGCTCTTTGATGGACAATTATTAGAGAATAATTCTATTTAAATTGTATTATTAGATTGTATATTAGAGAATAATTCTATTTAAATTGTATTATTTTTTCTGTAGATATAATGATCCAAAGTATAACTTTAATTATTTTTCCCATTTGTGCTTAAACAAAAGCACTTACTTTCGTAGTCCACATTTTAAATGTGGTTGAATATAAAAATGTTGGTCAAATTTATTCTTTAAAAAAAAAGAGAGAAAAAAAAACTCGTTTAACTAATGCTGATGGGAAATTCAGTGGAAATGGATAATTTGATTTAGATATAACACTAGAACAATTTCTATAGGGAGAATTGGCAACACTAATTACAGAATCAGTTGCTACAAGTTGGTGAATTGTTGCACTGTAGAAATAGTGTGTGGTCCTAACAACTTCATCAAGCTCTGGGCTATTGCTAAACTGTCACAGCTCTAAGGGGACTATGCAGACTGATTATGAGCTCCAAGGACACACAAAATTTGATCTAAGCTTAGTTTAGTGACTACGCAGACCTTGAAAGCAAGTTGATTCCATCATTCTCCCTTGACCACTACCTACCCCAGTCTCTGTATCTCTTTCACCTCTGCTTTATTATTCTTTAAGAATTCATTTCTTTTTCTTCTTGAAGCACAATGGGAAAATTGTCTCCCAAGTCCAAATTTCATTGCTAAGCACTAATTGTGAATTATTGGGAGAGAGTATAGGATTGTCAGAGCCTGATTTAGGTGTTTACTTTAGTCTGCCTTCAGGGTTGAAGAAAGGAGGGGAGAATGGCTAGGAGGTGAATCTCAAGTGGCTTAATAATACAAAAACAGTTGCCACTTACGTCTGAAGCTGCCACTCATGTCTTACGTTTACTACAACCATAATGCTAATGATGGAGAGTAAGATTTTATTTTAAAAATATATATTTAGCTGCATTTTCTAGTGCTTCTAGTATAATCATGCCATGTCTGGTTTTTTTTTAAGTTCTTTTATAAACAAAGAATAGCAAGATTAATTTTTTTAAAGATTTTATTTATTTATTTGACTGACAGAGATCACAACTAGGCAGAGAGGCAGGCAGAGAGAGAGAGGAGGGAAGCAGTTTCCCCGCTGAGCAGAGAACCTGATGAGGGGCTCCATCCCAGGACACTGAGATCATGACCTGAGCCAAAGGCAGACACTTTAACCCACGAGCCACCCAGGTGCCCCAGCAAGATTAAATTGAACAGACTATCAATTTTATCAGGTTGGATAGATTTTTTTAAATAATCAGAGATGATATCATTTAAGGGAAATGAGCATGCTTATACAGTGCTAACACAACTCGAAACATTTCTAATCTTCTTTCACTGGTAATTGGTAATATGCATTTGAGTCCTTAAGTCAGTGAATTATTTCAATAATTTTACCCAAAGGAAAACTAAGAATGTATATACTAACACAGAAAGAAAAATACATATTATATTGCTATTTATTTTATAATCTATTTTGTGGTGCATTATCCACAATGCTTTTAAAATTGAGTAGTCTTTAGTTTTCTTATGATTGACATTTGCATAACAATGTGTTCATATTTTACATGACAAATTGTATATCTTGATCTGTTTTGCTAAGGACCTAGCCAGTTCTGTTCATTATTTCAAAAACTAAACTTTTATCTTTAGTCTCCTCTATTTGCTTCCTTTTTAAATTTATTTCTACTCTTATTGTTCCTACTTTTTTTTCCTTCTTTTTATCTCATAGTGAATATTGCCTTCTTTTCTAGGTTCACAGGGTGGGACCTTAGGTCATTAAATTCAAACCTTTTATTTTTTCCTTTTGAAAGAAGAAAAATGTGTATTTATAGCATAAATTTCCTTCTAGTTGTTGCTTAAAATGCATCTCTGAGTTTGATTTACTATGTTTTATTGCCAAACAGTTCAGAACATAGTTCAGCATATTTTCTGATTTCTTTTGTGATTCCTCCTTTGACCAATAGGTTGTTTGGAATTTTGTTGTTTATTTTTCATATATTTGGAAAATTTTGATATCTTAATTTTATTTATCTCCACTGTAATGTGCTTTTCTTGACTTATAATTTTATCCTCAGAGTATATACTCTGTAGTGTTTGACTTATTCATGGAAACATATTGTATGCTGCACCACATGATCAGTATTGGTGAACATTTTTTTATGAATTTGAGAGAATAAGCATTTTGTCCTTATTGTGTGTAGTGTTCTGTAATAATAATTAGTTCAAGGTAGATAATTGTGTTGTTCACATTTTTTATTATTGACCTTTTTCCATACTTGTTTTTATCCATTAGTGGGAGGTGTTAAAATGTCCAGCTCAGATAATGCATTTGCATGTTTTTGCTTTTGGTTTTCTCAGTTTTACTGCCTGTATTTACTGCCTGTAAGTTCTGGTATTAGATACATACACATGTATAAATGTTCATTCTTCCTGAAGAATTGAGCCTTATATCTTTACTGCTGTACCAGTTTTTCTCTGGTAAAACTTGTCTTTAAGACTATTTTGCATGATATTGTTAAAGTTCCTCCAGACTTCATATGCTAACTTTCTGCATGGTGTATACTTTTTTATCATTTTTAAAATTTCTTATTTAAATTCACTTTAGTTAACATACACTGTATTATTAGTTTCAGAGGTAGAGTTCAGTGATTCATCAGTTGCATAAAACAACCAGTGTTATCATATCATGTACCCTCCCTAATGCCCAACATCCAGTTACTTCATCTCCTCAACCCTCTCCCCTCCAGCAAACCTCAGTTGTTTCCTAGAGTTAAGAGTCTGTTATGGTTTGCCTCCCTCTCTGTCTTCATCTTATTTTATTTTTCTTTCTTCCCCATGTTCATCTGTTTTGTTTCTTAAATTCCACATATGAGTGAGACCATGTGGTGTTTCTCCAACAGACTTATTTTGCTTAGTATAATACACTCTAACTCTACCCACATTCTTTTAGATGGCTGAGTAATATTCCTATATATATATATGTAGATCTCATATCTTCTTTATCCATTTTGCTTTTCGCCTGTGTGTTTGTATTGAAATTGAGATTGAGTCTCTTATTGAAAGTATAAAGTGTTTTTTTTTTTCAATCTTTTCCTTTACGTTGGAATCTTTAGTCTATTTACATTCAACGTAGCTCTTGAGATGTTTGAGTTTGGGCTTACCATTTTGCATTTTTCATTATGGATTCTCTTAGGAATTAGAATATGCATTACCAATAGATCACATTGTATTTAAGATTAACACATCATTTCACATAAAATGTAAGAAACTTATAATAGTTTTTATTTCACTTATTTACCCTGTCTGTTATGCTGGAGTCATCATATCTAGCATATGATCCCACATAATTATAAACTTAAAGCATTGTTGTACTTTTTCCTTTAGTGGATGCTTTTTAATGAACCTACATTTAAAATAATTATTTTTATATACCTACATACTTATGATTTCTGAAACTTACAGTTAAATTCCTATAGATCTTAAAATCCATTTGGCATCAATTACTTTCATTTTGAAAATGGTTCTTTAGTATTTCTTATAATTGAAACCAGCTGGTGGCAATTTCCCTTTTTTCTCCAAAAATGTCTGTATTATTATAATTTAAAAAAATTCAAGTCTGTTGAATTTCACATTAACAGTATTATTTTGATGCTTCTTGCACTCTTTAAAAATCATTCCACTATTTTATGTTCTCTATCAATTCTAATGGAAAGTCTGCCGTAATGAATTATCATTTCCCTGTATATATCTTACTTCTGTAGAAATCCTGTCCCACAAGACACTCTGTTTTCATATATTTTTAATTTCTTTTTAATGTTCTTCAGATTAGGTAATTCTACTGACCTACACTCAAGCTCTCTTGACTCTCCTGCTATCTGCAATCTTCCATTAAATAAATTTAAAATAGTTGTTATAATTATAGTTCTAGATTTTACATTTGATTACATTTTTAGATTTTATTTATTTATTTGAGAGAAAGAGAGAGCTCAAGCGGGACAGAGGGGGAGAATCTCAAGCAGACTCTGTGCTGAGCACAGACTCCAGTACATGATTTGATCAAATGACCGGAGCTGAAATCAAGAATCATTCTCTCAACCAACTGAGCCATCTTGGTGCCCCAATTATTTTTTATAATTTCAATTTTTTGCCAAATTACCAGCCTCTTTATGCATAATGACCATATTTTTCTTTATGTCTGTTAATATAGTAAAAATGATTTTTTTAATCTTTTAATTCAATACATAACTTATCTCAGGTCAGTTTCAATTGACTGTTTTATTTCCTGGGTTTGTGTCAGATTTTCTCAGTTCTTGGCATGCCAAATAATTATTTTTCTTATATGTCATGTACTATGGATGTTACATTACTGTAATGGGAATTTAATGGGAATTTCTTTTTCTCAATTTATAAATTGCAAATTTTGCTCCAACAGGCAGTTAAGTTTACTTCTTTCGAAGCATCATTTTTTTATTTTGTTAGGTCAGTTCCAGAGTTGTTCCACTTCTGGTGAAGCAACCATTGCCTTTCAAATCATTGTTTCCAAATACACATTTGCTTTAAATATTTTTCCTGTATCTTAAGCTTTTACAATTGATTTTAATATACCTAGGCATGATTTCCTTGAGTTCTTCTTACTTGGAGTTCACTGAGATTTCCAAGTCTATAAATTTGTCTGTCACCAAATTTGCCATTATTTTTTCTGATTTCTTTTCTGTCCTATTATTTTCCCCTATCCTGTAAGACTCCAATTACATGCAAGTTATACCTCTTGGTTTTGTCTCATGGATGCCTACTTGAGATTCTGTTATTTTTTTAATGTGTTTCCTTATGCTCTTTATGTTGAATAATTGTAATGTGTTTCAGATTAGCTGATTCCTTTCCTCTGCTGTCTGCCTCTATTCTGCCTCTGTGCTTCAGTGAGACTTTTCAACAAATTTTCAAGTACTGTATTTTTTAGTTCTAAAAATAGATCTATTTTCTTCTTTGTGTAGTTTTCACTTATCTGCAGATAATTTCTATAGATTTATTTATTGCAAGTATTCTTTCTCTTATCTCATGGAACATAGTTTTAATATCTGATTTGAAATTTCCCTGACAGTTTCAACATCTGATATGTCTGGTGATGGTTATCTGTTAATTAATTTTCCCTTGAAAATTGGCCACATTTTCCTGGTTCTTTTTATGGTGGGAATGTGCATTGTATCCCGAATATTGTGAATATTCTATTGTGTAGGCTCTGAGTCCTGTTATCCTTACCTGGATAATATCAATATTTTTGTTTCTGTGGGTATTCATCTGGTTACATTAGACTGCATATTCTCTCTTGCCTCTGTAGGGGGGGCTCAAATCTCACTTGCATCCCCTAGGCCTTATTTGTGTCTGTTCTCAGCATGCATAGAAGTGAATCTGGGGGATGTCTGAGTGGCTCAGTCAGTTCAGTGTCTGCCTTCGGCTCAGGTCATGATTCTAAAGTCCTGTGATCAAGTCCTACATCTGATTCCTTGCTTGACAGGGAGTCTGCTTCTCCCTCTGCGTCTATCAGCTACTCTACCTGCTTGTGCTTTCTCTCTCTGACAAATAAATAAATAAAATCTTAAAAGGAGAAGAAGAAGAAGAAGAAGAAGAAGAAGAAGAAGAAGAAGAAGAAGAAGAAGAAGTAGTAGTAGTAGTAGTAGTAGTAGTAGTAGTAGTAGTGGTGAACCTGAGACTTGAGTGAATATAACAGATTCCCCTTCTCTTTTCCTAACACTTTACCCTTTTGGTTTGGATTTGGGCTGCACATGTGTAGATAATGGGTTAGACTAAAGTTCATGTCAATTAAAACATGAAAAATCTCCTCTCTAGATTTCTGTCATGTGCTCTCCAGCACACTGAAGTCCTTTTCCTGATTTCTCTGGCAAGAAATATGGGACTCTCTTGGATTTTAGTCCCTTGTGCCACTGCATCACTCCTTGTGTGAAGCTTGTGCTTGGAGCAAAGTTGCAGGGCAAAAATAAAACATACAAACAAAAACAGAAAATTCAGTCTTGCACAGGACTTTTTCCAAGTTTTTACTCCTTTCCAATATTGGTACTTTTCTTTATTTCCAGAATTTTCAGATGGTTGTTGGTTTTGGTATTGTTTTATTTTGTATATTTTTTACTTGTGTTCAGTGGAGGGGACAAGTTGTACTAAGTTTATCACCATAGTGGAGATGAAACTGTTAATTTTGTTTCCTGAGTTTCAAAAACTTCTGCTGTAAGTTTATGCAACCTATACATTTTAAACCAAAAAAAAAAAAAAAAAATTACTCATACAGTTTTACTCAGCAATACAATTTATAGTAATTCATCCTTGAATAATTAAGAATATCTATGGCTATGTGTCAAGATTTCCTTTCACCAAATGTTTATTTTAAAAATGAAAGTAAAAGAAACCAGCTCATAGGAAATTACTTGAATAAATGATAGTGCATACATGAAGCAAAGTACTAGTCAACAATTAATATTTGTGTTGAAAACATGAATTACTTCAAAGGATCTGCACTTAGTTTTAGGTAAAACATGTATGTTAATACTCAGATTTAAATACCATCTAGTTCGAAAGGCACGTCTATTGTGGTAGACACAGTCATTTGGATCCCTCCAAAGTGATTCCCAAAATCTTTTTATATTCCCTTGCCTTCCCATCTTATAAAGGTTGAAAAGTTTCAACATTAAGTTTCCTTGACTTTCCTATAAAACAGTAGGTCTGCATGACCTAGTTCTGGCATGGTCTTGAAGAGAAGCATATTTGGGACCTCTGGGAAAGCCTTTTAAAGTCTCTTAAGAGTAAAGAATAGAAAGCTCAGTCATGACACTGGCTACCTGCTGGCTTCCCACCTGTAGTTGAGATCCAAAGGATATGACATGGAAGCTGAGTTGTATGATTTGAAATTACAAAAAGTCCAGGAATATCATAAACAGTGACCCCATACCTGATTTCATAAATCTGCTTAACCATATCTGGAGCTCTATCTACAGACTACCAGTTAAGTAAATAATATGTTTTCTTTTTAATGTTTTAACACAGTTTATCAGATTTTTCTCTTACGAACCACTTAACCTCAACACCAAATTACACACTACTTCTTCTTCTTTTTTTTTTTTTGATTTTAGAGATAGAAATTTTATTTCAGGAAAAAAAAATCATGGGGAATCTCTAAAAATACAGAAAGATAATATGCAAATAACACAGTCAAGAAGCAATGAAATTTCTTATACCTTCACTGCACTCCTCATCACTGCTACAAAATCTAAATTAGTAAATTTAGGCTACAGAACATTTAGGCTAAAACCCATCACGAATGGGGTACCTGGGTGGCTCAGTGGGTCAAGTCTCTGCCTTTAGCTCAGGTCATAGTCTCAGGTTTCTGGTATCAAGCCAGAACATCAGGCTTTCTGCTTAGCAGAGAGCATGCTCCCACCCCCCCCCTCTGGCTGCCTCTCTGCCTACTTGTGATATCTCTCTAATAAATAAATAAAATCTTTTTAAAAAATAAAAAAAAAATAAAAACCCATGATGAAGCCAAACTTTTCCACCATGTCATTTTAATTATCAAAAGAAAAATAATAATTTCAAAGATGTTTCTCGACTCTGCTAACAAAGACCTGGTTTTCTATGTAATCTATCTTACTATTTTAACCATGCCTCCATTTTAGAAGGGCTACATGTTTTGTTGAAAACCAACTAATATTATATAACTGAATATTGCTGGGGTTTTTTCAATGTGTTGCTATGACATTTGACCAAACAATAAAATCAATTTTAGTTGAAGGACCTGTGATAAACTCTGAGCCTTTGAGGAAGTGGTTAATTATAGTATGAGGAAAAACAAAGCTAGCTTTAAAAAGACTGAAATCAGGGATCTAGAATATTCTTTTTTTTCTTTTTTTTAATTTTATTTTTTATAAACATAATATATTTTTATCCCCAGGGGTACAGGTCTGTGAATTGCCAGGTTTACACACTTCACAGCACTCACCATAGCACATACCCACCCCAATGTCCATAACCCCACCTCCCCCAAACCCCCTCCCCTATCAACACTCAGTTCATTTTGTGAGATTAAGAGTCACTTATGGTTTGTCTCCCTCCCAATCCCATCTTGTTTCATTTACTCTTCTCCTACCCCCTTAACCCCCCACGTTGCATCTCCTCTCCCTCATATCAGGGAGATCATATGATAGTTGTCTTTCTCCGATTGACTTATTTAACTAAGCATGATACCCTCTAGTTCCATCCACGTCGTCGCAAATGGCAAGATTTCATTTCTTTTGATGGCTGCATAGTATTCCATTGTGTATATATACCACATCTTCTTTATCCATTCGTCTGTTGATGGACATCTAGGTTCTTTCCATAGTTTGGCTATTGTAGACATTGCTGCTATAAATATTGCGGTGCACGTGCCCCTTTGGATCACTACGTTTGTATCTTTAGGGTAAATACCCAGCAGTGCAATTGCAGGGTCATAGGGTAGTTCTATTTTCAACATTTTGAGGAACCTCCATGCTGTTTTCCAGAGTGGTTGCACCAGCTTGCATTCCCACCAACAGTGTAGGAGGGTTCCCCTTTCTCCACATCCTCGCCAGCATCTGTCATTTCCTGACTTGTTAATTTTAGCCATTCTGACTGGTGTGAGGTGATATCTCATTGTGGTTTTGATTTGTATTTCCCTGATGCCAAGTGATGTGGAGCACTTTTTCATGTGTCTGTTGGCCATCTGGATGTCTTCTTTGCAGAAATGTCTGTTCATGTCTTCTGCCCATTTCTTGATTGGATTATTTGTTCTTTGGGTGTTGAGTTTGCTAAGTTCTTTATAGATTTTGGACACTAGCCCTTTATCTGATATGTCATTTGCAAATATCTTCTCCCATTCTGTCAGTTGTCTATTGGTTTTGTTAACTGTTTCCTTTGCTGTGCAAAAGCTGTTTATCTTGATAAATTCCCAATAGTTCATTTTGGCCTTTGCTTTCCTTGCCTTTGGCGATGTTCCTAGGAAGATGTTGCTGCAGCTGAGGTCGAAGAGGTTGCTGCCTGTGTTCTCCTCAAGGATTTTGATGGATTCCTTTCTCACATTGAGATCCTTCATCCATTTTGAGTCTATTTTCGTGTGTGGTGTAAGGAAATGATCCAATTTCATTTTTCTGCATGTGGCTGTCCAATTTTCCCAACACCATTTATTGAAGAGGCTGTCTTTGTTCCATTGGACATTCTTTCCTGCTTTGTCGAAGATGAGTTGACCATAGAGTTGAGGGTCCATTTCTGGGCTCTCTATTCTGTTCCATTGATCTATGTGTCTGTTTTTGTGCCAGTACCATGCTGTCTTGACGATGACAGCTTTGTAATAGAGCTTGAAGTCCGGAATTGTGATGCCACCAACTTTGGCTTTCTTTTTCAATATTCTTTTGGCTATTCGAAGTCTTTTCTGGTTCCATATAAATTTTAGGATTCTTTGTTCCATTTCTTTGAAAAAAATGAATGGTACTTTGATAGGAATTGCATTAAATGTGTAGATTGCTTTAGGTAGCATAGACATTTTCACAATATTTATTCTTCCAATCCAGGAGCATGGAACATTTTTCCATTTCTTTGTGTCTTCCTCAATTTCTTTCATGAGTACTTTATAGTTTTCTGTGTATAGATTCTTAGTCTCTTTGGTTAGGTTTATTCCTAGGTATCTTATAGTTTTGGGTGCAATTGTAAATGGGATAGACTCCTTAATTTCTCTTTCTTCTGTCTTGTTGTTGGTGTAGAGAAATGCAACTGATTTCTGTGCATTGATTTTATATCCTGACACTTTACTGAATTCCTGTACAAGTTCTAGCAGTTTTGGAGTGGAGTCTTTTGGGTTTTCCACATATAGTATCATATCATCTGCGAAGAATGATAGTTTGACTTCTTCTTTGCTGATTTGGATGCCTTTAATTTCCTTTTGTTGTCTGATTGCTGAGGCTAGGACTTCTAGTACTATGTTGAATAGCAGTGGTGATAACGGACATCCCTGCCGTGTTCCTGACCTTAGCGGAAAAGCTATCAGTTTTTCTCCATTGAGAATGATATTTGTGGTGGGTTTTTCGTAGATGGCTTTGATAATATTGAGGTATGTGCCTTCTATCCCTACACTTTGAAGAGTTTTGATCAGGAAGGGATGCTGTACTTTGTCAAATGCTTTTTCAGCATCTATGGAGAGTATCATATGGTTCTTGTTCTTTCTTTTGTTAATTAGTTCTATCACATGGATTGATTTGCAGATGTTGAACCAACCTTGCAGCCCTGGAATAAATCCCACTTGGTCGTGGTGAATAATCCTTTTAATGTACTGTTGAATCCTATTGGCTAGTATTTTGGTGAGAATTTTTGCATCTGTGTTCATCAAGGATATTGGTCTATAGTTCTCTTTTTTGATGGGATCCTTGTCTGGTTTTGGGATCAAGGTGATGCTGGCCTCATAAAATGAGTTTGGAAGTTTTCCTTCCATTTCTATTTTTTGGAACAGTTTCAGGAGAATAGGAATTAGTTCTTCCTTAAATGTTTGGTAGAATTCCACCGGGAAGCCATCTGGCCCTGGGCTTTTGTTTGTTTGGAGATTTTTGATGACTGTTTCAATCTCCTTACTGCTTATGGGTCTGTTCAGGCTTTCTATTTCTTCCTGATTCAGTTGGGGTAGTTTATATGTCTCTAGGAATGCATCCATTTCTTCCAGATTGTCAAATTTGTTAGCGTAGAGTTGCTCATAGTATGTTCTTATAATCGTCTGTATTTCTTTGGTGTTAGTTGTGATCTCTCCTCTTTCATTCATGATTTCATTTATTTGGGTCCTTTCTCTTTTCTTTTTGATAAGTTTGGCCAGGGGTTTATCAATCTTATTAATTCTTTCAAAGAACCAGCTCCTAGTTTCGTTGATTTGTTCTATTGTTTTTTTGGTTTCTATTTCATTGATTTCTGCTCTGATCTTTTTGATTTCTCTTCTCCTGCTGGGTTTAGGGTTTCTTTCTTGTTCTTTCTCCAGCTCCTTTAGGTGTAGGGTTAGGTTGTGTACCTGAGACCTTTCTTGTTTCTTGAGAAAGGCTTGTACCACTATATATTTTCCTCTCAGGACTGCCTTTGTTGTGTCCCACAGATTTTGAACCGTTGTTTTCATTATCATTTGTTTCCATGAATTTTTTCAATTCTTCTTTAATTTCCTGGTTGACCCATTCATTCTTTAGAAGGACGCTGTTTAGTCTCCATGTATTTGGGTTCTTTCCAAATTTCCTCTTGTGATTGAGTTCTAGCTTCAGAGCATTGTGGTCTGAAAATATGCAGGGAATGATCCCAATCTTTTGATACCGGTTGAGACCTGATTTAGGACCAAGGATGTGATCTATTCTGGAGAATGTTCCATGTGCACTAGAGAAGAATGTGTATTCTGTTGCTTTGGGATGAAATTTCTGAATATATCTGTGATGTCCATCTGGTCCAGTGTGTCATTTAAGGCCTTGATTTCCTTGTTGATCTTTTGCTTGAATGATCTGTCCATTTCACTGAGGGGAGTGTTAAAGTCCCCTACGATTATTGTATTATTGTTGATGTGTTTCTTTGATTTTGTTATTAATTCGTTTATATAGTTGGCTACTCCCACGTTAGGGGCATAGATATTTAAAATTGTTAGATCTTCTTGTTGGACAGATCCTTTGAGTATGATATAGTGTCCTTCCTCATCTCTTATTATAGTTTTTGGCTTAAAATCTAATTGATCTGATATAAGGATTGCCACTCCTGCTTTCTTCTGATGTCCATTAGCATGGTAAATTCTTTTCAACCCCCTCACTTTAAATCTGGACGTGTCTTCGGGTTTAAAATGAGTTTCTTGTAGGCAACATATAGATAGGTTTTGTTTTTTTATCCATTCTGATACCCTGTGTCTTTTGATTGGGGCATATAGCCCATTAACATTCAGGGTAACTACTGAGAAATATGAATTTAGTGCCATTGTATTGCCTGTAAGGTGACTGTTATTGTATATTGTCTCTGTTCCTTTCTGATCTACTACTTTTAGGGTCTCTCTTTGCTTAGAGGACCCCTTTCAATATTTCCTGTAGAGCTGGTTTGGTGTTTGCATTATACATTAAAATAGCAAAAATATGCACCGCCATATTAAAAAATATATGCCCACTTTCATTTAAGGACCTGTTTAACTTGATTAGCTTTTTTAAATTCATTTTTGTTAATGTCCTGAACTCTATATATCTCCTGAAACTCCTTAGTAACAAAATTAAATACAGCATAGTGTAAAAACAAATATTGATGTGTTTTAGGTCTAAAGATTTGTTCCACATTTTTCCTTTAATTTAATGTAATTATTTTTCCTAAGAACAAAATCAAATATATGACTTTCTAATTTTTTCTTAAAGGAAAGCCAAATTAGGGGCGCCTGGGTGGCTCAGTGGGTTAAGCCGCTGCCTTTGGCTCAGGTCATGATCCCAGGGTCCTGGGATCGAGTCCCACATCGGGCTCTCTGCTCAGCAGGAAGCCTGCTTCCCTCTCTCTCTCTCTCTCTCTGCCTTCCTCTCCGTCTAATTGTGATCTCTCTCTGTCAAATAAATAGATAAAATCTTTAAAAAAAAAAAAAGGAAAGCCAAATTATATTTAATATTTCTATTCATTTAAATATCAAGATCTTAAGGACCTAAGGACTTGAATAAAACTCTTATATAATACTTATAAGCATATACTACACACATTTACTCTTGCATTTACTATTATTTGACCTTCAAAAATTATTTTAACTTGGTCAAATTTCCTTCTTTTATCTCTGGCCAAGATTTCCACTCTTAAGAATTTAAAAAGGTGTTTCAAATTTTCATAAAAAGTTACTTCCATATCATAATTTTTCAATAATTTTACACACACACTAACCATTTAAAACTTACCTTTTGCCACAAAAAAACTATGTTTTTTCCTCAACATTGCAGATAATCTGTCCCAAGCCCATTTAAAGAATAAGTCTTCCTTTCCCTGTTGCCTTCTGTAACATATAACAAAGTCTCTAGACTACTTTGTTCCACTAACGGCAAGCTTTCTCTTTTTTTACTCATCTCACTTTATTATAACTATCTCCGAATACCTTATTCCTACCCTTCCTAATAGAACTCTGGTCTAGAGAACTCCTTTAGATGACTATAGTCCAATAAATGATAATCAGATCTATTTTGGAACAAATTCAGTAATTCCAAGGAATTTTAAAAGTTCATGGATCTGGCTTGGTGTCTGCATTATAGTGGTTCACATAGACAAGGTCTATTTCAAAATGTACCAAATAACACCATATGATTAAAAATGAATTGCATGCACATCCAAATTTTGCAGTGAATCCAAGCAAATTTAACAGCTTTTGTTAACCAAAGTGTCATCTGCCATAACAACTCCCACAATCATAACATACAAACTGCAGACAAAACTTCTTTCATGCTCCAATGTGTATGTTTATGCCTTAGGATCTGCTAACACTTCTCAAGTGGAAAACATTTGCTGTTGAAACAAATAGTTCTGTAAATTTCCTACTGGGCTGTTAAGACACTGACAATTCTGTTGATTTTAGTAATGATCATCATTCATGTCTCATCCAAGTAAAAATATGTTATTTTTCCATAGAGAAATCTATATTATCTAAGTATTAAATTTAAGAGAAAACATACCCCTTTATATAAACATTATAATCATATACTAACTTATTTATTTTTTGAGTACATAGTGTTTGTCTACCCTGTGCAAATTACTCATAATACAAAAATGAGTGCAAAAAAGGGTAAATAGTTTGCATGATTCTACCTTCAGATAAAGAGACTGAACGTTCATGAGAAGAGAATATATATAGTAGAATGCATTATGTATACTTACAGTTACATCTGATGAATGCCCGCATAAAATGACATCAGCTCCATCCTAAATTTAGTTCACACAAAAAATTCTACTAGAAATTCATATGAGAATCAACAGTTAAAGATGGAGTATTTAGACAGAAATATTAAAACTTATAATGGTTCTTGAAGAGTTGGACTTCAATAAAAGGAGAGCTCTGTAGGCAGAAAATTGCAAGAAAAAGGTATATAGTTGAGATTGCATATGAAACGTGAAAGAGAAATTTAGTAGGACAATTTGGCTAATGTGAATTGTTCATAGAAGACTGGGATGTATTGTTGGATAATATCCATAGAAACTAAAGTGAAGAGTGCTTTCATGTTACAACACTGTTTCACTAAGAATATTAGAGATGCAAGATACCAACTTAGAGACTGACATGTGTTTAGTATGGACTGAATGAGAAAGCGAAACAAGGTTGCTATAGCAGTGATCTAATTTTAACATTGCATTAGATTTTCCAAGAATGCTTTCATTTTGTTTATTTGAGACAAGAGGCTTTTTTTTTTATTAATTAATTTTTGAAAATGGAAAAAACTGTAGAAGCAGAATAGGCACTTCAAATCAGGCCAATGTAAAATGAGTACCAATTCACTGTTTGTGGGAAATGTCTAAATGAAGTCATATGAAAAGGGCTGTTTCAGATTTAAAAGGTACATCATCTCTTTAACAATACTACCTTTACTTGAGTTTACATTTCAGCACTCCAGAAATTGACTATAATTTTAAGACATTTTCTAAAACTTATTTTCTAGATCTCCAGTTTTCAAATCACTTGGTGATATTTGAAAATGCAGAATCCTAAAGCCCATTTCATGCCTGTTAAATTGGTGTCTCTCCAGATGGAGTCCAGGAATTTACTTAAAAAAAAAAAATAAAAACGTAGGTAGTTCTTAAGGGCATAAGCACATATTCAAACTCAGCCTTGTGTAAGTTTTCTTTTTACTTGTGTGTGTGTGTGTGTGTGTGTGTGTGTGTAGACACACCTCTGCTATGTTATTGCTACTTCTTGACGAGTTTTAAGAAACTTGTCTTCATGTGTATATGCTATTACTTAGTTTACTTAAGCTTTAAAACATAGGAGTTTAAGAACAGATACCTTTCAAACTATGAGAATGTAATATGAAAATGATATTTTTTCACAATGGAAGAGAAATCATTAAAAAAACAAAACTGGCCTTAGAGTGGTGTTGGTGTTTACCTGAATCATACCATTAACGTTCTACACATGACGATAAGACTAAATTACCTACATGCTACAGAAGTCCAGAAATGAGTCTTTGATTGCCTTGGCAGGTTCATAGAGTCAGACCACATACTATACCTTAAATGAAGAGCTGTTTTCATTGTTAATCATCCCAGAAAGAGGACAGTGAAGGTAGAAAATGAGGATTGGAGGCAATGTTCATCTAGCAAAAAAGGGATACATCGCCATCTCTGAGGCTTGATTATGGAAAAAATCAAGCAATTGTTGGTTAGAATTCAGCTGCTTCGTACCATAGCTAGTCTGCAAGTTACCTAGAGAGGAGGCCTGTCAGGGAATCTGAGGAAGTGTGATTTCAGTGATTTCTAGAGAAGGACATCTGTACCCAGCAGAGAAGCAGCATGAGAAATCACCAACAGAGGTAGTAGTGTGGTTGCAGAATAATCCAGTGTTAGTGGAAAAACATGAAAGATAAATTTCTGAGTACTCATGAGGCAATACCATACAGCACAATGAGCAGAGCCATTTTTAAATCACTATTTCTTTTTTTTTTTTAAGATTTTTATTTATTTATTTGACAGAGAGAGATCACAAGTAGACGGAGAGGCAGGCAGAGAGAGAGAGAGGGAAGCAGGCTCCCTGCTGAGCAGAGAGCCCGATGCGGAACTCGATCCCAGGACCCTGAGATCATGACCTGAGCCAAAGGCAGCAGCCTAACCCACTGAGCCACCCAGGTGCCCCCTTAATCACTATTTCTTATTTGGGTTTGAACTTGTATAATTTGAATTTTTAAACTATGGATTTATTTTGGAACAACATATTAAGATCTATGGCTTTAGTTAGACTTAATTATCCTAATTTAAGTTAAAACATAATATTATGACCCTATTCAATAATTTTCAGGATTATAATGTTCCTCTTTGGCCAACTCTGGCAAATACAGTTCATAATATTTAAGAAGCAAATAAACAGGTTTACACAACTTTTCCTCTTAGCATGTAAACAAGTCTTTTAAGAAGGTTGTTCCACGACCCAAGATTTTATTTGTATATACACACTACCCTAAATTTGCAGGTGGATACTAAACAATCATCCAGATAACTTTCATTGCTTCAGGGTCTACTGAGAACATTCATTATGACTGAAGGAGCATTATCACACAATGGTAGGTTCCCTTGTATGATTACCCCCATGTATTTTCTGTAGTATTATAGGAAAGACAGCTTCTAAAAAGTTTCCCATTGGAGATATGGGGTCAAGTAAATTTGGAAATAATGCACAGCTGGACCCTAACAATACACTTGCTTTGATGATAAGTATAGTAAATGCCCTGAGAAGGCCAGACCTAAAGAGTCTTCTATGAATCTGATTATTCCAACATAATCTAATTGAAACATGTAAACCCATTTTCATATCAAATTTATCAACATATTAACATTTTAGATAATTGTACGAAAATGCAAAGATTATAGGCCTTGTTATCACACATATGTAATTGAATGCCAGCACAGCCTCTTATACTTGTGACCTTTTTAAAACAATATATTATTTTGTATGTGGTATCCCTATTATATTATATACCCGCAAATAAAAATGAATACCTCCCAAGGAGGTGTTTTGTTTTGTTTTGTTTCATTTTGTTTGAAAATCAGTTGAGGGGTGCCTGGGTGGCTCAGTTGTTAAGCATCTGCCTTTGGCTCAGGTCAAGATCCCAAGGTCCTGGGATCAAACCCCACATTGGGCTCCCTCCTCTGTGGGAAGCCTGCTTCTTCCTCTCCCACTCCCCCTGCTTATGTTCCCTCTCTAGCTGTCTCTCTCTGTGTCAAATAAATAAAATCTTAAAAAAAAAAAGCAAAGAAAATCAGTAGAAATAATGTATATAAAAAATATAGGACATTCTGGTCAATATAGTTGCTTGAAAAAAATGCTAGTTTCTTAGTCAACTTCAGAATTTCCTAACCAAAAACTTCTAAACTCTTCCTAAATCAATGTTTTGGACTTGGTTAAAGATCAAACGGGCAGGATCTCAGTAAATAAAATAAATATATTTAAAGGTGCAGATAGTACTAATATGAAGTAGCACAAAATATAGAAAAAATAGATAATGAGATTGCATTAGCTTTCTTTAATAAAGGAATCTGCTCATTTCCTTACTTTCTAAAGAGAAATGAGCACTAACTGAATGAATAGAAAGTTACTCCAAGTAGAAATAATTCTACATTATCACATTATTAAATTCAATAGGTTTAAAAAAAAATCTTGGGGAAAACAATTCTAAGGAAAGACAAGTTACTGCCCTCTTAAAAATATGCAGTTTATTCATTTAACGTCAAAAGAGCTGGACACACAGGATTCTTTTGCAGTAACCAAAGAAGACCCAATTAAAATTTGCAAACCTATTGATCCTATTTCTGCTTTGGTTGACCTCTCTTGTGCATCTCTCTCATAAATAAGATGACACAGAGAAAGAACTATTGATTTTTGCATGATCTTTGCTTGCCTTTTTCTCCCAGTACACTCAAAATGGTATCACTTTTTCTCAAAATAAGTCTCCTAGTATAGACAAGGGTAGACTGGATTTGACAATTATCAGAAAAAAGCAACAATATAACGAACCCAATCATTCCAATAATCTTTAAATGTCTCTTCTCATTTTTAAATACCTGACAGGGATGTAAAAATTGAATTTGAGGTAAATCACTGCCTCACCATGTAATGCACAAAGGTTATGTGAACAGTGCTGCTCCTTCTTCTTTTAAATAATATTTTGTCTTTCAGAAAAATCCTACTGAGAATCTGCTCAATAAAGGTTATGGGTAATTTCACACAAGAAAGTTGTCTCAGAATTCCTATTTCCTCTGATACACCTCTGCTCAAGTTTCTTGCTGCCTCTAAGAACCATGTTCCCAACCCTCAAGTGTGATCTTACTTGTAACACTAACAATAAGAAGGATAGTGATGAGAAGAGTCTTGGATGAGAAATTAGATTTGGAAGTTAATCCTTTATAATCCTAGCTCTCTTCCCACTTTACTATATGAATTTTGGCAACACACTGAGCCTCTCTGATACTCAAATTTGCTATCTGTTATGTAGCCTGGATATGTAAACTCACTTTTCTGTACCTCTGTACCATATTTCTCTAAAATATTGTGTATATATATTTTTATTCAAAAGCCTGATCTCTCCTTTCCAATAAATCAAAGAAGATTTAGCAGTAAATGATTAAGTAGACCGAATCATTGTAGAGTAATGTGTTAGTAATAGTAAGCCAACTCCTGGATCGCCACAGAATCCCCACTTCTGGGACACCTGGGTGGCTCAATCAGTTAAGTGTCTGCTTTCAGCTTAGGTCATGATTCCAGGGTCCTGGGATCAAGTTCCGCATAGGGCTCCTTGCTCAGTGGAGAACCTGTTTCTCCCTCTCCCTCTGCCCCTCCCCCTGACTGCTCTCTCTCTCTCTCTCTCTGACAAATAAATAAATAAAATCTTAAAAAAAAATCCCTACTTCCAACCAGATAAACATGATAACACAGAAAAAATTGAATAGAAGAAGAGAGTCCTCAAAAGTCAAAGGATTATCCAATGGTGAGTCCTGAAGAACCTACAGCTAATGAGTGTTGAATATGGCAGAGAAACAACATTTAACAAATGACTAAATTGATACAAGATATATATTTATATATTACATATATAAATATAATTTATATATAATTAGATATATGATATATCATTTGTATTGATAATCAGCATTATATAATATTACAAATGTGCTAATACCTACTAATGTAAGAGTACCAATTAGGAAAAATAATAATGATAATAAAAGATTACAGACCAGACAAGAACTTTCATCAGAAAGATTGATGAAACCATTACATATGTTTTCAAATCCCTGAAATTTCTTCCTTTTCCTTGGATTTCTTACCTTGATTTCGATGGTCACCACCACACTTTGCATAACCCCTCTCTAAACTGGTGTCCCATTTTTATAAAGTTTTAACACAAAGACGATTCCTTAATTAAAAAAAAAAATCCTCTTAATACAGTGATATAGAATGAGACTCCAGAATTATCTCCCAATAAAGAAAGGTCAAAAGGGGAAAAAAAAAATACACATGTTCTCCAGTTTATGTTAATTCAACTTATATTATCTCCTCACCTTTTCATCTGTTAAAAAAACAAAGCATTCTATCCCTTGTACCACCAGTACTCGTGTATTATCACTATAGGTTAAGAATTCATTTGTGAAAAGGGAATGTGATAAGTTGAATATAAGGTGAAAAAATGTTTAATTTAACAAATGTAATATTTAGTAGAGTTAAATAAAATATACTTATGAACCAAATAGAGCCATGCAAGAAAGATGCCCACTACAGAGAATCAGAGGTTAAAAATGGAGAAAAATGGTTAGATGGGGCCCTAAAGACTGTCTGAAACCCTAGATCAAACAATGTCTGCAGTTATCACAAGCCTATTATTCAAAACATGTGTGTATGTGTGCGTTAAACAGGATAGACTTTGTCACCTGAAACTGGAAAGTTTCTGAGAAACACACATCTGTTTTGGTGATATGATTATGAAGATTTGAATATATATCTACCTTTCTATATTTTTTAATTTATTCTACAGTACACTTATGTTTTATGGTCAGGTTGATGTCTTATATGTTATTAAAAGCAGCTGGTGGATATTCTAAGAATCTTTAAATCAATAACTTCAAAAATCCAAGTTGATAGTCAACAAAATGAGTACTGTAAGTCCAGAAAATATTCACACAAGGACTAGAATAAGGCTGTCAATTCCACATGTCAAGGAGCCATAGTGGTACCAGCAGCATACTTTTGTTAAGTTATATGTACTTCTATGGCCTAACAAAAAAACTAAGTAAAGTTTATAGAGGACATATGTGAAGATGATCCTTATTGCAGTATTTGTGAAAATGCGAAGTTGGAGGTAATTTGACTGTCTAACACTAGGAGAAGAGATGGACTGTTTTGTACATGCTGGAATATTATACAATAATTAGAAGCAAAATTATACATATAAATGCATAACATCACATAATAATATATCTAGATCTTTAAAACCTAAGACAATACAATTGAGAAACAGAGTGACACACATCACCATGTAATACACACACACACACATGCATATCACTATATTTAATGAGACATAATGGTGAGAAATTGTTATATATGCATACGTATGTATATAACTCATAGATACTCATAATAGCAATATGAATTTTGCAATAGTATATGCAAACAATATGACACCTTAGAAAGTATAATAGTTGTTTATAGCTAAAATGGAGAAAAGAGAGTAGAATATAAAAATAGAACATAATGAATGAAAAAAAAAAACTAATGAAGAATGAAGAAAGGATCAGGCATTGGGCTAATGATGATAATTTGCCTTGAAGTAAAAGTTTCAATTTTAACTCAAATGTCTGCCACTGTGCTCTCTCTTAAAATAAAATGAAATATTTTCAGTCATCAAATTACTAGCATGTAGTTAGCCAAAGCAAGTAATACCAGCACAAAATTACTCACTGTGAATATAAGTAAGAAATCATTTTAACACCACAGAGCTAGTGCCAGCATTCATGTGTATAGAAAGATGGTGATATGTCAGAGTGTGAGATATGAAAAAGTCCAGAGAGTAAAATAAAGACCGTAAAACCAAAGTAAGAAGAGTCAGAAAGGTAAGAGATGGCATAGTGGACAATATGACCCTCCATTTCTATTTTTTTAAAAATCACTCTTGCTGAATTTTACTGAATTTCTTATAAAAAATATTGGATAGGCAAAATGATTTATCTTGGTTTGAGACAAGATGGGACAAAGACACAGTGACCACAGTTGCTGTGAATGAGATCAATCCATGCCATCTGTTGTACTTGAAGTTGGATTGTGTGCACAGAAAAAAAAAATAGTCAGGCACAGATTTTTAAAATACCAATCAATTTTTAAGGTAAAATTTTAATCTACCTTTTTAAAACTTTTTTAAAACTTTTTTTAACTTTTTTTAAAAGTTAAACTTGAAATCTGAATGACTCTTTGTAAATCAAGGGAATTTTAATATCGGATTTTAAGGTAACTTTGATTAATGTCTGGTCCCATTGCAAAACTTAATTAACTAAACTCAATTAACATTTAAAATGCATTTATAATTTTAATATATTAGCTTTCTTTTTAATTATTTAAATTGTTTCACTTCCAAACTAAATTTTCCCAAGCACTAAAGTAAATCTTATAAATTGATTACATTAAACCTATAAATAAGCTCATTAGATTTCCTTAAATGTTTCAATGCTGTATATAGATTACTTTTTTAAGTTTTTACTTAAATCCCAATTAGTTAACATACAGTGTAATGTTAGTTTCAGGTGTACAATATAACGATTCAACACTTTCATACAACACTTGGTGCCCATCATAACTGCGCTCCTTAACTCGAATCACCTATTTCACCCGTTACCCAACACACTTCCCCTCTGGTAACCTTCTGTTTGTTCTCTACAGTTAAGAATCAGTTTCTTAGTTTGTCTCTCTCTCTCTCTCTCTTTCCCCTTTGGTCATTTGTTTTATTTCTTTTAAGTTTTTATTTAAATTTTAGTTAGTTAACATATAGTATAATATTAGCTTCTGGAGAATTTAGTGATTCATCGCTTACATACGACACCCAGTGCTCATCAAACAAGTGCCCTCCTTAATATCCATCATCCATTTGGCCCATTCACCTGCCCACCTCCCCTTCAACAACTCTCAGTTTGTTCTCTGTAATTAAGAGTCTATTTTATGGCTTACCTCTCTCTCTGTTTTTTCTTTCCCCTATTTTGTTTTTTAAATTCCACATATGAGTGAAAGTATATGATATTTTTCTTTCTCTGACTTATTTCCCTTAGCATAGTACTCTCTAGCTCCATCCACATCATTGTACATAGCAAGATTTCACTCTTTTTTTTTATAATTTTTAAATTTTTTTATAAACATACAATGTATTATTAACCCCAGGGGTACAGGTCTGTGAATCACCAGGTTTACACACTTCACAGCACTCACCATAGCACATACCCTCCCCAATGTCCATAACCCCATCCCCCTCTCCCTACCTCCCACCCCCACAACCCTCAGTTTGTTTTGTGAGATTAAGAGTCTCTTATGGTTTGTTTTCCTCCCGATCCCATCTTGTTTCATTTATTCTTTTCCTACCTCCCAAACCCCCCACATTGCATCTCCACTTCCTCATATCAGGGAGATCATATGATAGTTGTCTTTCTCCAATTGACTTATTTCGTTAAGCATAATACCCTCTAGTTCCATTCATGTCATCACAAATGGTCACTCTTTTTTTTATAGCTGAATAATATTCTGTTGTGTGTGTGTGTATACATATACATCTTTTTATATATGAATATATACCACCTTTTTTTTAACCATTCATCAGTCAGTGGATACTTGGGCTGTTTCCATAATTTGGCTATTGTACATAATGCTTCTACAAACATCAGGGTACAGGTAACACTTTGAATTAGTATTTTTATATTTTTTGAGTAAATACCAACTAGTGCAATTGCTGGATTATAGGGTAGTTCTGTTTTTAACTTTTTGAGGAACCTCCACACTGTTTTCCAGAGTGGCTGCCCCAGTTTGTTTTCCCACCAATCATGCAAGAGGATTCTCCTTTCTCTGAATCCTTGCCAACATCTGTTGTTTCTTATGTTGTTGATTTTAGCCATGCAAAAAGATGTGAAGTGATATCTCATTGTAATTTTGATTTGTATTTTCCTGATGTTAAGTGATGTTGACCATCTTTTCATGTGTCTGTTGGCCATCTAATGTCTTCTTTGGGAAAAATATCTCTTCATGTCTTCTGCCCATTTTTGAAATAGATTATTTGTTTTGGGGGTGTTTAATTTGATTAAGTTCTTTATAAACTTTGGATACTAACCTTCTATCAAATACATCATTTGCAAATATCCTCTCCTAATCTGTAGGTTGCCTTTTAATTTTGTTGATTTTTTTTT
Source organism: Lutra lutra (assembly GCF_902655055.1). Classification (NCBI taxonomy): domain Eukaryota; kingdom Metazoa; phylum Chordata; class Mammalia; order Carnivora; family Mustelidae; genus Lutra; species Lutra lutra. The sequence continues at coordinate 27,485,698 of NC_062291.1, read as the reverse complement.
CTTTGCCGTGCATAAGCTTTTTATTTTCAAGGCTCAATAGTTTCTTTTTGCTTTTGCTTCCTTTACCTTTGGCGACATCTAGAAAGAAGTTGTTATGGTCAGTGTCAAAGAGGTTACTGCCAGTGTTCTCCTCTAGGATTTATTTGTTTATAAATTTAGAACAATTTAAGTTCTGAAACTACAAGTCTAAATCAGGCAGTTATTGATTTATATTAAAATCAGAGATGTGGGTTGCCTGGGTGGCTCAGTTGGTTAAGCATCTGCCTTCAGTTCAGATCATGGTCTCAGGGTCCTGGTATCAAGACCCTCATTGGGCTCTCTGCTCAATGGGAAGCCTGCTTCTCCCTTTCCCCATGCCTGCCTCTGCCTACTTGTGATCTCTCTCTCTCTGTGTCAAATAAATAAATAAAATATTTTTAAAGATGAAAATAAAAAATAAAATAAAATCAGAGATGTGTTTTCCCAGAGACTTTGGTATAATAAATATGAAAGTATTTAAAATATCAAAGATACACAGATTGTTCCTTAACACAATAAAGAATGCTATAATTTAGGCTTATAATATCATGCTAACAATAACTTTATCTTCCTCATTGTTAACATTTAGTTACCAAATAGAGACAAAATGAAATCTTGTCTTCTCATGTTAAGCAAGTCTATGTTTCCATCTATTCCACCTGTTTCCTAATACTTAGGAAGACCCTCAGTTAGGGCAGTGCTTTAGAAATTTCCCTCAACAAGGAGAGCAAACTAAATCCTCTCATAAACACCATAAAAAAGAAATCCCATTTCTTTCAAAGGGGTAAGCATTGAATCCACACCCTTCAGGTTCAAGTCACATAAATCTTAAAACTATAGTAAAGTGATCCCTAATATCATTTACCACTCCAGTTGTGTTTGTATATATTTGATTCCCTTCCTAGCTCTTAGGAACATTGACATATTTTCTTAGTTTAATCTGATTCTGTGATTACAAATTGGCAAGTTATTCTACTGAAGAATGAACAATAACAGCCCATTTGTCTTTGAGTGGTTTTTTCAGGAGTAGAAATTCTGGCTAGAATATGCCAATGGCTATGTCATGTGGCCAAGAAATAGCTATTAGAGCAACAAGACCAAAGAGAATCTGGATCCTCAAAATGGAGCAGAAGGGGGTTTGGATTTTGGACAGTCAGAAATGACACCCTTGGTGTTTCTTGGTTATTGTTATAGCTGTCTATGCATGTTATATCCCAAAACATGTGAGATTTCCTATTGACTCTGGGAACATTCCTATCATGGCTCTTACCTGTTAGCTACATTTATCACTATTCCTTTTATGCCCCATAGAGTATACTGAAGTGAGATGACTTACCTTCCTCCTAACACATTCCTAAAACATTTCACTGGTGTCTTTTTTCTTAGTGTTGTGGGTTGGAAATTGATAAAACAATTTATTGTTTGTTTTTTAAAGCTGTGTCTAAATGGCTAGCAGAATAGGTGTCAAGAGTGACAGCAAGAAAAATCACTGAAAAGTAACTGAAGTAGTTTAGGAAAGAAATGATAGTTATCTGGTTTGGCTATACAGAGCCTATGATGAAGCTCTCATCAACCTAAAAACTAATTAAAAATTAAAAATCTGAAAAAATTAAACTTTAATAGTTACATTAATCAAATTAGATATATCAGCTACATTCTCAGGCTATGTTTTTGTTGGTGGAGGTGCCCTTTCTTTACAAAATGATGATGGTTATTAAATATATGTATTTATCACCTTCACTAAGCAAAAATCATTTAGTAGGAATTCTATCTCAGTTACCTCTTTCAGAATTTTCCCTCTCCTGGGTATCTAAAATCTGTGTTAATAATAGTTAAGGTCTGGGACACCTGGGTGTCTCAGTCAGTTAAGCATCTGCCTTCAGCTCAGGTCATGATTGCAGGGTCCTGAGATCAAGTCCCACATCAGGCTCCTTGCTTATTAGGGAGTCTGCTTCTTCACCTGACTGCTGCTCCCCCTGTTTGTGCACACTCTCTCTCTTTCTCTGACAAAATTAAATTAAATTAAATTAAATTAATAAAATAAAATCTTAAGATAATAACAATAACAATAATAGTGTTCAAGGTCTACTTTATAAGTTGAAGCCTGTCTTTCTCTACAAATAATAAGAATAATTCCAAAGCTAATAATAAATCCTTTGCAACAGGGAAAAAAAATGCCACAAAAAAAGATATTTTCAATTAATCCTTTGTGTTTTCTCTTTAATTAATATTTTGATTTTCTTCTGTGCCTAGACGTGACTTTGTTTTCTTTTGCTCATCTTTGTTATTAAGAATTTGACAGAATTTTGTAAAGAAAATAAACAAGCCTACACATATAGAGGATAGTTGGCCCAAGTTCTATTTAGAAGGATATATATACTTGATCTAAACATTTGTCTGCTTTGAAAATCATACTATACCTTCAAGTTAAAAAAACTGGAAACCAAATGAAGAAATGAGTGTGCCTTAAAAATCCTGCTCTCTAGTTACGGCTTTGCTCTTCAAGAACTGAAGACCTAGATTTAGTTTCCTTATTTTTAAATGTATTATTCTAAGTATTACTGAAAATACACTTCTGATTCTTGTTTGGAAATTTTCAAGAACACTGACATGTAAGGATCAAAGTAAATCTTTACTGTAGTGGGTGGGCAAGCATATTAGTGTACTCTGGGAAACAAATGGAGTGTTTTAAAAGGGTGGGGGATAGGAGGATGGGTGAGCCTACTGATGGGTATTAAGGAGGGTGTGAATTGCATGGAACACTGGGTGTTATATGCAAACAGTGAATCATGGAACACTATATCAAAAACTAATGATGTATGGTGATGAACATAACAGTAGAAAAAAAGAAAGAAAAAGAAAGAAAGAAAGAAAGAAAGAAAGAAAGAAAGAAAGAAAGAAAGACTGTACATAATCCAAAGAGCAAGTGTCACCACTATTCAGGGAAAGAAACAAAAGCAAAGAGCACAGAAGCAGAATGAGGTGCCAGACCTGAGGCTAGTTATTAGAAAATAAATTAAAGGGGTGACTGGGTGGCTAGATGTTGGGCATCTGCCTTCAGCTCAGGTCATGATCTCTAGGGCTTGGGACTGAGCCCCAAACTGGATTCCTGGCTCATCGGGGAGTCTGCTACTCCTTCTCCCTCTGCCTTTCCCCTGCTCATGATCTCTCTCTCTATGACTCTCTGTCTGAAATGAATAAATAAATTCTAAAGAAAGAAAGAAAGAAAGAAAAAGAAAAGAAGGTAAGGCACTACAAGTTTAGGAAATCAGAAATAGTTTGAAAAGTTAGATTACAAAGCACCACTAGAACAACTATTTTTGGAAATAGGGTGTGAGAAGAAAAACAAGTATTTTGTTTATATTTATATTTGTATTTGATAGTGAGGTTCTAGGACAGTTCCTTTGACTTAGGAGCACAGAGCTAGTGGGGCCATAATTAGAGTCGCCCTTGAAGAACAAATAAAATGTCAATGCAAACAATTGCAATTATGCAATTATTATTTTCTCTATGTGCCCAATGAACACTTATATCAAAATTAAATGTATTCACATTAGAGTTTCTTTCTTTGACTCAAAAAGAATTATTGCGTGTTCTTTCCAGGCAAGGAATATGTCTAGTGTTTAGAAATAGAATTAAAAATAAAATCTTCTCCCAACCCAGAAACTCCACAAAATTAATAGAGGAAGAAAATACTTTTATTATGGAATAAGCATTAAGCCAGAATCCCATGCTCATCACAGGCAATCCACTATGAAATTGCAAAGACAGGAAGAAATACCATCTTTTTATAAAACCAAGCAGATACAACCCATTGTAAACTTGCTCTCAAGATACATGATAAAGAGATAAAAATCTTAAGAGGACTTGAAGCACAATTTGCCACACATTAGTTCTTTCTAACTTCACCTGGTAACCAGGGTGACCATTTGTGTTAGTTAATCGGCTTTATGCAAGGGAAAAATAAGCTCTACATATCTTTATTACAGGAGGTAGTTTTATAATTTGGAGCAAAGTGTTCACCAAAGTGAGCCTCCTATTCAACCACAGAAACCAGGAGATTGAGGCAGTATCTTCCTTGATGATTGCATTTCAAAGAGATGGCTCCCAGTCCTTGAAAAGGACACTTGTGGTCAGAAAATTTACAAAAGAACTATCCACCTTTCAAAAGGATATAATACATACATTTCAAAGAGAGGGGAAGATACTTCAAAGTTTCTAAAGTAAATGCTCCAAGAAAAGGGAAAAAATAATTGTCACTTCCATTATTTTCAACTGGGAAATTAAATATCTTACTTGTAATTTGTATTTGTCCTTACACCAGACACTAGACAGGGGACAGCAATGAAAAAGATAAAGTGTATGCCCTTAAGACATTCATAGAAAAACCATCTGAGTTGGAAACAGAATTACCATGTTCACTATCTATCCATCTCCAGTTTATAAGATAAAAGCCTCCTAAATGATAGTTGCAACAACTTTCATTTTCACCCAGAACAAACCACAAATCTCATTTTTTGTACATGCACTTTAGCATATAGTAATGAAGTTAAACAATAGATTACTCAATTAACTGTGTCTTTTTATGTATTAATTTCAGGTTGATAAAATTAAGTTTCTGGGTTCATGATATCTAATGAAAACAAAACCCAATTTTGAGGAAACACTGTGGAAAATGTCAGTTGTGATTTAAATGTTTCTGTATAAACAATCCTGAAATTCCCGCTACTTCAAATCATACATATGTTATGCCCCAATAATGGGTCCGTGATTAAAGGAGTGAAACTGATATAAAGCGAAGGTCAAGCAAAGCTTTATTTCATGCCGAGCATCAAGAATCTAACCGAAAGTTCAGGGACGCACCTCTTACAAGACAGGGCGACCCTTCTCTGTTTCACAGTCTAGCTTTTAAGGGCAAAGGCCATGCGGTCAGGCCTGGCCATGCACAGGTGACCAATGAGATTGTAACACACACAGGAAACTTCACAGTGATGCTAGGTGACCAATTGCGTTACAATTTACCCTAGTAGACATTTGACCCAGCCTATCACCTTGGTTGGGATTGGCACCCAAAAGGCTCCCAAAGGGTGGGGCCCATACTCCTTGGTAACCAGGGAGACAGTCTGCATCCCCCCACTGATCTGATGTCTCCACCTGTCCTGACCCACCCTTGTATCTGGGCTTTGTTACCTGGAGCTGGTTTCTGGGACTTGTTTTTAAGTGAATCCCCTGGGGGAAGGGGAGCAGCAGTTTTGTTGCTACAAAACTTGGGGATTCATCCTTTCTTTCTTTTTTTTTTTTTTTTTTTTTTACAGCTTTATAAACATATATTTTTATCCCCAGGGGTACAGGTCTGCGAATCGCCAGGTTTACACAATTCACAACACTCACCATAGCACATACCCTCCCCGATATCCATAACCCCACCCCCTCTCCCAACCCCCTCCCCCCATCAACCCTCAGTTTGTTTTGTGAGATTAAGAGTCACTTATGGTTTGTCTCCCTCCCAATCCCATCTTGTTTCATTTACTCTTCTCCTACCCCCTCGACCCCCCATGTTGCATCTCCTCTCCCTCATATCAGGGAGATCATATGATAGTTGTCTTTCTCCGATTGACTTATTTCGCTAAGCATGATACCCTCTAGTTCCATCCACGTCGTCGCAAATGGCAAGATTTCATTTCTTTTGAAAGTTAAAGTTAAAGTTTAACTTTAATGAAAGCCTCTTGCTAAGTAGGTCCTTACACATATTCATTTCTACAACCACTGAATGATTTATTTATTTAAAAGAATTTTTAATGATAATGTGTACTGGTCACAAAGTCACTTGTTAAAAATAATAAGTTGAATATATTGAAATAATATTAAAATTTTAGATTCAGACCAAAGCAGATTCCAATTCTATTATTTTTTTCTCTAGTTGTGTGAATTTGAGCAAGTTGTTTAATCTTTCTGATGCTCACATGTTGTCTACAAAATGGTGATACAACATGTACATTTTACTGGAGTAATGTAAGAATTAAATGTGATTATACTTTAAAAATTTAACATAGTATTGAGTATCTAGAAAATGCTCAAAATGGTAACTATTGCTTTCAATTAATATGAAAAAGATGTATAGAATATGATGAAAAAGCAATTCAATGGTTTTGAGTGATCTGTGTGATGAGGGAACAGAAGGCTGGCTGAAGACAAAGCATAAACTGATACTCCTAGGTGGGACATGTGTGACATTCTTCCAGGAATCACCCAACTATCTTAATGTTAATACCTTGCTGGGGGGGGGGGGGACTGGACAACATTAACCTGACAATGCTGACAATGGCAAGGTCTCTGGTATCTGATAGGTCCTCTTTAGCATATGAAAATTCTATTGAAAACTCCCTTTTTCCTCACCCCCCACAAAACCCCATAGTATATAATCAGCCACACCTCACAATCCCCGGGGCAGCAGCTCTGTGGTCCTGTCCCCATGCTTTAATAAACCACCATTTTGCACCAACATGTCTCAAGAATTTTTTCTTGGTCATGGGCTCTGGACTCCACCCCCACTGAACCTCACTTGTATTCTAAAACTTCATCATATGGGAGAGGGAACATCAAGGAGAAGCCACTGGGGACAGAATCTATTTGACCCAGCTATCCAGACTGGTTAGGGAAAAGGATATCCAAACCGAAGGGACTGGATTGTGCAAACAACAACAACAAAAACTACCTGAAGATTAAAGTTTTTTCATGCATCCCAGGTTTTTTTAATTTCAAACTATTGGTAGTGACAGGCCAGTGATGTTATTTTCATAAACTGTAATAAAAATTACCATTAAAATGGAATAAAAAATGGAATAAGATAAAATAAAGATAAAATAAAATAAAGATAAGATAAATGGAATAAAATGAAAAAAATATTTAAAAACTTACAAAATACATAATCTAATTATTTTATTAGATTCAGTAGTCATTGTTTAATAAATGTAGCCAGAATAGGTAAAACGTAGCAAAAAAGGAAACAGCTGTAAACACTTCATATATTTTTATTGAAAGTGATTAACATAGTTACTATAACAGAATTTTTATTATTCCTCTATCATAAGTAAACAGAGAGTTTTAAGTAAAAAGCAAGTTCTCATATTCAATGGTTATACACATTTTAAGTGAATGTTGTGCATACAAATATTTACAGTTTTTCATCTGATAAAGGACCCAGATTTCTACATGTTAAGTTATATTAAGTTAAATTGATGATAATACTTGCATAGGCTAATATATATTTAAATATATCTATTTTTTGTTTGAATAATGCTTGGAATGGTCTCACAGAAGTATATCAATAAAAATTGGAGAATTTTTTTACAATTTTGACAAGCTCAATATATTCATCTTTAATTTTCATCCAAAATGATGCAAGTGATGTTGTATTTTCAAAATTTTTCTTCAATTCCCATCAGTAGTCAGTTTCACTAATGTATCCTATAAAATTGATTCCATAGTTAAATTTGAATTACCTTTCCAATAAAAGAAATAAAATCTGGAACTCCCTATGTATGGATTTTATTTTGATGGAAAATAAACATGGTATATCAAATGGTGAAGGTGTTTATCAACAACCTTTTAGCACATATCCAAAGTCAAAGCATCATCCACTTCACTTATAACTATTAGTAAATTATAAAATGTGTTACATCAATCTATAAGTACTGTTCTCAACTTTTAACTTTTGTATGTGTTCTTGACTTTACTCATCATTGAAAACATGTTGTTTTTTATTTGCATGGAAGTGATGAATAATTAAACATACCAAATATATCAGACCAATAAGCAAGTCTAGCTGTCCAATTCACTTCCTTAAAAAACTCTGACAAAACTAGTTTATCTTGAAGAATCATTTAGAGTTTGTTCTATATGTCAGGTACTATCAATAAAATATTTTTCTCAATTAACCATCATATTTCTACTGCAATACTAGTGTTCATGATTATCATCGATATTATCATATAATTTAAAATTAATTAAAAACATAACATATAGACTTTACATAATTCACACATAAACCAACCATAGAGTTGACAGCTGACAGCTGAATTTTTTTTTCTTTTTTGGCAACACTTTCTCTGTGAAGAAAATATTCAATTTACATTCTGGCATAAGCTTCTTATTCTCTGGATGACCACCTCACAGAACGTACTCTTACGTAAAACTTAAATACCAAACTACATTTGTCAACAATGTTATCTTTCACAGTTTTATACAACTCAGGGCTAATTGTGTTTGACAGCACTTAGTCTGAAAAAAAGTTCTTCAGTCATACCCCCATAATGCTTAGATTGCATAAATTCTGAATTACCAAGTTACAATGAATTCATCAAGTTATAATAAAAAAAATATTTTGTGGGGCACCTGGGTGGCTCAGTTGTTAGGCGTCTGCCTTTGGCTTAGGTCATGGTCCCAGGGTCCTGGATTGGAGTCCAGCATCCGGCTCCCTGCTCAGTGGGAAGCCTGCTTCTCCCTCTCCCACTCCCCTTGCTTGTGTTCTCTCCCTCTCTCTCTCTCTCTCTCTGTTAAATAAATAAATAAAATCTTTAAAAAATTTGTTTGGTCTATTTTCTCTATATGTTGGTGTCTTATGTCATTAGGCAATTCTTGAATATGTCAAGTTACAGTGTTATTGGAAAATGGTCTTTGAGTTACCTGCTCTGACATTGTAACATTTCCAGATAAACTCTTTGATACAGTTGTTCACTAGTTTCTCAGTTATTGTATATGGTGTTTTGCTTCTTAGGAAACTGAAATGCCACATTAAAGCCTGAAGAACAGTAATGTTTATTATTGAAAATATTGAATATCTGCTACTGTCAGCTTTTTACTTCCATACTGTTTCTTTCAAAGAGTTCTTATGGTATTGGATGTATTTCTTTATGTAAAAAAAAAATATATATATATATATATATATGTGTGTGTGTGTGTGTGTGTACATATATTATATATCACTTAAATGTTGATGGTTTAATTGCTTTAGCAGCTAATTCATCTCAGCAAATAACACTTTTTTTTTTATCACTTCATCACCAGTTATAGCTACAAAATAAATTTAATACATAAGAAATAATTGTTCTGACTAAAACTTGTTTGACCTTTCTTGATCTTCATTTCTGGAAAGCAACTTCCATTATTACTATTTAATATACAAATGAAAGAAAAGGTGTGTCATTTCTTAATAAAAAAAAAAAAAGTCCAGTGAGTTTTCTTTTACTATGTGTAGATCAGGCTTAAAATTTCTTCTTCATTTCTTGAAATAACTTCCATTATTATCATGTGATATATACTTCAAGAAAAGATGTGTCATTTCTTGACAAAAATATTCTTGTAAATCTTTACCACCTGCAAATCAAGATTAAAATTTAATTCCTTAATTTATCCAAAAATGGTAAACTATAAATTTAAAATATGTTTGATAAAAATTTAAGTAATCTTTAAAATAAATAGCCACACATTTTCCTTTTATTTTTATTGAATTATTCTTGAAAAACTAACTTTAAAATATCGCAGGTTGTCCCCTGGTCCTACTCCACACAACTAAAATGCAACCTATGTCCCATGTGACTCAGACAAGTTGAATAACATGTGGATTAGTCTATACTCAATTCAGTGAGACAAATTCATTGATTACAAGTATTACCTTATAGAAATAGCAAATTAATAGTTTTAAATGCTTACTCAATTTTTGCTTATTACAGACTTATGACAACCAACACAGATAAGCATCAGTCCTCCTGTCACTTTCAAACAGCATTGGTAGAGTACCAAGCACTCAGCTAGAAATTTCCAGAACCAGGTTTCAGCAATTAGTTGTTCCTGAAAAGATTCTCAAATTAGGGAATGTGGGATTAAGGAAGAAAATGAATTGAAAGAGACAATCTCTAGATTATCTTTCCCTTATATTAAATTGTAAAAACTATTTCAAAGTTTGAAAGGGACTATTTTTTTTTTTTTAATTTATGTGATAGGGGCACATGGGTGGCTCAGTTAAGTGTCTGCCTTTGGGTCAGGTCATGATCTCAGGGTACTGGGATTGAGTCCAGCATCGGGCTTTTTGCTCAGCACAGAGCCTGCTTCTCCCTCTGCCTGCCACTCCCCCTACTTGTGAGCTCTCTCTCTTTCTCTCTGACAAATAAATAAATAAAATCTTTAAAAAATAAATAAAAATTTTAGGGCGCCTGGGTGGCTCAGTGGGTTAAGCCGCTGCCTTCGGCTCAGGTCATGATCTCAGGGTCCTGGGATCGAGTCCCGCATCGGGCTCTCTGCTCAGCAGGGAGTCTGCTTCTCTCTTTCTCTCTCTCTGCCTGCCTCTCCATCTACTTGTGATCTCTCTGTCAAATAAATAAATGAAATCTTTAAAAAAAAAAACTATTTAAAAAATAAATAAATAAAAATTTTAAAACAATAAAAAATTATCTGATTAAGTTGATGTGTTATACTTTGTAGATTTAAAGTGAACAGTGTGTTACTTTGTTACATTTATATGCCATAATGTGTTTGCCATTGAAGTAATGTTTATCATATTACATTTTTATAGAACAGTATTACTGTCTATAGTCCTTATGTTACGCATTACATCTCTATGGCTTATTTACTAATCATTGCATGTTTGTATCTTAAACACCATCAATCTATCCCTTGGTAACCAGTATTTTACTCTGTTTTTATAAGTTTGACTTTTTTAGAATCCACTCAAAAGTGGTATCATACAGTACTTGTTACTTGTCTTTCTCTGTTTGACTTAATCTCACTTGGCGTAATGTGCTCAAGGTCCATCCATGTTGTCACAAATGGCAAGATATCCTTCTTTATCATGGCTAAATAATGTTCTGTTGTGTATATATGCCATATCTTTTTTTTTTTTAATCTGTTCGTCTTTTGGGATAGGCATTTGGGTTGTTTCCATATCTTGGGTATTGTATGTAATGCTACAATCAACAAGAATGTGCATATATCCCATCAAAATTTTGTTTTCATTCCCTTTGAATATTATACCCAGAAATGGAATTGCTGAATCAGATGGAAGATCCATTTTTAATTTTTTTGAGGACTCTCCTTATAGTGTCCCGTAGTGGCCTGGACTATTTTACATTCCTACCTACAGTGTATAAGGATTTGCTTTTCACCACACCCTCACCAGCATTTCTTGTCTTCTGTTTCTTTTATTTTTTCTTTTCTCAAAGAGAGAAAACACACACTGGAATGCATACATACACACTTGAGCATTGTGGACAGAATCTTAAGTAGGCTCCATGCCCATTGCAGAGCTTGATGTAGGTCTTAATCTCAGGACTCTGAGATAGTGACCTGAGCCGAAATCAAGGGTCTGATGATTAACCAACTGAGCCTCCCAGGAGCCCCTCTTGCCTCTTGTCTTCCTGATGATAGCCATTCTAACAGTGTAAGGTGATATTTCATTATAGTTTTTATAATTATCTTCCTGATGATTAGTTATGCTGAACATCTTTTCATGTGCGTGTTGGCATTTTGATGTCCACTTTGTAAAAAATGTTTATTTCATTTTTCTGCCCATTTTTAATCATATTTTTGTTTTGTAATTAAGTTGTATTCATTCTTTATATATTTTGATTAACCTTTTATTGGATATATGGTTTGCAAAATTTTTCTCCCATTCTGCAGGCTGCCATTTTATTTTGCTAAATGTTTCTTTTGCTGTGCAGAAGCTTTTAAGTTTGATTTAGTCCCATTTGTTGATATTTGCTTTTGTTTTGTGCTTTTGGCATCATGTCCAAGTGATCATGGCCAATATCAAAGAACTTCGTTCCTGTTTTCTTCTATGCATTTCATAGTCTTATGGTTAAGTCTTTAATCTACTTTGAGTTAATTTTTGTGAGTAGCATGAGACAGGGTTCAATTTCATTGTTCTTCATGTGTCTCTCCACTATTTGTTGAAGAGACTATGCCTCCCCAAATGGGTGTCCTTGGCTCATTTTTCAAATAAAAGTAGATTGTATATCCTGGAATTTAATTCTGGGTTCTCTATTCTGTTCCTTTGGTCTATGGGTCTATTTTTGTGCTCATGTCATACTATTTGTATTATTATGGTTTTGTAGTATAGTTTGAAATTAGGAAGTAAGATAACTCCAGTTTGTTTGTTTGTTTGTTTCCTTCAAAATCGCTTTAGCTATTTGGGATCTTTTATGGTTTCATACAAATTTTAGGATTGCCTCTGTTTCTATGAAAATGCTTTTGGTATTTTGATGGAGATTGCTTTGAATCTGTAGATGGCTTTGGGTAGTATAATCACTTCAACATCTATTCTTCTGATCCATGAACATAGGATGTCTTTCTATCTGTTTGTGTCTTCTTCAGTTTCCTTCAGCAAAATCTTATAGTTTTCATTATACAAATCTTTCACTCCCTTGTTTAAAAAAACTCCTAAGTATTTATTGGTTTTGATGTTATTGTGATTGGGATAATTTTATTTCTTTTTCTGACTTCATCATTAGTCTAAAGGAGTGCCACTGATTTCTATAAGTTGATTGTGTTACATGCCATTTTATTTTGAAATTGATTGATTGCAACACTGATTAATTGCAACAGAGTTTTACTGACTCTTTGGGGTCTTCTATTTATACAATCATATCAGCAAATAGTGACAATTTTACTTCTTCCTTCCCAATTTGAGTGTCTTTTATTCTTTTTCTTGCCTAATTGTTTTAGCTCAGACTCCCAGTACTATATTCGTTAGGAGTGGTAAGAATGAGCAACTTCATTTATACTTGATCTCAAAGGAAACCCTTTCAACTTTTCTTCATTAAACATAGTATTAACTGCAGGCCTGCCATATATGACCTTTATTATGTCAAGGTATATCCTTTGTATACCAGATCTGTTCTGTGTTTTTATCAGGAAAGGTTGTCATATTTTGTCATATACTTTTTCTGTGTCTATTGAGACAATTGTGATATTTTTATTTTTCATTTTAATCATATGATGAATTATACTTATCAGCTTTCATATGATGAACTATCCTCACACCCCAGAAATAGATCCCGTGGTATATAATCCTTTTAATGTGTTCTTGAATTTAGTGTGATAATATATTCTTGAAAATTTTTGCATCTGTATTCGTCAGGGATATTGATCTAGTTTTCTTTTGTGTGTGTGTGTGTGGTATCTTTATTAGTTTTGGTATCAGAGAATACTGGCTTCATTGAATGAGGTTCAAAGTGTTTTGGAGGGACTATTTTAATATTGAGTTTTGAAATTGCTTCTGTCCTAATGTCTTTCATTGTCTATTCACCAGACAGTGAGTGAGATGATAGTGCCTTAAATTGGACATTAGTTTCTTAGAAAAGCCTCCCTATTGTTGACAAAATAAATCAATTTTGAGTTGATTATTGTGCATTGTGTATAGTAAGGGTCTAAATTCATTTTTTATATGTGTATATTCAGTTTATTTGTTGAATAAACTATCATTTCTTGTTATGTATTCTTATGTTTTTATCCTGTTGTGTTTTTATCAAGCATCAGTTGGCTCTGTATGTGTGGGTTTATTTCTGGACCCTCTATTCCATTTTATTGGTCTATATCTTGATACTAGTACCATACTATTACAATTATTATAGCATTATAATGTATTTTGAAATCAGGATGTGTTATGCCTCCAGCTTTGTTCTTCTTTCTCAAGAATATTTGGCTATTTTGTGTCTTTTGTAGTTCCATGGGAGGTTTAGAATTATTTTTTTCAACTTCTATAAAAAATAATGCCACTAGGATTTTTTTTATGGAAATAGCATTGAATCTGTAAATTACACTGAGTTATATTGATATCATCAATATTAAGTCTTTCAACCCAAGAGCATGAGATATCTTTCCATTTATTTCTGCCTTTTTCAGTTTTGCTCTTCAATGTTTTACAGTTGTCAGTGTATAAACCTTTCACTTCTCTAGTCAAATTTTTTAATAAATATTTTATTCTTTTTGATACTGTTGTAATTGGGATTGTTTTCTTAATTTCCTTCCCTGATGGCCTATCATAGTGTATAGAAACACAATAGATCTTTGTTGATTTTGTATCCAATAACTTTATTGAAATTGTTTATTAGTCCTAGCAGTTTTTTTCTGCATGCAAATATGGGGGAAAAGCTTTTTGATATTGGTCTTGGCAGGGATTTCTTGGATATTACACCAAAAGCAAAAGAAAGACAAGCAGAAGTAAACAAGAGGGACTATATCAAATTAAAATGACTTTGCATAGCAAAGGAAACAATATAAAAAATCAAAAGTCAATTTATGGATTGGGAGAAAATATTTGCAAACACTCTATTGGATAAGAAGTTAGTTTCCAAAATATATAAAGAACTCTTAAGACTCAATATTAAAATAACAATAATAATAACATAATTCAATTTAAATTAAAAATAGAACTACCATATGAGCCAGTAACCCTCTCTCTTGAGTATATATTCAGATGATTTAAAATCAAGATCTTGAAGAGATATATGTGCCCCTATCTTCATTGCAGCATCAGCCACAATTGCCAAGATACGGACACAATCTAAGATTATGATAGATTAATAAATAAAATAGGTCTATGTACAGCATAGCATCTATAGCTAGCAGTACAGTACATTGCACTTAAAAAGTTCTTAAGAGGACAGATTTAATGTTAACTGTTTTTACCACAAAAAAATCAACACAAGAACAAAGGGACACAAAGAAACTTTGGAGGGTATTTAATATGTCTATTACCTTCATTGCAGTAATGATATTACAATTGTTTGTTTATGTACAAACTCATCAAATTATATACATTAAATATGTGTAGTTCTTTATATATCAATTATGCCTTAAATATCTGTTTTGTGATAAAAGAAAACAAAATAAATGCTGTAAATTAGCAAGGAAAAAGAGATGGAAAAGCTATGTTGTTTGTTATACCTACCTCATTATTTCAGCGAATTAATTGCTTGAGAGTATTTGCTGTCAGGAGCTAAATTTACATATAGAATTATTTTTTCAGATAAAGCGTGTTACCAAAAAGAAAAAAAAAAGCTGTAATAACAGAGTCCTGACTGTAATACTTAAAGTAATGGATTAACTTTGAGAACATCAAGTGAAATAAGCCAATCATGAAATATAAATACTGTATGGTTTCATTTATACATCTAGAGTAGTTAAACTCATAGAAACGGAAAATGGAATGGTGGCTGTCGAGGTCTGGGAGGAAGGAGAAATGAGGAGTTGTTTAATGGGTAGAGATTTTCTGCTTTGTGAAATGAAAAACTAAAGTAAATATACATGACATGATGGAACTATGCACTTAAAAATGGTAAAAAGGTGGGGCGCATGGGTAGCTTAGTCAGTTAAGCAGCACAGCCTTCGGCTCAGGAAATGATCCCAGGGTCCTGGAATTGAACCCCACATAGGGCTCCCTGCTCAGTGGGGAGCCTGCTTCTCCCTCTCCCTCTGCCTGCTGCTTTGCCTACTTGTACTCTCTATCTCTGTGTCAAATATTAAAAAATGGTAAAAAGGCAAATTTTATATTATGTGTATTTTACTACAGTTTATACAAAAATTATTGTATTTATTTCCTCTCATACTTCATTTCATATGAATTCTCAGTAACTTTGATCTCTTAAGTCACAATGATTGATGTTTCTACTAGTTCACATAATGTAGCTTCCAGAAACAAATTTTTATTCAATTTATATTAAAAAGATGAAACGTAACTGTGAGGACCACATTAAGTTATGTGTACCAGAAACAAAATGAAATAAATCAGGGATCAGTATAATATATCTAAATAGTGTTTGTGAAAGATATTTTGACTCAAAGCCCCTTTATCAAAGGGCGGAATTTGGGGAGGGTTTTTTGTTTGTTTTAAGATTTTATTTATTTATTTGAGAGAGAGCAAGAGTGCACAAAGGGAGAGGGAGAAGCAGACACCCCACTGAGTAGAGGGTCATACATATGCTTGATCCCAGGACCCTGAGATCATGACCTAGGTCAAATGCAGACACTTAACTGACTGAGCCATCCAGGTACCCCAGGATGGAATTTGTTGAGAGTGAAAAGAGAATACATATTTTTATTATATAAAATAATATTAGTATGTTCATTATTGGAGTATTATTTCATTTAATCAGCAATGTGCTAAGCAAAATGGGATAAAAGAATGAGCAACTTCTACCAGGTTATTCTGTGAGAATTATATATTCTCAATCTATTTGAGAGTCACTATACCAATAAGAAAGTAAGTTTGGCATTTTGCTCTCATCTTTTAGGAAGCCAAGGAAAATGTGATGTGTACAACTCCCATCACATTCTGACGATCAATTGTGTAACTGCTGGATTCCAAAGAGCAAAGTATCAGTGCCACTATGTAGTATTTTAAAATTTTGGCTTCTTGTTTTTATACAAAGAGATTTATAAAGTATTGAATTTATAGAAGAAAGAATTCAAGTAACTTAAAATAGAAGCATAATATGTGACAGACTACTTGTTACCTAACCCATTATCCATTGTCTTTATAGTAAAACAACCACAGTTTTATTCAGTGCAGTATGTAATAGGCAAAAGGAATCTATTTCTAGGCTCCCTACCAACCAGGTGAGACCATGTGAGGACGTCTGGGGCAATGTAGCTTAAGCTGATGTGTTATGTTATTTCAAGGACACACCTGTAAGAATAAGCTGGCACAAATCCTTTGCTACTTTGAATCATGTTGATTGGATAGTATGAGGTCTTGAATTTAGTTTTTGTTTTTGTTTTTAAGATTTTATTTATTTATTTATTTGAGAGAAAGAGAGAGTGCTTGTGCAACAGCACGGGGAGGGGCAGAGGGAGAAAGAGAAGCAGAAACCCTGGTGAGCAGGGAGTCTTACAGGGAGCAATCCCAGGACTCCAGTATCAGGACCTGAGCCAAAAGTAGATGCTTAAGGACTGACCCACCTGGGTGCCCCAGTGCTGAATTTAGTTTAAATAAAAGTTCACTTCTTGCTTAACTAGTGATTACTTTAGGTTTTCTGTCACCTAAAGACAAGCCTAATCCTAACTGTACAAATTCAAAGCAGGGTATAAAACCATGATCACTAGGGCGCCTGGGTGGCTCAGTGGGTTAAAGCCTCTGCCTTCGGCTCCGGTCATGATCTTAGGGTCCTGGGATCGAGCCCCACATCGGGCTCTCTGCTCAGCGGGGAGCCTGCTTCCTCCTCTCTCCCTCTCTCTCTCTGCCTGCCTCTCTGACTACTTGTAATCTCTATCAAATAAATAAAATCTTAAAAAAAAAAACAAACATGATCACTAAATGGGAATAGGATGAATAGAAGAGTCTTAACAACAAGGCAAATAAAAATATGTGTTATTAGAAGTTTTATTATAGATTTAATTAGTATTTTAGTTTTATATTTATTGCCATATATTTATAGAATCTAATTGTTTTACAAGGCTTGTTAACAATAGAAAAAAAGCAAAGCAGAAGCAGAAGAAGAAGAAGAAAGGCATTTCACAATCCCTTCTCCGTTTCCGATTCCATAGAGGCAACAATTTTCAATTTTTTTCCAATAAATTCTTTCATTTTTTAATGAAATATACCTAAATAATGAGCATTTTCTTTCTTTCTTCCTCCCTTCCTTTCTTTCTTTCTCCTTTCTTTCTTTCTTTCTTTCTTTTTCTCTTCCTTTCTTTTCTTTCTTTCTTTTCTCTCTCTCTCTCTCTCACTCTCTCTCTCTCTCCCTCCCTCCCTCCCTCTCTCCCTCCCTTCCTTCCTTCCTCCCTTCCTTCCTTCTTCTATCTCTTCTATTTCTTTCTTCTTCAGTTAGGTCTGATCTTTTGATCTTTTATTTTAGAAGATGAGAATTGAGCTCTCCTTCAACCTCCTATTCCACAAAATACACAAAAACATTTCATCCACAAAAGATATTTGTTTATTAAATTCGGCTGGATCAGTATTCAATGTGTACATTAATATGGCTATGTCAACATTAGTCACATCCAAAACATGTAAAGCATTATACTATAATTGCTTTTCCTTTCCTCCACAATTTTTTAGCCTCAAGATAGTAATTCTTATTTTGTACATTTATTTTCCATCTATTTATTGTCAAATCTCCACTAGTTTCCTCAGTTTTATAAAATTCCTTCCAGAGACACCTGGATAGTTCAGTCTATTAAGTGATCAACTTGTGGTTTTGGTCCACAGCGTTATATGAGGGTCATGAGATGGAGCCCCAATATTGGGCTCCATGCTCAACGTGCAGTTGGCTTGAGATTCTCTCTGTCCCTCTGCCCCTCCTGCTCATTGTCTCTCTCTCTCAAATAAATAAGTAAATTAAAAAAAAACCTTACTCTCAAAATACATTTATAAAAATTAATTAATTAATTAGATAAATAAATAAAATTCCTTTCAAAATTGTCAAACTCATTCTCTTCAATCAATTCCATGTTTTTTACTGGAGAAAAATCCAATGGAGCTTCCTGACTGGCTTTAATCTGGCCAGGTTTCTCTAGAGGCAGGCTGATCAATTTCACTTTGAGATATACACACACACATACAGACACATATAAATCATTTCACCTTTTTTAAGTGCTGCATTCTAGCTCCTGAAGAGCTTGAGTCTCTCTGGGTTATTGCAACTTTTTATAAAGAATATTCATTTGCTTCCAGAGGAAGGTGTATATGAGGTAAATTCATTGAGTTCTTGCATGTCTACAAATGATCTACTTTCTATCTCATGTTTAATTGACTTTATGAAAATTGGCTGGGTAACACATTTTAATTAGAAATGAGTTTGTCCTGAAATTTTGAAAGCATTTTAATTGACTTCTGGATTCCAGTTTTGCTAGTGAGAATTTTAAGCTACTCTTTTTCTTGAACATTTCACTTTCCCTTTTCAGAAATTTTAGGTAGTTCTTTCTCTAGTGTTTTGAAATTTTATAAATAAATTCCTTGTTTTAGGTCTATATTAATCTTTTTTGTAGGACACTGAAATGGGGCTTATCCAGTTGGAAATTCTTCTTCCTCTGTAACCTCTTTCTTTGCTGCTTTTCTTTCTCTTCTTTGTTTAGGTCTCTGAATTTTATTTTGGACAAATTTCCTCAACTCAGTAGCCACTGGTTATTCATTCACATTTCAGTTTGTATAGGTACCTTTTGTAGCTATAAACTAACATTTTAACAGGTCCTGATTGTCCATTTCATTAAGAAACCTTCAATATCACTTTTTTAAGTGTTTTTTAATCTTTTAATCCTTTTTAAAAGATTCATCAGGTTCCCAAATGGAGATTTCTCCAATATACTGTTTTCTGGGAATGGTGAAGAGAGATTATGTATTTAACTGTCAGCCTTTGGGATCCTGGTAAGGGAATAAACTTATAGGCTTTTAATATTTATCATTAACATCTTACTTAAACATATGCTTACATCACACTAAGCTCAAGAAGGACTAGGTCTTGCCTTAAGAGAGCCAAGCAAAGGTTACATTGTGAGAGACCAAAGCTTGGAGGGAGTCATTGCCACACAACTTAACTTCAGATTTTAAAAGTTTATAGATATGCCAATGATAGTTCTTCAGAAAAGCTGATGTACAGATATGAGGAAGATCATGTATATCATTTATTCTGAAATCAGAGGTACTTAAGATTAATATTACAAAGTCATTAATTTAGACAAAATGGGAAAATGCCACTTCATTTTTTATTTATCAAAAATAAAGTTAGGATTTAATGCAGATGAAATGAGGATATGGGGTCTGATTTTGGACAAGTGGTGTAAACATTAATGGGCTAGCCTCTCCTCCATCAAGTTCAACCACTAGTAAAAGAGAAAGTAAAATTCCCACAGATTTTCTGACTCCCCTATATGGCTTCTATATCAAGAACTGATCTTCAGTGCAGAACTAAAAGTAGTTGTTCGAATGAAAAGACATTTCAGGTTATTCATCCAATTATATGAAGTGCATTTTTGGCCTGTATCTATACACCACATTTTCTTGATTCTAAAATACATTCAATTATAGGGCGCCTGGGTGGCTCAGTGGGTTAAGCCGCTGCCTTCGGCTCAGGTCATGATCTCAGGGTCCTGGGATCGAGGCCCGCATCGGGCTCTCTGCTCAGCAGGGAGCCTGCTTCCCTCTCTCTCTCTGCCTGCCTCTCTGTCTACTTGTGATCTCTCTCTGTCAAATAAATAAATAAAAATTTAAAAAAAATAAAATAAAATAAAATACATTCAATTATAAAAGACACTATTGATTTAATAATAGTTTTTACATAAAAACAACTTCAACCACATTAAAGGTAAATAGATACTGATTGAAAGACATATTTCAATTTCAGAAACTAAGAAAACTTAGACATCTTATCCTTGAGAAACACAGAACAAAGCTTCTACTTCACTGTACTTGCAATTCAAGCAAATCTTCAAATAGAAATAGCATATATGATTTCATCTCCATAAATAGTACTGTAAACATTCCTCTAAGAAAAGGGCACTGTCAAGTCCTCTTCATACAGTTGGCCTGTTACAGTAAAAAGTATAGGGTTTTTGGTTTGTCTAAGAACTAAAAACAACTACAGAAGAATTTAAAGAATGTTCTGAGAAATACAAATGTTATCTTATTTTCTCTAAATTGGAAAATTTGTAAATATATTTGCCTGGTGATGATCTTAAATATCAGTGAATTTTTCTCCAATTATCTTTATAATTACTTGAAAGTTTGACATTTCAAATATGGCACTGAGTGCAAAAACTTACAAAGACTTGTCCAAGCCGGAAGAGTCTCAGGCAAGGTCAGCCTTATGCAATAATCAACAGTATCTCGGTCATTGAGTGGATAGGGTGACAGTTGTAATTTTCACAGCTTTAAAACATCACATATAGCTGGGTACATACATAGAGCTGGATATATATACCTGCTTTGGATTTGAGACATTATCCCCAGCAAGCACTCTGGATGAAGAGATAGAAGAAAATGTCTGGTTATTATTGTTTTCATCACCATTTTTGTGTTTGTTTCTTCCATTTTAGAGTAATTAATATGGCAACCATAGCCCCATATTTAAATGATTATTTGAAAAATGCAAAAGCTTTAGCCATTTGCCAAATCGTATTCTATTATGGAATAAAATTAGATATTTTTTTAAAACATCAATTCTATTTCTTTAAGACTTTTACATGGAGCATTTTGTTTTGTTTTATCTTTATTTTTCTGAAAAGTGAGAGACCATGTAAACCTAGGAGACTTGTAAAGTATTTTCTGTTTTTATGCTCCATGCTTTAGGAACACTATCCATTAATTACACAGTAGAGTAATCAAGAGAAAATGGAATAGCTGTACCCGATCAGCATGACTTGCTTGGGTATGTTGTTCATTCTCTGGCTTTCATTGTTCAAGTCCAGAGTCAGTCATTTGTTAGCAATTCATACATATCTTCAAAGGCAATGCTGAACAAGAAAGAAGTAATATCACTGTCTGTATCTCATTGCAATTACATTTCTTATATGCAGCCTATCCACAGGATGTAGTAATTACAAGATAAAATATCATTTCATAACCAACTATATCTATTTTTGCATAAATCCATTATATATTTTTATTACAAGAATTAGATATGCAAACAGTTCATTTCTTGCAAAAACCAGTGCAACTGCTTTTCCTATCAACTCAGTGCTAGACTAGAAGTTATTTCAAGAGCAGACAGATGCTGGAATAGAGAATATAGGGTTCATAGCATCAGCCCCCATAACATCTGGTACCTTCAAGAGTGTTTTTTACACATTACTATATTTTTTCCTACTATATATTTTCTCATCATTTATTTTTTAACTCACCTCCTCATTCATTTCACCCTCATCCTTTTTGATATATTTTTCTTTAATCCAAATATGCATCATTTATTCATTTACTCAATAGCTGTTTTTTTCATACCTACTCTGTACAATACTTTGCTTTAGACACTGTAGATAGCACAAATAAGCGGCACCTGGGTGGCTCAGTCAGTTAAGTGTCAGCCTTTGGCTCAGGTCATGATTCCAGTGTGTTGGGATTGAGCCCCATATTGGGCTCCCTGCTCAGTGGAGATCCTGCTTTTCCTTTTTTCCCTGCCTGCCACTCTGATTACTTGTACCCTCTCTCTATCTCTCAAATAAATATATAAAAATGTTTTTTAAAAAAGATACCACAGATAAAATTCCTTTCCACATTCTGGTAGACAAAGACAGATAATTTTTAAAAATAAGTTATTAGTATGATTACATTTAGGGAGGGAGGAATGTATGGGCCTTGACTGTTTCTCTCCTCTCTCCCTGAGCAGGCACCAGAATGTTGTGTAAAGCTATGTGCAAATGAGATTTCAACAATTTCCTCCTCAGACAACTAGCTAGAAGGAACTCTTGGGGCTTCCAATGTGGGTCAGATATATTTTAATACTAATATTTAATATTTATATTTTTTCTAATATATTAGAAAGAGTAACTGTACTTGTGACTTCAAGACATAAGGGGGCTTCATCTCCCAAAGGTCCTTGGAACTTGATGATGGAGCTCAACTTCAGGGATTAGTGGGGCACATAGAAAATGTCCCTATAACCTATTGAACTGTGTTCCCTAATCAAGGCTTCAGCCTCTAAGAGAAGCAATAGCAAAACAATAACAAAAGAAAAACAAAAACAACTGAGCAAAGCATATGACTATGACATTATTTCATTTTTTTTAGAAACCATTGCTATGATTCTGCAAAAGACTCCATACAGCACCCAGATCTGCCCAAATACTGTGACTGCCATTAAATCAGCAGTATCTTAAAAGATAAGCAGCAGAGAAGCACCACACACATATAAATAACCTCCCCCATTATCAACATACCCCACCAGAGTGGTAAACTTATTACAACTGAGGAATCTACATTGACACATTATTATCAACTGAAGTCCATACTTTACATTAGAGTTCATCTTGGTGCTGTACATTCTACACATTGGGCAAATGTATAATGACATGTATCCACCATTACAGTAGCATTGGAGTATTTTCCTGCCCTTACCTTACAATTCTCTGTGCTTAGCCTACCCATCCCTCCCACAACTGCTGGAAATCACTGATGTTTTTTTTTTTTTTTAAAGATTTTATTTATTTATTTGAGAGAGAATGAGTGAGAGATTGCATGAGAGAGGAGAAGGTCAGAGGGAGAAGCAGACTCCCCAAGGAGCTGGGAGCCCGATGCGGGTCTCGATCCTGGAAGTCCGGGATCATGACCTGAGCTGAAGGCAGTCGCTCAACCAACTGAGCTACCCAGGTGCACATCATTGATCTTTTTATTGTCTCCATAGTTTTGTGTTTTTCAGAATGCTATATAGTTGGAATTGTACAGTCTGTAGCTTTTTTATATTGGCTTCTTTCACTTAGATATATGCACTTAAGTTTCCTCCATGTCTTTTCATGGTTTAAGAGCTCATTTCTTTTTAGCACTGAGTAATATTCCATTGTCTGGATGTTTCACAGTTTACTTATTAATTCACCTAATGAAGGACACCTTGGTTGTTTCCAAGTTTGGGTAATTATAAATAAAACTGCAGGGCTTTTCGTAGACCTAAGTTCTCTACTTCTTTGGATAAATATCAAGAAAACAATTACCAGACTAAAATAATAAGAGAATGTTCCGTTTTTTTAAAGAAACTCCCAGGGGCACCTTGGTGGCTCAGTCAGTTAGGTGGCTGCCTCCGACTCAGGTCAAGATCCCAGAGTCCTGAGATCAAGCCCCATATTGGGCTCCTTGCTCAGTAAGAGGTCTGCTTCTCCCTCTCCCTCTCTGCCTGCCGCTTCCCCTGCTTATGTTCTCCCTTTCTCTCTGTCAAATAAATAAAATCTTAAAAAAAAAAATGAAGAAACTGCCACACCGTCATCCAAAGTGTTTGTAACAGTTTGCATGCCCACTATTAATACAAGACTTAGTGTTGCTTCACATCCCTGTGATCATTTGGTATGGTCAGTGTTTTGAATTTCTGGCCATTCTACTAGGTATGTAGCGGTACCTCATTGTTTTCATTTGCAATTCTCTGATGACATTTAATGTGGAGCATCTTTTCATATGCTTAATTTTCAGCTGGATATCTTATTTGGTGAAGTGCCAGTTTTTAAAATCTTTGGCCTATTTATTAATCAGGTTGTTTCCTTATTGTTGGTTTTTTTTTCCCTTATATTTTTAATCTTCTTTCTGTTGCATTATGCTGTGAGTTTAGAGAAACTTGGGCCAGACTATAAATTACACATTTTTCCAGGAGTCGAGTGGGAACCCAAGAATGTAAAGAATTATCTTCCTTAGTGGTGACCTGAGGCTAAGTATAAGAAATATCATTAACATAGATTTTATAAAGACAGTGATTCTATTATTTTAAAATCATATTACACAATCAGAGCCAAAGGTACTTTTTTAAATGATTTACTCCAATTCCTCATGAAGCAGGTACTCTCTTTTCACCAATTCTAATTCATGGTCATCTTATCTCTGCTTGACTATCTCCAAATATGGAGAACACAAAGCCTCTAGAAGCAATCTAGACTATTTGTTGTAAGGGAATTCTACTTGTGAGAAATCTCTCCCTAATGTCGATCCCAGATCTCTCTCTGTCTTAAGCTGGATTCAGAAATAGACTTTAAGATGGAGATTCATGTGTAGATTCATGGCAAAATGCCCCCTAAACCAACACATCTGGGAAAGTAAAGGAAGTAGGATTGGTGGAGGGGGCAGTTTAACTGTGGTGATAAGGATGCAGTTGATCTCTTATGGAGGTCTGGAGTTGGCCTTTTTAAGTTGCTCTGCCTTGAGTATAGGAAGATAGGAGGGTTCAACACCCCATCATCTACCAGCCATTGGATTTGAACTGTCTCTGAGGAGGGGACATGATCTTGAGTGAATAGACTCTCTTTAACTGAGGACAGTTATCAAAAAGCCACCATCACTCCCAATAACTGGCAGTGTGACCTTAATTCTGAACAGTGTATTTAAGTTCAACATCAAATACTACCTGTAACTTTTCCCCATTTTTCCTTGCCTGCCTTCCAGAGCTGATGAAATTTAACTCTTCTTCCACATAGGCCAAGAATATTACAGCACTCATTTTTACCACTCATAAGTCCCTTATTTTTTTCTTTTTTGATGGTTGCAATTATATAAATTGCATATTTGTTCCTAGAATTGGATGGATAATATGGATATGTCCTAACTGCCTACCATACAGTGAGATGACTATTATCCATTTACTCCTGATACCTAAATGTATCCAAAAATGACATTACTTTTTTGAAACTTCCACTACATGACTAACACTCATGATAGTGAATATTTGTAAGTTTTCCCCATTATTTCTATTTTGATTTATTCCCTTGCTCCGCTCTTCTAACAGATAGTTTTATTGTACCCAAGGGCAGAAACTCATTATTTCTAAGAAATTCCAACTGGCCTAATCTTAAAATGTATAAATTTTCTGAAGATCTTGTCTTATTCTTTACCCATAGCACCTAGCCTAGAACACAGTAAATGCTCAATTGATGTTTTTTACCGGAATACAGGAAGTTTAATTTCTAACTGACATGTAAATTTCTTTAGTTAAATCTGAACCCAGATAAAGACACTAAGTTCTTATTCATGTGAAATGTGGCCTTTCTATTGTTACTCACATGCTTTATATCAGAGAGTTGATGAAATATAATGAAGACAAAGGAGCCAGACAGTCTCATGATTCTGGCCTTACTTGTTTCAATTCCCTTGAACTTTCTTGTGTGTAAGAAAGCAGCTTTGTTAACAGACTCCCTTGTGATTTTGAGGACAGAAGAGAAAATTCCAAACCAACTCTTCACTTTTAATTTAATTATATTGATGGAGCCTTACACTGAGAGTAACACTAGCTATCAATCAACTTTACCTACTTCTGTGCTCTGGAAAAACTCATCTCAGCTCTTTTTTTCTTCTCTTTTATCACTGTCTTCCTTTTTGTGATTAAGCTAAGATAAACCATCTTTTCCAAAGAGAAGTCAGTATTCAGTTCAAATTCATTTTTGGTGGCCAAAGCAATGGATGCATTTTCCTCATGATGTAGCTCACCATTTACTAAGTTTCCATTTGTATTGTTTTCCTCAAGATTGGAACATATTTATGATCAATGTCCTGTTTATGAGGAATGATTACTTCTTAGCCAAGGGGTATCACATAGGAAATTTCAAAAAAAGGGGAATAAAAAATAGTTTGCACCAGGCCCAGTTAATGGAACAGCTAATTCCTCATCCTCTATTTTGGCCTGAATATCTGTTTTAATTATAGCACAATATTTAGGTATTGATGAAAACGTCACATATAATTACAATCCCATATAATTCAGAATTATTATAGTGAGATGCCAGGAGATGGTTGGAAAGCAGCAATTGCCTTTCAGGTAGTGCCTTGTGTTTTATAAATTACATGTAGTCAAAGTAATTACTTGAAGTTCCTTGTACATTAAAGCTACATTTTCTATAGCACTAAAAAAGGGCCAGAAAGTGACATTTTCCTTGTAACCTATTGCTTTGTGAATGCTAAGTTTGGTAAAATGAAAACTTTTTTTTTTTTTTCTCAATGTGAAAAGCAAGGGTACTTGGGTGGCTCAGTCAGTTCAGTGTCTACTTTCAGCTCAGGTGGTGATCCCAGGATCTTAGGATCCAGCCCCACATCTACTGGGCTCCCTGCTCAGCGGGGAGCCTGCTTCTCTCTCTCCCTCTGTCTGCCACTCCCCTTGCTTGTGTGCTAGCACTTTCTCTCTCTCTGTCAAATAAATAAAAATTTAAAAAGAAAAAAAGAAAAGCAATGTTCTAAGTGCTTTATATGTAATAGCTTATTTGCATCTATGTGTTAGGAATTATTATCCTTATTTGATAAATGAAGGAATGGAAACATGAAGTCAAATGTTCACAGAGCTAGCAAAAGTATTGTCTAGATTTGAGCCTAGGCAGTCTCATGCCAAGTCCATAATCTAAACAATGTATCCTACTGCTTCTCTGATGAAGGAATTATTTGGACATTAAAGATTAATGCAAATTTCCCCCTGGCTCTTTTTTCTTATTATTAAAATGTTCTTATTATTTTTAAATCAATGTCATTATCAACCATTACTTTCCTATACAATATCACAATCTTTGTTGATGTTAGTCAATGTTTAATTTACCAGTGTTATCTGTCAGGATTCCACTATGGAATGAATAACTTAAATGAAATGACATATTACTTTGAAGATTCTAGTGTACGAGCATCTTTGGAGTCTCTAGGTATAATCAGGAGTCCAATATTTGCCATTGATTTTGTGACTTTGATGTATCACTTGATAAGTTTAGGTTTTAGAATTTCAAGTCTTAAAAAAAGACAGGTCAATTAAGAATAAAATTTTACTTCGGAATCACTGAAATGTATCACTGTGCCTTTATCACAAACTTCATAATTATCAATGGTAACACTTACTGAGCACATCTTACAGGATTTGCAAGTATTATCTCATTCAATCCTCACAAACTTGGGAGGAGGTGTTAGTTTCAGTTGAGAAGACTGAAGTTCAGAAAGGTGAAAGTAACTTTCCCCAAACCCCACTAATCACCACTCCCCATTCAGTGGTAAGGTGATGATAGAGACTGACTGGAACTCTAATTTATCTGATTCTGAAATTCACATAACTTTCCACAGCAGGATGGCTCATTAAATGATTAAGGCAAATAAAATAATAAACAAATTTTCTTGACAGCTGGATCATTTCTATCAGTCAGGGTCCAGTAAGAACATAGAAATCACACTGGTCATATAAACAGAGAGAACTGAAGATGAAGAATTATTAATGTATAATTAGCATATAAAATTGTTGCTTATGTAACTGAAAGAGTATAAAGAGAAATGTAATATATCATGGAGGTAGCAACAGCAGGAAGCAACAACCATTCCTGTGGTCATGGGAACAAAGGGAGGGAACAAAGAGAAGATATTGGAAAGGAGAACCCCATACAGCTGAAACTCAGAAGTCCAAAGAGAAGATCTCTCTTGGCTGGTGCTGGTTTTCAGAGAGTGGGAACAATGAAGCTGGTTTGACAATGTTGGAAGAACTGCTGATGTGGGACTTCCACCAAGATGACACACAAACCAGGAGACACAACAGGAAGAAGCAAATCCCATCTCTGTTGTCCAGGTGGTAGATCTTTACTTCCTTTCTCTACCTCTATTTTTTACCCTCTAATACCTTAAATATATCCTTTCCCATCTTGATCTTCTACCACCTGGAATACCAAATTATGATTTATAAGAAGGAATAGAAAACAAAATAAACAAAGATTCAAAAAGGAAAAAAAAAGGGAGAGGAAATGCGAAAAAGTATTCTCTTACCTAGTAAGTTCAGACTTTATGATTCCAAAAAAACAACTTGTGTATTTGAGATAAAATATTGGGTGACTTTTCTCTTAACATTCTTAATGGAGGGTAGAGAGAAAAATATGTCACATGTATCCAGGGTCTGTCTTCAATACATTAAGTAGACAGCAAAATAAATTTTTTGTATGGTCACAATTGTGTAGGTTTCATAAATATTTTATTATTAAACTCCATTTTCTCATATAATATCCTTGTTGCTAAAATTATTTTTGCCTTTAACAATAGTACTTGACAGGTATACAATGTAGGATAAATAATCAGTGTGAAATCTTATGTTCTTTTATGAGAACTCAGCCAATGCCAAAGCATATAGATCAAACTTGTGTCTTTCCCTTTCACTGATGCTGGAATATAATTCTGAAAGCAAATATAATCAATACCCATTTATTATGTTCCTACCATGTGTCAGGGTCTAAGCATTAGGAATTAAAATTAGAATAAAGTAAATAGCATCTAGATATGGAAGAGATTAAAGAAATTATGGGAAATATTATGTGCAACTCTATGCCAATAGATTTTAATATCAAGATGAAACAGGAATAGAAATATTTAGGGAAGTAACAATTATAAATGATTCAAGAGGAATCAAAAAAATGCTAAACCATTGTTAATCATAAAATGATCAATATTTGTCAAAAAGTGAAAATCAAAATAGGTGGAAGACCCAAATCTTTTAAGAAACATGTTTTAGTTCACTTTTAAGTTTATAGAACTTGGCTAAATTAAAAGGTATAAATTCATTGGCAGGAAAACAAGATAGAAATACTCAAAGTCATCTCAAATTAACATATAAACACAGCATACATCTATTTTTTAATTTAATTTAACTTTATTTTTATCAGGGTTCCAAAATTCATTGCACCACACCCAGTGCTCCAACCAATACATGCCCTCCATAATACCCACTACCAGGCTCACCAAACCCCCCACCCCCATTCCCTCCCAAACCCTCAGTTTGTTTCTCAGAGTCCAGTCTGTCATGGTTTGTCTCCTATTTTTTATTTCAATTACTGGAAGGAAAACCATAGTTACTGCTCCTTTGTCCTCCCATTTGGAGGGAATATTCATTAGTTTAATATGACTGCTATATCAATTCACCATCTCACTTACCCATGAAAGGAATACATTTTCTGTTGACTGAGTTCGTTTAGGCTAAGGAAATAGGCATGATTAGACCCCACATATACCCTTTGTCTTTCTTTGGGATGGGTGTGCCCCTGAAAAGTATCTATCTGATGTGTGACTTACAATAAGCTAACTATCATATTTTCTGTGACTTACAGCACTCATAATTTCCCAGCACCATCAATGACTGCCTAGGTAAATCTAATTATGGGACGCAGATTTGGGAAGTTCCTTATTTTATAACATCTAATGCATACCTTTCCACTAGCCTTTACTGATAATAAAGGTGGTACTTTAACTTTATCTGCCTAATGTGTTTTCTCCATTAGTGATGTTACTTTTGGAACTTCATCAAAACCGAACACTTCCTAACACCTTTTACTTTGGACCTGAAAATTTATTTTAACATTTTTTTTTTTGAAGAATAAATATACCAACTAAATAGCAACTAAATGTGAGGAAAATAAAATAGAAAGGAAAATTTGGGTGCCTTTCTCTATCAGATACTAAAATATAAATCTCTGATAAATAAAATGTATTACTACCAAATGATCGGACCCGTCACATAAGTGGTATATTAGGTGATCATAGGTAGTGTAGGACTCATGAAAAACATCGGGTGGAGGATGACCATGAAAAGTTCCTATGTGCAATTTCCTTTTGCTTTTTTTTAAACATTCTTTATGCTACATTATGAAAGTATTAGTTCTGAAGTCCACTTTTAACTATCACGAAATGAATTCAGGATACTAAAAGACTGTGCTTTATGTTGCCAGAAGTCATCCTCTTTGGGTTACCTGGGTGGGTCAGTGGGTTAAAGCCTCTGCCTTCAGCTCAGGTTACCATCTCAGGGTCCTGGGATCAAGCCCCACAACAGGCTCTGCTCAGCAGGGAGCCTGCCTCCCCCAACCCTCTGCTTGCCTCTCTGCCTACTAGTGATCTGTCTGTCAAATAAATAAATAAAATCTTAAAAAAAAAAAAAGAAGTTGGCCCGTGGACGCTGCTGAGTAAGCATCATTAAAGTCTCCCCTCCCACCGCCGTCATGGCTAAGTCAGAGTCTCCCAAAGAGCCTGAACAGCTGCGGAAGCTCTTCATCGGAGGTCTGAGCTTTGAAACAACCGATGAGAGTCTGAGGAGCCATTTTGAGCAATGGGGAACACTTACGGACTGTGTGGTAATGAGAGATCCAAACACCAAGCACTCCAGAGGCTTTGGGTATATCACATATGCCACTGTGGAGGAGGTGGATGCAGCCATGAATGCAAGGCCACAGAAGGTGGATGGAAGAGTTGTGGAACCAAAGAGGGCTGTCTCAAGAGAAGATTCTCAAAGACCTGGTGCCCACTTAACTGTGAAAAAGATTTTTGTTGGTGGCATTAAAGAAGACACTGAAGAATATCATCTAAGAGATTATTTCGAACAGTATGGGAAAATCGAAGTGATTGAGATCATGACTGACCAAGGCAGTGGCAAAAAGAAGGGTTTTGTTTTTGTCACATTTGATGACCATGATTCTGTAGACAAGATTGTCATTCAAAAATACCATACTGTGAATGGCCACAACTGTGAAGTAAGGAAAGCGCTCTCTAAGCAAGAGATGGCTAGTGCTTCATCCAGCCAAAGAGGTCAAAGCGGTTCTGGAAACTTTGGTGGTGGTCGTGGAGGTGGTTTTGCTGGGAATGACAACTTTGGTCGCAGAGGAAACTTCAGTGGTCAAGGTGGCTTTGGTGGCAGTCCAGGTGGTGGTGGATACGGTGGCAGTGGGTATGGCTATAACAGATTTGGTAATGATGGAAGCAACTTTGGAGGTGGCGGAAGCTATAATGATTTTGGCAATTACAACAATCAATCCTCAAATTTTGGACCCATGAAAGGAGGCAATTTTGGAGGCAGAAGCTCTGGCCCTTATGGTGGTGGAGGCCAATACTTCACCAAACCACGAAACCAAGGTGGCTATGGTGGTTCCAGCAGCAGCAGCAGCTATGGCAGTGGCAGAAGGTTTTAATTACTGCCAGGAAACAAAGCTTAGCAGGAGAGGAGAGCCAGAGAAGTGACAGGGAAGCTACAGGTTACAACAGATTTGTGAACTCAGCCAAGCACAGTGGTGGCAGGGCCTAGCTGCTACAAAGAAGACATGTTTTAGACAATACTCATGTGTATGGGCAAAAAAACTTGAGGACTGTATTTGTGACTAATTGTATAACAGGTTATTTTAGTTTCTGTTCTGTGGAAAGTGTAAAGCATTCCAACAAAGGGTTTTAATGTAGATTTTTTTTTTTTGCACCCATGCTGTTGATTGCTAAATGTAATAGTCTGATCATGATGCTGAATAAATGTGTTTAAAAAAAAAAAAAAAAGAAGTCATCCTCTTTGTTTGCCCACTCAATACCATTTTATCTGCTGTAATAGTAGGTCCACATTCCTAGGACCTGAATGTTTGAATTTTACTTTCCTTTAATGCTGTTTACACATGCATGTATCATATACTTAGGCCCCAATACATTGTGCGTATTGTGTACACACTTGTGTGTACTTGTGTGTCAAGTTGTGACTACTTGTGTGTCACATGGATTGGGACACGCCTATGCTTATAGGGTTCTTACCTTCAAAAGTTATAGGTATAATTGCTCTTTGAGTCCTGAATGAAATCCAATTCAAGGAATAAGATATGAACTCAAACTTATGTAACTGACAGGGTTCAAAGCATATTTGCTTGGGACAGGGGTATATTTCAGAATAGAGAATGCCTCTAGGTTATTCAGTTTTTTGAAGCAGGTTGTAGTGTTACGTTTTCTCCACCTCATCTTTGGAATTAGGGTTGATGAGAATATCATTCAAATGTGACTAACTCTTAAAATCCTGCAATTTCATTAAACTGTGGCTCTCAATCCTAAAATTATATGTGGCCTTTGGAAAAACGAAGAAATCCTGAATGTTTTGACATATATTCTAACATGTTGTAATACTGAAGTTACATATTTAATGAAATATTTATAGATTTCTGGCTCTACATAAAATTAGCCCAAGAATAACAAAATGAAATCTGTACAACTCAATGGACCTGTCTTAACAAATTAACCAAAAGATAAAATGACATGAGTAAATTTACTAACTCAGTATAAGCCAGGCAGGTAATTATAAAATATTGTTTCACAGAACTGATCTGCTGAAATGTGTGCTGCTTTTGTTGGGGTCTTTATTCCCCCAAACACATGTATTAATGTCAGGAAGAAAAAAAATAATAAGCAAAATGCAGTTCAATATAATGTTAACTCACTAAGTATCTCAACTTCTTGAGGAAAACTTACCTCTTTTTTAAACTTCTTAGTCTACTCAGGCTACTGTATCAAAATGCCATAGAAAAGCAGCTTAAAAACAGAAACTTATTTCTCCCAGTTGGGAAGCCCAACATCAAGGATGAGTCCAAAATCAAGGTGCTGGTACACTCAGCTTTGGGGAGGCTCTTTCCAGCTTGCAGATGGCTATCTTCTTGCTGTGTCCTTACATGTCCTTTCTAATAAAGGTTCGACCCTTATGACTAATTGCCACCCAAAGGCCTCACCTCCAAATACTGTCACATAGGGGGTTGGAGTTTTAACACATAAATTTTGAGGGGACACAATTCAGTCCATTGCACCCTCAATTGATATACTGTTAAGACATTGCACTATAATTTATGTGAAATCATGTGGATGTAAAAAGAAATGTAAATTAACTATTCATAGTGCATGCTTGAATAAATTCTAGATAGTCAAAATTAAATAAATAATGTTATTTTGATTTATTATAAATCTGGGTATTTTAACTCAAATATTGTATCTGTTCATATTTAGCAAATTAATAAGGGTTTTTTTTCCTAACAAGAGATCTCAAAATGCATTCTTAAAAAAAAAAAAAGTGAGTCTCCTACAGATTGATTTTAAGTCATTTATTCAGAGTTAAACTGGTCTTTTATTTCTACACCATGCACACATGTAAGCTATTTCAAGTCATACTTGGAAAACATGAAATTGTAAGTATTCCATAACATATTATATAGACCTGAAATACATCTCTCCCTTAATTCTTCTATGTATTTCTAAATATATCCCTTTCCTATCCCCTATCTTTTTGTGTTATAACATCTATTATTTAATTCTGTCTAATACAGTTGATATTTTCTTCTCTGCCTCTTACCAAACCAGAAATCTAGATATTCCCCAGGAAAAAAATCTTCTTTGAAAAAGCTGGAAAGAAATTGTCAAGTCCCAGAGTAGCTTCTATGGGGAAATTCCTCACATGATGATGGTGTGTCTTTATCCACACATGAAGCCTCCACTCTCTGTCCTTTGTCACCAGCTTGATAGAGGATATCACTTTGGCAGAGGTGGCTAGTTGTCTTCCTAATACTTACTCTCTGAATCAGTTAAAGAATCCAAGTTTCTTCTAGGTAAGGACCAGGATTTTTTTTTTTCCATTTTACTTTACTTCCTAATACAATGTGGGTCCTTTCTTTTGTAAAATACAAATTAATATGTTGCGCAACTTTCAAATTTCTATCAAGCTTCTGATTACTTGCTCTCACTTTATCTATTTGTCTTTTTATAAGAGAAGCCTACATTTTGTCCAGCAGTGTTCATCCCAGGATCACACTTTAAGTAGTACTGTACCATATTATTCTATTTCCTAACCTCTTACAGCTAACTATAGTCAATGAAGCATAAGGGAAATTATAAGGTGGGACCTCAGAGAATGTTCGTTAAAAGGAGCATAGACAACTTTCATGTGTTCTTTTGCCTTCCCTGTTCCTACTTCCTGCCTGCATTGTAGGCATAATGACTGGAGCTCCATTGTACCATCATACCTTGAGAAGCTAAGTGTAGACGACACAAAAGTAGGAGAAGCATGAGATTCTGAAAACACTGTAAAACCCCCCATGTCTCTTGTGCACTCCTAGACACTAGATTCCATAAACGGTTTCCAATTTCTTCATGTTTAAGCCTCTGTGGTTTCTAACATCTGTTGCTATCTGTGAAATACTACTTCTACTTGATGTTGACAAATACAAGAAAGTGCATTTTAACAATCTGGAAGATAGATAAAATGAGTCTAGAAATTCCACTTGAACAGAACAGAAAATTGAGAGCAGTTCAATGAAGCTCCAAGCCCAGATTAAAAGGCCTGAGGGTATTCATCAAACTGATTAATTAATCAAGTCAGAACTGTAAGGAGTGTTGACTATTAACACATTGCTCATTTGGGCTAAGTAACTGGAAGCAGAACTATTTGCCCTAGATTAAATAATTGAATGTTAGCGCTGCAACTGAAGAGATAAGAATTATAGAAGACCACACACATTCCTGGAGAAAAGCAAACAAATAACATCCAGATAACATATCTTTCTCTAGCCCATAATCCCCAAATAGGATACAAAAAAAAAAAAAAGTAGATAATTAGGACCATTCAAACATAAAGATTAGCAGATAGCCTTGAATCATCAAACATTTGAAGAAAACCAATTACTTGAAAGAAAGGTACCAAATCAAAACCTGGGTGGCTCAGTTGGTTAAGCAGCTGCCTTCGGCTCTGGTCATGATCCCAGTATCCTGGGATCGGGTCCCACATCGGGCTCCTTGCTTGGTGGGGAGCCTGCTTCTCCCTCTGCCTCTGCCTGCCATTCTGTCTGCCTGTGCTCGCTCTCCCTCTCTCTCTAACAAATAAATAAAATCTTTAAGAAAAAAAAAAGAAAAACAGAAACAACACCCCAAAAAATACTTTATAGAGCAAATAACATTTAAAAATTAGAAAACTATAAGGAACTCCATACATTAGATAGAATATCACATTTTTTAAAAGGAACTAAAGATCATGGAATTTTAAAATGTAATTTTAAATAAGCTGAATTTTCAGTAGAGTTTTCTTGCTTATTTAACAAATATTTATTGGGCTTCTACATCTAAATTCCAGGTTCTATTTCAGGTAATGTGTTGTAATTGGGAAAAACAATAAAGAACTTTGTTTCAGATAACTTTGTTGCATATTGGTGGAAAGACAGTGAATAAAAGATGTCCTGGTACTGTCTTTTCTTTGAAACATACTTTAAAAAGAAAAAGAAAAGGAAGCTGAATCTTCAATGAGACCAGGAAAGAGAAACAAGCATAAAGTAAGTTGAACCTGGTTCAAAGAGATGTTAACATCTATGTTTTGCAAGGTGACCAAACATTGGTCAAAAGTGGATGGTACTGGGGTGCCTGGGTGGCTCAGTGGGTTAAAGCTGCTGCCTTCGGCTCAGGTCATGATCCCAGGGTCCTGGGATCGAGCCCCACGTCGGGCTCTCTGCTCAGCCAGGAGCCTGCTTTCCCCCTCTCTCTGCCTGTCTCTCTGCCTACCTGTGATCTCTGTCTGTCAAATAAATAAATAAAAGCTTAAAAAAAAAAAGTGGATGGTACTTTCCACACAGACAAAAGTTGTCTTCCCAGGAGGAAGGGTGTCAGTTACTTATAAGCATGACCCTGAGCCCACCTGAAACCTTGGAATGGGAGAGAAAATGGTTAAAAGTGAAAATATAATGATATGGTGTCTTTGCAAGAAGTTGGCCATCAGGGCGATGGCAATAAAGAGGAAAAAGTAAATTGGAATCAGCTCTGCAGTATATGACTTTAGGTATATGAACACCATCTTGCTAAATCCAATAGTTTGTTCTTAACCTTCATTTTGCTGGCTATTTCTTTTGCATTTGACAAAATAGACTAATTGTTCCCTGTTGAAATCCTTTCTTCATTTAGCTCTGATATATCAAACACTTTTTATTTTAATCCTTCTCATCATCCTTTTTTGTCTCCTCCTATTCTTCTCCCTAGTTCCTAAATATTGGGTTGCAATGTGCTAATCCACAATTTTTTGGCGGGGGTCTATCAATAGTTCTTCCCTCAGTGACATCATCTAGTCCCACAAGTAGTGCCATTTGTACTCTGATAACCCCAAACTTTATCTGCAGCCCTAATATCTCCCTAAGATTTTTATTAGTAATGAATTCCATGCTTAACAACTCTTCTTGACTATCCAATAGTCAGCTAAAATTAAGCATGCCCAATGTCCAACAATGAATTCCTAATTCTCAATATTTTCCACACCCACATGTCCCTCAGGAAAAAAAAAAAAATGAAAAAAGTAAGGTTAAAAAAAAAAGTTCCTTCTGATTCATACAACAGCTCAGGACAAAATATAGTAGTTATTCCTGAGTCAGATCTATCTTCCATATCCTTACCAGTAAGAAAGGATAAATATTGATTATTGGGTTTTAACTCACAGATCCAACAATAGATGTTAATACCTGTTGGAAGTTAAAAGAGAAACATGGTTTGAATGGCTCCAAAGTATTTCCCCAAAGATATATTTCTTTACTACAAAGGTTAGTAATGTATAGTCAAGAAATAGCACACACCATTGTAACCAACCGGGCAAGTTTAATATCTCAAGTAGTAAGACTATCATATTAACCTTGTAAACCCCTTGGTAGGTAAGATGCACTGAAAAGGACAAAAAACATTTTTTAGTATTATTGTCAAAACACCATAAATTCATCTCATTACAAACGTGAGAAAATATCAGACAAACCCTCATTGAGGGACACTCCACAAAATAGCTAAAAATTCCCCAAAAGTTTCAAGATCAAGAAAGAAAAAGAACGATTGAGGAAATACTAAAAATTGGAGGACACTAAAAAGAAATAAAAATTAAATGCAACACTATAGCCCTATTATAATGACCAAAATCCAGAATACTGACAAAACCAAGTGCTGGCAAAGCAACAGGAACTCTCATTCATTGCTGGTGGAAATGCAAAATGGACACTTTGGAAGACAGTTTGGCACTTTCTTACAAAACTAAATGTATGCTTATTATATGATCCAGCTGTCACACATCTTGGTAATTACCCACATGAATTGAAAACTATGTCCACACAAAAATCTGTTTGTGGATGTTTGTAGTATTCATAATTGCCAAAACATGCAAGTAACAGAGATGTCCTTCAAGAAGTTAATGGAGTAAAAACTGGTGCATCCAGACAATGAAAATATTATCTAGCACTAAAAAGAAATGAACAATCAAACTATGAAAAGACATAGAAGAAACTTAAATGCATCTTATTAAATGAAAAAAGCCAATCTGGAAAAATGACATGATGTAAGATTCCAACAATATGACTTATGGAAAAGGCAAATCTAAGATTAGGGTTTAAGGAGGAAGAAGGATTGAATAGAGCATAGAGAATTTTTAAGACAGTGAAACTATTTGGTAATACATGTGATTTATATTTGTCAAACCCATAGAATGTACAACACCAACAGTGACTTTTAGTGCAAACTATCGACTTTGGGTGATATTGATATGTCAATATAGGTTCATGGATTGAAACAAATCTGATGAGTAAAATAATCTGATGAGGAATGATGATAATGGGGAAGGTTTTGCATTTGTGGGGACAGGGGTATATTGGAACTCTATTTTTCACATATTTTGCTGTGACCTAAAATTTCTCTAAAAAAGTAAAGTTTATTAATTACAAAAATAAATACTTCTAACACAGTATCCCAGATAGTCTTCTAGAACAAAAAATGGATATTAGTAGAATAACTGGTAAAATTTGAATAAAGAATATTAATTTCTGGTTTGACAATATTATGTTATATGGGACATTAACATTAGTGGATGCTGGGTTGAGCAGTAAGTACAAACTCTATATACAATGTTTGCAACTTTTCTTTAAATTTAAAATTAGTTCAGAATAAGTTTTCCAAAAGACTGAACACACTGGTATGGAAGACCTGTATGGTCTGTGAAGAACTAAAATTCATACTTTATTTTAAAAGATTTTATATATTTATTTGAGAGAGAGAGAGAACAAATGATGGGAGGGGAAGAGAAAGAGAAAGTAAGAAGCAGAAACCCCTACTGTGCAGGAAACCTGATGTGGGGCTAGATCCCAGGACCCAGAGACCGTGACCTGAGCCAAAGGCAGATGCTTTAACTAATTGAGCCACCCAAGTGCCCCTAAAATTCACACTTTTTTAAATGTTATATTTCTCTGGAACTTGTTTTAAGGATAAAATTTTCTCATGAAAGAATTAAAAATTGATGTATACAGTATCCTTGTTTCCTGATTCCTAAGAGACCTCACTTTTTTATCTCATGGAAGAAGGGGAAGTAGAAACTTGGGAAGAGAGAATTCTATCTGGGAAGGAAATGGACCAGGGTTTGAAAGGACCAGTCATTCACCTTTCTGCAATTCCAACCCTAATGGTAATGTTCTACTGCACTTCCCAATTACCAAAGTTCCTGGCAGGAACTATATATCTTATCTGTGTCTAGGCTTCCAAGAGACACCACAGCCAGAAACATCCCTAATCTCAGCCTAACTGGCCTTCTGATAAAGTGGCAAGAGACGGGCAACTTTTCTTTTAATAGGTGTGAAACACATTCTGGTGTATGAGGCATCAATAAAAAATTACATGAAACTTCCCATCACCCATTCTTATTCTGGAAAGAGGGTAAGAGTTTACTTTTTGCTTAAGATTGAAATGAGGGGGCACCTGGGGGGCTCAGTGGGTTAAGCTGCTGCCTTCAGCTCAGGTCGTGATCTCAGGGTCCTGGGATCGAGCCCCTCATCGAGCTCTCTGCTCAGCAGGGACCCTGCTTCCCCCTCTCTCTCTCTTTCTCTGCCTGCCTCTCTGCCTACTTGTGGTCTCTTTCTGTCAAATAAATAAATAAAATCTTAAAAAAAAAAAAAATAAAGATTGAAATGAGAAGAATTGAAGTCCCAAACCCTACTACCTTTCCATCCAAGCTCTCAGTAACCAGCCCCTCTTCCAAGGAAAAATCCCAACTATGGAGCAGAAAGAATTTTAAAGAAAATCCAAAAGATTTTATTAAAAATAATATCCAGTGTACATCTCAGTGTACATTCAATAGTGAAAGTGGATTGAAAAGCTATTCATTTAGGGAACATCCATTGGCAATCGTTTTATCAATTCATTGTTTCTAAAAAGTAAATCCTAGAATATTGACAGTTATTTTCTACATATTTTATACCAATATGTTGAATTTTTTAAGACATTAAGTATAAAACATACTAGTTCCCAGAGTTCAAAAGAATGTTTTGTTTGTGTGTGTATATATACACACACACATAGATAATTTTGTATTCTCCCATCGCATTTAGAGCTTCTGTCATCATGGGGCTATTGGACTGATTAGTTTTGGATTAA
This sequence comes from Lutra lutra, assembly GCF_902655055.1. NCBI lineage: Eukaryota > Metazoa > Chordata > Mammalia > Carnivora > Mustelidae > Lutra > Lutra lutra. The sequence goes on along the minus strand of NC_062291.1, from coordinate 27,445,878 downwards.
AAAAGCATAGGTGTGTATATATTGTGCATACATATCCATATATGTATATATGTATGCATGTGGGGATATATATATATATATATATACACACACACACATAAGTCCATATATGTATATACGTATGCATGTGGGGATATATATATATATATATATAAATATATATATATATATATACACATAAATGGATATGTATGCACAATATATACACACCTATGCTTTTTTAATCCAAAACTAATCTGTCCAATAACCCCATGATGAGAGAGGCTCTAAATGCTTTGGGAGAATACAAAATCATGTAGAAAAAATGTATAGAATAATAAAGAATAAGGCTTCTGCCAAATCAATACTAACCAGAGACATTATTTATGAAATCACAAGTGAACAAAGAGCAGACCCAATATGACTCAAAGACATAAATACTTCAAATTCAGGTGTGTTTTGTATCTTTTCTTTCATTATTTTTTCAAATTCTTCTTTCCTAGGAAAGAGAAACTCTTTTTCCTTTTACCAAATACCTGACCATTCCAGATGATAAGGGTGGAAAACAGCCACCAGAGTAAGAGGTAGTTTTCACTATTTGCCTGTTAGCTGGAGAAGAAATTTCTTTGGAGAGCTATGTAATTGCATTTGCCACTAAATTAGGTGTCATGGAACTTTTCATGTATAAACAGTATAAAGCTGAAACAATGTTCAAGGGGAAAATTTAGACATCAATTTCAAGATTCTTTCTTAAGAAGTAGTCTGATCTATACTTTTGTATTTAGTAAAACACTGCTTGAAGTGGAAATCAATTCCTAAGTTAATTTAAACTTAAAGTTGTTTGAGTACCCAGAAGTCTCAGAGCTTTTTAGAGCATTTTGTTATAAGATTCCATTAGGGACAAAAATATACTTATGAAACACAAAGGTTACATATTGAATTTATTTATATATATATATATATATATATCATATAATAAAGCATACTGTGCACATAATATAATGATATGAAAAAAATTTAACCAGGCTTTCCCAATAATTTCAAATCAGTCAGCTATTTGATTAAAGAAATGGAATATTAATAAATTACTGCAAGCTGCCAGAGTGGTTGTCAGCCTCCCCTATTTCTAGTTCCATTCTCTCCTCTGAGAATTTTTCCACACTTTCCAAATTGTATTTTCCAAGATCAAACCTAATTTTTAAAAAGGCATATAAAATATATATATAAGTGCAAACAAAGCTTATTTTGGTAGTGTTTGCCCACCCCTAAGCTCCCATAAAAGAGAATTTATTTTAAGCTGGAGGGGAATTTTATGAAATGCAAGGAGAGAAAATGCAATTCCTCAGGAAGAACTGAACCTTGAAAGTAGAAAGTATCCATCTCTCTCACTCTTGGTCTCACCTCTCTCTGCTTCGAGGTCATTTTTTTTCCTATCTTTCTAATTGGTGGGTTCCCCAATGATTCAAACCCAGATTCTTCACCTTCACAGCATTTACTGAGAAATTTGACAGTATCCTTTATTCCCTGAGTCCTCATTTCACATTCCTAGGGAGAAAATCCAATTTTCCTGCATTGACTCAATTCCTTAACCAAGAGTGGGGAATTCTGAGGGGTACACATGATCATAAAATGTTCACTCCTCAAAAAATAAAGAAGGGGAAAACACTAATTCAAATTCATTACAAAAAAAAAACAAACAAAACAAAACAAAAAACCAACAACAACAAATTGCAGGACATTGTCTTTAATTAACCTAAATGCCAAAACAAAGCATCAACAAATTAAGTCCAGCAATATATATTTTAAAAAGAGATAATACATAATGTCCTACTGGGGTTAATCTCAGTAAGTGAAAGTTGTTTTAACATTAGAATCAATTAATGAATCAGAATGATCAATCAATCAGAATAATCAATTAATTCTACATTAATAGAATAAAGAAGAAAACATATAATCATCTCAATAGATGGGAAAAAAAAACATTTGGTAAAGGCTAATACCCACTGATTATTTTCTTAAACTCTCCGCAAATTACTACTATATCTACAATCTGATAAAGGCTATTTATGAAGAATGTATTGCCAATGTAATATGTAATGGGAAGATACTGACTTTAAGATAGAAAATAGAGTATGGATGCCCGATCTCACTTCTTTCATCCAATATTAGGCTAATGGTCCAAATGCAATTAGGTAACAAAAAATAAAATAGAAATTATAAAATTGGGAGAAAAACTAAAACTATTTGGGGTGGCTAATTTGGGCTGGGTCATGGGACCCAGATATTTAGTCAAATATCATTCTGGGTATTTCTGTGAAGGTGTTTTTAGATGAGATTAACATTTAAAGTAATGGACTTCGAGTACAGCAAATTGTCTTTTATAATGTGGATGGGCCTCATCCAATCGGTTGAAAGCCTTAAAAAAAAAAAGAAAAAAAAAGACTGGCCTCTCCTAAACAAGAAGGAATTCTGCCAGTCAACTGATTTACAGCTTGAACTTCAACTCTTTCCAGATTCTCCAGCCTGCTGACCCACCTCATCATATTGTGAACTTGCCAACCCTCTGTAACCTTGTAAGCAAATTCCTTAAAACGACTCTCTCTATATAAATATACATCTTGTCTCGGGGCACCTGGGTTAAGCCTTTGCCTTCAGCTCGATCATGATCTCAGGGTCCTGGGATCAAGGCCCGCATCAGGCTCTCTGCTCAGCAGGGAGCCTGCTTCCTCCTCTCTCTGTCTCTCTCTCTCTCTCTGCCTGCCTCTCTGCCTACTTCTGACCTCTGTCTGTCAAATAAATAAATAAAAATCTTTAAAAATTAATTAATTATTTAATTAATAATACACATCTTGTCAATTCTGTTTCTCTGGAGAACTGTGACTAATACATGTGTTTATACAACAGAAATAAAAACCCATGGCTGTAAAAAGAATACACAAAAGTGTTTTTAGCAGCTTTATTTTTAAAAGTCCCAAACTAGAAACAATCCATAACTCCATTAAACTGGAAACAACCTATAACTCCATCCACAGGAGAACAGATAATTAAACTGTAGTATGAATATGCAATGCAATACTTCTCAGCAATGAATAGAAACTACAGATATATCAGATTACATGGATTAGTTTCAAAAATATTGGATAAAAAAATCCATACACAAAGGAGTACATTCTGTAGATCCTATTTAATGAAGTGCAAGAACAGGAAAAATTAATTTACAATGATTGAAATGAGAACAGTGGTTGCCTGCTGGGGCAAGGAGGAGGTGCACAGGATTGGTAGGAGGAAGAGAAGATTTCTGTGTGAAGTATTTAAGATTTATGCATTTCACACTATGAAGCTTTATTTCATTTAAATAAATAAATAAATATGTATATAAATGAATACATAAATAAGTAAAAAACAAACAAATAATGTGGGAGCAGGGTGAAATTTTAAATCATGTGATCTGTTCTTAGAATACCTCATAAAGAAAGTGACTTTTGACAAAGACTTAATGGCGGGGGAGGGGAATCAGTGAGCCATGAAGCTATATGAAAAAAGTGTTCTGGTAGAGAGAACAGGAATATGCCTGGCATGTGGGTGGAAGAACAAGGTGACTGGTGTGGCCTTGGAGGAGCTAGTGCACAGGTCATGGTAAGCTCTTGAAGGATATTTTTGGCTCAGTAAAACGGATTTCAGATTTCTGACCTTCAGAATTATAAGGGAATAAATTTGTGTTGTTTTAAGCCAGTAAGTTTGAGGCAATTTCTTATATCAACAATAGGGAGCTATTATATTCGCATTATGAAATAGAAATCTAAAATTTCCTTTTTTTATAATGTATGGAAACAACTATCAAAGAAAAATTGCACCAGGCAGATTAAACAGGTGAGGACAACTTAACTGAAGACTGTTGTAATAGTGGTTCAAACTATCATAATAGGGGAGAGAAGCAAAATTCAACTCCACTAAAATAAAAAGCAGGAGAACTTCTTATCAAGGGGGTGAGCTAGTAGAAAAGAACTGGTTGGGGGGACGCCTGGGTGGCTCAGTGGGTTAAAGCCTCTGCCTTCGGCTCGGGTCATGATCCCAGGGTCCTGGGACCAAGCCCCATGTCAGAGCTCTGTGCTCAGCAGGGAGCCTGCTTCCCTTCCTCTCTCTCTGCCTGCTTCTCCACCTACTTGTGATTTCTGTCTGTCAAATAAATAAATAAAATTAAAAAAAAAAAAGAACTGGTTGGTTAACGTGCTTAGACTATCTGTGTTTGCTAATTGGCTTGTTAATATTAATAAAGTTAATATATACCTTCCCACAGATGCTGGGACACAGTAGCCATATCTTTCTTGATCACTGCATTTCAAAAGGATGACTTTCAGATCCTTGAGAAAGACATTACTGGGTTGAAATCCTGGCAAGCAGCTGGAGGAAGATTTAAATTTCAAAGTGACAGAGAAAGACTTTATAATTGCAAGTTCCCTAAAGTACAAGTTCTCAGAAAAGGGAGGTTAGTGACCTATAATCAGGAAGAAGCCTATCTAAATCTTAGTCAAGTTGATGGGAACATGAGAGCCATCTTGGTCAATGCCTATTATTAAAAAATTCTTAGTCAAAGCCAAACCAGATATTTATCTCAGTAGAATCTGCCACATACACTAATAACATTTATTCATCCTTTATATTGAAAATCTGGAAATATTAAAATCAGGAAAATGCATGAATAGTTGAGCATAAACAACAAAACAGTATTTTGAAGAAATAAACTGAATGTGCCACTTTAAAGTCTTAAAATGTATACAGAAATTATTTCTATTGGAATGTGGTTTTGTTGTTTGAACTATTAGAAAGCAGAAATACTTTTTAGTTCTGGAATTATTTTATGAGTATATTCTTTCTTAAAATAAAAGAGACCCAGGAATATGAGAGATGTAAAAATGTTATGTACAATTAGAAAAAAAAAAGCCTAAATTAAAATACTAGAATAATCCTCAAGTGTGCATATTGATTATCTCAGTATTTGTTGAATAAATATTATGGCACAGACCCTAAAGAAATAAAATTATTGAGGAAAAATTGCATGTCCTTAAAATATACACCAACCAATATATAGAAATAAACAAATTGCCAGATAACCTGATAAGTGACATTTTAGAGATAATGGTGAAACAACTATGGGTCATAAAAAATAAAATATCTAACTCTGCCTCAGGGAATGAGGTAACACTTCACCAAGGAAGCAATATCTGAACGGATTCTTGAAGATGAATAGTAAACACAAGGTGGAAAGAGGATTGGAAAACATTTTCAGGGGAAATAGCTTGTGATAATTCTTAAGATAGAATTAAGGAGCAAAATTTATCAAGATTATGGAGAATTCACTTTGGCAGAAGGAAGACTTTATTAGCAAATAATGGAGATAATGTCAACTGGAGTACTATTAACAGCAGAGGTGGTGAGAGAAGTAACAACACAAATATTAGTCTAGCAACAGTAGAAATAGATACCTTATCCTGAGTGTTTATGTGACATTCCAAGTGATTTCAATGCTTTATCACATTTGATTATTATATATGAAGGAGATTTCATGTCTGTTTTACTGATGAGGAGCCCAAGGTTTAGAGAAGATTGAGGATGGTTTATAAGACTGGAAAACTGTGTGCTGTAGGAAATTTATAATGTGACTTTTAGAAACATGAAATGAATCAGAGGTCGGTAATGTTTTGTTTGTTATTTTACTGTGTTCTATAGAGGAGCGATTGGATCAGCTTTGTCTTTTGATAAAACAGTTTCCTGACAATATAGATAATAAGACTGGAGAGTTGGCAATGAAAGGGAAGTAAGAGACTCTTGGTGAAGTAACCAGTACAGTGATCTAATTAATAGTTTGCATGAAATCTTATAAGATTCTTACGCATGAGTTTCATATATTATTTATCTTTGGAATTTCAGAATTCAGCCCCAGAGCAAGGCAATGACATTCAGCACATATTTTGCTGAGTTTAGCAGAAGTGAATAATGGACTAGAAGAGTCAAACATCTACAGAAGAATGGAAAGTAACATAACACCACATAAATTATTGTTGATACCTACCAGGTAGCTCATGCTTCTTTTTTTTATTTTTTAATCACCAGAGAAATCCTTTAAGATTATTATTACAATAATCTTACAGATGATAAAACTAAGTCTCATAAATATTCATTGAAGGAAAAAATCATCCACCAAATCCATAGTCTACTATGGCTTGTTGAGTATAGCTCCAGCCAGCTGGGATTGTTTGCATGGCAGTGGTGTTATTTTAAAAGAAAGAGTATAAAGTACAAGAACTTTTCTTGCTATTTCAGAGCTAGCACACTGTCATTTCTACCAAAATGCTGTTGGTTAAAGAAGTCAATAAATCAGCCCAATTCACAGGGTGGGATAATAGAGTCTATCTCTTGATGGGAGAATCTGTAGTCACATTGGAAAGGGTCTAAACACAGAAGCAGTTGGGGACACTTTTTAAATCAGTCTACCAAAATGTCTTAAAGTTCCCCTTCTGGCCCTGGTAGCTCTATAAGGTTTAAATAAGCAGAAGTAGAAGACAGAATTCAGAGGCTGACTTTGCATTTGAAGCAAAGTTGGTCTAAAAATAGTATTTGAGGCAAAGCTGATCTGAAATATAGTCCCCTAGTTATAGAATCCCAAATACTTCCATGGGTGGCACCTTTTGCCAAGATAAGATCTGTTAGGGGACCTCCACAGTGATACCTGGAAATTTCTCCAATAATAGAGAAATAAATCCACCCAATTTCTCTGCATCATTATGAGTAAGTTACATACTAAGTTGCGATTAAAAAAACAACTTCTCCATGTAGCTTCCTCTGGCTTTGAACATTTGCTACAAGTTTCTCCCTTGGTACCTTCATGACACAAGACCAAATCTAATGAAAATAAGTCTGTCTATTTTTCATTCATTCATTCATCCATTCATATCTAGTCAACAGTGCCTGGCTAATAATTCAGGAAAGGGAAATTGTCCAAGCTTTATGTCATCTAAATGAGAAGAATGACATTTATGGATCAGGCTAAATCCCTGTTAAGACAGGTACCCAAAACCTGATACTTGACGTTCATATAAATTATAGTTATTTTCCTGTTTACCAGTGACACCATAAAGGCAGTAACTCTGACAGTTCAGTAAAGAGAATGGTTGGAACAAAGAATTTTTTAGGAATGGTGTGGTGAGAATATTATATGCATAAAAGAGATAATGTAAAGAATATAAACAATTGTTTAAAGTACATATTTGATGAGTCTACTGAAGACCAAAGGAGACATCACCAAGAAGTGAAATTACTATTCAAAAGAAGAAAAGGATCTTTTTTAAAAAGATGAGGAAAATAAAAAAGCATGTGGGAGGATCTACATGAAGTTTTATTTTTAAAAAAAGAGAGAGAGATTACTTGAAATAGGTTATCACTGATGCCTGTAAGCTCAGTAGTGCAGGTAATGAGTTCATTTTCTGATAAGTTTCATTTGGGAAGAGAGTACAAGGAGTTTTAGTACAGTTAATATGAAAATTTTGAAATGAACTTGTTTGGAAACAAACAAACAAAAAAAGGCAAGCCAGGGGACACCAGGGAGCAGTTGAGTTTGATCAACATGACTTGTATGGATCTAGAAAGTTCATGGCACAGATGGTTTATCAAGAGTGCTAAGCAGTATCCCAAAACAAAGTCAAAATGAAACAGTTTAGGTAACTGTTTAGAAATTGTCTATTTAGGTAAAATTACCCAAAGCACTCTGAGCGTGTTATCATTCAATGTTGCATAAAAGTATCCTGATAATTTACAATGTAAGTGCATTATGAACACTTTCATTAGTCCTCTTTCTCCCAGCTTGCCTAAAGGTTCCAGTGTGCAAATAACTCTCAGTTAGTTCTATGAAAGTGCATTAAGTCTTTGAGGTTTAATGCTCTAGGGTGGCATTCAGTTCCTCTGAGTGGTAATTTACTAAATAGTAGGGTGGGATGCTATCTTCCTTATCCAAAGAAGTGAACTGGAGCAAAGAATTAAGGAGCTTCGTCCATATTCAAAAAGCTTTTTATAGAACTGCAACATCAGAGCTAGTGAACATAGGGCAAGAGTACTACATAAAAAAGAAAAGTGAGTTACTCTTTGATAATATATTATTTCCAATTGGCTAATAAAAAGGAAAATGGCATATAAAAAGCATGCAATTTTTCTAATTAGATCAGCATGATCTCTGCAGTCTTCTCCAAAAGTATTCAATACTTTGGGCTATTTAAATCCATTTAGCCCTTTTTGAAAGGAACTAAAGGGAAAACATACTTTCAATGGTGTATATAGCTTTCATTTTATCTAGGACAAAGGAATTCTCTTATATTTACCAAGCATCTTGTCTTCGAGTAATGGGGGTTTATTTAGCATCAGTTCAAGCTGTCCTATCTGCCAAAATGATCCATGCTCAATGACTTTTAAAATGACTTGAACATCTCAATTCAATTGTGCTCCCCCACCCAGGCTTTTAGAAAAGCAGGGAAATTGTTTTAATATTTTGAAAGGCATCCATTAAGATGATTCCATTTAAAACACTAAGTGGCTTAATGGTATTTTCAGTGCTACACAAAATATTCTAACCATGAAAAAAAATTAAACTAACTACCAAAATGTAGGAGCTAATTAACTTTAAAAGATATGAACTATATATAGAAGTCTAGTGTAGCAGCTAGGAAATTTCTGAGTAGTTAGTAGCTACTCCTTTATTTATTTATTTTTAATTTAAATGAAAATTAAACAGAACACATTATTCTAAGCATCTAATTGAAAAATAATTTTATTGGAAAAGGGATAGTATATAAAACAGAAATGAACTGTAAAAAGTTTCAGCACAGATGTAATATAAAACCTTTGCAGAAGCTTATTGTATCTTAAAAATTGTTTTTTCAGTTGAATTGTTTTGAGGTGCTAATTTAAACATACACTAATCAAGTTTGTAGGGGACTATTGTTGGGTAAGGAATAATGTCCCTAAGGATGGTACAAGTACATGTGGTTTTGAATTTGTGGGTTCCATAGATGTTGTTTCTATGAATCCCCAAAAGAGACTAAACCATAAATAACACTGGGGAAATGTAATGGGTCCATAGGTTGGACTCAGAGGAAGTAACTACCTAAAATCTGATTCATTCTGATAGTAAGGCTTTCTAAGAAGAGAATATTTCCTAAGACACTTATTAACTTTGAAAAATAAATCATGTAAGAAAGCTGCTTATCTTAATTTGTTTCTCCCAAAGATACTTTTTCCTTTACATCAAACAATGCTAATGACCAAGTCTATTCTAAGGTAGTATTTTAAAAATGAAAGCTTTTATCTAGATTTTGAGTAGAATTATAAACATTAGAGATTATAAAAATGCATACCTTTATTTTATGGTCATTAAAATCATGTATTTACGTTCTCACTACATTTGAAAGCAGATGCTTGATTGAAAGCAGATCCACAAGGGAAACAAAACCGAACAAAGCATTCTCATAGTTTCCATTTGTCACCCAGTATAGAGAGAAGGCAATAGGGTGCCTGGGTGACACAGTCTGTTAAGCCTTCAACTCTTAGTTTCAGGTTGTTATCTCATGGTCATTATCTCATGGTCATGAAATCAAGCCCCATGTCAGGCTCTGCACTGGGGGAGGAGTCTGCATGAGAGTCTCTCTCCCTCTTCCTCTGCCCCTCCCACTTGTGCGCTCGCTCTCTCTCTCTCTCTCTCCCTCTAAAATAAATAAATAAATCTTTAAAAAAAAAGAAAAAGAAGAAAAGTAATAATCACAGCTTTTGGAAGTATTTTTGGAGTTGCTTGTTCTTGTTGGTTTCATATAGAGCAAAGTAAAACCCATTTCAACAAATAATATTCAAAAATTGGTTATATGAGAAAATTCTAGCTATTAGATTGACATTTTTATTTACACTGATACGTCTAACATCAGGCCAAAAGAAGAACAATTTAAAAGTGGAGATTCTGGGGCGCCTGAGGGGCTCAGGGGGTTAAGCCGCTGCCTTCGGCTCGGGTCATGATCCCAGGTCCTGGGTTTGAGCCCCGTATCTGGCTTTCTGCTGAGCAGGGAGCCTGCTTCCTCCTCTCTCTCTGCCTGCCTCTCTGCCTACTTGTGATTTCTCTCTGTCAAATAAATAAATAAAATCTTTAAAAAAAAAAGTGGAGATTCTTCCCAAAGACTAAAAAATAATAAAATAAAATGGATATCCTTCCCATTTTACTTAATCCGTGAGATCAAATATATCAACTATAGTGTTAATGAGTAACTCAAAGGGAAAATAAGAAGCAAAGCACAAGGGCACAATACTGAAAGTGAAGTGTTCAAGAAAGGAGGAATTTATTTTTAACACTGAAGTCCTAGTATAGTTTGAGTAAAAGCACTAAATGAAGTTTTCTTCCATTTTCAGTAACCATTCAGTTTTCTTCTCCCTTTCTTGAAATTACAAGTAACGTGGAATAGTAAGGTTTCATGGCAACAAGTTTAGACTCAATGAGTTATGTAATCCAAGGTCAAAACATCTGGGACATCTGGGTTGCTCAGTTGGTTGAGTGTCCAACTCTTGATCTCTGCTCAGGTCTTGATCTCAGGGTTGTGAGTTCAAGCCTTGCATTGGGCTTCACACTGGGCCAGAAGACTACTTAAAAATAAAATTGTTAAATACCTGAAGATTGGAGAACTAACGGTGGGAACAAATGTCTAAAGTTGGAATTGGTCCCCAGTGAATGTCAATTCACAAATTCAAGCCATGTCTGAAGACAGTTTTGAAAATTTTAGTCCTTCCACATGGTCTTTCAATGTGCATATTGTCCATTTAATTCTTAGGCCACTGCCTTCAGCTCTGGTCATGGTCTCGGGGTCCTGGGATCGAGTCCCGTGTCGGGCTCTCTGCTCGGCGGGGAGCCTGCTTCCCTCTCTCTCTCTCTGCCTGCCTCTGTCTACTGTGATCTCTCTGTCAAATAAATAAATAACATCTTTAAAAAAATAATAATAATAATAATTCTTATAATCAATGCTGTTATAGTAACATCACTGAGTCAGCCATAATTACAGAAATACATTTTGGCCAAGACATTAAACATATAAATGTTAAACACAAATATTTCTCATCTGCTGCAAAAGTGAGGATGAGGGGATGTGAGAAGGGAAGTACTTCCACAAGAAGTGAAAGGCCATCCATTGTTGGGATATCTGCTTTTATTCAGGACAATGATCATATAACATCTTTTTATAAAAGGAAAACAAGATCAGAGGATTGCATCAATGTCCAATGCTATTCATGATACTGTACTATACTTCTACAAAATGTTACCACTGGAGAAAACTGAATAGTGGGTACAGAGATCTTTCTGTGTTATTCACAACTTCATCCAAATATGATTATCTTTTGAAAATTTAATTGAAAATGTAATTTTTGACTGAAAATGGAGTTCGCATGCACTACCTTTCACCAGAGTGTATCAGAGAAAATGCTGATGAGGCAAAGAATGCAGAGATAAGAAAATGAAAGTCTAGAGGAAAAAGCAGATACATGGCTGCTTAAAAATACAGTGTACTAATACATGGAAAAGAAAGAAACCAGACCGCTTTCATACACCACACACAAAAATAAACTCAAATTGAATTAAAAACATAAATGTGAGGCATAAAGTGATAAAACTCCTAGAAGAAAACGTAGGCAGTAATTTCTTTGACATCTAGAAATATTTTCCTAGATATGTCACCTCAGGCAAGGGAAATGAAAGCAAACATGAACTATTGGGAATATACCAAAATAAAAAAACCTATTGCACGGTGAAGGAAACCTTCAACAAAACAGATGGAAGCCTACTGAATGGGAGACCATATCTGCAAATGATAAGAGGTTAATATCCAAAATATATAAAGAACTTATACAACTCAACATACACAGAAAAACAAAAAACAAACAAACAAACAAAAAATAGTCTGATTGAAAATGTGCAGAGGACCTGAATAGACTTTTTTTCCAAAGAAGACATCCAGATGGCCAACAGACACATGAAAAGATGCTCAACAACACTAATCAACAGGGAAATGCAAATCAAAACTATAATGAGGTATCACCTTACCCCTGTCAAAATGACTAGAATCAAAAAGATAAGAACAAGTGTTGGTGAGAAGCTGGAGAAAAAAGAACCCTCATGCAATATTGGTGGAAATGTAAACTGATGCACCCACTGTGAAAAACAGTATGGGAATTCTTCAAAGAATTAAAAATAGAAATATTAAATGATCCAGTAATTCTACTACTGCATATTTACCCAGAAAAACAAAATGCTAATTTGAAAAGATATATGTACCCATATGTTTATAGCACCATTATTTACAATAGCAAACATATGGAAGCAGTCGAAGGTGTCCATCAATAGAATAATGGATAAAGAAGTTGTGATATATGTATATAATGAAATATTACTCGGGCATAAAAAAAGATGAGATCTTGCCATTTATGACAACATGCATGGACCCAGAGGGTATTATGCAAAGTGAAATAAGTCAAAGAAAGACAAATACTATATGATTTCAGTTATATGTGGAATCTTAAAAAAAAAAAAAAGCAAATGAACAAAAAATTGACCAAACAAAAAGCAGAAACAGACCCATAAATTCTGAGAACAAGCTGATGGTTGCCAGAGGGGAGAAAGTAGAGGGATGAGCAAAATGAGTGAAGTGCAGTGGGAGATACAGTCTTCCACTTATGGAATAAGTCATGAGGGCAAAAAGTACAGCATAAGGAATACAGTCAATGCACTGTAATAACATTGTTTGATGACAGATGGTAGCTACACTTGCAGTGAGCATAACATAATGTATAGACGAAGAATCACTATGTTGTACACCTAAAACTCATGTAACACTATGTGTCAACTATGTACACACACACACACACACACACCACCACCACCACCACCACCACCAGTCTTCCTTTGCTCCTGATGAACCTCAGTGCTTCCTCATGTCTCCTCCCATCCCGCCAATGGCCTGGGGTGCTCCCCCTTTTTGGGAACCATGAATAACAAAATATCTTTTACTTATTTTTTTTAAAGGTTTTATTTATTTAACAGAGGAGGGGAGCAAGACAGAGAGCACAGGAGCAAGGGGGAGTGGCAGAGGGAGAAGCAGCAGCAGACTCCCCTCTGAGCAGGGAACCCTCCCCCCTTGTGGGGCTAGATCCCAGGACCCTGGAGTCATGAACTGAGTCAAAGGGAGACACTTAACTGACTAAGCCACCTAGGCACCTCACAAATATCTTTTAAATGGGAATATTTTCTGGTCTGTTGTCCTTAACACACCTCAAATTTTCTATTAATATGCTCTATATGTTTTTTTATTGAAGCATAGTTGACACATAATGTTACATGAGTTTTAGGTGTACAACATAGTGTGGATCTTAAATCAGAGTCTTCACTGTAATTTCCTTGAAGGAATGAGCAATGGAAATTAAACAGATTTAGGATCGGCTAGCTTGAATAATTTCAGCAGGCTCTGGGATATAGTAGCTGGTACCTGTTGCCTGGTACCTGTCCCTGTGGTAATAAGGACAGGTAGATAGTGGCCTAGTGAAAGCAAAGAAGTGGTTGGTATGTGGGTTCTGTATTGACTAGTTTGTATCTGAAAAAACACACCTCTTGGAGGAGGATTTTTTTTCAGGAGCAGGGAGTAAGGAGAGAGCAAGAGGCTAAGGCAAGGTGACTCAGTTATACTCGTGAGTGGTCTGGAACAAAAGTTCCAGAATACACATGTAGGGCAGATGTCAAGGCATCAAATTTAAAGAAGCTTGAAAATTGTTAATGCAATGTCTAAGTACAGAAGCAAAACTTTTCTTGGAAGTCTAAATGTAGGCAGCCAGCAAGTACCAAAATATTAGAGAGAGGCAGACTCCTTTAAAATGAATTGATTATTTCTGTATTTTAAGAGGAGATCTGAGGCATTTGCAGAGGCAAAATTTAGGTACTTTTCACCAGTAGTTACATAACACTTGGCTGAATGTATTCATTTACATGAATTTGTCCAGGTAATTGGTTTTGTGGATTAATAATGTATGGCTTATTTCCACCACATCACTTACAAATTAGTATTCTTTTAACTATCTGGTTTTCAGGAAAAATTATGTAATATTATATTCAGAAAATTAATGAAACTAAAAGAATTATTAATGCAAATATTAAATGTTGTGGATATAGAATGCATAGTGAGGGAGAGGCCTGCTCTCCATAGTCTATTAACCATCTCCCAAACACAGATGCTTCCTTCCTTTGGGATCATGTTTATGAATCTTTGGGATGCACTTCTTTTTTTTCATACAATCTCCAAGGTTTCTCAGAACTCCATTGCACAAGTTGGTTTCTTTCTGCTCCTATACTCACACAAAATTCCATTAGTGTCAGAACCTTATTCTTTCTCCTAGACTGATTCCAAGAAAAACTTGCACTGGGTCTTAAAGATAGAGAGAAAAATCCCCTCAGCCTTATGCAGTTATAAGCAATCCCTCTTCCTGAAGGTCCATGGGCCACCCCAAATTTCACAGGTAGAATTTTGGACTTATAACCTTCTAACTGAGGCAAGCATATTATTCAGACCTATGACATACTAATGGGAAAAAGCATTTTAATTATTTGAATTATTTGACAATCACTTTTTTTTTTCATACTGTCACCAATAGTACTTCTTTAGTCTTTTGATTTCTGTTTGTTTGGGGTCAAATCATACAGTCCCAAAGTCAAATCATGACTCTCCCATTAAACTAACTTTTCTTATTTTAGACAAGGTCCCAAACTATCAATTTGTGGTCTTCATGGTAGTAATAGAAACATCAATATCTATAAATTATAGTTTTGTGAAGAAATCATTTAATATAAGCAAATCACTAAACATAGTATCTGACAAATATTAAACACTAAAAATTTAGTTATTATAGCTGTGATTATCTAAACATTGTAGATACTTTACACATGGTACTTGGTTATTTTGTTTCTATTTCAAACTTACTGTGATATTAATGATTAAAATAAAAAGAAAGAAGTAGATAATCCTAAAAAGCCAGCGTGAACAAAGATATATGATGTGTTTAAGATTTCCCCTCTCTAGAACAACATAAAAAGAAATAAAACCCAGACACACTAAGAAGAATAATGATTTCCTCAGGCATTTCAGCCAAGTATTCTCACAAATATCTTAAAGAAAATAAACTAAACATTTCTACTAGAATCCATTGTGGACCCTTTACTTGTTATTTTTACTTATTATGTTTACCTTTTACCTATTATGTTATTATGTTTACCTTTCTCTTTCCAATTACAAATAGTCATTTCAACAAAACATTTTGATCTTTTTACAAAAAACCTTGGTGTTATTTGAGCTGGCAGAGTACAGCCAGGTCCCAATAACACTCTGCCTATGCCTATCAACTGACGAATCAAACACGAAGAATCCAGAGTGAAAGGTAACTGGTCAATAAGTAAATGGATAAGATAGTTTTCTGAGATTTTGTGTGGCTTGAGAGGCTTCAACTTTATACAGTCCCACACAACACGATATGCATCCTTCATAAAAACACTAAAAACTAGAATTAATTCTTGAAAAATTGCCCAGGAATTTCTTTCTTGAAATCATATGAAGAGCAGCCCCGGGGAAACACACTGAAGTCTCAATGGAAGAAATAACCCCACTGTAAAAACAAACACAAACACCGAAATGCTAGTCTTAGACATGTTGGGAATTCCCTGCTTAGAAGGAAGCAAGTGATAAAAAACAGGAGCACCCCTAATGCCCAGAGCTCATTATCTCTACTGTTAAATAGAAATATAGTGACACAGAAAACAAATGAGAAGGTAAGAGAGGCAAGCAGGAGGCAGAAGCAAAAGCATGCTGAGAGCTGGGGATGAGCATCCCTTCTCCATGTCAGCCCTTCACAGAGGCAACAAAATGACCTTCTTTTAGAAAGTAGAAATTCCCACTGAGACAGAGGAAAGAAGATGAGAATTCAAATTAAGTGGAGTCCCCTTGCGGGGCATCACTGTGTTTGAGGAACTATTTGAAGCCCACCAGTATTCCAGACAACATGAAGCAAGGACTATATACTATCTCACAAAAAGGACAAATTTTCAAACAAATATGTTACTCAAATGTAAAAGTGGCATCAGTTCTTAGGAGCATAACAACTATGAGCACTTCCTCGTATTAAAAAAATAAACAAAATAAACAAAGCAAAAAACACCACTCAAGGGAGGAGTCCCATCAACTAAATGTAAAGGAACATCTCAGTTGGAAGTCAGGGAGGAATCATCGAATCTATGTGCAAGACAGTCTTTGGCCAAACAACTGTGAGAAATGAGACATGTAATGATCGATTTGAAGTTTAAAATTTGGTAATATAAAAATTAAAACATAAGAAAAAAATAGAAGCAAAGGTGAAGAAGAACGTGAATAAATATAGTTACATGCTAATAGGCCTGTGATGACAGCCACCAAATCTCCTCTAAATTGACTTTTCAAATGAGGACATTAATTGTCTCACACATCTAGAATTCCAGTGTTAAGTGAAGCCTCCAGACAGGTACAATCACCACCTTGATAATGTCATCAACAACCTAGGATTTTTTGTCACTCTATTTTACAATCATGAGCATTGGCTTAATCCTAAATCTGTTTATGTTTATCCTTACAGGTAAGCTGAGAGGAGTTATCCAAGTCACGTGCCTTCCTCTCAGCTCTCATATTTGACAGTTAAGAGTCAGAGCAAATCTCTCCTACAACCTCAGAATATTAATCCTTTCTTTCAATAAGATGGAGTGACATAAGTCACCTACTTGTTATTAAACTAATACTTACCATCAAAAGAAAAGGGGTTTGCTGACTGGCATGTATAGACTAAGAAGGTTCAATACCTGAATGCAGACACGGTGTCCTCTGGGCCACACTGCTGTCTGGGACAAGTGTATACACTTATACAAAACACAGATCTGTTAGGAAGGCAAAAGGTGTGAAGGAATGCAGAGGCAGAATTGATACTGGGAAGGAAACCAACAGTTTCAAGATATAAGGATGAAGGTGGATAAACTAAGAAACAGATTTAAGTATATTATTTAAAGTCATAAATACATTAATCAAATCATAATTTTTGGTAAGAAAAAACATACCATCAAAAATGGAAAGTTGAGGAAGGAATGAAAGTAATAGGAAATAGTAGTATTTTAGAATTTTCATTTTTCAAAGTTGTACATTAATATCAATGAAAAATGCTCAAGCAACTGGGCTAAGTAAAATATAATGTTAATTTTTACAAAGTTCCAAAGATAACACTTACATTAAATTACAGTTAAAACAGACCAATCCATACTACCAAAAAGTAAATACACAAATGGATAAAAAAATCAAAAGCATAATCAAAATGTAAAAATAAAGAAAAAGAGAATATTTTTAAAGGATAAAATATGTGGTGACAGAATTAATACCTGATGTAATGGTTAAATTTATGTGTCAACATGGCTAAGAGATGACCAGATAGCTGGTGAAACATTATTTCTAGACATGTTTGAGTTGCCAGTCATGAATTGGTAAACTGAGTAAAGGAGGTCTTCACCAGTTCAGGTGGGAATCATCCCATCCTTTGAGGGTCAGACTAGAGCAAAAGGCAAAAAAAGGGGAATTTGCTTTGGGCTTAAACTGACACATCCATTTCCATGCTCAGACAAATGCACTCCTAGTTCTCAGACTTTTGAACTTGACCTGAGACTTACATAATCTGTTTCCCTGATTCTCAGGCCTTTAGAGTTGGATTGAATTATACCATCAGTTTTCCTGATTTTCCAGCTTGCAGAAAGCAATTTGTGGGACTTCTTGGTCTCCATAATCATGTAAATAAATTCCTATAACAAATCTCTATAAATATGATAGCTACCTGTATATATCTTATCAGTTCTATTTCTATGGAGGATCCTGATTTACTATTGCAACAATAAATAATTGTTAAATGTTCTCATCTAGTTAAAAGAGAGTTATAGATAGATATTCACATTCACACACACAAATAGAAGAAAAACAGAAAAACAAGAATGCATCTTTTTGCTATAAGAGATATGTATATAGCAGAAAAAATAAACATGAAAATATTGGAAGGAGATTTGCCAGATAAATACTAACAGATTTCAGACAGAGTTTTGATATCAGTATCAAACTTTAATTTCTGTAAAGCATTAAAACATACAAAAAGATTCACTTTACAGGGGCACCTGGGTGGCTCAGTGGGTTAAGCCTCTGCCTTCAGCTCAGGTCATGATCCCAGGGTCCTGGGATCGAGCCCCGCTTCGGGCTCTCTGCTCAGCAGGGAGCCTGCTTCCTCCTCTCTCTGCCTGCTGCTCTTCCCACTTGTGATCTGTCTGTCAAATAAATAAATAAAATCTTTAAAAAGAAAAAAAAGATTCACTTTACAGTAATAAAGTATTCAGTCCAGAATGTTCATAGCTGTCATAAATGTATAAACATCATAATATTTAATCAATAAAAATCATAAAGCATAAATCACAGAAATGCAAGAATAATAGAATATGACTGAAAAGAAATAATAATAAAATGTACATTATAACTGTCAGCTCATGAGAAATCAGGATTTTAAAAATAAAAATCACACTATATACAAAATTAACTCAAAATGTAAGAGCCTGACAGGGAAAATACTTTTTTAAGGACATGGCAAAAATAGGGATACATTCCTAATTTAGAAAAGATTATACAAATGAATTAGGAAAACATAACCGAATTAAAAAACAAGCAAAGGACAGGAATAAGAGATACTTTATAGAAAAAGAAAAAAGAAATACAAATGACCGAACAATTTAATACTATTTTCCACCAAAGAGATTAGGTGAGACTTCATCAATGTAATGTAAGCTTACACTCATATATATGTGGTGGAGCCAAAAATTTATTCAAATTTTCAAAAATTAGTGACAATGTCTATTGAAATATATGCATCTCTTTGAACATGCATTGCATGACTAAGAATTTACCCTAAAGATACAATAACAATAATTTTCTAAGAAAAAAATTCAAAGTACACTTGGATTCTTAGATTCATATGTACACACAGACAAGAAAGCTCTTGCCCAACAATATAATCACAGTAAATAAATCAAGCTATGCACATAACATAATGTAATATCCAAAATATTTTAAAATTAAGTGAGTGGTGTAAACTGATAACAAAATACTTCCATCTATGTTCTTAAGGGAAAATTGCAAGATGCAGGTCTATCTAGAGAGCCTCAACCCTTTTGAATAAATAATGATAAAATACTATCTAAATTGATCTACATGTGAAAACTTTTGTCCTAGAAGAAATAGCAAAAAAAATAACAAAATGGATTCCTTTGGAGAAAAAGATTTGAGGCCCTCAGTGGGTATGTCTATATGCATGTGTATTTATGAGTATGTGGAAACTGAGAAAATGATACAAAGAGACAGTTCATGGACATGGCAAGACAATCCACAACCTAAGCTAATTCAAATGCAATCCAGAGTATGGAGACAAAAATAATTATATGAAATTCAGCCTTCAAGGAATGTGTAGAAATCTTGGTGTGGACTCTGGGCTTCCTCATGGCAATAAAGGGTGGAGGAGTATTCAAAGGCAATTTTATCTAGATCTCAAGAGGAAGGGGAAACCAAA
Source organism: Lutra lutra (assembly GCF_902655055.1). Classification (NCBI taxonomy): domain Eukaryota; kingdom Metazoa; phylum Chordata; class Mammalia; order Carnivora; family Mustelidae; genus Lutra; species Lutra lutra. The sequence goes on along the minus strand of NC_062291.1, from coordinate 27,426,183 downwards.
TGATATTTGTCTACAACATCAGTTTATATTGGTTGTGTTCTATGGCTACATAAATACTTGAGTTTATATTCCAACTCCCTTCTTGCTTATAACCTTTACCTAAGTCTATCCCCATGGACACCAGTAAGTGTATTATTCATTGTCTCTTGCTCACAGTCTTCCATGGCTCTGAAATGTATTGTTTTGTTTTTTGTTCTAACCCAATGTCATTAAATCCTCTCCTTCTCTGAAACCCAGTTTAAGCCTTAAAAACTATCTAACCTTGAATATGAGTGAACAATTCTCTTCAGCTTTCTAAGCCTCAGAATGTGTTTCTGTAAAATAAAGGAATTGAATTTGACATCTCTTAGTTCTGAAATTCCATGAGCTTAGGTTGTTTAGGACCCAACCTCAGTGTCGTGAATTTCTCTCTCTCACCCATGCCCAGTGTGGGAAAGTGTATTGCACTTTTTCAAGCAAATAGAAAAATTTTGAGATTAAGTGTTAAACAAACTTGTTTGATCAACACAGCATGAGAAAGGAAAATGCTTTCGGTACTTATTTATAATATCAAAATACAATTTTCTTATCGTTTATTAACTGTTGGAAATATCCCTTAATAACAGTGGCAATCACACACACACACACACACACACACACACACACACAATTTGTAGTAAAAGTAAATAAAAAAAAGTTTGAAAGAATTTTTAAATTGAATTAAAAAAAAAAGATACACTAACATCCAATAGTAGATTGTTTATGCATGTGCTTAGAATTGCCATATGCAATTTTTTTAGTTATTTTCATTTTTTTTCTCTACATGAAATTTCTTCCACTGGCATTTCTTTCTGTTTATGGATTGAAGTAAGAAATACCTCAACACTTAAGTACCAGAAAATTTAATCTTGACTATGTTAGAAAATCCTAAGTCAATACTGATTTTCTAAATAGTAGTAATTCAACAGAAGGAGCAGCAATGGTGTTTTAAAAATTTACTTCATAGGGGTGCCTGGATGGCTCAGTGGGTTAAGCTGCTGCCTTCGGCTCAGGTCATGATCCCAGGGTCCTGGGATCGAGCCCCACATTGGACTTTCTGCTCAGCAGGGAGCCTGCTTCCCTTCTACTCTCTCTCCCTGCCTCTTCGCCTACTTGTGATCTCTCTCTATCAAATAAATAAATAAAATCTTTAAAAAAAATTTACTTCATAATAGAATTTTGTCATTGGGAGACACTTCCTGAAATGCGTATTAGAGCCTATCAGTTCTTTAGGACTGATTCCAAATAATGACAATAGAATATTTTTATTGCTCCAACACAAATTGCCATACCCAAGATTAGAGATGATAATAAGATTTGACAATGTGAAAGAAAGTCCACACAAATTTTGGAGGTTACTATCCAACTGAGGGAATAATAAAAATGTTAATCAAATGTTATATAAATTTATGCCCTGATTTTTACAGTTTAGGTTATTTCTCAGGTTAGGAATAAACAATTACTTGAAAAAACTTACCTATGCACATAAAATAACCATCTTTGTGCTAAGTGTGTAAATAAACAAAACGATTCCTACTATTGCATTTCCATTATTCAAAATTCTATAAAATCTCAGTGGTTGTCTGAAGACATCAAAAATAAGAAAATAGGAAGAAGTTGTACAAACTTACAGCTATAAGATGAATAAGGTCTGGGATGTAATGTATAACATGGTAACTATAGTTGATAACACTGTATCATATAAGTAAAATTTACTAAGAAAATAGAACCTAAATTTTCCCACCAAAAAATGGTAAACATGTGAAATAATCATGTGTTAATTACTTAAATGAGGGGATCCTTTTTCAATGTATGTCTATAACAAATCACCATGATGTAGGGTATAAATATCTTACAATCTTATATATCACTTATATCAATAAGGCAGAAATTTTTAAAAAGCAAAAGAAAAATAACAATAACTAGCACTGCAACTTTAATTTGAAAAATAAGCACCACTCTTTCATGTTACAATAAATATTCTTCATATAGTTAATCTGCTCTGAGTGGAATTACAACTCTAAAATCACTAGACTAATTTGTAAGTGAAATAAAATAATGCCTGTGCACTTTTAAGAAAAAGATATCTTCTGTGAATCAACTCTGAGGATTTACGTTATTATATAATTATACGTATTATATATTAATTCTTCAAATTATATGGAATTCAAATATATATTCTACATATTTTATACATATTAATTCTTCAAATTCTATAAGATTACAAAGTTTCTTCTGTATTACTTTATTTTGAATATCAAAGCACTGTTTAGGAAAGGCAATGTGAATTGGTAATAATTAAGGAGATCACCAGAGAGAAATGTTTTAAACAAAGAAATCAAACAGACTTAAGATTTTAGTGATACCTTATAACTACAAGCATGGTGTTTTATAGATAAACCTCTTAATTTAAAAAACAAAACAACAAAATAGAAAGGAGTCTGAAGATGCAGAATAGGAAGCAGTAGGAATCTGCCTTCATACCTAGGTAATAATTACACTGACAAAATCTGTCTGATGCAGCTATTTGGGAACTCTAGAGTCTATTGAAGGCTTATACTTTCCAGGGGAAGGCTTGAGTGTTAAAGTTAATTTTAATCAATTTCAGCTGTTAGCACAGTAACACCTACCCATCTCCACCCCCAAGCCCATGATAGGCAGCTGTATAAATGTTCTAGGAAAAGTTTACTTGTGGCTTGTGGGAGCCAGGGAAGCAAAAATAATCCTATGCCCCAAATATCAGAGATCTGTGTCTGAACGATGATTTCTGCCTCTGATCATAGAGGTACAGACAAGGAGAACAGTCAGCTATTGTATCTCTTGTCATTGTTTCAAGCCACTCCCCCTTTGGCTGAAATGACTTCTAGGATATGCAAAGAGCTGATGCTCATCCCACCTCGCCTTTTTTTCTCTTTTTTTCCCCCTTTTTCTGGAAATAGAGTTTAAAGACTGTGGCATACTAAAGCAACTACATATATGGAGGATATAAGGAAGGCATTCTGCTTTTGCCCAGAAAAATGTACAGAATCACAAAAGACTTGAGAAATTTACCTTTTAGGCTAATCCTTGACATCAAAATAGCCTACAACAAAAAACAAGCAAACACAAAACAGAAAAATTTGATTTCCAGAGTTACCACATTATTAATGAAAATATCCATTTTTCAAAAACAAAAAGTCATAAAGCATATGAAGAAAGAAAAGTGTATAGCCCATTCAAAGAGGAAAAATAATCAGCAGAAACTATCCCTGCAAAAAAGAAAAAAAAAAACTGATGACAGATCTACAAGACAAAGACTTTAAAACAAGTATAACAAAGGTCTCAAAGAACTAAAGGGGCACATAGTGTATAAAGATGTGACTTTGTGATATCAACAACTAAAAAGGGATGGGGTTGGAGATGTAAAATAGTAGGGTTTTGTGTCCTATTGAAGTTAAGCTGGTATAAATTCCAATTAGAGTGTTATAACTTTAGGATGTTAGATGTTATCTCTGTGGTATCCCAAATGAAAATATCTATAGAATAAACACAAAGTGAAATGAGAAAGAAATTTAAATATTTTCACAATTAACTAGACACAAAAGAAAGCAATAATGTCAGAAATGAGGGACAAAAAAGTTATAAGATATATGGAAAACATAGAGCAAAATGACAGACTCTCTTCCTTATCAGATATTTATCTAAATGTGCATTGATTAAGCTCTCCAATCAAAAGATAGAAATTGGAAGGATGGATTAAAAAAACAAGATCCAACAATCTAATGTCTTATAAGATCACTGTAGATCCAAAAACACAAATAGGTTAAAAGTGAAAGGATGGAAAAGATAGTCCATGCAAATAATAATGGAAAGAGAAAAGAGGTGACTATATACTAATCTTAGAAAAAAGAAAAACTTTAAATCAAAAAAATTACAAGAGACAAAGAAGAACATTATATATTAGTAAAAAATCCAAAGCAACAAGCAGATATAACAATTACAAGCATTTATAAACTGAAAAACTGATCATCAGAATACATGAGGCAAAAAGGTGCAGGATTCAGGAGAGAGAGAGATAGTTATAATGAAGAACAGAAGGAAAGCTGCAAAATTCACTTATTTTTTGAAATTAAAGAATAAACTCTTAAATAATCAACAGAGAAAAAGGAAACCACAAGATAAATTAAGAAATCCTTAGAGATGAATGAAAACAAAAATACAATGCATCAAAACATGAGATAACCAAAAGCTGTGCTAAGGGGGAAAATTTATAGCCATACATACTTATAAAGACAAGACATATCTTAAATTAATAATCTAACTTTACAACTTTTAGAACAAAAAAAAAAAAAAGAAAAGAAAAACAAATCTGAAACTAACAGAAGGAAGGAAATAACAAAGGTTAGAATAAAGGTAAACAAAATAAGAATCATAAAACAATTAAAAAAAATCAGTGAAACCAAAAGTTGTTTCTTTGAAAAGAACAAAATTTAAGATTTAGGAAAGAAGGAAAAGAAAAAAAGAAAACTATAGAGCAATAATCCTTATGAATATTGATGTAAAAATACTCAACCAAATATTAGCAACCAAATTCAGTAGTACATTGAAAGAATTATACATAATGGAAAAGTGGGATTTACAATTGGAATTAAAATATAGTCAATATACAAATAATGATCAATGTAATATATACTACATTAACAGAATGGAGGAGAAGAAAACATGAATACCAAGTGGAGGTATAAGACCAAGAGAATAAGTGATGTAAGATTATTTCCAGAAAATTTATTTTGATGACTGGATGAATAATGAGACCATTCACTGAAATAGCAAATAGTAAGAAAAAAAAATAGTTTATTCTAGAACAAGGATAGAAGTAAGATAAATACAAAGTTTCGTTCTGTTGTATAAATCTTTAGGTGCCCCCATAGACCATTAGGAATAATTTCCTATAAACTCTGGAATAAACCCATCTGGTACTGGAGAGAATTCAAGATGAAAATATATATTTTGAATTCAACCACAGTTAGCAGTTTAGATTAAAACACTAGATGCCGGGACGCCTGGGTGGCTCAGTTGGTTAAGCAGCTGCCTTCGGCTCAGGTCATGATCCCAGCGTCCTGGGATCGAGTCCCACATCGGGCTCCTTGTTCTGTGGGGAGCCTGCTTCTCCCTCTGCCTCTGTCTGCCACTCTGTCTGCCTGTGCTCGCTCTCTCTCTCTCTCTGACAAATAAATAAAATCTTTAAAAAAAAAAAAAAAAAAACACTAGATGCTAACTGGTATGACCATACAGTGTATACTGGGCAACTTTGGTATAAATTTTAATACTTTACTCTTTCACATTCAAAAGGGCTCCAGATTAAATGATAAAATTTTACAGTCTCTATCTATCTCTATCTCTAATATATACCTCTCTAAATAAAAAGTTAAGCGTAAGAGCAAGATCTTAAATGTGGTTAAAGAGGCTTAACATGCTACTCTAAGATGTTTTGAGAGATGATTGATATTTGTAAATGGGATACATTTTCAAACAAGCTATAATGTCAATTTCGATAGCATGATTTATTTAAAGCTATGCATAGATGTGACTTCTGCTCCTAACCATAACTAAATAATCGGCATTGGAGCTTCTCTGTCTTTAAAATAATTGCAAAACTAGATAAAATACTTGAGTTAACTCTTTTAATATTAAAAAGTAGGCACTGACAGTAATTCTTGAGAAAAAGAAAATATACAAGATGAGCTCCTTGATCACCCAAGATCACTCCAGCTTCTTTTCTAACTGCATTTCTTTCTATGAAGTACTGAGTAGGATCCCAAGAGAAGTAGTGGTCTTACTGTGTTTCACTGAGGTGAGGAGGCAGACATTCAAGTTCCAAGCTGCTTAAGTAACTGCAGCTGATGGGGGCCTGTACCTGAGAAGTGAAAACTTCTCAGTGAGGCGTGAGTATTTTGTGAATGAGGATTAACAACTCAGTCCTGGGCCTAAGGGTTGATTGCACTTGCCCAAGGCCAGACTTCATGAAGCTTAGAAAAAAAATCTTCTGTTGCAGAACTGAGACCTAATGCCAGAATTCAATACTGAGAAACACCTGGATTTCTAGCCCAGGTCAACAGTCCTCACTGAGGACCATCAGCATTCCGTTGAGACCCCAGAAAGGCCAACCCTTAAGAATAAGAATCATACCTTAGGGTAAGGGATGTTCTCTAAGACCAAATTCAAAACCCAAACAAACCTACTTTTTTTTTTAGATTTTATTTATTTATTTATTTATTATTTATTTATTTGACAGAGAGAGAGAGAGAGAGACAGAGAGCACAAGCAAGGGGAGTGGCAGGCTGAGGAAGGGGGAGAAGCAGGCTCCCTGAGGAGCAGAGAGCTCCACGTGGGGCTCGATGTGGGGCTCAATCCTAGGACCCTGGGACCATGAACCAAGCCAAAGGCAGATACATAACCTATTGAACCACCCAGGTGCCCCATAAGAACAAAACTACTTTAACAAAGAATAAAACTAAGCCTGACAAGACTAAAAAGATCTATCAGTAAATTGACTGCCAATCAGAATATAACTCAATACTATTTAAAAAACAATCTAATCCAGACTCCCCACAATAAACCACACAGTGTCCACTGTACAGTAAAAAATTGCCAAACACACACAAAAAATAGAAAAGTATGACTCCTGTTCAAGGAAAAATTGTTCAACAGAACTAAATGCCAAGAACATCCAAATGCTGGAATTGACAGACAAGAATCCTAAGAACTTAGCCTATTTGGACATTGCAAGTGTCACCACCATTCAGGTCTGGGTCCTAATAACTAAGAATACCTACTGAGTTCGCTATATGTCAAGTAGTGTGCAAAGTGTTACAAACACTATACATTATCTCATTGAATCCTTGTAAAAACCCTACAAGATAGACATTGTTATTTGCTCTTTATTACAAGTAGAAAATCTGACTCTTTAGAGAGGTTAAGGAGATCACCTAATTCTGTTATATCTGAAGAAATTAGATGCCTAACATGTATGTACACATATTTCTTGAGGTAAAATTATATGTTTGATAAAGAAAACTTCAGATAAGCATATGATGCTCTGAAAAATTCATTATCAGAAATGTTGTTGGCTAAATAGCTAATTCCTTAATATAGCTCCATTTGTCTCTGTGTGAAAATAAGTTTCTGAAATAGAAGAATCACCAACCTACTGAAGCAGATTGCTTGCAGCATGGGTCCTACAAGTGCCGTAGGAAGAGATCACAGATAAAAGTGTTATGTTTATCTAAAGTAATAGAAAATGTGGTCACAAGGGAAATAAAATGAACCATGACTATAACTAATATTGGAAATAAATTTTCATTTTACTTATATCTACATTAAATGCCTTAAACCTCACTAGTCAAAAATGTTGATTCTTGGGTGAAAAATGTCAGAGAACAAGTGATAATAATGAATATGTCATACCTACAAACACTTAACTGCCTCAATTATCTCTAGGAAAGAAGTTATAAATACATATGATGAAAATATGACTATTTCCTTATCACCTTCCTTCATGAAGTTCTTAAAATGAAATATCTATCATAGCCCTCAGAAAATAAGCTAACACAACAGCACTGACTTAGGACAAGTTTTTGCATTTATCTTTATAAGAGGGTAAAAGTAATCATGCCTACATTAAATTGACAAGTTGAAAAATAAACCAGGTGTGTGTTCAAATTCTCATACATTTTTCTTTTAACCCAATGATCTGGGAAGATATCACTGATAGTGGCACATGGAAAGAAGGTGGGATGGAGAAAAAAGGTCTGCACTGAAATTCCCTTTACTTACCCAGATTTTAACACTTCCACTTTCCACATGACTCTGCAGCTCCCTTTTTGGGACTTCTAAAGCTCTATTTCATCATCTCTTTGCCAGGAAGCCTTTTTTTTTTCTTTGTCCAAGAAGAAATTTTCTTGTAATGAAAAACACAGTTGTCAAATGAAAATGGCGTATACTAATGCTTCTTATAGGTAACTAATCTAACATGTACCGTTTGTAAAATGTTCTGCTGATTGCTTTAATACATTACTTGATGTAATTCTCACACTGTACCATTTAAGGACAATGAAGAGAGATTATATGAGTTACCCTGAGACTTGAGCTAATTAGAGGTGACAAAGGTAGATGTGAATCCTCACCCAAAGCCCACATTCTGATAGCCACTACCCTGCAATCATAAGTCCTTCTCTTCCAGAAGTGAATTTGCAACCCTAAGATTCATAAACATGTATCTGTTCCAACATAGAAAGATATCTAAAAGAAATAAACACCATCAACGATAACTTTTGAAAGTTTGTCAGCATCTTCTTTGAATAAATAATGTTTTGTTTTTGATAATTTTGATATTTGATCCAGAAAAAGATAATGTTCAATTTCTATGTTTTTCTTTTACAGTCAAAGTGGTGGTGTTGTAGTCTCATAGATTCTCCTCAAGCGGGTAATTAGCTTTATTAGTCAACACTTACAAATTTTCTTTAAAAATTAAAACATTTTGGGGCACCTGGGTGGCTCAGTGGGTTAAGCCTCTGCTTTCGGCTCAGGTCATGGTCTCAGGGTCCTGGGATCGAGCCCCGCATGGGGCTCTCTGCTCAGCAGGGAGCCTGCTTCCCCCTCTCTCTCTCTGCCTGCCTCTCTGCCTACTTGTGATCTCTGTCTGTCAAATAAATAAAATCTTAAAAAAAAATTAAAACATTTTCAATGTATCACTCTTTGAGGAAAAACAGATTAACAATTGAAAAATGTCTGGAGTCAGATAATCTAAAATTTTTGACTGAAATAATCTTTGACTTCAGGAATATGCATATCTGAAATAAGATTAAACAGCAAGTTTTTTTTTCTCTTTGAGTTTTTCCCCTGAGATAACATGTTTTTAGCTCTCCTGAGTTATGTTTGTGAGTTTTTTAATCATTCTGTAGTTTGCTATTATCTTATAAAAAATAAGTCTACAAATATGGAATAAATTAAATACTTGCTCAATTGTGTTCTAAATCTTAAGAAGAACAATTATTATCCTATTAAAATATCATTAAATGCAAAAAATAGCAAATTGAGAGATACTTATTACCACAAAAATAAGAGCAGCATTTTAAAGTTTTAGTTCTAGTCTCATAGAAGTTTTTTTAATTTATTGTAATCCTATTTAATTTTAATAACCATCGATTATTTTATTTCCAGTTCTTCACACAATAGAATTTTCCCCCCATATTTACACTCTCATCTTCCCAATAGACTTTTCAAATCAGATTTCTGGCTCCAGCGTGAATTATTTGGGTCTGAGATGGAATTATCTATCGTTTATATCACTTCAGAATCTGTCAATTTCTTTCCTAATAAAAATTTTCCTATGTCTTAGTATTTTTCCGAGGGACTTTGTCTAAAGAGGATTGGTGGGGAGCAATTCTCAGAGCCTCATCATCCTTTGATCTTCTAACAGAGCATAAGAAAGAAACAAAGTGAAAGTCAGATGGAAAAATATAAGGAGGAAGACAAAGGTACCAAACACAAACATTATGCTTCTCTGAAACTGTTAGTTATTTGCTGACTGACTAGAGTCATTTTATCATATTCTTTGGAAGTAATTACTGCTAAAAGTTAATACATAAGGACTGTATGGCAGGAGTAAAACTTGATTTATGGAGGTTGTATGAGTCAGCTCAGGCTGCCATAACAAAATACCATAGATTAGGTGGCTTAAACAAGAAACTTATTTACTCACAGTTTGGGATGCTGTAAAGTCCACAATCTAGATCTCACAAGGTCTTTTATTAACTTGTATGTCTTAAAACCATCTCCACTGATATGTTCCATTGTTTATAAGTTTTCTCCCCCTTATTACTGGATTACTGGCTAACAACATGTCTAGTTGTGATTAATTGACTCATATTTAAGAGGAAGTATTCAAGGTCAAATTAGTGGGGCTTTGTCTGATGAAATGAATATTCTAAAAGCTAGTGTTCTTGGGAAGAATTTATGCCCAAAAGATGTTTTGGAGTGATCTCTGAGTCAGGAGTCCTGAAGCAATTCTGATGAGGGTAGAATTTCTGCTTTTGGCCATCTGAAGAGAAGGGAGCTGCAAGCAATTGCTCCAAGCTTCTGTTCATTCACAGTGATGAAGAGGCAGCATCATCAGCATAGAGGTAGTGAGGCTCTGGGGCAGGTGATCTAGGATGGTTTTATGGGTCTTTCAGAGAGATGGGTGAATGAAAAGCAGTAAGATAAAACCAACACATCCAGAGTCACCTCGATAGGTAGAAAGTGAGACTTCAATGTCAGCCAACGAAACAAAAGCAGCAGCTATGATGAAGAAAGGAAGAGAAAGATGGCGGGGGGGGGGGGGGGAGGGGGAGAAAGGGAGAGAGGGAGGGAGGAAGGAAGGAAGGAAAGAAGGAAGGAAAATCCTCAACTGAAAACCCAGAGAGACTTGTTCAGTAGCACACAGGCAATAAAAGCTGTGAAATTCTCAGAAGCAATTAGACCTTTTCAGGAAACTAATTTCTAGCAAATAGATAGTTGGGATTTGGTCTTTTATAAAAAACAAAGAGGAAGATGTTCTTCCTATTTTCCATTTCAAAAAGTATATTTTATTCAGGTTACTACCCAGAATGGCTACTACATCACAGACTGGGAACTTTGGGAACCTGCTTAGTTTAAGGCATTCCTTACAAGTACGGAAGAACAAGTACACAGAGATAATCTATCATTACCATCCAAAGAGTTTAAAGATTTAAGAGTTATTAAAATTGGAATTTGTTACTCACACCAGTCCTGCTGAATCATAACCACTAGGCATAGGGAAAAGAAATCTTTTATTTTAACAATTTCTTCTTTTTCTCCTTCTCCTTCTTCTTCTTTTTAGATTTATTTATTTATTTAAGACCGAGAGAGAATGTGCTTGCATGTGCCTGAGCAGGCAGCTGGCAGGCATGCTAGGCACAGGGCTCAATCCCAGGACCCTGAGATCATGACCTGAGCCAAAATCACTTAAAGCACTTCAGCACCCCTTAGTTTAGCAACTGCTTTATTCTTATGTGACCAGTCTGACACCTGCCTGTGAACTGGCAATTAAAAGCCCCAGCAAATAATTCACTCTTATAATAGACAAATCTGTATTTTCCTAAAATTCAAATGAAATTTTCTGGTTTGTTTTTTTTTTTTAAGTATGCCCAAATAATATTTGTGTTAAATGGAGATTCACTTTTAAGACTCACCTTGCCATTAGAGTAAAAACTTTAATTATGTATGTAATTGTACAAGAAGAGAACATGCAGAAATGTTCTTTTATACATGCATTGTACCATATGCATACAAATGCATATACATGCATTGTAACATAATGGTATTACTGTAATTTAAAATGAGGGATGCCTGGGTGGCTCAGTCCATTAAGCAGCTGCCCTCAATTCAGGTCATGATCCCAGGGTCCTAGGATCAAGTCCCGTATTGGCTTCCTTGCTCAGCGAGGAGTCTTCTCCTCTCTCTGCCTCTGCCTGCCACTCTGCTTACTTGTGCCCTCTCTCTCTCTCTCTCTCTCTGACTAATAAATAAATAAAATCTAAAAAAAATTAAAATGAGATGACAAAATAAATTATAAGTAAGATCCAATTTATATATAGGAAAATTTTCTATACATAGCAAGGATTTTTCTTTCCTCAAAAGTTGTTTTCTAAATAGATACCACTTTTAGAGCAGTTCTAGGTTCACAAAATTTGTTTTATTTAAAAATAATAGTTTAGGGAAACCTGGGTGGCTCAGTCAGCTACGCACGTACCTTTGGCTCAGATCATGATCCTAGAGTCCTGGGATCAGCTCCACATCAGACTCCCTGCTAAGTGGAGAGTCTGCTTCTCCCTCTCCTTCTGTCCCTCCCTCAACATTGCTCTCTCACTCACTCTCTCAAATAAATAAATAAAATCTTTAATAAAATTAAATCAAATTAATAGTTTATAAAATAGTAAGGAAATATGAAAAGCTAAGATGCAGAGTGTTCTTCATAATTCTGTGAAAATTTCGCTAAAAAATCCTTATTATCAAAGATAGCTTAAATATTTAACCAAAAATAGTCAATAGCATAGCATATTTAAGACATTTCTTTTTATTTAAGAAAAGAAGTGTGATTTCTGATTTCAACAACAAGAAATAAACATCTATATTGTCAAAATAGAGGAGTTTCTTACACTGTTTTCAGTAAGTGTATTCTTCAGTAGACTATCTTCATGATCATAATTAACAACTGTTTTAAGATGCATGCTAAGTACCAGAAATTACTACCTTAGCCCTTCGGTCCACACTTCCTCTTGTGAACATATCTGACAGTTTCAAATCAGACACAGGAAAAGGAAAGTATATTGAAGATAATGGTAAATGAGCCAGCACTAAGTATAATCTTCAAAAAAGTTCATGTATCACTGGTGTACACTTTCAAGACTGCATTTGTCACTTCATCAAAGTGGCCAAAATATAATGAGCAAATTTTTCATTAAAGAAGAAAAAAGTTGGGGCACCTGGGTGGCTCAGCGGGTTGAGCCTCTGCCTTTGGCTCAGGACATGATCTCGGGGTCCTGGGATCGAGCCCCACATAGGGCTCTCGGCTCAGTGGGAAGCCTGCTTCCCCTTCTCTCTCAGCCTGCCTCTCTGCTACTTGTGATCTCTCTCTCTCTCTGTGTCAAATAAATAAAAATAATAAAATCTTTTTTAATAAAGAAGAAAAAAATTGAGACCATTGGCTAAAGTAAGAATATGTTACTGATATACATTTTAATTTATAATTGCAATATAAAAAACTCAAGTTGGAAAAACATATAACATTGTTTTCTATAAATAAGCTTAATTTTTACCTCCAGGTTGATGGAGATTTCAACCAGATTCTTTCACGGAGCATCCCCACCCCTACACTCACTGGGTCTTTTCAAGATTCTGAAATCTTATGAGATACCAATTCTCTGAGAAGGACCCTCTTACTTCCTTAGTCGTCCATGTGTATGTGTCACTAAGGTACAGCTAAGATATACTGGTCCAAGTTAATATTGATGTCTCTAGGTCTAGCAGCTCAGAAGGTTTGTGCCACTGGGGAAACTGGGATCTTTTACAAGATTGAGAAGCCTGGTGCTTAGAATACCACCTCTCTAAGTTTATATCACAGAGATGGTCCTCTTCTGAGCGAAACATCTTCTTTGGATTTTTTGTGGGAAAGTCATTCAGCTCTAACCAGTATACCATAAAACACTTTTTGCTCTATCTCAAGGTAATCCTATGTAGTGAAAGAAACACCTTTCTTTCTCAAAACCTATTCTTTTCAAGAGTTTTGAGCTTGGGGCAAAAAAGCCCATAAGCTTTCAAAATACCTTGTGCTTTCAGCTCAAACACATTCCATGAAGTAATAAAACACAAAACTATTTTCTTGAGTGGAAAGAAACAGAAGAAAAAATGCAAAAAATAAATTAATACCCAAAACAAAAATCAATGACACATTCAAGATATTTTCATTTGGATTTTAAACTTCAATTGCATGATCAATATCATTAGTAATTAGGGAAATACAAATTAAAACCACAATATGGTATCACTACATACCTATTAGAATGCCTTATATAGAAAAAAAAAAAAAAAGAATAAACTGATAATACCAAGAACTGGCAAGGATGCAGAACAATTGGAACTCTTATGCACGGTTAGTAAAAATAAATTTAAAAAATAATGATACAGCAATGTTAGTAAACAGTTTGGAATTTTCTTATAAAGTTAAGCATGAACTGACTCAGTGAATCAACACCTCAATCCAGGAATTTACTCAGGTGAAACTAAAACCTATGTTCACACCAAAACTGTATACAAATATTTATAGTGGCTTTATTCATTACTGTAAAAGACTGGAAACAATCCAGATATCCTTCAGCTTGGGAGTGAATTTTACAGAGTGGAAATTTATACAATGGAACACTACACTGAAATAAAAAGGAATGAAGTACTGACATAGGCAATAAGATAGACTGACCTCAAAAAGTTACGTTTAATGAAAGAAGAACAGTCAAAATGCTATGCACTTTATTCCATTTATATGACATCCTGGAAAAGACAAAACTATAAAAACACAAAGCAGAGCAATGATTGATAGGGACTAGGGATGGGGGAAGGGAATCACTACACGAGAATGTGGGAGGAATTTGGAAAAGTGATGAGACTGTTTTATCTTGATTCTGCATGGCTGTACACATTTACCAAATTCATAAAACTATATGCTAAAAAAGATAAATTTTATTGCACATAAGATGTATGTTAATAAAAATGGGAAAATTTTTAATTAAAAAATGTATTATGAGAAAAAAAATTTAAAGGCTTTAGTTGGTTTCAAGAAAAGTGGAATGATAGCTCCAGCCCAACTTCTAAAAGTTAAGGCAAACTTATGAAACATTAATGAATATTTAGAGTTGGGAAGATGGATGACACCAAGTCTTTATTTTCATTGAAATATGAGATGGTAAATGATACATATTTTATATTTTCCTTTTAAGAAATCAGATACTTTTATTTACTTGCAAATTAATAAATATTTCCTTCCTTTTTTTTTAAGATTTTGTTTATTTATCTTACAGAGAGAGATAGAGAGAGCATGAGTCGGAGAACCAACAGAGGGAGAAGGAGAAGCAGGCTCATTCCTAAGCAGGAAGCCTGATACAGGGCTTGATCCCAGGACCCTGGGATCATGACTTGAGCTAAAGGCAGATGGTTAACTGACTGAGTCACCCAGGTATCCCTATTTCCTTCAATTTTTATTTCTTATATTTTTAATTTCAGTATAAGTAGTCTTTGTTTAGAGAAGAAGCCTTATAAATTTTGGAAAAGAAGTAGGAAATTTAAAATAAAGAAAAATAATTGCTACAGACAGACATCAAGGTAAAAATTTTTATCTAAAATCTTCCAGAATTTTTGTTTTGCCGTGTATTATTTTTTTGTCCTTATGAATTGATTTTTAAAATTTAAATGTGCCTTTGTTAGAGTTTATGTAAATTGTCTTTTGGCAAGGCACACACACACAGATATATAGGATATATGTGAACTGTAGATGTTTTCTTTTCTCACTATTATAGTACTGAAGTCTTTATACTTGTTTGTCAAATGTGACTGAATATTATGGACATAATATTAAACATTCATAGAAAGAAAAAAGGAAATAAAAACAATTGCATTTATGAGTCCATATTATGGTTCAAAATTTAATAGAGTACAGTCACTAAAAGTTTGATTAGAACTGTTTCTATTAGCTCTTATGTTGAACTATATCTAAGAACTACACTCAAAAATATTTCTCTTACATTTCTTTTACTTCTCTTAGAATAAGTGTCAGAAGTCTTAGTCCTTGGGTTTTTTTGTTTGTTTGTTTGTGTTTGTTTTTGTTTTTTTACCAACAAAGAAAATGCATTAATGGAAAACTAGTTCTGTCTTCTAGAAATACACAAAGTAGGAGGAAGAATCCATTCATTTCCTTTAGTAATAAAAATTAAGGGTAGTGTTGTTTTAGTTTTACAGAATCTGTTCTTTTCTACCATCTGCAGAGTTCCATGACTTTCTTTGTTTATCTAGTTGGAAGCTTCAAATGTACATAATCACTAAAAACAGGAAGGAAGAGGATGGAAGGAAGGAAGGAACAAAGGAAGGAAGGAAGGAAGGAAGGGGAGGGGAGGGAGGGAATATGTTACCTAGTACCAAGAAACTATGTAGATTCTTTTTCCCTTGAGGCACCCACCTCTAACTTGAAGATCACAGATGCTGAGAAACTAGTGTATAAAAACATTAACATATTTGCTTTTCATGGTCAGTACTTGTTAAAATATTTGAATAAGTGTATTTTACTCTGCCCAAACACTAGCCAAACTCAAATATACCATGAGTCACTGTCTAAGGTTTATATACCATAGAGCTAAAATCAAAGAAGATATTTTTTTCCCATCAGCAATCTTTTAATGATGAAAATAATTATTAATAAACATACAAAATTAAAATATTTTAAATCATTTACCTAAGATTTAAATAATGAGATAAACAGATGATTAAAAAGGTCATTAAATTATACACATTATGATAATTCCATTAGAATTTCATTCAGTTAATTTATCATTGCATCATTATGTCCCCATTATGCATCATTATGTCTTTCTAATTGGGTACAAATAAAGTTAAAAATTAAATGTGATGTGATTAACTGATAAAATGAATATATACTTTTTTAAGTTTTTATTTAAATTTTAGTTAGTGTACAGTGCAATATTGGTTCCAGGTGTACAACATAATAATAAAATGACTATACACTTGAAATAATCCTATGCAATGTTACAAAGCTTTTCACAATATTTTTAAATACTTCTTTTCATAAATTTTTTCAATTATCACTTTGCCTCCAGAAAAAAGTAAAATAATTTTGCTTAGATTGCATCTTTTATGGGATCAGCGACATACCCTTTATTTCAAGTTTGTACTAGCTCTTTAGTCTTGCATGATCTTTCAAAAGCAATTACAAATGATTAAGTCAATTCATTGTGGTTTTTCTCGTATGATTATCCTCCTTTTAAATTCGCACATGCTTAAATATTCCCAGTATTCTTTAACCTATTTCTTACAATAGACCGCTGGCAAGGCTTTTATTATATTTTAATTATACAGATTCCTCTTCTTCATATTCCTGTCTAAGGAAGATATAAAAAGTTAGGAATCCTTCATTTTAATATTGTCATGATGTTCATGAATCTCCTCACTTAGAAGAAAGGCTATTTTTTCCCATGGAGAGAACAAAATTCAAGGTTGTTTATTATTCTCATCTATTTTATTTCATTTTATTTTGTTCTTCTTATCTTTTGACAGAGAACATTTATCGATATACAAATATTTTATTTCCCACAAATATAGATTTCCCACATCTCTGTGACAATATTCACTATCAACTTTTCTCAAGTAATTTCACCAGTAATCTGAGCCATCGCCATCAGTCTAATTGCTCTATAATAAAAATTGTATAAAGTAGCAATCACACCAGAAGACTTCACCATTAAAAATATTTCCGTACAATTGTTAAATCGATAGAAAGGAAAAGACAACAAAGCTCAGAAAAGAAAGTCAAGACATTAATAAAGGTGATTCGGGTTTTCTAGGGAGACTCAGCATGTTTGATTATCTGGTCACATTAAGTTGTACCATGCGCTAATACTATATAGCTCAGCAGTTGGTAGCCTTTTATGTCTATCCATGCCAATGCCTAACACATGGCAGGTTCTTTACAAACAGAGGTGAAGAATCCAAATGTTTGCTAAACCATGTCTAATGATTGGAAGAATAGAAACTTTTATGAAAGCGATAGTTGAAGTATAGATAATCTCCCTTTCTTAAAGTCCCTTGTTCATATAATGTATAATGTAACCTAATCACATGAGTAAAATTTGTCACCCACAGTCCCAGCCAATATGCAGGGTGTTTACACCAGGGTCAGGTAGAGTCAGGTACACCTGAGAATTCTGCCAGCTACACAGTTTACTAATTAAAAAGTAGGAGAAAAAAAAAAGAGTATTTATTACCATGTATAGGCATGTCTTATTTTAGTGTGCTTTACTGTGCTTCACGGATATTGCCTTTTATACAAATTGAAGGTTTGTGGCAACCCTGTGTCAAGCAGGTCTGCTGGCACCATTTTTCCAATAGCATTTGCTCTATGTGTCTCTGTCACATTTTGGTAATATTCGCAATATTTTAAACTATTTTATTAATATCATATTTGTTATTGTGATCTGTGATCAGTGATCTTTGATGTTACTATTATAATTGTTTTGGGGTTCCACCAACAGTGCTCATATAAGACAAAGAACTTCATCAATGAATGTGTATGTCCTGACTGACCCACTGAGTGGTAGTTCAACCATCCCTCTCCTTCTCCTCAGGCCTCCCTATTCCCTGAGACACAACAATATTGAATTAGGTCAGTTAACAACCTACAATGGCCTCTTGGTGTTCAAGTGAAAGGAAGAGTAGCATATCTCTCACTTTAAATGAAAAGCTAAAAGTGAGTATGTTTAGTGAGGAAGGAGTATCAAAAACCAAGATTTTTAAAGGTTTTTAAGGTTGCTTTTAAGGTTCTTTGTTGCTATATTTTGAAAATTCAATTACAATATGTCTTAGTGTTGGCCTTTTTTTTTAAATTTTGATTAGAGTTCTCTGTGTCTCCTGGATCTGGATGTTTGTTTCCTTCCCCAGATTAGGGGTGTTTTCAGTTTTTATTTCCTCAAATAAATTTTTTGCCCCTTTATCTCTCCCTTCTTTTTCCTGAGACTCCTATAAAAGGAAAGTTATTAAATTTGATGGAGTCACTGAATTCTCTATGTCTATTCTCATGTTCCATAATTCTTTCTCTCTTTCGTTTAGCTTTGTTATTTTCCATTATTTTGTCTTCTATATCACTTATTTGTTCCTCTGCTTCTTCCATGCTTCAAGACAATTTCCAGTCTCAGTTGTTGTATTTTTCATTTCTCACTTTTACTATTTTATCTCTGTGGTAAGAGACTCCCTAAAATCTTCCATTCTTCTCTCAAGCCCAACAAATATCCTCATGATTTTTGCTTTAAATTCTCCATCATGCATGTTACTTATATTTGTTTTGCTCAGATCTCTAGCCATGACCTTAGCTTCTTCTTTCATTTAGGATGCATTCCTCTGTCTTGGCATTTTGTTTACATCTCTGCCTTCTTCTCTGTGTTAGAAAACCCTATTATGTTTTCTGCTCCTGAAAGTAATGGCTTTATGAAGAAGAGGTCCTATAGTGTCCAGGTCCTAGAGCTTCAGGGAGTGTCTCTGGTGTGTGTTGCATGAGCTCTGCTGTTTTGTTTTAGCTGCTTTATCCTTTAGGTCAGTCATCTGCAGTATCTCTCCTCACCTACAGTGGGTAGTGTTTGTTTCTTGGCCAGAAAGTGGTAATTTTTAACTAGTTATGCTCCAGTCCGCTTAATAAATAAGATCTGATACTCCTTCCACTATAATTGAAGCCCTGCAGAACTCTGGTCTGGAGATGTGGTGTGGTCAGGGGTTTCTGCTGCTTTTCTAAGATGGGGTTTGTCACACTGGGACTGAGGCAATCTTGACTGAGAGGGACAGTCCCACCAGAGGGCAGGGGTGTGGGTCTTGGTATAAGCACATTAAGCAGCCAACGTGGGTGCTGTGTTGCTTCTCCAGGAGCCTCTGTGTTTATTATGCTAAAGGGCAGAAGAGGGAAATGGTGGCCAGCCATCTCCTTTGTGCCCTAGAAAGGTGTCTTCAGGAACTGCCTCTCATGGAGCACATTAAGAAGAGCAAATAATCGCCCTTTTGTGTGCCCTGTGCTTTCTTCAGATTTCAGTTTCCCTGTTGTCTGCCACTCAGTTGTTTGCCTGTCTTCTCTCCAAGAGTAAGGCAGTGACCTCAGCCAAGCTCTATCTCAGCCAAGCCTGTTGAACTTTAAAACTCCAGGCTTTAAGTCCTGCTGGTTGCAAGAATTCATGAATATCAGCTCCTCTTATTTTCCCAACCAATGACTTTAGGCGAATGTTCTCCTTATGTGTTCCCCTCTAAGCTCCTCTCTCTCTTTCCTTTCTAACCACTCCCTCCCATCAGCTGCAGCCAAGATCCATTTCTCCCCTAAGTCACATCTCTTCACTTCCTGCCTTCTTCAGTGTAGCTTCTCTCCCTTTAGTTTTGGATTCTGTTCTGCCAATCTTCAGGTGGATATATGCGGTATTTAGAATGATTTGATAGTTATGTAGTTGTATTCATGGGATGAGAGAAGCCAAGGGTTTTCCTACTCCTCCACTATCTTATCTTCACCCACCATCATTGATGTTTCATTTTATGAAACTGCCACAGCCATCTGACTTTCAGCAACCACATCCCTGATCAGTCAGCAGCCATCAACATTGAAAAAAGACCCTTGTCTGCCAGAATATTTAGACTCACTGAAAGCTCAAATGATGATTAGCACTTTTTTTTAGCAAAAAGTATTTTTAAATTAAGGTACATACATTGTTTTATTCTTAGACATAATGGCATTTCACACTTAACAGACTACAGTATAGTATAAACACTACTTATTTATGCACTGAGAAACCCCAAAATTCATTCAGCCCACTTTAGTTCAATGGCCTGGAACAAACCTGCAATATTTCCAAAATATGCCTATATTCTTATAGTAAAAATTAATGTACTTTCTATAGTGCCTGATAGTAAATATGCAGTAGAAGTTATTATTATTGTTTGTAAACATCAAGATGATAAATAATTTAATCAATATTTAGAAAATTTTCTCTTACTTTCTTAAACAGTTAATTTTTATATAAACATAATAACCTGAAAAGCATGAATTAAGTCTTTGTATGGCTTTGGTATGTACTTTAGACTCTGTTTTTAGTAATTCAGTGAAGTCTCTCACAGAAGAGTGCATATAACAGTGTGTTTTGTTTTGTTTTGTTTTGTTTTGTTCTCTGCAAAATATGGGCAGCTGAACAGTTGAGAACAGGTGCTAAATTTATGTTGACAGGTTTCTTAGGTGCCTTTTCTGTATTCCATTTTATATTCTGTCTTGTTAACATAGTTGAGGTGTTGTTTATAGGTTATAGGCATTTTTTTTTCATTGTTTATTTATCTTTGCTTCCTGGTGTTCTTTTTTAAGCTTGAACCCTTAAAGACTATGGCTTACATTTGCTCAAGTATGAGACATTTAAGACAGATAATAAGCTACTGGTGAGAAAGAATGAAAAAGGTCTTTCTCTCCTGAGGCAGACAAGATGGAATTTCAAAAGGTCTTCAGACAACAAAAGTTTATGTATAGAATCAGAAAACTTTTCATTGTATCTCAGCTAACCTAATACCCTAATCTCTCTAATCTAAATATATTTGTGTCAATAGTTAAAATGATATGGAAATTATAACTTCATCAGACAAGTTTTAACTTGTAACTTGTAACTAATGCAAAGTAATTCTGTCAAAGATGGCAATAAATTAGAAGAAAGTGATGATGGTACATCCTGTTAAGACTACCTCCCTAAATGAAAACACAAAGAATGATTTTTTTAATCAAATTATTATCTTGTCATTTAGCATTATTAAATTATTTTTTTAAGTACTAAAGAAGTCTTCACCTAAAATTTAATTAAATATTCTTATTGTTCTCATTATTTTCCACATTAAATACACAGGTACATGATCAAAAACATTTTGTGCTATCCTTATGTTTCTGGATATTCAACAAAACCTATTGTATGTGCATTCCTGGTGTAATAGCCATGATGACACTACTCTGAATGACAGTACAAGTGTGTGTCGATATTCCATCAGAAAAATATTTTTCTAGAGAAACAATCCGTAAGAGAAAAATCTCTCTGGACACATTTAATTCAAATAAGGTCTTGGTTAAAAAAAAAAAAAAGCCAATTCAAGATGTCAGATACCTAGAAATAATTATCTCATTACATTAGTTCATACCTTGTTAAAAGTTCAAAATGTTGTCTCAATGAAGTTAATTATATAAGTCACATTTAACTAGAGGAATAAAATAATTAAAGCTGATTTGGGTAACTAACATCTGGCTGAATTCTACAGTCATAAATTACTTGGTTATTTTTAAACATTTTCTCTTATTGTAATCGTATTAATGTTTTCAGTATTAATTTAACCAAGTTATGTTTACCCACAAAGTGATAGTGCATCACTTGGTTTCTCAATTATGAAAGCGTTCATTTCTGATCATTGTTTTCTAAATATAAAAATAGTTTTGTAATAATTCATTCACAATCTATGTGCCATTATAGCTGTAAATTTGCGCACAAAATGTAACCTATCACAGAGCAGCTTTTGTTTTTACAAGACTTGTTAGTATTTCCTGGTTGCAGGGGACATTTCACCTCAGTGAATGCTCGATGAGTTTGGCCATATCTTTGCCATAATAGGAATATATGCAAACAACTGGAAAAACTTTATATCTAACATGTATCTGAAGTTATGGCTCTGAGTCACATATAAAAGCATCCTTCTAGGAACAGTAATATGTCTGACTGCTGAAGCCAAGGTTCATACTTAAATGAGAAATGACTAGGCATTTCTCCCAAATATCATGGACATAAGTTCTTGTCTAGTGCTAATTATGATGATTTGAGTGAGAAAACTATTTGTGCATTTTCTTCCTTAATCTTTTTTAAAAACAAAGCATAAAGGTCTCTGTTTACATTTAACCAAATCATCCTCATTTCAGCTCCTTTACAGCATTGTGAGAGGCTCCTCAGGTTTGTTATTGGGTTTTGTTTTGTTTTTGAATCAGAATCACTAAGATTAACAACACAGGAAAGAGATGTTGGGGAAGATGCAGAGAAAGGGGAACCTCTTATACTATTGGGAATGAAAACTGGTGCAGTTACTCTGGAAAACAGTATTGAGTTTCCTCAGAAAGTAAAAAATAGAACTACCCTATGATTCAGCAGTTTGTACCACTAGGTACTTACCAAAAGGAAACAAAAATGCTGATTTAAAGGGATACATGCACCCCGATGTTTATAAGAGCATTATCAACAATGCCAAATTATAGAAACAGCTCAATTGTCCATGGAATGATGAATGGATTAAGAAGATGTGGTCTATATATATGATGGAATATTACTCAGCCATAAAAAAGAATGAAATCTTGCCTTTGCAACAATGTGGATAGAGCTAAACAGTATTATGCTAAATGAATTAAGTTAGTTATAGAAAGACAAATACCACATGATTTCATTCATATGTGATCTAAGAAAAGTAACAGTTGAACATGGGGGGTTGAGAGAGAGGCAAACCATAAACAGACTCTCGACTATGAAGAAAAAACTGAGAGTTGCTGGAGGGAAGGTGGGCCAGCGGGAGGGGGGAGGATGGGTTAAATGGGTGATGGGGTTTAAGGAAGGCACTTTGATGAACACTGGATGTTATATGTAAGTGATGAATTACTAACTACTACATCTGAAATTAATATTAAACTATATAGTAACTAACTGGAATTCAAATGAAATCCTAGAAGGAAAAAATACAAAATAAAATCAGATCAATAGTGAACAGAATGTTAGTTTATGTACATTAACTCCAAATGTCTGAAAAGAAAGATGAAGGCCAATGAATATATAATGACTTATTTAAAAACACATATGAAATCACATGCTACAGTTAATTCTTTATTAACTCTTTTACTACTACTATTATTACTTTACTACTGCCACTCTTATTTATTATTAATTCTTTACTAATATTGTTACTTACCCCACTAAGCCAAGGCCTTTCCAATGATGAAATGTGAATGAAGCTGGCAATTCCTCAGGAATTCATTCTTTTATTACTATAATGGAATTCATAAATAGATTAAGTCTTGGTTGTTTTTGTGATGTTACCATTTTTTTTTTCATGTTGTTAAATTGGTGCAGTGGGAAAAGCACTAAACCTGGAAGTTAGTTTTTATACTAGAGCACTCTGTAAACTTGTCACTTAGAATTTTCATCTCAAAATATCATCTGTAAAATGAGGCGGGTGCTCCAGACAACTCCTCAGTTTCCCTAAATGCTGCTACCAGCTGTATTCCTAAAAATTAAAATGAGACCACTGTCTCTGATCTAGTTTCTTTCTTTCTTTTTTTCTATTTCCAAATTGCATTTTCTTCCTTACCCTTTTGCAGGACACTTACTCCCAAGTGTATTAAGGCAGCATCAAAAAATGAAAAATTCATGCCCTCACATTTCTTATAGAAAGTTGAATAAATCTGATGTACTATGATACAATTAAGAAACTTTAAACAGAAATGTAACTATTTTGTTTCATTTTGGAATAAAGAGGTACATAAATAATTACTTCATAGATAAAGATACAATAAGAACTAAAATGTAAGGTAACATGACAGTATCTATATTTATATGTACATACTTATCATGGATTTAAAATTGTATATATTTTATTTTATTAAGATAGGTCTTATTTAGGGGCACCTGGGTGGTTCAGTGGATTAAGCCTCTGCCTACAACGCAGGTCACGATCAGAGGGAGCGGGGAAGAAGGCTCTCTGCTCAGCAGGGAGCCTTCTTCCCCGCCCCCTCTGCCCAGCTCTCTGCCTACTTGTGATCTCTCTCTCTGTAAAATAAATAAATAAAATCTTTTTAAAAAATAGATAGGTCTTATTTATATCACTGCTAAGTAATCAATTGCCAGAACTACTCATCTATTCATCTGTCAACTATTAATTATCCCAGATAAAACCTGCTAGTAAAATATTGAGTAAAGCAGGGAAACTCTCCATCTTCATGGAATATACTGTCTAATGGAATAGCATACAAAAATCAACTTGCCAGACAAGTAAATATGTAATTGAAAACTGTGATAAGACTCAGAAGACAGGGTACTATAAACACATGGAACATAGGCATATAACCTAGTATGGAAGAATTGGTGAAGGTCCTTTGTAATAAGGGCATTTTACCTCACCTATGAAACATGTAATTTGAATAGTGTTAAACTAGATGTATATATGTGTTTAGGGGTTCTGAGTGGGCTGAAGCCAGAAAAAAAGGATTCCAGGTCATATAGTATACACATAGATATACACATAGATCATGGGGTAGAAGGAAGGATGAGACTTCCAACAAGCTGGCCTGGTCTGAGAAATGACACTGAGGGCTAATTTGGTATAACATGCAACAACATTGCTTAGAAGAAATTCATGATGTTTCCTATAAAAAATACAATATTTTTGTCTTTATCTCAAGAGCAATGGGAATCTATGAAAAGCTCAGAAGTGTTAACATGCTCTGATTTTTGTTTTAAAGACAATAGTATGGAGAACTGGTAGAAGGAAGTCAAGAGCAGATGTGTTGGAAATTATTTGAGTCATCTAGGTAAAGAATAATGTTACCAAGACAAGGCAGAAATAATTACATATAAGACTGACAAAATATGAGGTTTGTTTTGATAAGGTCCTGAGGGGAGGATTTAAAAAAGAGGATAGATTTTGATACAATGTTGAAGAATAAAAGCAAACAGTACATTATTGCAAAAATAACCAAGTAATTTCAGAGATTTATAAAATAATATTTCATAAAATATTCTCAATGTTAAATACAGTAAGTCCTGATTTTGTGTGTGTGTGAATATTAGGATTTATCCACTCACTCTGTTGCCAATTTCTAGCTCCATGAAGGTCATCATAGATACCATTAATATAAAAAGATTGAAAAGACATAAATGTATATGCTTCAGTGACACATTTAATTAATGGACAATTTGGTGTCACTGCAAGTATTTTCTCTGAAGCAATCTGCATTTACCTTGTATAGTAACAGACTTTTCCACACTCCCTGAGCTATGACACCAACATTTGCCTTATAAACACATAGACTGAATCTCCAGCACCAGGCTAGTGGCCATCATGACTTAACCAGCTCAAAAATACTTTCTCTAGTAGCCAGCCCCTGTGGAAGCTTTTTTTTTTCTTTTCTCTTTCATTCTTACTTTTTATTTTCTCTCTCTCTCTTACACAGAGACTATAAGTCTGGCATAAGCATCTGGGACACACACCTCATTGGGAACCAAGGGCCATGCTCTGTGTAGATCAGCTTCCTGGGGTGCAGAATGTAGATCAAAGCACCGTGGTGGCTGACCAGCCAGGTCTAGAATTACAAAATCTATTTTTCTATTAATCAGAGAGGAATAATGCAAAAAGGAGAAGTTTCTCCTTAAAAATGTAGATGTATCACTTCAAAATTTACACTAATACACACAAATATAATGAAATTCTAGTTAATTCATATAATAGTAAATAACCCATTCATATGTCAGATGAATATCTTCAATTTTACTCACAACTTTTCTCATTTATTCTCTCACTTCAGTAAAGAAAGCAAATAAGAAACAGAATTTACCTTTAGGACTCTATCAGTGTAATACAGTATTGATTAATTATTGACTTTAGACTAAGAGATATTTCTTTCAAATACCTTAATTAGTATAAAAATAATCACTGGTACCATTCCAGTCATATTGGTTTTTTTTTTTCAGTTAATCAACATCTGTAATGTGAGTTTACACTCTGAAGTTAACCCTAAGAAAATACTAGAATAATACTGAATGTTTATCAATGGCAAAAATAACACACACACACACACACACACACACACACACACAGAAATAGAATTAGCACTGCAAAGATCAATCCTCCCCTAATAAGAACCAAGTAAAGTAAAATAATATCCATCAAACTCATTCATTGTTTCTACAATAATAAAAATTATGTTGCATTCCAGACTTACAATCCTCATTTCTCTAAAGACCAGTTGTCATCCATTTGATCCTACACAGTCTAACGTGAAATGCACCAAGGTGGGGCCTTGAGGAATTTTCCCTCCCCTCCTTTACTTTCTTTTCTCACACATGGGCAAACATCAAATTACCCATCAAGTCTTATTAACCTTTCTTCTGTAACTTTGGTGAGAAACATCCCATTCTCTCCATTCCTACAGACAGTATGTTCTCTAGACTACTATCAATTTAACTTTACTATTACAAAATACTACAGTTTTCACCTGTTCATTTTCTTCTTCCTCAAACTGTCTAAAATACAGTCTTCAGAATAAAGTTTTACAATGTCCTTTGATCAAATCAACTCTACATTTAAGAAAAAGCAAGGAAAGCAATTAACAAAGAAAAATGTAAACAACAACAAAAAAAATTCTTCCACAATTTTAACTCTGGTAGTTTAAGTTCTTAATCTAAAACAAATTTAATAAAGCATAAGAATTATCTGGAGATGTCTGAAAAATCCAGAATCAGAGTTTCTCATTAAATTGCTCTGGTGGAATCATAGAAATCTACATTTCAGCAAATATTTTAAGTAATTCTAACACAGCTGGCCCTAGACTACACTGAGAAACTTAATTCTAAGCCTTCTCACTTTTCAGTTCTGTGAAAAATCTCCCCTAGCTAATAAAAATGTATTTTCATTTTTATCACTCTGTTACTATGCTAGTCAATTTGCCTAGATTTTACTTTCTGTATTTCCTAATCCCCTGCCAATCTCAATTACCACTCATTTTCATACGCACCATAATGGCTTCTCTGATTATCCCTCGCCAAAAGTAATCTGTCTATTGTGCAGTTGGGTTTTGATTTCACATGACATTCATCAGATACTGCCTGCATAAGACCACAGCCTTAGCAGCTCAAAACACTATTTACAAGTCACTGTTCTATAGATCAGAAGCCTAGCAGAGTATGGCTGGGTTCTCTGCTCAGAATGCAATCAAGATGTCATCTGGAGCTCAGGATCGACTTTCAAGCACCTTCATGTTATTGGTAGAATTCAGTTCCTTGAGGTTTAGTACTGAAATCCCCATTTTCTCACTGGCTGTTAGGAATACTCTTAGGTCCTTGAGGGTGCATTCAAGTCCTTGAACCATACATAGCTCCCTCCATCTCAACAACAGAGATTCTCCTTCATGTGGAATTCATCTCACTCTTCTATTATCTCTATCTGTACTTTTACCACTTGGAGAACACTATCTGCTTTTAAAGGGTTCAAATGACTAGGTCAAGCCCACCTGGATAATCACTCTATCTTAAGGTCAACTGTTTCATTTAATATAACCTAATCATGAGAACAAAGTCTATTAAATTAATAATTCTGGGGATTATGCAGGGCATATATACCAAAGAGCTCAGAAATCTTAAAGGATATCTTAGCATTCGGTTTCTTATTTCTCTGAGATATAACTTATATTTATTTTTCCCCTTCTTAAATATAAGTTCCTGGACAGCAAGGATGATTGCATTATACATTTTTGCATATCACAAATCACCTGTCCTAATGCTTCACACACACCATTCAATATATAATTGTTGAATTAATGGACTCTTTCTGTGATAGCTTCTTTCCTGATGTATTAAATTTAAATTAACTGATAACACAGGACCTAACAAAAGCAAATATATAGGCACACACTGAGTTCTGTATCTTCTTCATGTTAGTGAAAATAGTAACACAATCTCCCAAAGTTCCTTAGGATCAGAATATAACAAAATATCCAAAAATGAAACAGATGAAAGACTTTTAAAAATAAACATATCATTAGTGTATTGTGGGATAACTTTTGCAAGCATCATAATATATGAGTAATTGAAATCCTGAATGGAAAAGAAAAAGGAGGGGAAGGAAGAGAAATAATCTCCAACAAATAATGGGTTAAAATTTTCCATATTTGATGAAAACCATAAACCCAAATATCTAAAGAATTCAATGAATTCCAAATATAACAAATATGAAGAAAATCACACAAGGCATATCATAAAAGCATTACTTAGAATTAGTTACAAAAAAATTAAATGAAGAAAAATCTTTAAAGTATCCAGACTAGATAAACTGGAAAGAAATAAAACTTATAAATAAAAACCTTTCATCTACAAAAACTTGAGAACAAAAATTTCACTGACATATTCTACCAAATATTCCTTAAGGAGGAATCAATTCCAATTCTATACAATCAAATACAGAATACTGAAGTGAAAGAAAGACTACCCTATTAATTTTATATGGTCACAATTAATCTAATATCAAAACCAAATCTAATATCAAAACCAGTAAAAAGGCATTGAGAGAAAACAACAGACCACATGATTAGATGCAGAATTTCTCAACAAAATAATAACAAACAGAATCTAAAAGTATCTAAAAATATAATACCTAATAACAAAGTGGGTTTTACCCCACAAGTAAAAGATTGTTTAAATACTTGAGAATCAAGCAAGGTAAAATTTTATAATATGCAAAAACTAAAAACAAATAATTATTTTTCTCAATATGTGCATAAAAACCCTGTGACAAATTCAATGTAAATTCATATTAAAAACTTTCAACAAACTGTATAGAAGAAAACTTCCTTGACCTAATATAAGGAAATTATGAAAAACATGTCTTAATATCATACTTAATGGTGAATGACTGAATGCTTTCCATTATATGAAGTACCAAGCAAAAGTGTCCACTCTCGCTATTTCTATGTACCATGCACAGAAGGTTCTAACCAAAGCAATAAACCAAGAAAAAGCAATAAATTTCATTGATCTTGAAAGGAAGATGTAAATATAAAATGTGTTTTTTCTAGTTATATGAAAAATGTCATGAGAAGTTTGATATGGATTGCATTAAATCTATAGATTATAGATTGCTTACAGGCTTTTTAACAATGTTAATTCTTCCAATGCATGAGCATAAGATATCTTTCTATTTATTCGTGTCTCCAATTTCTTTCATCAGTGTCTTATAGTTTTTAGTGCCCAGGTATTTCACTTCCTTGGTTAAATTTATTTTTAAGCATTTTATTCTTTTTAATGCAATTATAAATGAGATTGTTTTATTAATTTCTCTTTCTGATAGTTTGTTGTTACTGTATAGAGATGTGACAGATTTCTATGTATTCATTTTGTATCTTGCAACTTTATTGGATTCATTTATTAGTTATGATCGCTTTTTTGATGGGAGGCTTTAGAGTTTTCTATATATATTGTCATTTCATCTATAAAAATTGACAGTTTTACTTCTTCCTTTCCAATCTGGACAGCATTTCTTTTCCGTTTTTTTATTTTGTTTTGTTTTGTTTTTTTCCTAATTACTGTGGCTAGTACTTCCAATATGGTGTTGAATAAAAGTGGTGAGAGTGGGCATCCTTGCTTTGTTTCTGATTTTAGAGAAAGAGCATTCAGCTTTTCATCATTGAGTATGGCATTAGCAGTGGGTGTATTGTATATGACCTTTATTATGTTGAAGTACATTTCCTCTACACATTTTTTAGAGAGTTCCTACCAAAAAGTATGTTTGATTTTGCCAAATGCTTTTCCTGCATGTATTGAGATGATCATGTGATTTTTATCATTCCCTTTGGTTAATGTGGTATATGATACTGATTTATTTGTGAATGTTGGACCATCCTTGAATACCTGAAGTAAATTACATTTGATCATGGTGTATGAATCTTTTCATTATTAAATTATTAAATTCAGTTTGTTAATACCCAATTGAGAATTCCTTCATTTATGTACATCAGGGATATTGGATTGTAATTTTCTTTTCTGTTTTTCATTTTCATTCATTTTTACTGTTGTTGTTTGGGTGAAGTTCTTGTCTGGTTATGTTATCAGTGTAATGCTGGCCTCATAAAATGAGTTTGAAAGTGTTCCTTCCTCTTCAAAGTTTTGGAAGAGTTTGAAAAGGATATATATTGAATCAACTTTGAATTTTTGATAGAATTCACCAATGAAGTTATCTGGTCCTGGATTTCTGTTTTGAGGAAGTTTTTGATTACTCATTCAATCTCCTTACTAGTAACAGTCTATTCAAATATTCTAGTTTTTCACGATTCAATCTTGGAAGATTGTGTTTCTTCGTATTTATCTATTTCTTCTGTGTTGTCCAATTTGTTGGTATATAATTGTTCATATTAGCCTCTTATGATCCTTTATATTTCTATAGTATCAGTCATAATAGACCTCCTTTGTTATCTCCTTTGTCATTTCTGATTTTGTTTATTTTAACCTTCTCCCTTCCCTTTTTTTTTTTTTCTTTTTTTGGTGACTCTAGCTAAAGATTTGTCAATCTTATTTTTTGTTTTTTGT
This sequence comes from Lutra lutra, assembly GCF_902655055.1. Classification (NCBI taxonomy): domain Eukaryota; kingdom Metazoa; phylum Chordata; class Mammalia; order Carnivora; family Mustelidae; genus Lutra; species Lutra lutra. Next base: position 27,395,476 of record NC_062291.1, on the reverse strand, counting down.
TATTTTTTTCTTTCGTTTTTCAAAAAAAGCTCTCCTATATTATATTTTTAGTCTCTATTTCATTTATTTCCCCTCTAATCTTTATTATTTCCTTCCTTCTACTAACTTTGGGCTTTTTGGCGGGGGGGTGGGGGGGTCTTTTTCTAATTCCTTTAGGTGTAAAATTAGATTGCTTAATTGATAGTTTTTGTTTATGTGTTTGTTTGTTTCTTGAAGTAGACCTAAATTGTTATGAATTTATCTCTTGGGTTTTTGCTGAACTCCATAGATTTTGAATTGTGTTGCCATTTTAATTGTCACAAGGTATTTCCTGATTTCCACAAAAGACACTGGATAGTCAAACAATCTTAAGAAGAACAAAGCTGGAGTTATAGACACTCTCAGATTTCAAACTATACCACATAGCTATCATAATCAAAACAGTATGGCATTGGCACAAAACTGAACACATAGCTCAATGGAACAGAATAGAGAGCCTAGAAATAAATCCATACACATATAGTCCAGTAATTAATGGCAAAGAAACCAAGAATATACAATGAGAAAAGGATAGTTTCTTCAATAAAAAGTGTTGGGAAAACTGGACAGACACATGCAAAAGAATCTATCTTACACCATGCACAAAAATTAAGTCAAAATGGATAAGAGAATTGAATATAAGACTTGAAACCATAAAATTCCTGGAAGAAAACATAAGCAGTAACCTTCCTGAAATCAGCATTAGAGATAAATTTCTGGACCTGACTCTAAAAGCAAAGTCAACACAAGCAAAAATAAACAAGTGGGACTAAATCAAAATAAAAGGCTTCTGCATAGGAAAAGAAATCATCAAGAAAATGAAAAGGCCACCTTCTGAATGAGAAAAAATATCTGTAAGTCATATATCCAAACCCAATATTGTGTTTAATATCCAAAATATATAAAAAACTCAAACAGTTTTTTATATACAGTTAAAACAGAAAAAAACAGTTTTTTTATATACAGTTAAAACAGAAAAAAAAATCAGATTAAAAGCTGGGCAGAGGATCTAAGTAGACATTTTCCCAAAGAAGACATACAGATGGCCAACAGGCACATGAAAATATTCAACACCACTAATCTTTAGAGAAATGCAAATCAAAACCACAGTGAGATATTATCTCACACGCATTAGGATGGCTATTATCAAAAAGATCAGCAGTAACAAATGCTAGAGAGAATGTGGAGAAAAAGAAACCCTGTACATTGTTGGTGGGCATGTAAAATCAACACAGCCACTATGTTGGAGTGGCAGTATGGAGGCTCCTCAAAAAATTAAAAAGAGAACTATTATATGATCTAGCAATTCCACTTCTCGATATTTATCCAGTGAAAAATAAAACACCCCTATGTTTATTACAGCATTATTTACAATAGCCAAGATTTGGAAACAATTTGTGTCCACCAGTGGATGAATAGTTAGAGATGTGAGATATATATTATGAGATGTGAGATATATATATATATGAATATTATTTGACCATAAAAGGAAGGAAATCTTGCCATTTGTGACAGCATAAATGAACCTTGAGAATATTATGCTAAGTGAAATAAATCAGAAAAACTAATACCAAATTATTTTACTTATATGTGGAATCTAAAAAACAAAACAACCAAAACAAAACAAAACTCATAGATAGGAAGGACAGAATGGTGGTTATCAGAGGGTATTATGGGTGGACAAAAAGGATGAAGGGAGTCAATTGTACAGTGGTGGATGGTAACCATATTTACTGTAGTCACCACTATAGTGTGTACAGAAATCAAATTTGTATGTCGTACACCTAAAACAAATATGTTATACACCAACTTTACCACAATTTTTTAAAGTAAAATTTATTAGCCTACAAAATTATCATGTTTAGAAAACTATAAAGAATCTGGGGCACCTGGGTGGCTCAGTGGGTTAAAGCCTCCGCCTTTGGCTCAGGTCATGATCCCAGGGTCCTGGGATTGAGACCCACATCGGGCTCTCTGCTCCGCAGGGAGCCTACTTCCTCCTCTCTCTCTCTCTGCCTGCCTCTCTGCCTACTTGTGATCTCTGTCTGTCAAATAAATAAATAAAATCTTTAAAAAAAAAAAGAAAACTATAAAGAATCTATAACAAAACAGTAAGAAATAATAAGTGATTATAACAATGTGAGAGGATGCAAGAACAATATGTGAAAATCTATTTTATTCCTATAACTGAAGATAAACAATTAGAAATCAAAGTGTGGAAAATGTTGTCATTTACAATCAGATCAAAAATTATTGAAAAAATAAAGATAAATCTTATAAAACGTACAAGACCTGTACACTGAAAATTGTAGAACATTTCTAAGAAAAATTAAAGAAGACATAGAGAAACATAATGTTACAATGTTTTCATAGATCAGAATATTCTATATTGTTCAGACATCAATTCTCTACATACCAATCCACAGATACAATTAAATCCTGGTCAACATTCCAGTTGGGTTTTTGCCCCCCAGAAAATTAGTAGCCGATTCTAAAATTCACATGCAAATGCAGAGGACTCAGAATAACTGAAATAACCATGGAAATACAACACAAAATATAAAACAAAGTTTAAAGGCTTAAACTACTCACTTTCAAGACTTACCATAAATCTATAGTAATCAAGTCAACATGGTAACAACAAAAAGATGGAGAAAGAAATAAGTGAAACAGAATAGAAAGCCCAGAAATGGACTTACACATATAGGGTCAAATGATGTTTGTTAGAGGTACTAAGGTAATTAAGAGGAGAGAAGATTATCTTTTCAATATACGGTGCTAGAAGAGTTGGATTTCCATATGCAAAGATATAAACTTCAATCCATATCTCACACCAAATACAAAAGTAAATTTAAAATCAGTCATTGACCTGCATTTAATACCCCAAACTATAGCATTTCTCAAAGAAAATATTGGAGAAAATCATTGACCTTTCAGTAGGTTAAAATTTCTTATATATGACAACAGAAATAAAAGCCATAAAGGAAAGTTGAACATCAAAACTAAGAATAGTTCTTAAGAATACTTTTAAGAGAAAGAAAGGATAAGACACAGATTTGAAGAAAATATTTTTTTTAATTTTTTTTAATTTTATTTTTTATAAACATATATTTTTATCCCCAGGGGTACAGGTCTGCGAATCGCCAGGTTTACACACTTCACAGCACTCACCATAGCACATACCCTCCCCAATATCCATAACCCCATCCCCCCTCTCCCAACCCCCCTCCCCCCATCAACCCTCAGTTTGTTTTGTGAGATTAAGAGTCACTTATGGTTTGTCTCCCTCCCAATCCCATCTTATCATGTATCTGCTAAATTAATTTTTCCAGAATATATAACAATCTGTAAAACTCAATAATAAGATAATGAGCAGAATAATAAAATGAATAATACTTTACCAAAAGAAAAAAAAAAGTAAACAAATAAGCACATGAAAAGATGGCCAACATTATTAGTCTTTAGGGAAATGCACATTCAAGTCACAGTGAGATATAACTACAAATCTATTAAATTAGCTAAAATTAAAAAGACTGATCATACTACATTTATTGAGAATATGGGAAAGCAGGCAATCTCATACACTGATGGTGAAAATGTAAAATGGTACAACCTCTCTGGAAAACAATTTGGCAGTTTCTTAAAAGCTAAACACCCCCAAAAAAAAAAAAAAAGCTAAACACCCACCAAATGACTCCAGCATATGTGTGTGTGTATATCTCTATCCAAGAAAGTGCCAACACAAAGATATGAAAGATATGCATACAAATATTCAGAGCAGATTTATTTATGCTAGCCAAAAACTGGAAACAACCCAAATTTCCAACAACAGATGAATGTATAAACAAATTTTGTCATTGGTATACAACTGAAGCAAATTTTGGTGTTTCCATATGTTTCCATACAACATACAATTAATATTCCAATTTATATACTATCAACAATTAAAAAGAAAGAATTATGCCTACACATAATGACATGGGTAAATCTTAAAATACCTTTGTTGACTGAAAGAAGCTAGACCCAAGAAATAAAAAAGTACATATTTTTGAATGTATATAAATCTCTCTAAAGCATAAGCTAATATCTAGTGATAAAGGTAAGTCAATAGCCATGCACAGTCATAAAGAGGCGGGGAAGGGCATAACATAGGAAAAAACAGTACAAGGAAAACTTTGAAGTGATAGATATGTTTGTTATTTCGATTGTGGTAATGGTAATGGTTTTACTCCCATATGCATAAAGCAAAACATCAAATTATATATTCTAAAAATGTGCTTCTTAGTATATGTCAATTGTATCTCAGTAAAGCTGTTTTTTAAAAGTAGAGGTGAAGGTGGAGAACTGAAAGGCATTCCCCACAGATATGTAAAGCTTTCAAATGCAGGTTTCCCCCAGCAGCAAGAGAACACGGGACAATAGAGTTGAAGGATATTGAACTTTAAGAGGCCCAGGACAGGTAAGAGATATTAGAGAAATTTATTGAGGAAATCCAAGGTTTTTGCCATAAAATGCTGAGGTCAGGGTAAGTAAGCCAAGAAAAATGTCTATTAGGTTTTCAAGACTTTAATAGACTAGAGAGCCACTGCCTGCTCAATGAAAAATGATTAGCCATAGTACTGAAGCATACTGCTTTCAATACTCATGAACATTCACCATGGTAAATTATATATTCATCTATAATTATTAAGATATTGAAATTGTACAGTCTCAATTCTCTGACCACAACTGGATTAAATTAGATATCAATAACAGTATCTAGACAATCTCAAATATTAGGAAATTAAACCACTGCCCTCTAAATAACTCATAGATAAAAGAAGAATACATAAAATTTATAACACGGAGGACATTGGGAGATGGAGAGGAGAAGTGACTTGGGGGAAATCGGAGGGGGAGACAAACCATGAGAGACTGTGGACTCTGAAAAACAAACTAAGGGTTTTGGAGGGGAGGGGGCCAGAGGGTTGGGTGAGCCTGGTGGTGGGTATTAAGGAGGGGATATATTGCATGGAGCACTGGGTGTGATGCATAAACAATGAATTTTGGAACACACACACACACACAAAATTAAATTCAATTCAATTTTTAAAATGTTTTAATAGAATAATAATAAAATGATTCATAAAATTCATGGAATACAGTTAACATACTTAGAGGAAAATACATAGCTTTAAAATACTTACATATTTTAAAATTAGAAAAGACCAAATAGTAAGTCTTTACTTAATGCTCCTACCACAAGAAACTAGAGAGAAGGAAATAAAAACCAAAGTAAGACAAAGGAAGTAGTGGAAATGAATTATTTAAGTACCAAAATAAATAATGGAGAAAAGTCAATGAAGTCAATAACAGTGTTTTGGTAAAAATTAATAAAATTCCCAAACCTCTAGCTAAATTAGTTAAATTGAAATTAAGAAACAGATTATTGAGATCAAGAATAAAATAGTTTACTCATTACAAAGTCTACTAACTTTACAAGGACAATAAAGTACTCATATGCCAGCAAAGATTTCTTAGAACAAACTCAAATCTCAAAAAATGTTAATTAAAAAAAAAAAAAGGAGCAGCTTGGTGGTTCAGTCACTTAAGCGTCCAGTTTTTGATTTTTGGCTTAAGTCATAACCTCAGGATCCTGGGATTGAGCCCATGGTGCAGCTCTGTGCTCAGCAGGGGACCTGCTTGAGGATTTCTCTCCCTCTCCTTCTGCCCCTCCCCACACTTGAACTCACACATGCGTGCTCTCTCTCTAATAAAGAAGTAAATATTTAAAATTTTTAAAATATACATAAATCAAACTGCATTTTAAAAAATCTGTTCATCAAGAAGCATGTTAGAAAATACATAGAAACTACATGAGAAAAATATTTTCTTCACATATGTGTGAGAATGTTTCATCCAAAATATATAAATAATTCTACAAATCAACAACACACTAATAATCAAATAAAAATGGCCATGCTAGCCCCAAGCTAATAACAACCCAAATGTCCATCAACAAGAGAATGAATATAAAGAAAATGTGATAACATAGATGAATCTCAAAAATGTTTACAGCCTAAGAAGCAGACACCCAAGAATATATACTATATAGTTCACTAGTATTCATAAAATAGAAAAAAAAATACATAGTAATAGAAGTCAGAAAGTGATTGTTCTGGGTGGGTGGATGGGAAGAGTATTAACAGAAAAACCTATAAGGAAATCTTTTGGGGAGTTCAAGATGTGGAACATTTTGCTAAGTCAAATGCTTGACTTAGAGCTACATGTAGGAACATGGATTGATTTTAAAAGCTTAATCTTGAGGGATTCCTGGGTGGCTCGGTTGGACGACTGCCTTCGGCTCAGGTCATGATCCTGGAGTACTGGGATCGAGTCCCGCATCGGGCTCCCGGCTCCGCGGGGAGTCTGCTTCTCTCTCTGACCTTCTCCTCTTTGCTCATGCTCTCTCTCACTGTCTCTCTCTCAAATAAATAAATAAAATCTTTAAAAAAAATTAATATTTAACAGCCTGATTCTCCCTCTTTTGGCATATATATCCATTAAAAAATTGCAGGTTACTTCTTTTCTTTATACTTAATTCACTAAGTGTGCCTGTCATAGGAAACAACCTGAAACAACTCAAGATCAGCAGACTGTGAAAAATTGAGCCTTGGTCTTATGATGAAGAATGTGCTCTTTTTCTTTTAGAGAGAACAAGGTCAACATGCAGCACGAGTTTTTCCTATCATTATAAAGTCAGTGGCCAACAATTAATAACCAAACAAGTGAAGTTTATAGAGTAGAATATGCCACTTATAATTCCTAGATATATGTAGCCATCCACCCTCCCCAGGGACCCCTGAAATGATTCTTCAGGTGGTCATATGTCCATAACTGGAGGTCATAATTCAATTATAAACTGAAGCAATAAACACTAGGACACTCCTGGTCCTAGTATCTCATGGTCAATCTGAACCGAGCAAGGTAGAAGCTGTGTTGAAAATGCTTGCATGGCTCTAAGAGTATTTAGCATAACAATGATTACGTAAAACTTCCCTTGATCAGCTTCTTAGGGTAAGGTGGAAGGAGTAGGGAATGGATGTTGAAGAGTGTTCATTACATAGCAACATTATGGGCTTGGGATGCCTGAGTGACTCAGTTGGTTAAGCATCTGCCTTTGGCTCAAATCATGGTCCCAGGGTCTTGGGATGGAGCCCCACATTAGGCTCCTTGCTCAACAGGGAGCCTGTTTCTCCCTCTGCCTGCCACTCCCTTTGCTTTAATTTACTATTTACTTGCTTATGTACTCATTACCCTCTGTCTCTCTCTCTCTCTCTCTCTGACGAATAAATAAATAAAATTTTTAGAAAAAAAAAAGAAACTATGGGCTAGAATTGGTTAAATAGCAACATCCCTGCCTTCTGCACTACTCAGAAAGTGCCATGGTGCCCCATAATGTAGATCTGTTTTCAGCTTAAACTCCAAAAAGAAACGAATCTCCTCACCAAGGAGAAACAAGAAAATTTTCAATGACCCTTCTATTACCTTAGCAAAGAATGGTGACGGAGAGCAGTCAGCACAGGAGAAGAGTCACCAAGCCTTCGGACTAATCTGAAGATCCAGAAATACAGTGTTCTGTGACAATGGAGGAGCACAGAAGGCAGATTCAGTCTCTCCTTTTGCCGACTGTGTACCTCCTGAAGTTAAAAGGACCATTCCAGGAAATGTATCCAGAAAGTTCTAAATTGGGCATATCCTAGACCTGAAGATTCCAATGCCTGAAATTAACATAGTAAATTAAAGATTATCACATATAGTTGTGTAATGTATCAAATAAAGCTAATATCTGTCTGTGTAGGTTCCACATACCATAACCCACATTTCTGCCAACTTCATGAGGGAGCGAGGGACAAGTGAGAAGGACCCAATAGGTTTTTGGGGGTTTTTTTAAAGATTTTATTTATTTATTTGACAGAGAGAGAGATCACAAGTAGGCAGAGAGGCAGGCAGAGAGAGAGGATGAAGCAGGCTCCCCGCTGAGCAGAGAGCCCAAAGCGGGGCTCGATTCCAGGACCCTGGGATCATGACCTGAGCCAAAGGCAGAGGCTTAACCCACTGAGCCACCCAGGCGCCCCGACCCAATAGGTTTTTACTAGACCTTGGGCAGAGTATATTTTATGTGCCCGCCACCCCCCGCCCCCGCCGATAATTTCACCCTTCTCCACTCTGTTTGTTCCCCGGGGAAAGCTGACCTGTATGAACTGCATCAACAGACTCACCTACTCCCCAGGTTTCACTTGGTTGCAATGGTCACACTAGCATGAGAGCACCATGAAGGAGGGAAGTAGAGTCTGCTCTTCCCCCTGACTCCCTTCCTGCCAGGTCACTGGGATCGCATGGCCCTCTTCACAAAGTCTTCTCTCCAGTTGCAGTAATTCTTCCCTCCTCTTGCCACATCATCTCTGGAAGTAATAATGGCTCTCTTTGCCAGCAGGTGCTATACTATCTCTTGGTTTATTTTTTCCTACCTGTGTAAATAAACCCCTCCATTTAAGTGTTTAATTACCTACTTTGAGTGTCTTATCTCGTTCTCGCCTATATCCAGACAGAAAAGCCATGAAACAAACAACTCCCCTTCCTACCAAAAATAATTCCAAATATTTACCCTATAATACAAGCTTAGTCCCAACCCAGAAATAGCTGCCAGAAAACACTGAAAATCAAGATATAGGCAGAAAGAGGAGAGTCATGCAAATTAAAAAAAAAATGCATTTAGAATGAGACTGAGGAATTGTTAAACATTACAGAAGTAACTAACAGTGGGCATGCTGTCAATTGTATTGGATCAAAACCTCCAAAGCATTGCTGTTGATAAAGATATAGTATTTACAATAAACTTTGAATAAACACATGTACATAAAATATGAATTTTCTACAAATGGTACCATGGAGGTCCTGTTTTTTTTTTTTAATGACATAACAAAAAATAAGAAGAGTTTAAGGCAAACAGAAGATAACCAGAACTTATCAGAAGAAATTCAGTCTGACTCAGAATAAATTATATGTTCTTAGCTACTTTAAGCTAAGATTTCCCAGCACTTATCATGAGAAGATCTATTATATCAGAACCTGGTGGTAATTCTTATATAAAGGTAGTAGAGTACTTTCATATTATTCGCTAAGCTCAAAACAGCTGCCTTAATTTTACCTTCCCTCACAATTCCTTAAGGGTGGTTTTTAAAGCAGCTTTTTCTGCCCTCCCCAATGTGACCATCTCCTGACCCAGTTGATTGGACTCCTGACCCACCTGTGCCAGTCAGAGTGCATTCTCTGAGAATTTGGAACTAGGAAAAGAGACATAATTATGGCTACACCATATGTCCAGATTATAGCATGTAAACTCTGGAGTCCTGGGTAACCACCTACCCTCTGTCATGAAACTGCCGACCCAGAGAAAGCCAGTCTGCTAAGAAGAATGAAGTAGATGTAGATGTATGGAAAGAACAGATAAGTGTGATGTGAGAGTCCCTTGAATTCTAACATTCCCTTAGTCCCAGTTGCCTTAGAAAGACCTATTTTTTTCTTAACCCAACACATTATATACTTAAAGGAATGCAGTCCAAGAACATTTGAGATTATATGTTGAGAACTCTGGATTATAAGTACAATTCCTGCCAAGTACATCAGTGGACAAGAAAAACATAGGGATGCATGGCAAAATATAAACCAACAGAAAGGTTATCATTCCCTCCTGCCTTAAGACGTGACCTCAAGAAGCTATTAGAGGGCAGGAAGCTTAACCTTTATTAAGAGACCAACAATTGGGTTTTCTAGATATAATTATAAATAGCATGTATTGCACACATATTATCTTATATTCCTCTAAATGTTTGACATTGATTGAAGAATTTAATTTTTGCAACAACCGATTTGGTCATTGCCATTTTTTTTTTAATTTTTTTTTTATAAACATATATTTTTATCCCCAGGGGTACAGGTCTGCGAATCGCCAGGTTTACACACTTCACAGCACTCACCATAGCACATACCCTCCCCAATATCCATAACCCCACCCCCCCTCTCCCAACCGCCCTCCCCCCATCAACCCTCAGTTTGTTTTGTGAGATTAAGAGTCACTTATGGTTTGTCTCCCTCCCAATCCCATCTTGTTTCATTTATTCTTCTCCTACCCCCTCAACCCCCCATGTTGCATCTCCTCTCCCTCATATCAGGGAGATCATATGATAGTTGTCTTTCTCTGATTGACTTATTTCGCTAAGCATGATACCCTCTAGTTCCATCCCCATCGTCGCAAATGGCAAGGTTTCATTTCTTTTGATGGCTGCATAGTATTCCATTGTGTATATATACCACATCTTCTTTATCCATTCGTCTGTTGATGGACATCTAGGTTCTTTCCATAGTTTGGCTATTGTGGACATTGCTGCTATAAACATTCGGGTGCACGTGCCCCTTCGGATCACTACGTTTGTATCTTTAGGGTAAATACCCAGCAGTGCAATTGCTGGGTCATAGGGTAGTTCTATTTTCAACATTTTGAGGAACCTCCATGCTGTTTTCCAGAGTGGTTGCACTAGCTTGCATTCCCACCAACAGTGTAGGAGGGTTCCCCTTTCTCCGCATCCTCGCCAGCATCTGTCATTTCCTGACTTGTTAATTTTAGCCATTCTGACTGGTGTGAGGTGATATCTCATTGTGGTTTTGATTTGTATTTCCCTGATGCCGAGTGATGTGGAGCACTTTTTCATGTGTCTGTTGGCCATCTGGATGTCTTCTTTGCAGAAATGTCTGTTCATGTCCTCTGCCCATTTCTTGATTGGATTATTTGTTCTTTGGGTGTTGAGTTTGCTAAGTTCTTTATAGATTTTGGACACTAGCCCTTTATCTGATATGTCATTTACAAATATCTTCTCCCATTCTGTCAGTTGTCTTTTGGTTTTGTTAACTGTTTCCTTTGCTGTGCAAAAGCTTTTGATCTTGATAAAATCCCAAAAGTTCATTTTTGCCCATGCTTCCCTTGCTTTTGGCGATGTTCCTAGGAAGATGTTGCTGCGGCTGAGGTCGAAGAGGTTGCTGCCTGTGTTCTCCTCAAGGATTTTGATGGATTCCTTTCTCACATTGAGATCCTTCATCCATTTTGAGTCTATTTTCGTGTGTGGTGTAAGGAAATGATCCAATTTCATTTTTCTGCATGTGGCTGTCCAATTTTCCCAACACCATTTATTGAAGAGGCTGTCTTTTTTCCATTGGACATTCTTTCCTGCTTTGTCGAAGATGAGTTGACCATAGAGTTGAGGGTCTATTTCTGGGCTCTCTATTCTGTTCCATTGATCTATGTGTCTGTTTTTGTGCCAGTACCATGCTGTCTTGATGATGACAGCTTTGTAATAGAGCTTGAAGTCCGGAATTGTGATGCCACCAACTTTGGCTTTCTTTTTCAATATTCCTTTGGCTATTCGAGGTCTTTTCTGGTTCCATATAAATTTTAGGATTATTTGTTCCATTTTTTTCAAAGAAATGGATGGTACTTTGATAGGAATTGCATTAAATGTGTAGATTGCTTTAGGTAGCATAGACATTTTCACAATATTTATTCTTCCAATCCAGGAGCATGGAACATTTTTCCATTTCTTTGTGTCTTCCTCAATTTCTTTCATGAGTACTTTATAGTTTTCTGTGTATAGATTCTTAGCCTCTTTGGTTAGGTTTATTCCTAGGTATCTTATAGTTTTGGGTGCAATTGTAAATGGGATGGATTCCTTAATTTCTCTTTCTTCTGTCTTGTTGTTGGTGTAGAGAAATGCAACTGATTTCTGTGCATTGATTTTATATCCTGACACTTTACTGAATTCCTGTACAAGTTCTAGCAGTTTTGGAGTGGAGGCTTTTGGGTTTTCCACATACAGTATCATATCATCTGCAAAGAGTGATAGTTTGACTTCTTCTTTGCCGATTTGGATGCCTTTAATATCCTTTTGTTGTCTGATGGCTGAGGCTAGGACTTCTAGTACTATGTTGAATAGCAGTGGTGATACCGGACATCCCTGCCGTGTTCCTGACCTTAGCGGAAAAGCTTTCAGTTTTTCTCCATTGAGAATGATATTTGCGGTGGGTTTTTCATAGATGGCTTTGATAAAATTGAGGTATGTGCCGTCTATACCTACACTTCGAAGAGTTTTGATCAGGAAGGGATGCTGTACTTTGTCAAATGCTTTTTCAGCATCTATGGAGAGTATCATATGGTTCTTGTTCTTTCTTTTATTAATGTGTTGTATCACATTGATTGATTTGCGGATGTTGAACCAGCCTTGCAGCCCTGGAATAAATCCCACTTGGTCATGGTGAATAATCCTTTTAATGTACTGTTGAATCCTATTGGCTAGTATTTTGGCGAGAATTTTTGCATCTGTGTTCATCAAGGATATTGGTCTATAGTTCTCTTTTTTGATGGGATCCTTGTCTGGTTTTGGGATCAAGGTGATGCTGGCCTCATAAAATGAGTTTGGAAGTTTTCCTTCCATTTCTATTTTTTGGAACAGTTTCAGGAGAATAGGAATTAGTTCTTCCTTAAATGTTTGGTAGAATTCCACCGGGAAGCCATCTGGCCCTGGGCTTTTGTTTGTTTGGAGATTTTTGATGACTTTTTCAATCTCCTTACTGGTTATGGGTCTGTTCAGGCTTTCCATTTCTTCCTGGTTCAGTTGTGGTAGTTTATATGTCTCTAGGAATGCATCCATTTCTTCCAGATTGTCAAATTTGTTGGCGTAGAGTTGCTCATAGTATGTTCTTATAATCGTCTGTATTTCTTTGGTGTTCGTTGTGATCTCTCCTCTTTCATTCATGATTTTATTTATTTGGGTCCTCTCTCTTTTCTTTTTGATAAGTCTGGCCAGGGATTTATCAATCTTATTAATTCTTTCAAAGAACCAGCTCCTAGTTTCGTTGATTTGTTCTATTGTTTTTTTGGTTTCTATTTCATTGATTTCTGCTCTGATCTTTATGATTTCTCTTCTCCTGCTGAGTTTAGGCTTTCTTTCTTGTTCTTTCTCCAGCTCTTTAGGTGTAGGGTTAGGTTGTGTACCTGAGACCTTTCTTGTTTCTTGAGAAAGGCTTGTACCGCTATATATTTTCCTCTCAGGACTGCCTTTGTTGTGTCCCACAGATTCTGAACCGTTGTGTTTTCATTATCATTTGTTTCCATGAATTTTTTCAATTCTTCTTTAATTTCCTGGTTGACCCATTCATTCTTTAGAAGGATGCTGTTTAGTCTCCATGTATTTGGGTTCTTTCCAAATTTCCTCTTGTGATTGAGTTCTAGCTTCAGAGCATTGTGGTCTGAAAATATGCAGGGAATGATCCCAATCTTTTGATACCGGTTGAGACCTGATTTAGGACCAAGGATGTGATCTATTCTGGAGAATGTTCCATGTGCACCAGAGAAGAATGTGTATTCTGTTGCTTTGGGATGAAATGTTCTGAATATACCTGTGATGTCCATCTGGTCCAGTGTGTCATTTAAGGCCTTGATTTCCTTGTTGATCTTTTGCTTGGATGATCTGTCCACTTCAGTGAGGGGAGTGTTAAAATCCCCTACTATTATTGTATTCTTTTCGATGTGTTTCTTTGATTTTGTTATTAATTGGTTTATATAGTTGGCTGCTCCCACGTTAGGGGCATAGATATTTAAAATTGTTAGATCTTCTTGTTGGACAGTTCCTTTGAGTATGATATAGTGTCCTTCCTCATCTCTTATTATAGTCTTTGGCTTAAAATGTAATTGATCTGATATAAGGATTGCCACTCCTGCTTTCTTCTGATGTCCATTAGCATGGTAAATTCTTTTCCACCCCCTCACTTTAAACCTGGAGGTGTCTTCGGGTTTAAGATGAGTTTCTTGTAGGCAACATATAGATGGGTTTTGTTTTTTTATCCATTCTGATACCCTGTGTCTTTTAATTGGGGCATTTAGCCCATTAACATTCAGGGTAAGTATTGAGAGATATGAATTTAGTGCCATTGTATTGCCTGTAAGGTGACTGTTATTGTATATTGTCTCTGTTCCTTTCTGATCTACTACTTTTAGGGTCTCTCTTTGCTTAGAGGACCCCTTTCAATATTTCCTGTAGAGCTGGTTTGGTATTTGCAAATTCTTTCAGTTTTTGTTTGTCCTGGAAGCTTTTAATCTCTCCTTCTATTTTCAATGATAGCCTAGCTGGATAGAGTATTCTTGGCTGCATGTTTTTCTCGTTTAGTACTCTGAATATATCATGCCAGCTCTTTCTGGCCAGCCAGGTCTCTGTGGATAAGTCTGCTGCCAATCGAATATTTTTACCATTGTACGTTACAGACTTCTTTTCCCGGGCTGCATTCAGGATCTTCTCTTTGTCACTAAGACTTGTCAATTTTACTATTAGGTGACAGGGTGTGGACCTATTCTTATTGATCTTGAGGGGGGTTCTCTGAACCTCCTGGATTTTGATAGTTGTTCCCTTTCCCATATTGGGGAAATTCTCTCCAATAATTCTCTCCAATATACCTTCTGCTCCCCTCTCTGTTTCCTCTTCTTCTGGAATCCCAATTATTCTAATGTTGTTTCGTCTTATGGTGTCACTTATCTCGAATTCTCCCCTCGTGATCCAGTAGCTGTTTGTCCCTCTTTTGCTCAGCTTCTTTATTCTCTGTCATTTGGTCTTCTATATCGCTAATTCTTTCTTCTGCCTCATTTATCCTAGCCGTCAGAGCCTCCATTTTTGTTTGCACCTCATTAATAGCTTTTTTTATTTCAACTTGGTTAGATTTTAGTTCTTTTATTTCTCCAGAAAGGGCTTTTATATCTCCTGAGAGGGTTTCTCTAATATCTTCCATGCCATTTTCTGAGCCCGGCTAGAACCTTGAGAATCGTCATTCTGAACTCTGGTTCTGACATATTACCAATGTCTGTATTGATTAGGTCTCTAGCCTTTAGTACTGCTTCTTGTTCTTTTTTTTTGTGGTGAATTTTTCTGCCTTGTCATTTTGTCCAGATAAGAGTATCTGAAGGACCGGGCGCCTGGGTGGCTCAGTGGGTTAAGCCGCTGCCTTCGGCTCAGGTCTTGATATCTGGGTCCTGGGATCGAGTCCCACATCGGGCTCTCTGCTCAGCAGGGTCTTGCTTCCTTCTCTCTCTCTCTCTGCCTGCCTCTCCATCTACTTGTGATCTCTCTCTGTCAAATAAATAAAATCTTAAAAAAAAAAAAGAGTATATGAAGGACCAAGTAAAATACTAAAAGGGTGGCAACAACCCCAGGAAAATATGCTTTAGCCAAATCAGAAGAGATCCCAAGTCGTGGGGGGGAGGGAGAAAGGGGATAAAAAGAGTTTCAGAAAGAAAGAAAAAAAATTAAAAAAAGAAACCCAAAAAAGAAAAAGTATAAAAAGGAAATATATATATATATATATATATATATATATATATATATATTAGATAAACTAGTTAAAAAATGTTAAAAAAGAAAAGGGTAAAAGTTAAAAAAAATTTAGCAAAAGAAGAAAAAAAATTGAAAAAGAAAAGAAAAAAAAATTAATTTAACTGCAAGGCTAACGAATCATGGGGAGAAAGCCATGTGTTCCGTGCTTTGCTTTCTCCTCCTCTGGAATTCCGCTGCTCTCCTTGGTATTGAAACTACACTCCTTGGTAGGTGAACTTGGTCCTGGCTGGGTTTCTTGCTCATCTTCTGGGGGAGGGGCCTGTTGTAGTGATTCTCAAGCATCCTTGCCCCAGGCGGAGTTGCACCGCCCTTACCCGGGGCCGGGCTGAGTAATCCACTCGGGTTTGCTTTCGGGAGCTTTTGTTCCCTGAGCGCTTTCCATAGAGTTCTGGAGGGCAGGAATGAAGATGGTGGCCTCCCGGTCTCCGGCCTGGAGGAGCCGAGAGCCCGGGGCCCCCACTCCTCAGTGCGCCCTCAGAGAACAGCGCCCAATGACTCCCGCCACCCTGGCCTCTGGCTGCGCTCCGAGCTGACCGAGCCTGCGACCGGTTCAAGGTAACCCCGAGCTTAGAGCTTACTCCTCGGCTCTGTCTCTGTAGCCGGCTTCCCCGTTCTAATACCTGTGAGCTCTGCAACACTCAGCCACCCCCGATCCTTCTGTGACCCTGCGGGACCTGATGCCACGCTGACCCCGCCTGGGCTTCACCCCAGTTAAGCCTCTGGAGCGATGTCCCTCAGCAGAACAGACTTTTAAAAGTCCCAATTTTGTGCTCCATTGCTCCACTGCTCGCCGGGAGCTGGCCCCTCCCCCCGCGGTCTATCTTCCAACGCTTTGGATTCACTTCTCCACCAGTCCTACCTTGCAGAAAGTGGTTGATTTTCTGTTTTTAGAGTTGCTGTTCTTCTTCTCTTCAATCTCCCGTTGGATTTGTAGGTGTTTGTAATCCTTAGATAAGCCTAGCTGATCTCCCGCTACTTGAAGTAGTCTCAGCCTGCTACTTCTCTGCCATCTTGACTCCTCCCCTCTGAACCCCTTTTTATCCCCTTTCTCCCCCCTCATGATTTGGGATCTCTTCTGATTTGACTAAACCATATTTTCCTGGGGTTGTTGCTACCCTTTTAGTATTTTACTTGCTCCTTCAGATACTCTTATCTGGACAAAATGACAAGGCGGAAAAATTCACCACAAAAAAAAAGAACAAGAAGCAGTACTAAAGGCTAGAGACCTAATCAATACAGACATTGGTAATATGTCAGAACCAGAGTTCAGAATGACGATTCTCAAGGTTCTAGCCGGGCTCAGAAAATGGCATGGAAGATATTAGAGAAACCCTCTCAGGAGATATAAAAGCCCTTTCTGGAGAAATAAAAGAACTAAAATCTAACCAAGTTGAAATAAAAAAAGCTATTAATGAGGTGCAAACAAAAATGGAGGCTCTGACGGCTAGGATAAATGAGGCAGAAGAAAGAATTAGCGATATAGAAGACCAAATGACAGAGAATAAAGAAGCTGAGCAAAAGAGGGACAAACAGCTACTGGATCACGAGGGGAGAATTCGAGATAAGTGACACCATAAGACGAAACAACATTAGAATAATTGGGATTCCAGAAGAAGAGGAAACAGAGAGGGGAGCAGAAGGTATATTGGAGAGAATTATTGGAGAGAATTTCCCCAATATGGGAAAGGGAACAACTATCAAAATCCAGGAGGTTCAGAGAACCCCCCTCAAGATCAATAAGAATAGGTCCACACCCTGTCACCTAATAGTAAAATTGACAAGTCTTAGTGACAAAGAGAAGATCCTGAATGCAGCCCGGGAAAAGAAGTCTGTAACGTACAATGGTAAAAATATTCGATTGGCAGCAGACTTATCCACAGAGACCTGGCTGGCCAGAAAGAGCTGGCATGATATATTCAGAGTACTAAACGAGAAAAACATGCAGCCAAGAATACTCTATCCAGCTAGGCTATCATTGAAAATAGAAGGAGAGATTAAAAGCTTCCAGGACAAACAAAAACTGAAAGAATTTGCAAATACCAAACCAGCTCTACAGGAAATATTGAAAGGGGTCCTCTAAGCAAAGAGAGACCCTAAAAGTAGTAGATCAGAAAGGAACAGAGACAATATACAATAACAGTCACCTTACAGGCAATACAATGGCACTAAATTCATATCTCTCAATACTTACCCTGAATGTTAATGGGCTAAATGCCCCAATTAAAAGACACAGGGTATCAGAATGGATAAAAAAACAAAACCCATCTATATGTTGCCTACAAGAAACTCATCTTAAACCCGAAGACACCTCCAGGTTTAAAGTGAGGGGGTGGAAAAGAATTTACCATGCTAATGGACATCAGAAGAAAGCAGGAGTGGCAATCCTTATATCAGATCAATTACATTTTAAGCCAAAGACTATAATAAGAGATGAGGAAGGACACTATATCATACTCAAAGGAACTGTCCAACAAGAAGATCTAACAATTTTAAATATCTATGCCCCTAACGTGGGAGCAGCCAACTATATAAACCAATTAATAACAAAATCAAAGAAACACATCGAAAAGAATACAATAATAGTAGGGGATTTTAACACTCCCCTCACTGAAGTGGACAGATCATCCAAGCAAAAGATCAACAAGGAAATCAAGGCCTTAAATGACACACTGGACCAGATGGACATCACAGGTATATTCAGAACATTTCATCCCAAAGCAACAGAATACACATTCTTCTCTGGTGCACATGGAACATTCTCCAGAATAGATCACATCCTTGGTCCTAAATCAGGTCTCAACCGGTATCAAAAGATTGGGATCATTCCCTGCATATTTTCAGACCACAATGCTCTGAAGCTAGAACTCAATCACAAGAGGAAATTTGGAAAGAACCCAAATACATGGAGACTAAACAGCATCCTTCTAAAGAATGAATGGGTCAACCAGGAAATTAAAGAAGAATTGAAAAAATTCATGGAAACAAATGATAATGAAAACACAACGGTTCAGAATCTGTGGGACACAACAAAGGCAGTCCTGAGAGGAAAATATATAGCGGTACAAGCCTTTCTCAAGAAACAAGAAAGGTCTCAGGTACACAACCTAACCCTACACCTAAAGAGCTGGAGAAAGAACAAGAAAGAAAGCCTAAACTCAGCAGGAGAAGAGAAATCATAAAGATCAGAGCAGAAATCAATGAAATAGAAACCAAAAAAACAATAGAACAAATCAACGAAACTAGGAGCTGGTTCTTTGAAAGAATTAATAAGATTGATAAATCCCTGGCCAGACTTATCAAAAAGAAAAGAGAGAGGACCCAAATAAATAAAATCATGAATGAAAGAGGAGAGATCACAACGAACACCAAAGAAATACAGACGATTATAAGAACATACTATGAGCAACTCTACGCCAACAAATTTGACAATCTGGAAGAAATGGATGCATTCCTAGAGACATATAAACTACCACAACTGAACCAGGAAGAAATGGAAAGCCTGAACAGACCCATAACCAGTAAGGAGATTGAAAAAGTCATCAAAAATCTCCAAACAAACAAAAGCCCAGGGCCAGATGGCTTCCCGGTGGAATTCTACCAAACATTTAAGGAAGAACTAATTCCTATTCTCCTGAAACTGTTCCAAAAAATAGAAATGGAAGGAAAACTTCCAAACTCATTTTATGAGGCCAGCATCACCTTGATCCCAAAACCAGACAAGGATCCCATCAAAAAAGAGAACTATAGACCAATATCCTTGATGAACACAGATGCAAAAATTCTCGCCAAAATACTAGCCAATAGGATTCAACAGTACATTAAAAGGATTATTCACCATGACCAAGTGGGATTTATTCCAGGGCTGCAAGGCTGGTTCAACATCCACAAATCAATCAATGTGATACAACACATTAATAAAAGAAAGAACAAGAACCATATGATACTCTCCATAGATGCTGAAAAAGCATTTGACAAAGTACAGCATCCCTTCCTGATCAAAACTCTTCGAAGTGTAGGTATAGACGGCACATACCTCAATTTTATCAAAGCCATCTATGAAAAACCCACCGCAAATATCATTCTCAATGGAGAAAAACTGAAAGCTTTTCCGCTAAGGTCAGGAACACGGCAGGGATGTCCGGTATCACCACTGCTATTCAACATAGTACTAGAAGTCCTAGCCTCAGCCATCAGACAACAAAAGGATATTAAAGGCATCCAAATCGGCAAAGAAGAAGTCAAACTATCACTCTTTGCAGATGATATGATACTGTATGTGGAAAACCCAAAAGCCTCCACTCCAAAACTGCTAGAACTTGTACAGGAATTCAGTAAAGTGTCAGGATATAAAATCAATGCACAGAAATCAGTTGCATTTCTCTACACCAACAACAAGACAGAAGAAAGAGAAATTAAGGAATCCATCCCATTTACAATTGCACCCAAAACTATAAGATACCTAGGAATAAACCTTACCAAAGAGGCTAAGAATCTATACACAGAAAACTATAAAGTACTCATGAAAGAAATTGAGGAAGACACAAAGAAATGGAAAAATGTTCCATGCTCCTGGATTGGAAGAATAAATATTGTGAAAATGTCTATGCTACCTAAAGCAATCTACACATTTAATGCAATTCCTATCAAAGTACCATCCATTTCTTTCAAAGAAATGGAACAAATAATCCTAAAATTTATATGGAACCAGAAAAGACCTCGAATAGCCAAAGGAATATTGAAAAAGAAAGCCAAAGTTGGTGGCATCACAATTCCGGACTTCAAGCTCTATTACAAAGCTGTCATCATCAAGACAGCATGGTACTGGCACAAAAACAGACACATAGATCAATGGAACAGAATAGAGAGCCCAGAAATAGACCCTCAACTCTATGGTCAACTCATCTTCGACAAAGCAGGAAAGAATGTCCAATGGAAAAAAGACAGCCTCTTCAATAAATGGTGTTGGGAAAATTGGACAGCCACATGCAGAAAAATGAAATTGGATCATTTCCTTACACCACACACGAAAATAGACTCAAAATGGATGAAGGATCTCAATGTGAGAAAGGAATCCATCAAAATCCTTGAGGAGAACACAGGCAGCAACCTCTTCGACCTCAGCCGCAGCAACATCTTCCTAGGAACATCGCCAAAAGCAAGGGAAGCATGGGCAAAAATGAACTTTTGGGATTTTATCAAGATCAAAAGCTTTTGCACAGCAAAGGAAACAGTTAACAAAACCAAAAGACAACTGACAGAATGGGAGAAGATATTTGTAAATGACATATCAGATAAAGGGCTAGTGTCCAAAATCTATAAAGAACTTAGCAAACTCAACACCCAAAGAACAAATAATCCAATCAAGAAATGGGCAGAGGACATGAACAGACATTTCTGCAAAGAAGACATCCAGATGGCCAACAGACACATGAAAAAGTGCTCCACATCACTCGGCATCAGGGAAATACAAATCAAAACCACAATGAGATATCACCTCACACCAGTCAGAATGGCTAAAATTAACAAGTCAGGAAATGACAGATGCTGGCGAGGATGCGGAGAAAGGGGAACCCTCCTACACTGTTGGTGGGAATGCAAGCTAGTGCAACCACTCTGGAAAACAGCATGGAGGTTCCTCAAAATGTTGAAAATAGAACTACCCTATGACCCAGCAATTGCACTGCTGGGTATTTACCCTAAAGATACAAACGTAGTGATCCGAAGGGGCACGTGCACCCGAATGTTTATAGCAGCAATGTCCACAATAGCCAAACTATGGAAAGAACCTAGATGTCCATCAACAGACGAATGGATAAAGAAGATGTGGTATATATACACAATGGAATACTATGCAGCCATCAAAAGAAATGAAACCTTGCCATTTGCGACGATGGGGATGGAACTAGAGGGTATCATGCTTAGCGAAATAAGTCAATCAGAGAAAGACAACTATCATATGATCTCCCTGATATGAGGGAGAGGAGATGCAACATGGGGGGTTGAGGGGGTAGGAGAAGAATAAATGAAACAAGATGGGATTGGGAGGGAGACAAACCATAAGTGACTCTTAATCTCACAAAACAAACTGAGGGTTGATGGGGGGAGGGCGGTTGGGAGAGGGGGGGTGGGGTTATGGATATTGGGGAGGGTATGTGCTATGGTGAGTGCTGTGAAGTGTGTAAACCTGGCGATTCGCAGACCTGTACCCCTGGGGATAAAAATATATTATATGTTTATAAAAATTAAAATTAATAAAAATTTAAAAAAGGGGTTCAGAAAGAAAAAAAAGAAACTATTAAAAAAAGAAAGCCGATAAAAAATATAAAAAGGAAAATATATATATATATATATATATTAGATAAACTATTTAAAAAACGTTAAAAAGAAAACGTTAAAAGTTAAAAAAATTTAGCAGAAGAAGAGAAAAAAATGAAAAAGAAAAATAATTAAATTAACTGCAAGGCTAAAGAATCATGGGGAGAAAGCCATGAGTTCCATGCTTTGCTTTCTTCTCTGGAATTCCACCACTCTCCTTGGTATTGAAACTGCACTCCTTGGTAGGTGAACTTGGTCCTGGCTGGATTTATCGTTGCTCTTCTGGGGGAGGGGCCTGTTGTAGTGATTCTCAAGCGTCTTTGCCCCAGGCGGAGTTGCACCGCCCTTACCCGGGGCCACGCTGAGTAATCCGCTTGGGTTTGCTGGGTTTGCTTTCGGGAGCTTTTGTTCCCTGAGCGCTTTCCGTAGAGTTCTGGAAGACGGGAATGAAGAAGGCGGCCTCCCGGTCTCCGGCCGGGAGGAGCCGAGAGCCCGGGGCCCCCACTCCTCAGTGCGCCCTCAGAGAACAGCGCCCAATGATCCCGCCACCCTGGCCTCCGGCTGCGCTCCAAGCTGACCGAGCCTGCGACCGGTTCAAGGTAACCCGGAGCTTAGAGCTTACTCCTCGGCTCTGCTCTGTAGCCGGCTTCCCTGTTTTAATACCTGTAAGCTCTGCGACACTCAGACACCCCCGATCCTTCTGTGACCCTGTGGGACCTGAGGCCGCGCTGACCCCGCCTGGGCTTCACCCGAGTTAAGCCTCTGGAGCGATGTCCCTCAGCGGAACAGACTTTTAAAAGTCCCGATTTTGTGCTCCGTTGCTCCGCCGCTCGCCGGGAGCCGGCCCCTCCCCCCGCGGTCTATCTTCCCGTAGCTTTGGATTCACTTCTCCACCAGTCCTACCTTTCAGATAGTGGTTGATTTTCTGTTTCTAGAATTGCTGTTCTTCTTCTCTTCAATCTCCCGTTGGATTTGTAGGTGTTTGCAATCTTTAGATAAGCTATTTAGCTGATCTCCCGCTACCTGAAGTAGTCTCAGCCAGCTACTTCTCCGCCATCTTCGGTCGTTGCCATTTTTATCTCTGTTTTTCAAATGTCTCTGCTGAAGATACAACATGATTTAAGAACTTGCCCAATGTGACACAATCATTCCAAGCTGAGCAGTTATCAAACCAACACAATCTCCCTTCCCCACCACTTGCTCACTCATTTGCTGTGCTAGCTGTTTCTCACATATCATATGCATATTTCTCTATCACAGAACTGTGCCACTGGGAGTAACTTAAGCCAAGAGAAAAGTATGAATTTCAGGCAAAAGTAATACACCAAATCCAAAGAAGGAAACTCTGATTTTTATTTATATTATATTATTACAAATAAAATGTCCATCCCTTCAAAAGAAATCCTAAAATTAATTAATGAACTGAGTAGCTATGGACCCCCCACCAAATTCATATGTTGACATCCTACCCCTGTCCCGTGTGATGATATAAGGAGGTGGGGCCTTTGGGAGGTAATTACATCATAAGGGTGAAGACCTCATGAATGACATTAGTGCTTTTATAAAAGACACCCCAAGGAGAGTGACTGGGTGGCTTTGCACATTAAGTGTCCCACCATTGATTTCTGCTCAAGTCATGATATTAGGGTCATGATCTCAGGGTCATGAGATTGAGCCCCACCTCAGATCCTGTGCTGAGTGTGGAACCTGCTTAGAGTTTTCTCTCCCCCTCTTCCTTTACTCCTCCCCCACCTAAAAAAATGAATAAATAAATAAATAAATAAATGAAACACCCCAGAGAGCTACCTAGCACTCTTTCTGCCACGTGAGGACACAATCCATCTATGAGTTAGGAAGCAGGTCACACTAGACACCGAATCTGCTTATGCCTTGATATTGGACTTCCAAGCCTCTAGAACTTTGAGACATAAATGGACTCCAAGAAACCAACTGAAGGTTTTAGAGGGGAGACGGGTTGGGGGGGATGGGTTAGCCTGGTGGTGGGTATTAAGGAGGGCACATATTACATTGAGCACACTGGGTTTTATAGGTAAACGATGATTCTTGGAGTACTACATCAAAAACTAATGATGCATGGTTACTAACATAACACAATAACAAAGATAATAAAAAAATGAAATTAAAAAAAAATTTTTAAAGAAATGTACATTCTCCAGTTACTGGGCAAATCCAAAGCTGAAGCCTAGAATCTGTTTTAACAAGCCTTCCAGGTGACTCTCGTGACACACTCAAGTTTGAAAACCCACGTGTCCTTAACACTGGATCTCAAACTTGGCTCCATGTTAGAGGATCCTAGGATACTAAGAAAGAAAATGCTGAGGTCCAGTTCTCACACCCTCCTCCACTTCCAAGATCCTGATTGAACTGGCATCAGTGCCATGTTCAGTGCATGTGAATTTTTTGTAACTCCCCCGCTGTTCTAATGGGCAAGAAAGTTTGAAAATCACTAGAACAAACTGAGATGAATGTAAACAGACAACTTTTCATACCAGGGCCATAAAGCATGTATGTAGTCAACAGCTATGCAGAGCCATCAATTATAAAGAATAATAAGTAACCTACAGTGATAGACTCAACAATGTTTTTCCTTGATTATATTTTGGTAAAAAATAAAATAAATCCCCCCCAACAAAAAACAAAACAAAACAAAACACTAAGTTTATTGTAATTGCTTAGAGCAGCCCCAAATGACAGCTAACATGCCAGAAACAAAATTACATACTTAACTTTGGGGTCATACTTAAAAGACCTTCTCACATTTGTTCTGCTTAGATTCAAAAAAGAAGAAAGTGAAACTACAGTAACTTGACCGCAATGCTTAATCCATGCAAAAGAAGGAGGAGAAGAAACACCTATCACATATGAAACAATGACTTTAAAGCTCAACAAAACATTTTTATTTTATTTTTTTAAAGATTTTATTTATTTGACACACAGAGAGAGAAATCACAAGTAGGCAGAGAGGCAGGCAGAAAGAGGGGGGGAAGCAGGTTCTCTGCTGAGCAGAGAGGCTGATGCGGCACTTGATTCCAGGACCCCGAGATCATGACCTGAGCCGAAGGCAGAGGCTTTAACCCACTGAGCCACCCAGGCACTCCAGCAAAACATTTTTAATCTGGGCATAGCTCTTGTGATCTATCTCATTCTGGCTCTACAACATAAGAACCAGGATGACTCAATGTTGTATTAACCAAATTCATAAGAAATTTTAAATAGCAAGTTTTTGAGACAAAATAAAAAGCTTTGCTAATAATTATTCTGGGTAAAAGAACTGAACAGAGATAGAATGATAGAATGTAGCCTTTGTGCTACAAATTGATGGAGATAAGGCATTATTATTAGCAATGGAGGGGAAAACAATCTAATAATCATAGAACTGACTACCCATCTAAGGAATTAGAGCTCTGTGACCAGATGCCTGGGTTCAATCAAGGTCCAAATCTTGGCTGTTGCATGACTATGGCATAGTGTACTGTCTCTCAAAACCTAAATTTTCTCCTCTGTAAAATAATGTTAATGATAATATATATTTTTGGGAGTTGTTACAAAGATCACATGAAAACATATGTAATGTATTTACCATAATTGTAGAATATGGTAACTGTTCGATGAATGTTAGCAAATATTAACAGCAGCATGCTTGGTTCTTTAAATCTTTTTGAAATATTAAGTCAGTTCTCTTTACTTCTCTAAGAATGTAACTATTACATATGAGAAATGCCAAGTCTTTGATATGAAGGAAAAATTAGTGGTAAAGATGAAAAACTAACAAAACGCTAATTTTTTTCTCTCTCATACAGTTTGTTTAACAATAGGTAATAAGTCAGATTTAACTCTGAACAGAGATCCAATGTTCATTTTGATCAGTAATCAACTTTAATTGCATGATTTACAACAGTTGAGGGGTTTTGGTTTCTGTTTTCCAAGTTTTATGGAAAGGCAGGGTAGGCAGGAAAAAGAGGAAGAATCTTGTAAGCAAAGAAGAAATCCCAGGGACATTTTGAATGTTGTAATCATCCTACTGGAATAGTTTCTTACCTTCTTTTTTAATTTTTCCTGTTGTTAAGTGCAAAAACACTAACTTTAAAAGGGAACAACATGCACAGATGAAATAGAATTCCCAAGGACTTATCTGCCTATAAGCCCAAATATGCTATATTTTGAGTAATAGCTCAGATACCAAAGCAACAGGTCATCTTGACCTCAAAAAACAGGAAGACAAGTGTTTTCCCAGAATCTCCTCCTAGTTTCTTTTGATATTCTAAAAAACCCAAGAATGTTTACTCTAAGTCTCCACAAGTCTTTGAATCCCAAATTAACATGTTTTTCCCTATAGGATAGAACAGCGAAAAAGATGGAAAGATCCTAGATACCTAAAGACATCAATAAGCCACTGTTTCGGTCCTGGACTAATCCGAGACGAATCACTGTATGGAACTAATAATCCCTTTCTTGTTTGTCCAATTTTCCTATTGGTTGCTGCCAAGAACATTTCTACCAAGCAGAGCCTTTAATGACAACATCTTTTCCTTTACAACAAAAACCTCTTTCTCCCAAAATAGAAATAGGCTACTACTTGGTCAACAGCTTATTAAATCATGTGGTCACAGTAGTAGCCAAGGTATCCTCAAACACAGCCTACCAGTTTATTTCCAGGATGGACTCCAGCCCATGGTCCTGAGAATGATGCAGTCTGCCGCACAGTTTTCATACCTGAAGCAATTTCTTTCTAAGTTCTGATTGCCCCTCTAACAAATGCTCCTTCTGGGATCTTCCTTCTATCAAAAATATCATTTTATAACTGAATCACAAATATGAACAAGTCTCAGGAAATATCATATGAGATTCCTGGGAATGTAACAGGGTAACTTTTTCTAAAGATTTTATTTTTTATTTATTTTATTTATGAAAGAGAGGAAGAGAGAGCAGGAGCAGGGGCAGAAGGGGAGGAAGAGAATCTCAAGCAGATTTCTCACAGAGTACACAGCCTAATGTGGGTCTCAGTATGGGCTTGGTCTCATGACCCTGAGATCATGAGCTGGGCTGAAATCAAGAGTCCAAAGCTTAACCAACGGAGCCACCTAGGTGCCCCTGTAGGGTAGTTTTTTTAAGAAGTCCTCAACCTGCCATGTTACCTAAGCAGTTTTCAAAGTTTCTAAGGTAGTATTGTCGGGTTATCTCTTAGAAAACACAAAGGAGGGGCGCCTGGGTGGCTCAGTGGGTTAAGCCGCTGCCTTCGGCTCAGGTCATGATCCCAGGTCCTGGCTTCAAGCCCCACATCGGGCTTTCTGCTCAGCAGGGAGCCTGCTTCCTCCTCTCTCTCTGCCTGCCTCTCTGCTTACTTGTGATTTCTCTCTGTCAAATAAATAAATAAAATCTTTAAAAAAAAAAAAAAGAAAACACAAAGGATTTATTTAGGTGTGATTTTCAAAAACACCACAGATCAGCCCATCAGAATTTTAGTCTTGATCTGGCCAAATGCTATTGTCAATCCAAAAAGTCTTCTAGGTTTATTTAGATCAGGAAAAGGAAGATAAATTCATTATTCGAAACATGTTTTTTGTTATTCCAATCCATAGATATTTTTCCAATTTTTTCCAATTCACAGATATTCATTATTTTATTATTTTATGTTATTTTATTCAGTTTTCTTCGTTTTTTAAAGAAGGGGGAGGTGGGGAGGTGCATAGGGAGAAGGAGAGAGAATTTCAAGCAGGCTCCACACTCAGCGTGGGGCCTACCACAACACTTGATCCCACAACCCTGAGATCATGACCTGCACTGAAATCGAGTGGGACATTCAACCAACTGAGTCACCCAGGTGCCACAGTAACCATAATTTTATGATTATGGCTATGACTATGTGTTGCTTATATTCTTAATATTCTAACATTCTATTGGAACAGCAGTCCTTATACATCTATATTTCAAGTATTACATATTATTTATAGGTTAGGTATGTGTTTGTACAGAGCATTCATATCTCTACCTTGGAAATGAGAATGCTGTAATTAAATATAAACAATAAATTTTTTATAAATATATTACTTTCAGCCTCAGACTCCTCCCTCTATTATTTTTGTTCATTTTCTTATACAGTAGATCAGATTTCCCTTTCCTCACAGCTGGTTTTCTAGCTTGTGAAAATCCCAAATAGCCACCATTAATTTTAAATACAAAACTAGATTTTCATGCTTCAACTCAAGGTGAATTATTTTAATATAATTATTCTAGTGGTTCCAATATGGAATCAGTCAAAATGAATAATAGAATGAAAAATTGTCAAAATACTTGAGTTTGGACAAAAGAAAGGCAGACATTTCTTGAATTCTCCTGTTGCACATTATGCATTAAAAAACAGCACCTAGAATTCAGACAGCACTCCTACTGACTTCTACATGAACATTGAAAAATTCTGTTTCAAATAGAGGTAATTAGTCAGTGATTAAGAGACAGAGAATAATTAGTACAAAAGAGAATTGCCTTTGCTTGTATAAGACCTGCCAGTCCAGAAAAAGACGACTTAGGAGAAAACTTTTGTGAAGTATCTAAAGTTTTAAGGTTAATTGATTCCAAAGTTAAAAGTTCAAAACTATCAGCACAAAAGTAAAAAGTAAGGCAGTGTAAGTACACCCTTCAATGCGTGGTTTGCACTGCATGGAATATTTCCCCGCATCCTCACATTCCTGTCTTCTCATCATTCAGGCTTATTCACAAGCGCCTTCTCTTCAGAGGGGGGGTTCCCTGATCATCCTTGCTAAAAGCAGATCCCAACTCCTTACTCTTCCATATCTTATAGTATTTTTCAGATTCCAGAATTATGTTGTGATACCTTTTGGTTTTGGTTGTCTATCTCACCCCTAGAGTATAAGTTTCATGACGATAAAATGTTTATCATGTTTCCAGCTCAATTCCCCAGCACTATCTTATACTACTGCCTGGCACATATCAAGTGATCACTGAAACATTTGTTGAAAATGAATACCTAATATGAGAAGGCAGTTTTTTGTTTACAAAGGTCTCTATGGGGGATAAAAGAATTGATTGTTGCAAAAGATTTTATTCTCGGTAACACGTATGAGTTTTTGTAAGGGCAGCTGGAAATAGTGAATAGAATCAATGTGAATTATTTACCTGAGTCTTCATTAATGAGCCCAAATGGAACCTCCTCTCAGACGACTCCCTGTTAAGCTCAATTAATCGATTGCCCAGCTGTGATCTGAAGGTCCCTTGTCCATTGGTGTCTCCCTCAAGAGTGAATCACTCAGTGGTGAGGACTATATCAAATTCATTTTTTAAAATCAAATGCTTTTTTAATTTTTAAAATAAAAATTGTACATACTTAGAAGTATAATGTATATATACACACACGCACACACATAATAAAATGGTCACTATAATGAAGCTGACATAGCTTCTTTTCACACAGTTACCTTGTGGGTTTGTGTGATGGCAGCATCTGAAATCTACTCTCTTAGCAAATTTCCAACATTCAGTACAGTACACTGTTGGTGAGACTGTAGACTGGTGCAGCCATCATGGGAAACAATTCATCTTTATAATTGCCTTGGTACCTAACACTGCCTGTAACATCAGTGCCTAAGAAAAGTCTCATCGAATGAGTAACTCAAAACATCCTGAGACGCAAAACTCTTCTGATGAAAATACTATCCTTTCTAGGATTTAATAAAGACCTCTGCCCAACACCAATGCTACCCAAACACGAACATCTAGTTCTTAACATGCCCCGTTTTGCCTATGGTACACTACCTAGCCCTTTGACAACTGCATGGTCGATGCAGTCATACTACTTGCACAACACAACTTGTAAAGTAACAGTTGTCACTTATTATAATCGCTATCTGTCCTTTACTTAAGTGTTTCCTGTTCCCTTGACCTCAAACCAATCTAGGTCATAAAGACAATCTGTGGGGGCGCCTGGGTGGCTCAGTGGGTTAAGCCGCTGCCTTTGGCTCAGGTCATGATCTCAGAGTCCTGGGATGGAGCCCCGCATTGGGCTCTCTGCTCAGCAGGGAGCCTGCTTCCTCCTCTCTCTCTGCCTGCCTCTCTGCCTGCTTGTGACCTCTCTGTCAAATAAATAAATAAAATCTTTAAAAAAAAAAAAAAAAGACAATCTGTGGATGGTATGAGTGAACTAGTCAGGCACCACTGTAACTTCTCTTGTGTCTGCTGGCACTCCTATTCTAAGTAAACAGTTGATCCTCCAGTTGGCCCAGAAGATCATGCTTGTCCAGAGATAAAGTAAGATCCAAATCTTGTCCCATCAAGAAAAATACTGAAGGAGAGGGTTAAGTAAAACTCTTACTATCTCAATTGTTCGTGAAAACAAGCTAACCTCTATTTATGATTTTTGAGTTTGATTTCTACGCATTTCTATATTGTCACAAATCTGAACAGTCATTTTATTCCTCTCCCACCAAGTATATCTAGAGATACACCTAGAGAGGGAGATAAAAATAGAGAGATGTAGATACAGGTAGATACAGACTGTTTGTGAATTCTGTATTCTGTTCCATTGCTCCAAATATTGCATTATCTTAATTACTGAACTATATTATAATTATTATATATGTAATATAATTATAATAATTTTTGATATGTGGTAGTATAAATCCTCAAGGTTTGTCCCTCTTCTTAAGAATTAGTTTGATTGGGACGCCTGGGTGGCTCAGTTGGTTAAGCAGCTGCCTTCGGCTCAGGTCGTGATCCCAGCGTCCTGGGATCGAGTCCCACATCGGGCTCCTTGCTTGGCGGGGAGCCTGCTTCTCCCTCTGCCTCTGCCTGCCATTCTGTCTGCCTGTGCTCGCTCGCTCTCCTCTCTCTCTGACAAATAAATAAAATCTTAAAAAAAAAAAAGAATTAGTTTGATTATTCTTTTTTTTTTTTTTAAGATTTTATTTATTTATTTGACAGACAGAGATCACAAGCAGGCAGAGAGGCAGGCAGAGAAGAGAGAGGTAAGCAGGCTCCCTGCTGAGCAGAGAGCCCGATGCGGGGCTCGATCCCAGGACCCTGGGATCACGACCCGAGCCGAAGGCAGAGGCTTTAACCCACTGAGCCACCCAGGCACCCCTTAGTTTGATTATTCTTGGCCTTTTTCATTTTCATGTAAATTTTAGAGTCAGCCTATAAACTTCCATACACACACAACAGTAACTGCTGGGGTCTTAAGTAGGATTACGTTGAATTTATAATACAATTTGAGGAGAATCAATTCTATAATATTGAGTCATCCAAAAAAATCACATGGTATACATCTCCATTTAGTTAGACTACCTTCAAATTAAGTAAATGATTTTTTTCATAAAGTGATCTTTATGTTTGTTACTTATGATACTTATTATATATAATATATATATTATTTATGATATTTATTACTAAATATTTGAGTTTATCCCTTTCTCCTTTTCCAACATGCTTTCTACTGATCTATGTTCCAGTTCAATAAATTTATCTACTGAATACTTCATTTCCATTTATTGTATGTTTCTGTCCTTGATTTTTTTATTTTATTCCTTTTGTGGAATCCTAATTCTCTGATTAAGTCATTTTTTAAAGATTTATTTATATAACTAAAGAGAGAGAGAGCATGAGAGTGGGGGGAGGGGCAGCAGGAGGGGCAGAGGGAGAGAGAGAATCCTCAAGCAGACTCCCCGCTGAGCACAAGGCCAGTGTGGCTCATCCCAGGACTCTGAGATCATGTCCTGAGCAAATACCAATAGTTGGCTGTGTAATCATCTGAGCCACACAAGTGCCCCTCTGATTAAATTATTGATCATATTATCTATTCTTTGAATATATTAATCATAATCCTCTTAACATTTGTATCTAAAAACTTTAATATCTAGATCTTTTGTGGATCTATTTCTACCTATTTCTATCCTCTGCTCTATTTTCTTTTGGTGCTTTTGTTTGTATGTCTGATAGTTTTTAATAAATCAATTTTTAAATAAATATTTTGATTGAAAAATTGTAGAGATTTGGGGCAATGCAATGTTTCTCCATAGAAGCTTTGTTTTATTCTCTTAAAACAGAAGAGGGGCTGATCATTCCAACCTAGTCAGGGACTGAACTGCTTTGAGGCTGGATTTGGACTGTTGCTTTCTACCTAGCTCTGATTTGCCCCCACTTGTACGTAATTCTCCAAGGTTCCCAGCTGAACATATCTCGGACACCTTGGCATTCCTGTCCTTGAATGTTTGTCTTTTAAGCTCTCTGAGAATGCATAAAATGATGTTCTACTTTTTATTCTCTTTCTATTTGACTTCCTAGTCACTTGCTCTGCCTTGCTAAATTGGCAAATACATGGAGGGCAAATTTAACAATGACAAGTGTTGAGTTCTCTCTGCACCTGCCTCATCCAAAATCCTGGCCCCTAAAGTCTTTGTTCCTTAAGCAATTCCAATATAAATACTTTATTCTCTAGGCTTGTGATGTTATCTAAAGCTCTTCCAGCTTTCCTGCTCCTTAGCTTCTTGCCTCTGTCCACATTCTCAGCCTTCCAATTTTTGCCATGAATTTGCAAATGACAGAATAACCACATTCAAAACATTAGCTTTGCTTTCTTTGGTATTGTGAGATAAAACTCAGAATGCACACAACATTTTGGATATACTTAACCTTAAAAATCATTCGTTGTTTATCTGAAACTCAAATTTAATGGAGCATCCAATATTTCAATTTGCTAGATCTGGCAACCTTATCTCAGTGTACATCTCTTCCCTCCAGGCTCTGGTCTCAAAAGACAGAGCTGCCTCCAAAGTTCTCTGGTGCCTTCAAACCAATGCTGTTTTCTGTTTAGCTTGTTAATTTTTTTTCTCCTTTCCAGTTTTCTAAGCAGGAGTATTGGTTTTATACAAACTATTCCATTATAGCCAGTAATAGTAATTAATAATATTTTCTTAAAATTAAATAATGTATTCTTTAATAAGAGATTGTTTAAATGTATGTTAAAAGAAGAATAAAAGGAAACTTATATACTTAATATTTACATGTTTGTGTAGATGAATATTAGTTTACACATAAATTTAGATATAAATTATCTGAGTGTAAAAAATGTTGCCCCACTGCATGCATAATCTTGTCCTCAGATATTTATTCGCCAAAACATTAATCCTTCATGGTTGAATTAATTATTTATGATTTTTGTATGTATGTGTTATGTAATTTTTGAAGAATGAGCATATAATGTTCATGTAATAAGTGACTTCTAACTATAGAGAAAATAAAAAGAAAGAATTACTGAAGCCTTTACAGTTCATCAAAAATGCAACTGAAGCACCTGGGTGGCACAGTTGGTTGAACATCTCTTGGTTTTGGCTCAGGTCATGATCTCAGTGTCCTGAGATTGAGCCCCACATCAGGCTCTGTGCTCATCCCAAGTCTGTTGAGGTTCTCTCACCCTATCCTTCTACCCTCTCCCTGATATCTCTCTCTCGCTCTCTCTAAAATTAATTAGTTATTTAATTAATTAATCTTTTAAAAAAATGCAATGCTTATTCACTTCCAGGCCTTTGTTGATATTATCCTCTTTCTTGGAGCCCTTTTTACTTTCCTTCCCTGAAATCCTAGTTTCTCTTGAGCATACATTTTAGTTTAGTTTAAGCATATGTTTTACCATAAAGCCCTAAACTCGTTTGATTATAGGACTTTGTCTGAATGTCCCCCAGAATATTTTAGGTGAACTAGTCTGTTTTACTTACATGATATTTAATATGCATTTAATAGATGTTTAATGTTTAATAAATATTTAGTAATAAATATTGTTAAATCAATGATTATATGAATTTATTAATTAAAGAAAAAGAGACTACAAATAAATAGGAGTGCTCATCATTCAGAAAATCCTCCATAAATATTATGTATGTCAAACCAGATTTTGATACATAGTAACTGGCAGAGACAGAGGTCACACTCTCTGAGAATTTCAAAAAGCACAGTTATTTTATTTTGCCATTTAAGTTCAGACTTTTATGCTGTAGCAATCTGTGTTCCCAAGGGCAGGATTGATAATGTCTTATAAGTGATAAAGAGCTTTACACATGCCTAAATAGAAGGTCACCCCAGTAAGGCATGACTTATTTATGTTTCTCTTTTTGTGGCTTGTCTTGTCATGTCTGTTACTCATTGCTATTTTTTTATTTAATTGATTCATAAGAGTTCTCTGAATATATCTGGTATATTTACTCTTTAATATATAAATTGGTTATATTTTCCCAGTGTGCTATTTGAAATGAAAATATATTAAATTGGCTTTAAAAAATCTCCAGCTATAACAAGACGAGACAGTTAAAAAGAAAAGAAACATATTCTCTTAAATACTGATTAATTTCATATTAATGAATTTATAAAAAGTTTACAAATATTTATTAAGCAAATACCATGTATTAAGCACTGGGGAAGAAGTGACAGAAGAAGAGAGATATAGTGTCTGTGCTCATGGTTCCTGAAAATATTTAAGAAAGAAATTATTCATAGATTTAAAATATATTTCTTAGAAAAGGTTTTTATGCCTTGTACTTATGCTGGGAGGGATAATCTTATGTGTACTAAAGCTATGAATAAAACTATAATATTTAGAATGTATTTAAATATATAAAAATAAAAAAGATCTAATATGTGAATCCTATACTTATTTTCAGTGTTGTCCTGAAACATCGATATGAATATGCCTGTCTTAAATGAAATATGAGTTCTTTAAGAGCTGATTATATGACTTGGAACTACTTAAAATCACTCTGTCCAAAATGTGACTTCTGACAAATATTACATGGTATTTCCGATTCCACATGGGAACAGTTGAAAATAATTAAAGAGTTAATTTTCACATTTCATATTCACAGCATACTTGACATCAATTTTTTTGACATCAATTTTTAAGAGGAAAAAAGACACATGCTTAATTAAAAGGAAAGTTAAAAGAGTAGGAGGAACTGAAATGTGCTCAACTTCAATGACACTATTGGAAAATAATTATTTCAAAAACAGCTTATCTGTTGAAAGCTGACAAACCACCAGGATCTTGATTGCTGTAAGCCATTTTATCACCGCTTTAAGCAGATAAATTGAACAAAGAGAAATTAATTTCAGTCACATAATAAGACCCATCATCTTTCCAAAATGGAGTATCTTCTGCAATATTGTACATTGTGTTAGAACAAGAATTTGTGAGCAAATACTAAATTCCTGTCTTCAAATGTTCATCAGGAGATTTGGACTGATAACTTCTTATCATATTAAAATTTTATTCTTTTTCATTTTTTGACCTCTTCCCAGGACTATATGCACACGAGTGCACACACACACAGACACACATAGCTGGCAATAAAAAAAAAAATCTCTGTAACTGTTTTTCATTGTTCAGTAGTAATATAGAGTGACAATTGTTCTAAGCAACAACAAATACAAATATTAAAAAGGTAGTTTTAGAATATTTTTCTATTTTCTGTCTTATACAGGTGAAGGGAATGTGATGTCACAAGCTGTCCATTTTATTGCTCCAATCCAGTTTCATGTCTTTAGAACAAGGTTTGCAAGCCTAGAGTTGTGCAGAGAATGCAATCCTGGGTGGAGTGGCTGTGTCTAAGTCTCAGTCGAGAATGGAACAACTTGCAGGGAATTCGTAAATGAGATTTCACCAAAAAAGCAGTTGTTCCCCAGCTCTGGCTGATTTTTGGCACACACAGGAATGTGATCTCTGTTGCTTTTCTTTTCTTTTATTTTCCTTTAAATCTAGATATTAATGCAAAATCCTAAATGTTTAAATACTGCAAAGACCAAATAACACATACATGTGGCCCACCTGAGCTGAGTTCACCGCTTCTGCTTTAAAGCGAATCTAGAAGTGATTATATCTGCTTTAAACTGAATCTCTTGATCTTGTGTTTCAAGGTACCATGAACCTCTTAAAATTAAAAGTTTTATAAACCTTGCCTTATTATATAGCTAACTAAAGTGATTTTACATAAACTGTCTCATTAAAAGTCCTCTGTAGGGGCGCCTGGGTGGCTCAGTGGGTTAAGCCGCTGCCTTCGGCTCAGGTCATGATCCCAGGTCCTGGGTTCGAGCCCCACATCGGGCTTTCTGCTCAGCAGGGAGCCTGCTTCCTCCTCTCTCTCTGCCTGCCTCTCTGCTTACTTGTGATTTCTCTCTGTCAAATAAATAAATAAAATCTTTAAAAAAAAAAAGTCCTCTGTAAAATTTGACAGATATGTTGTAAATAATAAAGTAAAATGAGAAAAGTAATAAATTAAAATGATAATTATAGTACATTAAGGATAAATAGAATCATATAAATGACACAACCTATCCCCCAATTAGCAAATGAGGAAATTCTAGCCCAGGATAGTGGCACATTAATTGTCATGTTTGAATAAGAGTATTATAAAGCATATTTCATACACTAAAAAATGTGGAAGCTATGGTAACCAACAGAATCTTTTGATGAGAAAACTTACTAAAGCTTTTCCTCAGAGCTGCTAGGGAATCCACTCAAAAGGCATAATTCAAAGTGCGTTTGCTTGTTTGTCTGTTGGTCAGATCAATCTTGAAACCTCTGTCTTCGACACTGCTGTAGGGAAGCCACATGAACTGGAAGAAACAAAGCACTGATTTATAACATTGTGGAAGCTTTACCCACTTCCAGGGCTGATAGAAACGAGTATTAGTGTTTCTGAGATAAAGAGCAATTTGGGAGAAATGAGCAGCAAGTGAAAATAAAATCTACCAGCTTAGAACAAAATTATCCTTGATAATTGAGATGTTCTTTGTACCTATGGCACCTATGCAGGTGTTCCCCAAGTAGAAGTTTGACCACAATCTTTAGAAAGTCTTCTCTAAGCTGTATAAGCTGTTCATGTATTTGAAAATACTATGCAAGAATAAAATTTTCACTTCACAGCAGTACTTTCAGAAAATTTTTTTGCTTTATTCAAATATCTTGTTTATGCTATGTAATCAAGAGATTCTACTGTAATCTCTGAATGTCCAGGTAAAAACAACAAATGATCAGAACAAAACAAACAAAAAGACAGTGAGCCAGAGGTCATGGATTCCTAGAGATAGAAGTAGAACCAGCTTTCCAAACTGCGTACCATTTCCTTTCCATCACAACTGAACTGCCTCTCCTTAGCAAGTACATGTGAATGCTCTAAACCATACCAGAAACATGACTTTCCTAATTTGAAATCATGTTCTTAAATCAAGCAAACAGCAAGTAAGTGTAAGAGAAGAGTAAGATACAGACCTTGGCCCCAAGAAGTTGATAATTCTATAAGGAAATCCAATACATGAATAAGTCTCAATACATAACGTGTAGATGTATAAAAGATAGCAAGGAAACAGAGAAAGCAAAGTAATTAATTCATCACGGATGAAGGAAAGGAGTCGTAAGTGCCTCAAATTTAAAAAGTAAGCTGAGAAAAACATCAGCAAAATGGCAGTGAGTGACTCCAAGCTCTTGTTTCCCCACAACAAAACTGAAGAGCAAGCAGAAAATGTTAGACCAACTTTGTCAGAACTCTGAAAAAACAGTCAAAAGTTTATAGCAACCAACTGGAAAGGGCCACCTGACACTGGCAGGAAAGCTCTGGTTTATACTTACCCTTTTTGCAGCCCCTCCCCCAGTGTGGCAGCAGTCTTGAAACTGGTTAGGATGCAACAACTGTGAAAAATTTTGACAACTCCTTAGAAAACTAAACATAGAATTAGCTCATAACCCAGAGATCCCACTTGTACGCACTTCAATATACATACTCCAAAGAATTGAAAGTAAGGTCTTAAATAGACACTTGTACACCCATGTTCATTGTAGCATTATTCACAATAGCGGAAAAGTAGAGACAAACCAAGTGTCTACCAACAAGTGAACGGAAAAATAAAATGTGATAAGTGTATGCAACGGAATATCATTAAGCTATATAAAATGATGAAATTTGATACACATCACACATGGATATTCCTTGAAAATATCATGCTTAAGGAAATAAGCCAGACAAAAGGACAAATATTATATGACTCCACTTACGTGAAAAACCTAGAATACACTAATATAGAGAGAAATTAGGTTAAAGTTGAGCAGGGGTTGGGAGAAATTGGGAATGGAGCATTACTGCTTAACAGTGACAGAGTTTCTGTTTGGGATTATGAAGAAAATTAGAAATTAGATAGTGATGATGGTTACACATTTGTGAGTGTAATTAAAGCCACTGAATTGTACAGTTAAAAATGAACTGAATGGCAAATTTGCGACGACGTGGATGGAACTAGAGGGTATTATGCTTAGCGAAATACGTCAATCGGAGAAAGACAGCTATCATATGATCTCCCTGATATGAGGAAGTGGAGATTCAACGTGGGGGGTTTGGGGGGTAGGAAGAGAATAAATGAAACAAGATGGGATCGGGAGGGAGACAAACCATAAGAGATTCTTAATCTCACAAAACAAACCAAGGGTTGCTGGGGGGAGGGGGGTAGGGAGAGGGTGGTGGGTTATGGACATTGGGGAGGGTATGTGCTATGGTGAGTGCTGTGAAGTGTGTAAACCTGGCGATTCACAGACCCATACCCCTGGGGCTAATAATACCTTATATGTTAATTAAAAAATTTAAAAATTTTTAAAAAATGAACTGAATGGCAAAAATGAAATAAAATATACAACTAAATTTAAAAGTTGTTAGTTATGTGTAAATATGGTCCTAAAAATGACTAGATTTTTCAAACAATAAAGGAAAGGACAAGAAAGGTAAAGAAACAGCAAGACTAGAGACAGAAAGCTAAAGGGCTTTAGAGATAAGACTGGCAAGGGAGGCTCATACTGGATTGCTAAGGCCACGCGGGATTTGCTCTATAGGAAGAAGAATAGTTGAAAACAATTGAAGAGGATCTCATCCATAAATTTCAATAAATTGGAGCATGTTTTAGAAAGATGTATAAATTGGAAGATGCAAGATCAGTAAGGAGATTATGGCAAAAGTTTAGTGAGATGGAAACATTGGAGAAAATGTAGGGGAGAATGGGAAGAAATATTGGAACTCACTGAGAGGCAAATGGAATTTGTGTGGAACAGGTTTCATGTCTATCTACAACATATTATAATGCCGGTTATTACAGGCTTACAGCTCAAGTATTACATCCAAGTATGGACCCTAATACTATATTGATATTTCAAATGGGACACAATTCTAAAATCTATTAGTTTTATCATGTGTCCCTTCTTATTTGTGTATTAATCAGTTATATCTATTAACATTGCTTTAAAAAAAAAAGAAACTAGAAGAAAGTTAAGAAAAAAATCTACTGAGAAGGAAAAAGAAATGTTATAACTAATTGTAGACAACAGGCTTTAGGGTTAAGTAGAAATCTACTTTGATCATTTTTGCACATCCCAAAGGACCTTGTCTTGAAACTCCCTTTTTTAACAATACTTCATGGGCACATAAAACTCTCAGTAATATTCCACAATATAGGACCAAAGAGAAAAAGAATTATTCGGTGCCAACATTTTAGTTAAATTCTGTGTTTATAGTATAATTATACTCCATACTGAAAATGCACATAGGATGACAGGGCTTTCTTTTGTTCTTCAGCTACCCACCAAAGACCATGATGGGAAAACATACTATAGTGCATCTTTGGCTTGAGACTCAATATGACTCATCACTCAGTCAAATATTGTGAGGTTATCTTCACTCACTACAATCACAGTGAGTCCCAAGTATTTATTTTACTGTGTTGCACTCAACTGTGAGCATCCCACAGGAATTTAGAATACAAGCTGATTTGCAATTCTGATATTCTATAGAAATATTAGTCCCATTTTTATGTAGAAGTAAGCAGGTACACTAACGGTAACACAGAGTTGTGGTCTCAAATGAGCAAAGATACCAAACACTAAAACCTAAAGAATTTATTTTGTTTGGCTTTATAGTTTCATGCAGTAAAAATTATTAAACACACACACATACACAAATACATGCTTACAAATATACACACACACACAACTGATCACAGTTCATTAATATGTCTTGATTAAAGGCTCTTAAGAACTGTATAACTAAAAAAAAAAATGTATTGGCAAGATATTTGCTCTTGTTTCTTTCTTTCCTACATGAGTTTTTCTACTAAAAACAGATTTCACTGGTAAACACAATTTCTGGGGAGAAGAAAACGAACTGAGTTTTTTCTTTAAGCTGTAACTTTCCTTGTTCTGGCTTCACTCTTCTGAACCATGGTTCCAGCAGCAAAATCTTGAGCCAATTTCATTTTGATGGCAGTGCAAATTAAGAAATACTGATGAAATAATTTCCTCTCATTCAGATGGAACAGAGCATAAATACAGGAATGATGAAAATGATATTACTATAAATTCTACAGATACTAAAAGGATAATATGGAAATATTATAAATTAATGCTAATAACTTTAGCAGCTCAGATGAAATGATGAATTCCATTCAACTTACAATCAGAAGTCATTCAAGAAGAAAAAGATAACCTGAATAGTCCAATGTCTATTAAATAAATTGTGTTTATAGTTTACAAACATTTCCACAAAGAAAACTCTAAGCTCAGATAGTTTTAGTGAAGAATTCTACCCAGTTATGGAAGTTATGGAAGAAGTAATACAAACACTTCCAGAAAATTAAAAAACAAAAGAATATGTCCCAAGTCATTCTGTGAGGTTAGTATTATTACCATGATGCCAAATATAGGTAAAGAAAACTATAGAACAATATCCCTCATAAAACAGGATGCAAAAACTCCCAAAAAATTTTAGTAAGTCAAATTGAACAATATATGAATAGGATAACATTATGACAAAATGTGGTATAAACGAAGAATGTAATGTTGACTTAGCACTTACACTGATGTAAACACACCATGTAAAAAAGCAATGTAAGAAAATAATGATTCAGATCTGGAATACATAAAAAACTATTAAAACCAAGTGGAAAAGGAAACCAGTCCATTACATAAATAGGTTAAAAGTAAGAACAGGTTTTTCATAGTAGAAAGAGGAGCAGTCATTAAGCAAATAAACAACTGAAACAGCGGGATTCAGAAAACAATAAATAAATAAAAACAATTAAAAAATTAATTAAAACAAAATATATTTTACACCTATCCGATTTCAAAATAAAAAAAATCTAAAACACATGTTTATTATTCAGAAGTAAATACACTGAATTTACAGTTATAATATCAACATAGTTGTATCTCAAAAATATAATATTGAGCAAAAATGTAATTTTCCAATAATAATGCCATTTCAATAAAGTTTTTTTAAAAGATTTTATTTATTTATTTGACAGAGAGATAGAGAGCACAAGTAAGCAGAGCGGCAAGCAGAGGGAGAGAGAGAGAGAAGCAGGCTCTCTGCTGAGCAGGGGGCCTGATGTGGGGCTCGATCCCAGGACCCTGGAATCATGACCTGAGCCGAAGGCAGAGGCTTAACCCACTGAGCCACCCTGGCACCCCTGATATTCTGTCTGACTGAAGGAATTCCTGTCTTCAATGTAGTGATCCAAAGGGGCACGTGCACCCAAATGTTTATAGTAGCAATGTCCACAATAGCCAACTATGGGAAGAACCTATATGTCCATCAACAGATGAACGGATAAAGAAGATGTGGTATATGTATACAATGGAATACTATGCAGCCATCAAAAAAAACCCAAAATCTTGCCATTTGCAATGACATGGATGGAACTAGAAGGTATTATGCTAAGTGAAATATGTCAATCAGAGAAAGACAATTATATGATCTCTCTGATATGAAGAATTTGAGAGGCAGGGTGGAGTTCATGGGGGAAGGGAGGGAAAAAATGAAACACGATGGGATCAGGAGGGAGACAAACCATAAGAGACCCGTAATCTCACAAAACAACCAGAGGGTTGCTGGGAGCTAGGGGGGTAAGGATAGTTACCGGATGAATGGACATTGGGGAGGGTATGTGCTATGGTGAGTGTTGTGAAATGTGTAAGCCTGATAATTCACAGACCTGTACCCCTGGGGCAAACAATACATTATATGTTAATTTTTTAAAAAAGAAAAACTTTATTTTTTAACTTCTGCTTGGTTGTCGAAAAAAAAAAATCCACATGCCCATAAGTGAGTTCTTTTGCACCCGATTTACACAAAAGCTGATACTGCTCAGTGATTTTTTTAAAGAAATAAAGATACGCTTTAAAGAAATGCTGTTTCATTTTAAATCAAAAATCATAATTATTAAAAGAGTATGATCATCTGCAAGCTCAACTTCCCGTCTCTGAGCCTAAGATGTAGTGAACAATCACTGTGTTTCTATATGTCACATTACAGGATGCTTTTTTCCAATCTGGAAGTTACCTTGACAACCAAATCAGTGACTCACATTCACCGCCCTGATTTATTCCCAACCTCAGTGTCACTCCAAAAATTGTTTTGCCTACAATACTGAAGATTACTCTTTAATTAAAATAATAACCCTTCACCCCTTTCCAATTGTCTTAAGAGCATTTCCTTTGTCATAACCAATTTATAATAAAACACTTTTAAAAAATTGCACATGGTTTGATGGAATTATTTCCTCAAACATGTTTGAAAAATTAAATATGAGTGGAACTTGACCTTACCTTACAGTACATCTGAGTCCATTAATTTGCAACCAAATAACTTTATTTCTGTCGACTGAATATGATTAACCTACACAAATTTAAATTATTAGCTAAAAAAAATAAGTTCAACACAGTCCCCTTCATAACTAAAAAAGTCCTCATTACTTATAACAAATACATACCATTTTTGTCTTAACCAGATTTATAAATCCCCTATTTCTTAGACATGAACAACTGTTGAAAGAAAAATGAAAATAATTTGCATTATTCAAGTATGTATGGTGAAATGCCAACACAGTTTTTACAGAAAACAAATTCAAATAACCAGAGCTAGAGGGAATAGAATGATTTACTGTTTCTTGCATGTATTTGCTGAGTCATTTTTTAAAAAGTTTTAATTTGTAAAACAAGCATCCCAGTGTCTGAGCATTAGAGGAATCTAAATGGAGAAATCATCTGTAAATATGACATTGTGGGTCACAAATAACTTTCATCTGCTTTCCTTGAAATTATTGTCCAAAATTCATTAGCAACAATTACCTTATGTAAAAATGAAGTTCTGCTGTCCCAATTACAACTTTCATTATCATCAGTACATATGGCATGGCATTGCCAAAAAATAGCACCTTTGTAGTTGTGAGAATTAGCTGCTGTTTTCCAAACTATTTGTTTTTCCTAACTATTTTAGAGAAACAGATTTGTAGCAGAATCTATTACTGATTATTATATTTTTAAAAAAATAAACAGACAAGCAAAACCCCTGGAATTTGTCAGAATGAAAGAATTCTTTCATTGCCACTCCTCATTTGGTTTTATTTTGTGCACAATGAAGCTATTGCTTCTTGAGCAGCTGATCTTAAAACTTACACCTTTTTCGGAATCCTAAAAATAGCTACCTACATAAACATGAAGTAAGTGCAGCAGGCTGTTGGAAGGGAACCTCTTCCACGACCCATTTCATCACTTTGGAGGATGAACTCATGCTTTTGCTTCAAAGTGTAAAATCGTTTGTCTTATACATTAGAAAATGCAAAGTGGTATTGTTTGTGGGTAGTGGAATAATCAATTTTATAACTGGGTTAATGTTAGGAATACCCAAAAAAATTTAGATCCAAAATAAGCTATGTTTAGGATCCACTATGTTGCAGATGAAGGAAAATTGAATTAATATGAAGATCGCATGGAGTGGTTTAGCTTGTCAAGAAGTCATTCCCTAAGGGATGAGAACAAGGGAGAGATTCTATTTTAAAGTGCAAAATCCTTCTGAATTCACTAGGACTCTCAAAATAGTTCTGTGGCCAGCAGTTTTTCTGTTTGTCTGTTTCCATCAGGCTTGTTTTTCCCCTAAATCTATGCACAAAAATAACGTACCTCAAACAGAACAGAGCAAAACAATGTTTTCTATTTTAGTACCACCACGATGATGAAGTAACCCAGAAAAAAAAAAAAGAAATATAAAAAGCAAATGTTGTTAAAGCTGAATTTTAGTTGCTTTTACATAATCTGGTCATTAGGAGGACAGCAAACAAAAGAAAAATATACAAGAGATAGAGAAAATCAGAGAAACGTAATATTTAAAGATGTTTTCGATAGGAATAAAAAATAAACCTCAGAGGGGAAGCCTAAAAGAGCTAGAAAAGCTTTGTTTCTGAGAGAAAGGAAACTTAGAAACTACAACACTAAAATAATGAATATAACATTATGTATTAAGCACTGAGTTCACCTCTGCTCTTTTATTTAGTCCTCAAAATAGCCATGAAGACTTTAAAATCATATATTATAAATAATGAAACTGAATCTTTGAGGGAAAAAAAGTGACTTACTGAAATTATTTTAGTTACTGAAGGGCAGAAACTCAGGCCAATTCAGTTCTCCTATGGTTAAATGGAAAGAGCTGATGAACACTAATAAAACCAGTAAGTTAATTGTCCCAGTGCCATGTATGTAAATGACAGGCAATTAAGGAAACAAGTATTCTGGTATGAGTGGTAATAAACAAAGGGATTATTAATAAGTATC
The DNA here is from genome assembly GCF_902655055.1 of Lutra lutra. Taxonomy (NCBI): domain Eukaryota; kingdom Metazoa; phylum Chordata; class Mammalia; order Carnivora; family Mustelidae; genus Lutra; species Lutra lutra. The sequence continues at coordinate 27,351,019 of NC_062291.1, read as the reverse complement.
TTTTGTCTTCTTTCAAAACTAGTGCTTGGTAATATTAAAAAAAAATAAGAAAAAATAGGAGTTAAAATTGGATAGCAGGAAGAATCTTGTTCTATTCTCCTATTTCTTCATTTAGGTATTCATTCAACAAATGCTTTTCTGGTGGTAAGTAGTAGTTTAGATAGCAGTGTTGATCCTAAGAGCCAAATATTATATGGAAGTTAATAAAGAATCAGGGATTATTGGTTGCAATAAAACTAATTAACTCAATGAATTAGATAAAGCAGTATAAGTCAGCAAAATATTAAAAGGCAAAGGAGGGGCACCTGGGTGGCTCAGTCATTAAGCATCTGCCTTTGGTTCAGGTCATGATCTCAGGGTCCTGGGATCAAGCCCCACATTGGGCTCCTTGCTCAGCGGGAAGCCTGCTTCTCCCTCTCCCACTCCCCGTTTGTATTCCCTCTCTCACTGTGTCTCTCTCTCTTTCAAATAAATAAATAAAATCTTTAAAAGGCAAAATAAATGTATAAGCAAGTAAACAACTAATAAATAAACTACAAGGAAAATGAAGTACACTTATCTTCTGATTATCATAGTTATGGGCTAAACAAATATTATTTTGAAGTTCAACCAAGGGAACAAAGGGTATAGCTGAATTCAGCTGGTCAAGTACTGTTCTTATTTACTCTGACTCCAGAGTTCCTCCCATAATCACAATAAATTAGACTAAAAAATATACCGATACAAATAAATTCATTAGTATTCAGAGTCATGTAATTTTAGCACAAATGGTGCCAGCTCCAGGGACAATTGTTGAATGGTAGACAAAGATGTGATCCTAAGAGGACTGGACTGCATTCACATCACCTAAAAGGCCCCATTTGAATCCATTTCTCCACAAAAAGAAATTCTAGACAAAGCGGAGTAGGTGAGTCAACACACATAAAACCCTGATCCTGTCCTTGTGGAAATAAGTTTTGTTGGAGAAGAAAGTGAATAATGGGATAAACAAACATATACATTTATATAATACAAAATAGAGAAAAATCTTGTGATAGAGGTTTATAGGGATAGGAGGAAGGGACCTATAAAGATGAGTTGATCAAAAGACCTCTTTGAAGAGATTACATTTAATCAGAAATTGTGAAAAGGAGGCAGAGCCCTGTGAAGAAATTCAAGCAAAGCAATTTGAACACACAGACAAAGTGTGAAAAAGCTTTGAGTAGGAAGAAGTTTGGATTGTTCTTGAAGCTGAAAATATTTCTATGACTGGTTAGAGAGACTGGCTGGAGATGCTATTTGAAAGGGAAGGAATATCCAGGTTATACAAACCTTGTAATTGAGAAAACTGAAGGCCAATGATGAAATGACCAGTCTAAAATCAAATTAGAGAAAAAAGAAATTATAATGTAAGTCTCTTAATTTGTCATTAAGGGCTATTTATTTCCTACATTTCGTAAGTCCTAATAGATTATAAGACTCAAAAATATATTTAGAAAAAGGAGAAATCATTCAAGGGCTTACCTTTTTCCACTTATAATCAAGTGTTCCACACAGAAGTCATAATCCAATTAAACTGTGGTTCTAGAATAACCACCATGTACATCTTTACCAATCCAATAACTTACATGCAATAATGTTAGAGCTATTCAATTTTCTCAATATCAATGTTCTTCAACTACAAGCACCAATGTAGGAAATAAAACAAAAATGCATCCACTTTGATGTTAGTAACCAAGAACTGAAGGTTACCTTGTAATATTAAGTTGTAACAATAGAGAGATCAGTGACAGGAGGCAGTAGGAAAAGACTTGGGCTTTTCCAGAATGTATACTTTAATCAATTAACTTACATGGCAACTAAAAAGCCCTCTGGGGGTTTCTGGGTAAGAAACTGAACTTTGTCTACATTTGGGATTCAGGTAATTCTAGTCTACTCTCACAGGCAGAGAGAGTACCCAATTAACATCAATTTTTGGTGCCCTTTGGGAAAAACCTCAACAAGAAGAAAGAAATTGATAGACAGAAGTTGTTCACAGAAAGTTGAACAAATCTTGAAATTCTAAGTACAGTCTCATGCTTGGTTCTTGAACATGCCCATTCCCACTAGCTATTAAGTCATGGGAAGTCTGGCATATGCGTTTCATCTACATGGGTAATATAGTTGTCCATTTGTAAGAACCTGGAATTCCCAGTGATTGTATTTTTATGTTTCGCTCTTGCTAAAGATATCTTTGGAGATGAGAATTCTTTACTTCTTAGTAGGAGAATGAATTGATTTGAGATTCTGCCTCTTAGTAACTAAACAACTTTGACTAAGTCATTCCTCTTCCCTTGTGCTCAATTCCATTATTTGTAAAAGAGTATATCAATCTCTTTAATTTAGAGATATTTTGAGAATTAAATAAAAGCACACAGGGGAACAAACCCAAATTTTAACAACTGCGGCTGCTCTCTGAAAAGCCTTCCTATTGTTACTCTGTCCCTCAGGCTGATGTTTGACCGGTTGCTTATAAAACTGAACAGCACCAGCCCCAGAAGTCACAAGTCAGATAGTTTCATTTACTATGATTTTTCTGGACAGCCACGATTGTGCCTTGCCACCTTCTGCTTATTTTGTACTCCAAATAATTTCTTTCTCAAAACAGCTATGGGAGAAAACAATATATACATGGTATATGGTAATATGGAAGGATGAACACTGCCATTAATTTTCATCAAATTAAATTAGCACCAGAATAAAACAATACCAGGTGATTTCACAAAATTGATAAGCTTAAAATAAAAGAGATGGGGGAGCATTCAAATTACTTTATATGTAAAATGGTTACAGATGGCAACAATTTTTGTTATCTTTAACATTATGTAACATTCTTTTTAATGTACAATTAAAAAATACGTACTCAAGGTAGATACCTAAGAATTGAAAATCAATACTTCATTTTAGTTTAAATTGCCATTGGGTTGGGGTGCCTGGGTGGCTCAGTTGTTAAGCATCAGCCTTTGGCTCTGTCATGATCCCAGGGTCCTGGGATCAACCCTGGCATGATGCTCCCTGCTTGGTGGGAAGCCTGCTTCTCCCTCTCTCACTCCCCCTGCTTGTGTTTCTTCTCTCACTGTGTCTCTGTCAAATAAATAAATACAATTGAAAAAAAAAAACACTTAAATTGCCATTGGTTTGACTCCTGGAGAGGTTGAAAATATTTTCATGTGTTTTATAATTTGCATTTCTTTCTCTTTAAATGTATGCTAATATCCTTTGCTTATTTTTTTGTGTCTTGTATTTTTAGTTTTTATGACTTATAAGACAATTTCTATGATAACAAATACAGAAAAGGTTAAAAATGAAAACAAATTTAGTGATTTTACAACTCCGCGATTTATAAGCATTGTGTTATATTTTGTTCAAACATTCTTAGTTTTTATTGTAGGATTAATTCTTAACCCAATATATGATTAAAAAAATTTCCATATCATCAATTTTTGACATTATAATTTTATGTTGTGTAGATATCATAATAATGAACGTAATTCTATTATACATACTGTTCTAAGAATTTGTTCTAAGAATGATCAACTCATTGATTGCTGTGTTTAGGTTATGTTTTGCTTTTTTCTTCAAGTTTTTCTGACTATACTGGTATTTTAAAGTGTCATATAGTCAATTATATCAATATTTTCTTTCGAAGTTTCATCTTTTGGAATCTTGCTTGGGGTGGTATTATCACCCCATGATTATATAATATTTCATTCAAATTTCCTTCTTAAATGGAAAATGAGCTTTTGCTTTTCAGTGATTTTTGAGTGGGAAGGGGAGGTCACAGTATTCATGAGAATCTGTAGGAGTCAGTTATCATAAAAATGAACCCAAATATATGAACACAACATTTTACACACAGTTTCAAAAGATTTGTAGGCCTCCCAAAGTCCATTCGCCAACTACATACAAACCCATGGAACCCAGGATAAAAATCTTGTTTTAGCTCCTATGTACATATATATATATATAGTCAAGAATAAAATAGCTACATAACCAAGGGGATGATATGCACTCATTAATCGTTTTTTAGTTTTGTTTTGTTTTATAATTTGCAATATGTGAGAAAGACATAGAATGTTTTATGTGTGATATTTGGTATTATAGAAAGTAAACCTGGCATAGAACAGGCAGGAGTCAGAAAGGCCAAATCATCCTAATTCTACCATTAGCAGAGTAAGTTAAGAAAATTCCTTTAATTTCTCTTTTTGTCCAAATATGAATCTGTAAAATGTTGTGTGTGTTAAGTGTTTTTACATGTACGAGTATATGTGACTGAGAGGTTGACAAGTAGAATTAACAATTTCTAAAATCCTTATAATTTGCAAAAAATATATAAACCTGGAGTCATGCTATGTTATATGATACTATTTTCATTATCTTTTTATCAAAGCAAATTTTTCATACACTGTAAAGCACAGATTTTAACTGTAACATTCAATATGCTTTGATTAAAGCATAAAGATACAGAGCAGTAAAATCAACATCACAATCAAGACCTAAAACGTTTCCCCAACCAGAAAGGTCCTGTGACTCCTTCCAGTCACACCTCTCATACACAACCATTGATTTAATTTTTATCAGCAGAGATCAGTTTCACTTGTTCTGAACTTCATATAAATGAAATCATGTGTGTATTCTGTGCCTTTGTTCCCCACACACAAATTACATAATGTTTTTAAATTAATGCAAATTGTTTAATGAATCAGTAGGTTGTTCTTTTTTAAAAAGAAAATTGTTGTGTAGTATTGCACTGTATAAATATACAACAGCTTTTTCTTTTATGTTTAGCTCCTTTTCCTATGGATAGACATAGGGGTTATTTCCAGGTACAGGCTACAAAGAATAAAGCTGCTCAAAACCTTCCTATACCAGACTGTCTGTGAACATGCATTTTCATTGTTCTTGTGTTAATACTTAAGTGTGAAGTTACTGGGTCACAGAATAGCTTTTTTAACTCTGTGAGAATCTGCCAACTAATTATTTAAAGTGGTTGTGAAGTCTTAGCAATCTCACCAATTTGTACTCCAGTGCTAGTCGTCTCTTATTCTTGGCAACAGTTAACACTACAAACTTTTGGAATTGTAGTTATCACCTTGAGTGATATCTTACTGTAGCTATAGTTTTCATTTCCCTGATAGCTAATGATATCGAGCAATCTTTCATATGCTTTTGTCCATTCTTTTGTAATTTCTTCTGGGAAGTGACTGATGAAGAAATTCGCCTTTCTCTACCAGATGTTTGCCATTCTTGATTTATAGTTCTTTGAATATTCTAGATTAGTGTCCTGATTCAGGCTTATGCACGAAGAATATTTTCACCCAAATTTTTGCCTTTTCACTTTTGTAACAATGACTTTAGTGAGCTGAAGTTTTGTTGTTTTTTTTTCCATGAAGTCCAATTTGTAATCAATAGTTTCTGTTATAACTAGTGCTTTTTGTGTCCTCACTAAGAAATCTTTGCCTATGCTATTCACAAAGATATTATTTTATATTTTCTTCAGATTCTTTATGGATTTTTTTTTCTAATGAATGACGATCCATTCATCATTGTTTTTATTGTAATGTGAGGTAAATGAGTTTTTATGTGTAATGTGAGGTAAAGGTTGAGTTTCACTGTTTTCCCCATATATTTATCCCATTTACCTAGTACCATTTGTTGAAAATATTTTCTCTCTCCATCAAATTTCATTATAGTCATTGTCAAAAATCAACTGGCAGTTTATGTGAGGGCCTATTTCTACATGCTCTATCCTGTTCCATGGCTCTGTCTTACTAGAGCCTCCCAGGCTCAGTTATTCCACCTCTGTTTTTAATTCAGAGAGTATATGTATAGGTTCTCCAACTTTGTTCTTTCTGATTATTTTGTTATTTCTAAAATTTTGAGATATGACTTTTTTTTTGTTTTCTACCCAAAAAGGATTGGTTAAAATATTGATCAGTATTGAATATGAATCAATTTGGGGAGAGTTGAAAACATGACAACATTGAGTCTACCAATGCATTAAAAAAAATATCCCTCCATTTAGGTCATACTTAATTTTTCTTGGCAATTTTTTGGCATGAGTGTTAACACTTTGTTAATTTTATTATTTTTCTTCAGGTTTTAATATTTTCATAAAAGCAATGTTACATTTTTTATTTGCTAGTATATAAATCATTTTTATGTATCTGGTAGTCTGTGCTCTTGATAATTTTACTTATTCATATTAGAATTGTTTACAGATTCTTTAGGGCTTTTCACATATATAACTCTTTTAGCTATAAATAATGACATTTTAAATCTTTATGTCATTCCTTTCTTTTTCTTGTCTTATTATCTGACTTAATACTAGGAACTCCAGAACAATATTGAACATAAGTGATAAAAACGGACTTTTTTTGTCTTGTGATATGGTGGAAAAGTATTTAATCTCTCACTATTCAATATGATGTGATTTTGTGCATATGTCCTTTGTCAGGTTAAAGAAGTTTTCTATTCCTGTGTTGCGGAAATGTATATCATGAATTGATGTTGGTATTTTTTTTTCTGCCTCTTGAGATGTGCAAAAGTCTTTTCCCTTTCTTCTCTAAATGTGTTCAATTTCATTGAATATTTTCTAGTCATTAAATTAACCTTATATTTTTGAGACAGATTCCACTTGAACATGATATATCATCTCTTCTATGTATTGCTGGAATCAATTTGCTAACTTTTTGTTGAGGATTTTTGCCCCTGTGTGTCTGTATTTTTTCTTTTCTAATCAGGTTTTGGCATTAAGGTTTTGATATTAGGCTTAGGTTAGCCTAATAAAATGTGTTAAGAAATAATCCCTCCTTCGTTTTCTGAAGGAGTTGTGCAATTTTGGTATTATTTCATCATTAAAAGTTTAATAGAATTTATGAGTGAACCATCTGGGGAAAATTTTTTATTATTAATTCAATATCAGAATATTCACATTTTCTTTCTTCTTTTTACACTTTTAGTGTTTTTTAAAGTATTTTTTCCATTTCACATAAAAGTTGTCAGATATATTGGCATAACTTTCTCATAATATTTAGTGTCCATTAAACCTGTTCACATATTACAGTTTAATGTCTACAACACTGTCCAAAATAACTTATTATGGTCTATTTAATCAAAATTTTACAACCTCATATAAAATTAAGAAATTTACAGTAGTAAAATTCCATTTCCTTATTCTTCTTTTCATGTCCTTTTGTTTTAAAATATTTTATTTTTACATATGCAATCAATTCAACAATACAATGCCATTATTTTTTATTTAAATAGTTGCCTTCTAAAGAAATTAGGAGAAGAAACAATAGTTTTAAATATTTACCCATATAAGCATCACTTTTCTACTTCTCATGTTCTTCATTTCTTCCTTTAGACCTGGTAGCATTTTCTCTCAGCCCTAAATCTTCCCATTAGTGAAGTAGTTCTGAAAACAAATTTCCTCAACAAAATTTATCTTTTGTTTAACTATAAATAGAAATGCTTTGCCTTTACTTTTGGAGTATATTTTTACTGGGTATACAAACCTGAATTATAGTGTGTTTTTTTTTCTTTAAGTCAGAAACATCTTATTATTGTTTCCTGGCCTCTGTTGTTTTTGATGTTTATTCATGTGGATAGTATCTTTGATTACTTTTGAAATGTATTTTTCCTGTGGAAAGGATTCTAGTGGTGGGCAGTAGTGGGAGTTCAGGCTATCTACAAGGCCTCTATTCATACCACCTGGAGAAAGAGTTTCTTCATTATTGCTATGTTAGTGGAGACCTCATGGATGGAGAGGTGGCTTATCACCACTGAATGGTGGGGCAAGTCCTGACTCTTCATTGGGCCTACGCCTCTGATAACCCCCTATCTTTGGAGAGGGAGAGGGAAACCTCATTACTGTAGGGTGGACATGAAATTGCAGTCAACTTATATGGTTTCTACAGAAACCACAGTAAGGACAGTTGGGGGAAGCTCCTCACCATCTGATGAGGATGTATGTCCCAGTTCCTTCTTGGACTTCTTGACACTGTCCTGGCAGAGTGATTTGGCTGTCTCGTGAACCCTGGCAAGAGTGGATATTTGACTCCCAATTTGTCCTTTGCTTTTGGAAATGGGATGTTACAGCAGTGTTTCCTGTGGTGTGTCATTAGAGTGGAGTGATTACTGTTTAAATGTTTTCTGTCTTGCTAGCCTGTTCATTTTGATCTTTTGGCTTGAATAAGCAGTTTTTGTTGTTTTTTAATTTTTTAATTTTCTTGCCTAAATCTATTGACATTCTCAGGTTGTCTTTTCCAGCATCCAGTCTGGAATACATAAAAGAAGCAAAAATAAAACCCAGGGAATTCAATACCATGTCATTCCCTGGGTTCCGAGTTCCCTAGATGCTAGTCTACATTTTCTCTCTACCTTTCAAAGTCTTCTTATATTTGCTTTATGCCTAATGTCTAGGGAGTTTAGTTGTACTCCATAAGAGGAATAGAAAAAGCATATCTACTCCATCTTCCCAGAAGCAGAAGTGCCCTATTTTTATAAAGCTGTGCAACCTCTATAAATGAAGGGCATGCATTCCACTAATGTACATCCTATATAAAAACTACTAAGTTTGTCTCCTTTACCTTACTTCACACTGAAACTGCCCACACACAAAAATTCCTATCTAGGGGACTGTACTTAGTACCGCATGACTTATGTCACCTCTTTTATTTCATCTTCACCCTTATTGATGAATGGTACAAGTGACGGTCAATGACCCAAGGTCAGGAAGTCCATAGGTCTTCAACAAACCTAGTGAAAAGCTGGAAGTGGAAAACTAAGGAGAAAGTAAAGAAAATAGAGAGGGTGAAGAGAGTTCAGTAGCAGTAGACATGAGAATGAATGCCATAAAATGGAGTCAAAGTCTTGACCAGTCAAAATCCATGTGTACGCTGAACCATGAGAGCCAGAGAGAAATAGAGTGATACATAATATAATGAAAACCAACATTGTATAGTGCCTAAGTGCTTCAGAAACTGTTCGAGCCACATTAAATATATTACTTCAAGTGATCTACAAAACAACCAAATTACTTATATTCTATTATTAAGCCCATTTACAGCTGGGGAAACCAAGACACTCGCTGCTCAAGATCACATAGGCCGAGAATTTTCCCTTAGGCATTATATTTGGTTGAATTCTATGGTATTACAAATTCTTCATTTTTTAATCATTAAAAATGGTGTTTTCATATGATTTGATACAATAGCCTCAGAGCCTATGTTATCTCCTAAAAGCAGAGAAAGGAAACTAGTTATTAGAAAGTAGAAGTTGGAGAAAGGGAAGAAACATGAGGGAGAGACCCTCCAGCCATCTAACTTCCATTTCTGATTAGTCCTGTCCCACTGAAGTTCCCATCTGAGCATTGTTGTGAATTCCTCTTATTTCTTATGAAAAACACCATTTTACTAGCTGCTTTGGTTTACTATCTCTTTTTCTTGCCCCAAATAAAATCTTAACTAAAAAAATGCATGCATAGATGCATACGTACATGAAAAATTTCATAAGCAGTAGTGAAACAGGTATCAGGGTCATTTTCCAGAATACCTAACCACTAAGGCCAGGATATATTATGTGACAAAGAGGAATGAGGGAAAAAAAAGGAGGGGGGGGAGAGTGACCAAGTTATGATTAAAGAATACAAAATAATTGAAACTCTAGACAAAGGAAGCCTATGAATTGAAAACACAGCTTGAGTGGGTTAGACTCTATTTAGATCCTAAAATTTGGTAAGCCTAAAGGACATCCTCAGCATTCATATTTGTAAGTAATAAAAGATACGAACAGATTTATTCGTCTTTACACCTATGTTCCCTTCGTTTTTGAAACCAGAGGCTAGTGTAGTGCTTGGCTCACAAGACTTTGCTAAATTTGCTAAACAAACCATATACAGCCTTTAATTTAAAAGGATTTAAAATAATGAGTGAATTTAATCAAGTGCTGTTTTGCTCTGTTTTGTTTCATTTCTTCTCCTTCCTTCAAAATATATGCCTGGTCATTTTTCACCCTTAACTGCATTTTAAGTATAAAATGCATAAATTAACAATATCACCCTTTTCCATAGAACATGTCAGAATAATGTACATTATGGAATAGAAAGTGTGCAGAATTAGTGCTTGGCAACCCAGAGTTGGTTTTGTTTGTTTGTTTGTTTGTTTTTTTGTTTGTTTTTTTAATTCCAGAGATGAACCAAGAAAGGAGATGGTTAGGAAAGGCCCACGCTATAAGAACTTTTTTTTTAAATAACTGACACAATTTAGAATCATAGTGTTCATGATAATAAAAAGTGGAATGAAATCTTGTTGGTTTTATCACTGTTTTTCTTTTTTTATTTAATTTTATTTTTTCAGTGTTCCAAGATTCATCATTTATGCACCCTACCCATGCTCCATGCAATATGTGCCCTCCTTAATACCCACTGCCGGGCTCACCTAACCCCTTGCCCCCTCCCCTCCAAAATATCATTGTTTTTCAATTATTTACAGGCAATACATTATATTCTCATTGCCTCATTCTGAGATGGCTGTTCCCATTACCCTGACCTTACTACTCTACTAGGTGATCCTCCTATTATTAAATTATTTTAATTTAACTCTCTGTTCTTTATGAAAACCCTTCATATTTTACCATACTATTCATATATAACTCTATCAGCCAGGATTCTGTCATGAAAAGAGAAATCACTTTATGCAATCAGAGTATAAATGGTTTAATACAGAATTAAGGGCTTACACAACTCTAAGAAGAATGGAGGGAGTCAGAGAAGTTAACCCCTGAAGGTCAGGAAAGCTGACATGACCATCAAAGGGTCCACTGTGAAGCTCCCAGCCAGAAGACTAGAACGTGTGTGGAGGAGCCTGAGGGCAAAGAAGAGTCTGGAGAGATGCGCATGACTACGAAGTCAGGGCTGATGGAGTGATCCATGAGCGAGTCCATGATTGGTGAAGCCACTTTTTGTGATTCACACAACCTGCTGAGAAAAATGGCTCCCTTTCTTTCTCCTTCAATTTTCCTTACGTTGATAAACTCAGACTCCCTCATAGAAAAAGGAATTCTGGCGAACGTCCTTTGCAGCCTTAGATCAGTGTGGTGGGGTGGTGCCAAGCTGACAGGAAGATCTAAGACAATCATTTAAAATAAATTTTATACCAGCTATCTTCATATTTGCTTTCAGTTGTTCTCTAAAACTTTGGGTAGAAAATTATTAGCTAAAGGAAAAGCTAAAGGAAAAGATCTTGTGCAGTTTTAGACCAAATTCTATATGCATGTCTGTTTCTAGCTTCAAGGACTTTACTGTTGAATTCATAGTTTTTGCACTTGTTTAAAATTTCATTGTTATAATACACTTCATTTTCTGTTCCTTTTCCTCTTCAACGTTATCTATTATTTCTTACTTATTTCCTCTTATTTCTCTCTCAGGCTTAGCTGTGCCTCATCTATCCTTTATTCAACTTAGGTATAAAATATTTGCAACTTGGCATGATCTAGTTTATATGTTTCTGTGTATTCTTAAAAAAAATTACAGGTTTAAGTACAATATATAATATCTATATATAACATTTCATATAAATGTATGTTATATATTTTCTATTTGTTTCATAAATGTGTAGTTACTTTATATTGTAGTTGCCTGCTTTTATCTTGTTTTTATCACACAACTCTAGACCCAAGCTAGCTATTATTGAGCTATATCATTTATTGCGATGACCTCACTGTACCATGGTGTGACCAGACTACAAATACTTAAGCATGCTCTTATTACAAAATAGTCACTTAACATTGATTGATTGCCACTGCGAACAGTACAAAGACATCAACATCTAACCACATATGTTGCTGTATATTATTGCTTTCATTTCTAGGAATAGATTCCCATGGATCACATTGTTAGAAAAGATGTGCACTTAAAATTTTGATGGAAGTCACGGGGTGACTTTTTAAATGTTATAAAAATCCATTTGCACAAGGTTGTATAATGCCCCTTTTCTCACCCGTATTTATTATCCTTGCTAAAGTTGTCAACAATATCTTTCCATTTTACCAATCAAATAAGTGTAATGTAAATGTGAAAAAAACGTTACTTCAATAACACTTTTCCTGATTACTACAAAGGATAGATTTTTTCTGTATATTTATTGGTAATATGAGTTTGTTTTCTAATAGTTTTCTTTTCCAAATGTTTGTTTCTTTTCTATTGGGTTATTTGCATTTAATACAGTTGAAATTTATTTTGTTGAATTATGTGCCCCCATTGCTTAGGAATGTGACCCTATTTGGTGTAGGGTTGTTGCAGATGTACTTGGTTAATATGAAGTATATTTGAGTTGAGTGGGTCCCTAACGCAATGACAGTGAGATGCCATGGAGGCATAAAGACAGATCAGGGTAGTGCATTTACAAGCTAAGGAATACCAAAGATTGCTAGCAAACCACCAAAAGCTAGGAGAGTGTTCTGGAATAGAATCTTCCTCACAGCCCTTGGAAGAAATCAATGCTGTTGACACTGATCTCAGACTTCTAACCTTCAGAACTGTGACAACAAATTTCTATTGTTCAAGACATCCAGTTTGTGGTACTCTGTTATGACAGCCCTAGCTAACTAATACATCCAGTTAGATGGAAATTGTATTTTCCTTTAGATGAAGTTGTGTCAGATAAACTTACTAAATAAATTGGTTTCCTCCACTGAACTGAAATGCCTTTTTCATGTTAAATTTTAAATTCATTATACATAATTTCTTAAATATATGTTTATAAATACATTAATCTCTAAATTCTCATATTTAATGGAATCTATTTATGTGCGCTCTATTCTCTGTCACTGACATAGTCATGTCTATTCTTTTTTTTAAGATTTATTTATTTGAGCGGGAGAGTGCGTGTGACAAGCGGGGGAGGGGCAGAAGGAGAGGGAGACCATCTCAAGCAGACTCCCCAAAGAGTAAGAAGTCAATGCAAGGCTCAGTCACACAAACATGAGGTCATGACCTAAGCCGAAACCAAAAGTCAGACATTCAACCGACTGAGCCACCCAGGTGCCCCATATTCATCTTTATTTTAATACTAGTTAGTTGATACTGTCTTTGATGATAGAGACATTCCCATATATCTTAAGATTGGCATATCTTTATATGTTTTTGCTACAACCATATTTTTAACATAACCACATGTCATTTGAAATGATTCTGAACAACTAAGAAAAACTTCTCTTGGGATTGTGTTTGGAAGTTCATTGTTTATTTAGATAATAACTGAATTTGTTAATATATTAAGTCTTTTGATTCATAAACATGTATTTGTCTATTATTTTATGCTCTTCAACACAGTAAATTGATAGATACCATGGTTTTTTAATTATCTATTTTGAATTTTATTATATTTTCGGAGTTATTATTTGTGTTATTAATATTTATATTACTTTTATTGCAGGATTTCTTTTCCTTCAGCGCCCACAGTTCTTGGTCACGCTGTTTCAAAGAATAAAGACATTTTAAAGACCACTAGACCAGAAGGGTGGTGAATGGCAAGGCAAAGTTTGTTGAGAAATAGTACAAAAGCTCCCAAAGAAGGAGGGGACCCAAGAGGGTTGCTACCAGTTTCTAAGTCTAGGGGGTTTTATGGGCTTATTAGCAAGCTGTTTTAATCTGATTAACCCTCCATGTGTCTGTCATCCAATCAAGTTTTTGCCCACGAGTTCATCTACCTATCCAGTAGTTGTTCACATGGGAAACGGGGGAGGGATTCTTCCAGGGTGGTATAAAATTCTTTTAGGGGTGGTTTCCTCTTAGGATGGGCCTGCCTGCCTTTCTTCCAACCATCCTTCATAGCTTTTAACCTTTGCATTTAGATTTTTTGAGGGTCTCCTTATGATCTCAGTGTCCTTATGGTCAATTGCCTTATCTTCTCTTCTCTAGCTTTACACTGAAATATAAATAGACGATAAATAGATATGTGTGTGTATGTATGTGTGTGTGTGTATATATAGATAAAGATATATATATATATATGCATTTGTTTAAAGCTTATATATGAAAATGATTCTGCATCACATACTGTTTTGTACATTTGATATATCTTTGACAGAAACAGGTGTCCTGTTACCAATATTAGTCTGATCATGTCCACATCTTCATGACCCACTCTTCTAAATACATACCAATGGCAATCCTGTGATTTTTGCCTGAAGCCTTTCTTCCTCAGTAAGAGAATTAATACCAAATGAGCAGCCCTTGGGATGATGCCACATGTAAGTCAGAGAAAGAGTGTTTCAGGTATCCTGCCCTAGTTGTGGCCTAACTCTGAGTTGTGTTCTACAGTTTTCCAGTGTTCTCAATAGGGATACACTCCGATTGACCACAGTAAACATGGATTACATACCCTTGATTGGCTTCCTTACCTTTCCTATGCCACATTTCCACTATTTCCATAGCTGTCTTCACATTATTGTTAGAGTGTGTTTCTTATTTAACCCATTCCAAGACAGTTTCTCTTTCTTCTTGCCTATAGCTTTTACTCTACAAAAGTTCTCTCTGTGTTCAATCCTCATTATGAATTTAAGTCCATAGCAATGTAATTTGTTATTCATTGCTTCCCTGTCTTTTTTTTTTTTTTATTCAACTCAAATCTTGTTACTTATCTGATGGATTGCTTATATTTCTTCTTACTCGATTCTGTATAGTACAACCAGGTCCAATGTTTGTTTTAATTTTCTGAATCTTTTTGTGTTTAGTGGGTCTATTATATGTCATACTCCTAGATTTTTTGTTAGCTAATGTAAAATTATTATTTTGATCAATTAAGCTCAGGCATATAAACATCACATATCATACTGTCTCACACACACACACACACACACACACATATATATGCCTGTGAGTACTGATTCTAATCAAATGCATATTCAGTGCTAAACACCAGTACTTATGCCAATGACTCTTCAGTAACTTCGGTTATCTAAACACCATTCTCTACTAGATTCCATAGGAATAGTATTCCTGAGTTCTTACATGTTTATAATAGTTAGCCGGTGTCTTTAATGTTGAAAGTTGTGTTGTCTGAATATAAAATACTTAGCCCACATTATCTTTCCTTGATTATCCTACATCTATTAGTCCTTTGTCTTCCAGCATCACTGGAAAATATCACTATCAAAAAGCCTGACATCAATATTTTAACCTGAAATCAATATTTCTCTCTTGAAGGCAACTTGATCTTTTTTGCTACATGCCCAAAAGATTTTTTTTTTCTACCATTTTCTTTAAAGTCCAAAAGTATTATTAAAATAACTCTCAATGCTGGCCATCTGGAACAATTTTCCTAGAAAGATGTAGGTTCGAGTCTTAATTTATTTCAGGAATTTTTCTAGAAGGAATATAGAGGTCCAAATCTTCATTTATTCCTAATAAAGTAACCAGGAAAAAATCGGTAATTAAGTATTCGGGACCATGGCAGTGAAACAGAAGCCAGACTGGTTTCTTTCCCAAGTTACTCATAGACACACAAGTTCAACTCACTTCTGTTTCTCTACAAGCCTTTTTCTCCCTGGTGTTAACTTTGGTCTGCCACTCAGACACTTCCTAAACTTCACCCACGGTCACAAAACCAAGTCAAATTTCATAAAACCACATTTCTTTCCTCATTTGCTTGTACTGCTTTCATTACATTTCATTTTATTATATTTACATTGGTTTACCACAGGGTCATTACCACAATGTCCATCCATTAAGTGATGTTTGTGAAATCTGGACCTTCAATGAGCTCAGTGCATGGCTCAGCCCACTATTGTGGTTGGCAGAACCTAAGCATTTTTCACCTTTTTTTCCTTATGCCATCTGGATCATTATGTATTTTAAAAACTATTCTCAAATGGATGTAATGTTTCTGTTTTTACTATTGTAATATACAGATTTCTAAACACACATACCATATCCTTAAACAGTTAAAAATCTCTAAACAAAACATCAGGTATTTATAGACCCTATTCCTTTTTTCTCATAATACAATTCAACATATTACACAAAACAACAATATATAATTTTATACTTGAGGAAGTCATTCCATTTCTCTGGGCCTCAGGTTTCTCCTTTACAAAATGAGGGGTTTGTACTGTCCTACCAAAGGGGTTTTGAGGCTCTCCTCCCTCCCTCTGCCAAAAATTCAGTGAGAGTTATAAGGAAAGAAGCCCCAGGAATTCCAAGGCTTGCTTTCCTTAACCAAAGAATTTTGACTTCTTTCTGGAATTCTGTAGAAGATTTAATTTAAATCAAATTTCTGAGACTAAAAAAAAAGGGTGAAAATCACAGCACTGAATAATTATAAAAATGATTTCTAGACCTTAAAAATAAAGAAGGTAAAGGGAAGGAAAGGAGGAAGGAGAAAATTCTCATGTTTCCTTGATTTTATAAACTAAT
Organism: Lutra lutra; assembly: GCF_902655055.1. NCBI lineage: Eukaryota > Metazoa > Chordata > Mammalia > Carnivora > Mustelidae > Lutra > Lutra lutra. Next base: position 27,334,581 of record NC_062291.1, on the reverse strand, counting down.
CCCCAATGAATTATCATAATTTAATATTTTCTTCAGGATGGTACACGATGTCATTAATTACCAATGATAATAATTGTTTTCCTAAGAGTTTTATATGACATCACTAATCTGGATAGCAGTTGATAGCGAATAGATTATTCAGTGTAATTCTCACCATATGAGAAAGAAAATGTAAAGGACTGATCTTGTTTTGCACCAGTACAGTCATATTCTTTCTATGCTGGATCTCTTCTGATTGGTTAAGTACCCAAGATTTGTTAAAATATGTTGCTTATCATCCTTAAAACTTATACATGGCTAGCAGAGAGGGTCAGCACTGTAGACATCATATTGTAGTGAGGAATAACCTGAGTTTGTCTTCATTTATATTTGAACATTCTGATAGTCCCTGTCTCTACTTGAAGAATTATATACCTAAATTTCAATATGTACCCTTCAGTCATGATATTAACACATCCACTGCATAAAGATTAAAAATATGAAAGGATGAGGTTCCTGGCTGGCTCAGCTGTTAGAGCATATGACTCTTGATCTCAAGGTTGTGAGTTCCAGCCCCACATTGGGTATAGAGATTACTTAGAAATAAAATCTTAAAGAAAAAAAAATGGAAAGATAAATATAAAACCTTTAAGAGCATACCACCTCTGTTTTCATTTTTATTATCATAGATAGGATGTTACATGATGAAGGAAAATCTATTTATTATCTAAATAATAGTTATAGATCTATATATTATACGTGCTTTTATCTGTAGATCTGTTATAATTAGGCATATTTTTCACCTGAAAAATATAACCCATTGAGTCATTGCTTGTTTGGAGGAACAAACCTCAGTAGTCTCTAATTGCAAGTTAGTGGATAGGACAAGAAAATTAAGACTAGTTTATTTCTATTTACCTGCTGGATTTTGAATTCCTACTTCCCCTTAAAAAACACAAACAGGAGTACAAATAGATAATTCCTTCTGCTGCTGTCTTTCTCAGTAGGTACTGAACTTGTCCCACAAATGCATTTCAAAAATGAACTAGACCTAAATCATTCATTCAGCCTTTCAAGCATTTCTGTGCAGTTTTAAAGTCCACATTTTCAGAGTTGAGTTTGGTAGCCATTTTGAGATTATTTTGACCAAGAAGATATTTTCCGATAGGAATGGGAGTCTAGAATAACTGTGGCTCTGATTTTGAGTGAGAATGACCATTTTGTCATACATATTACTCGATGATTAAAAAAATGAATAAAAGTGAAAGTGAAATGATTTTCTCTCTAAAGTTGTCAAAATGTTCCTAACATCAAAATAATGAATCAACATGGCAGACTCATAAGCCATTAGTACCCTACACAAATCATTCTTTTTTTTTTTTAAGATTTTATTTATTTATTTGAGGGAGAATGAGTGAGAGAGAGCATGAGAGAGGAGAAGGTCAGAGGGAGAAGCAGATTCCGCAAAGAGCTGGGAGCCTGATGCGGGACTCAATCCTGGAAGTCCGGGATCATGACCTGAGCGGAAGGAAGTTGCTCAATCAACTGAGCCACCCAGGCGCCCTACACAAATCATTCTATAGACTACCCGTGTACTTGCTTGAAGGCATGAGCATCCTTATTCTCTTACTGATCTGTTCTCCTTATCTGATGAATGTCCTACCTCTATCTTTTTCTGTACTTATGTTATATGCTGCCCATCTTTGAAATTCAAGTTCAGGTTACATCTTTGTCATGGTAACCTCCCTAACATGGTGACTTCCCTATCCCTCAATCAGACCACAGAGATCTCTCTCTCCTTTTACTTAGATAATACATATAATCTGCTCCAAATACTCTATACTTAAATATCAAATTTATTTGGCTCTCTTTGGGGTGCCTGGATGGCTCAGTTGGTTAAGCATCTGTCTTCTACTCAGGTCATGATCCTGGAGTCCAGGGATCGAGTCCCTTGTCAGGCTCTATGCTTTGCAGGGCTCCTGCTTCTCCCTCTGCCCCTCCCCATTCATGCTCTCTCTCTCTGTCTCACTCTTTCTCAAATAGATAAAATCTTTTTTTTTAATTAAAAAATAAAATAAAATTTATTTGGCTCTCTAGGCATCTTAGTCCCTTTCCTCCAGCTAAATACTAGTTTTTTTAGCGAATAGAACTAGACATTCCTCTCTGTTATAATACTACAAGATAGGTATTTAAAGAATAGAGTTTGTCAAATGGAAGAAAATAGGTCAAGACTGAAATTCAAACATTTATCCATCATACAAGCATAGAGATTATTAAAATATGTAAAGATTTCCATTTTAGTTGATAAATAACCACTCCCCCATCTCCCACCCTCAGCCCCTAATCCCCAAGTTCTCTCTCACTACCCTAGAATTCTCCTCTCAATCCATAAACTAAAGATGTGATATGTGACACAGATGGAGGCTTCTAGCTGTCTGTCCCAGCCTCATGGCCACTATCTGTTCTGATGGTTTGTGCCCATGCTATTGTAATGAATTTTACCACTGATTTATGTGTTATATAATTTGAATCCAGGAGATAGTTTGTAATTCTGTAGAGACCATCTCAGAATTTTCATTCTAAAGTAAAAGTGTCCATATAATACTTACCAGATAATGAGCTCATACCATGAGCTACTGAGCTCATACCATTCTCTAGCTTTTAATATGTATTCCCTTCTAATAATAAACATAGCATTTTGCTTATTATATATAGATTATGATACTGTCACTTTTAACACCAAATAATTTTTTTTGCCTTCCAGAAATTAATGACAATTAAATGAGCACATACAAAGCGAAATTATATTACATAAATTATTAACTTATCATTAATCTAGTATTTTGCTTGTATATTGGGTTCAGAGATCTCAAAAATAACATATCATTGTATTAATTTATCTTGGTCCTATTAATATGCTACTAGTTTTCCAATAATAAAAGTGAAAGTAGACCAATGCCAATGTGAAAATAATTTCTTTTATAGGTAATTGATCTAGAAACATGCAATCAGGAGTAACTGAAAGGATTTGTTTGTTTGTTTGTTTTACCAATGGACATGTCATGAATGAGGGACTGTAATAGTATTGCAACCCAAATATAGCCAACAAAAATGTTCGGAACATTAACATTAACCTTACTATTCTGAAGGTTTGGAGCTGAAATTATAAGGCTAAGAAGGAAAACATAAAATAGTTTATTTGTGAAAGATATTCTCCAAAAATAGCCACTAAACATTCCCTCCCTTGTATGAGAACACTGCTCCTCCCATGACCAAATGGATTCTATGTCCCCTTCTCTTGAATATGGACTGCACATGTGAAGTGCTTTGACCAACAGGATAAGATGGAAGTGACAGGGGTATCAGTTATGGGCCTCGCCTTTGAGAGACATTTAGCTCCTACTTTTTTGGAACTCAGCTACTATGTTGTCATAAAATTCAGGCTATCCTGTTACAAAGTGAGATCTCTTGGAGAGGTCTTGCAGGATGAATCACCATAACAAAAGAGAAGTTATGTGAAGGAAAGCTGAGGCGCCCCAGCAGCAGGCAGCACTAAGGCTCCAGTGTGAAAGAGATCTTCCTGAACATCCAGCCTCATACTTCTCCCAGATGAGTTCAGCTGTGCAGCTTACTCCAGGGATGCCTCCTGGAGCAGGAGAACCACCCAACTTATCTGAAGAATCTTGGGAAATTACATCCATTGTTTTAAATTATTAAGTTTTGGAGACATTTGTTATGCAAAAATAGAGAACCAAATGGTCTTTAATATCATTTCCAATAGAGTCAATTTGACATATCCCATCATAAGTAGTCACCTTCTTGATTTCTGTCTACGCATCAGCTTACTTCCTGTAAGAGGAATGAATCCTCTTGATTCTGAACTCATTCCTAGGAGCCTAGATTCCCTACTCATTGTTTAGCTGGGGCTCGGGGGATATAAGAGCACCTGGCTTCAGGGTTCCCAAACACTAGCTTCAACCACTTTCTGCCAACACAATCCAAAGGCAGAGAGATGAGTGGTGGGAAAATGCGCAAAGAATTATTGCAGTGAGGCCAAGACCAGGAAGACAGTGGACTAATGTTTCAAAGACTGTCTCTAAAATGCCAAAAATACTTCCAGGTTTACATAAGGAAAATGTGGTACAGAGGTCAGTAGGGATGTGCTGGTGGGCAATGAAGGTCAAGTCAATCATTGCTTTGGAGACAATCACAGGTGGGGCTTGGAGGCTCAGGACAGTCTTTGTTGCTTGAGGGAGTAGTTTTAGTTCCCATCAGAGGATGCGTTGTCCACAGGATTTTTTGCCTGCAGGATCTTTTGCCTAAATCAAGAGAAAAACGGGAAGGAAGAATTTAATCAACTAGAAAATTGGAGGTCAAATGGAGGTAGTTGAAATCCTCTTTTGATTGTTTTTTTCTTTCTTTTTTTTATTGTGACAAAATGCAAGTAGATTTACTATTTTTGTCATTTAAACCATTTTAAATATAAATATGCAAAATTTACCATTTTAAAATGTACAAGCTGTGACCTGTAAAACACAACTGTGACTTCTTCTATCACACCAAAAGGAAACCTCATTTTTTTTCCCAGCCCCTACATGATGTGGGAAACAAAGGCAGAAGAAAAATTATTAAATTTCCTTACCACCTACAGCCCATTGACAAGTCCTTGAAACAGGCAGAGTGACATTCTTCTAGGGACTCAACTGCCTTGATATTAATACTTTGGTAAGGGCAAAAAGGTGATCCTAGCCTGACCCCTCCCCCCACCCTGCCCCAGTATCCTGAAAGTCTACTTTAATATATAAAAATTCCTTTGGAAACTTCCTTTATTTCTAAACACATTTCTAAAAGGTACATTTTGGCAATAATCCCCCAAGCAAATGGCCTACCAACATACATCTGAAGGGTGTCATGACTAATGTTTTATTAGATGGTAATAAATGACCTTTTCCCAACAATGGCTAGCCCCACCAAAGTCCTGGAAACTTTGTTTCCAAAATTCCTTAGAGACTTAAGCTATCTCTAACCCCCCCTCCCAACTTGAAAGTATATAAAGGGCCACTCCTCATGACCCCAGTGCAGCTCTTTCTGCCCACTGGTCCTGTCCCTGTGCTTTAATAAAATCACCTTTTTGCACCAAAGTCTTATCAAGAATTCTTTCTTTGCTATCAGCACTGGACCTAATATTCCATCAAAACTATATCAGAACTACCCCCACTGACTCTCCTGGGCCTCCAGCTTAGTGACTGTAGATCTTGGTACTTCTCAAACTCCATAATTATATGACCCTTTCTTTATTACATATAAGTACATATGTCATTATTATATTATTCATTATTTAAAATAAATATTATAATATATTATAATTATTTATACATAAACACGGGTGTAAATATGAGTGTGTAAGTATGTGTGTGTGTGTGTTTAGCGCTTAACGGTACATTTCTCTGGAGAACCTAACACACCTCCCTTTTTTTATTTCCTAGAAAATATAGTGTGTAGTAAGTAGGAATATATTTTCATCAGGAACAGACATTGTTTATTCCTATCTCTAGAGAAAGTCTTCTAGTATGGCTTTTTATTACCTTCAGAATATAAAAAGGGCCAAAAGATTAATATAATTAGTACATTAAGATGCTATTTTCTTCCCCTTTACCTAATATTACCCCCATAAAAAAGATGTAAAATTATTTTTAAAGTGTTCTCTTCACCATTTATCATTAGCATGGCACGAATTAAAATTTCTTCCTTTTTTTCTGAAATGTAGGTAGGTCTCATTTCCAGGACACTGGAGATTGGAATTTTCAGTGTTCAATTTTTATAAGTTATCAAGGAGTCCATCGCTCAACCCATGAGAAAACAGAACCAAAATGTGAAAGTTGGTGCAAAACAAAACCAGCCTGTGTCAAAAGAGGGAAGATGTTGAACCCTCAGAGCATCTAACATTTTAGTCTCTCCTCTGATTCAAACTGTATGGACTCATACCTGATCCATAGGCAAGAGTCCCACAATAAAAGAACATGTCTGTACTTGAGGCGCCTGGATGATGTAGTTGGTTGTGCGTTGGACTCTGTTTTGGCTCAGGTAGTGATGTCAGGGTCATGAGATCCAGCTCCACATTAGGCTCTGCACTGGACGTAGAGTCCGCTTGAGTTTTTCTCTCCCTCTCCCTCTGTCCCTTCCTGCTGCACTCTCTCTCACTCTAAAATAAATAAAGAGGGGCACCTGGGTGGCTCAGTCATTAAGTGTCTACCTTCAGCTCAGTTCATGATCCCAGTGTCCTGGGATCGAGCCCTGAATCCTATTATGCTTCTCCTTCTCCCTCTGCTACTCCCCCTGCTTGTACTCTCTTTCTCTGTCAAATAATAAATAAAATCTGTAAATTTTTTTTTAATTTAAAAAAATACAAGTAAGAAAGAAATCTTAAAAGAGAGAGAGAGAGAGAACATGTCTAAACTAAAGAAATTGGGAATCTGAAAAGCCAAGGTGATGGTTGTATCAAGTGCCAGTGGCTTTAGCAATGACACAGAAATCTTTCAACCTGGGACAGTGTTGTTGCTGTCAATAGTTAAGGGCACCATATAGCACCATGGGCTTATGTTTTAGCATGGCCCTGCTGTATGCAGTAGCAACCACAAGCCAGAAATCAGTAACAGCCAGCATAAGCAGATACCCATTTCCAGAAAATGGGAAAATTGGGAGTACCATACTGATTCCCAGAAGACTAGTCTGCAAGTCATATTGGAAACATGCTTTGAGAGGGCAGTTTTAGGGACTTCCAAGTCAGAAGTAGAAATGTACTGCTTTGTGACTTTGTGTCCCCAGGTTAATGTGGCCTGATTATATCCACAGCAATGTCCTGTCCTGGCTATTCTCTCCATATTCCTTTAATGCTGTTTATAAATTCAATACCACCTGACTTATATAGCAAACTATTACTCTCAGGAATGAAATAGAATAATAGAAGTTCTTTTAAACGTATATCTCCTGAATGTAAACTTGTTCTTAAATCATATCTTGTGGATTAAATTAAGTCTCTTCTTTACTCTTTAAAAGTAAACTTTCTATGAAAAATTCAGGTACTGGCTTGTGTATGAGAATTTTTGAAACATAAATTAATTTTGAATAATGCAAACTCACACTATACTATTCAAGATGAAGCTTTTCCATTTAAATTTCATGAAAGATTAAGGCAGCTGAAAAAGGAATGTGGATGGACTCAAAGTAATGGTTTGCATTTAGATGCTAGAAAACAGTAAGAGAAATGGTTTCATGTTTTCATTTGCATATATATATGTGGGTAAAGACAGGAGTAAAGATCAAGGATCTGAACTCTGAAATGGCATTTCAATAAAACAATCTACTGACAAACTTTTTTTTCACAGATTGGCCAATTTCCTTCTACCAGTATTTCTAGATAAAATATGACAAACCCTACTTTTCTACCTTCTGCAATTTTAGGGGGAAAAATATGTTTTGGAAAATACCTATATGCAATCAAGTAAATGTTAGCTAAAAAATGAAATCATCATTTCTTTTCCTTATCAAATTCAATTATGCCTCAATTTTATAAAAATAGGATACAGTGGCATGCACATTTCTCTTGAATTTAAATCCAACATCAAACCTTTAAAAAATATTATAGTATGATAACTTCAAAAACATAAGCTTACAAGCTGAGCATTAACTTAAAATGTCTTATTATTTTAATTATATATGTTACCATATGTATTAACATTGAATACATTCTGATATGTAAAAAAGTCAGATACAAAAGGCCACGTAATGTATGATTATATTAATGTGAAATGTCCAGAACAGGCAAATTGATACAGATAGAAAGTAATTTAATGACTATCATAGCCATAGGCTAAGTGTGGCAGCAATATAGGAAGTGACTACTAATGGGTGTGGGGTTTCTTTTTGGGGTGATAAAAATATCCCAAAATTAGATAGCACTGATGTTTGCACAACTCTGTAAATATGCTAAAAACCACTGTATTGTATACCTTCATATAGTGAATGTGATTGCATATAAATTATATCTCGACAAAACTGTTATGAAAATAATAAGTAAAGAATAAACAAAAATATATAGGCCAAACAATAATACAACAAAACACATGCAGAGAAAATTAAATACATATATCCTTTTATAACAAGAAATTTTTATGCACCATATTGTATTACCTTGATAGTGAGATTGAACATCTTGTCATATGCTTATTTTATATTTAATATTCTTCTTGTTTGAATTGCTTGCTTATAATTTTTTTGATTATAGTTAACACACTTAGTTTCAGGTGTACACCATACTGATTTGACAAAATTATCCATTATGCCATACTCACTCCAAATGTAGCTACCATCTGTCCCCATACACTGCTGTTACAACATCATTGACTACTCCTTATGCTGTGCTTTTATTCCTGTGACTTATTCAAAAATGTTGTATTTTAAAATTTAAAAAAATATAGTCAGCCAATACCAATAACAGTTATCTGAGACAGAGTTAATAGTTCTTTATTTTAAATATTTAAATATTAAATGAGGAACTGCAGAATCTTAGAGCTCTGAGATAATTTCCAACTGTCTGTGTCTGAAGACCTGAGAACCAGGATCACCAAAATCGAAAGACAGGAGAAGATGATGTCCCAGCTTAAACTGAGAGAAAGAATTCACACTTCCTCTCTCTCTCTCTCTCTTTTTCTATTCAGACCCTTAAATGGATTGGATGATGCTTATCCTCATTGGAGAGGGTCATCTATTTACTTAGTCTACCAACTCAAATGCTAATCTCGTCTAGTAATAGCTACACAGACACATCCAGAAATAATATTTTACCAGCTATCTGGCCACCCCTTAGCCCAATCAAGTTGACATATAAAATTAACCATCACAGTAGGTTATCGATTAGTTATAAATAGGCTACTAAGAACTCTCAGGCTACTGAATGACTCTAGAGTCCATATTACTCTAAACAAAACTACAGAATACAACTGCTTATTTTTTCTGCCACAGTTGACGTTCATCGATTTCTTTATACATCACTTCTTCCATTAAGGATGACTCTAGAATGTTTCTTGAAGCAATCTGGAGAGTAATGGTTGAGGTTCTTCTAAGGACCCTCTCACCACATGGTTGAGCCAATTTTATTTTTGTTACTAGAGTCAGATTTGCTTTCTAATATACAGTCTTAGGGCATGGCTACCATTAATTCCTTCCCTCCTTGATGCCCATGCTGTTCTACACATCATAAAGAAGAGTCTACTTCCCCTCCCCTTGAGTCTGCACAGTCTTGTTTACTTTGTTTACTTTGTTAACAGACTATAGCAGAAGAATGCTGTACCACTTTCAGGACTGGTTTCTAAAAGGCCTGACAGGTTCAATTGTCTCACAAGAGAAGCCAGATATCATGTTGTAAACAAAATTATGTTGTGCTACTGAATGAAGAGAAAATAGATAAAAAAGAGAGCCCAAGTGGAGAGGAAATGAGCTGTCAAACATGTCAGTAAAACTTTATTAGACTTGGTACAGCCACAGGTAAATGTAGGTGATTGAGTGATCTCAACCAATGTCACCTAAAGTAGAAGAACCTGCCTAAATCCTGAAATATAAAATCTTAAGAAATAATAAATAATATTTTTAGCCAGTAAGTTTTGGGTGATGTTTTTACACAGCAATAAATAACTGAAACATACGTCTATGGCAGAGAAACCAATACTTATGATAATGATAGTTCAAAGTTTTATCTCTATGCCTTGAATCTAGCTAGGCCTGCTTCTAGTGTATGGAAAAGTGATGCAAGAAATTGGAGAACACAAAACACACATGATCAGGCCCAGATGTGAACATAGCAAATAACGGGAAGGTCAAATTAAGGGACCAGCCATCCTTATTCTGGTATATCAAGTAGCTATCTCTAAGATATTATTTTATCAAGCCCTCCATTCTATACCTGCTCCAGCAGATTTACCCAACATTTTTAAGTTATTCAAAAAGTCTCCTTCTTCAAAGTAACTATACAGATGTTTCTCTCTAATGCCATAGTTGAAAAACATTTCCTACCCATGAACCTCTAAGGGTTCCAACCATCCATAATCTTAAAATATTTTTTCCAACCAAGGAATTGCTCTCAGGATTCTATTGCTTTCAGAAGTGCAGATGAAGTGATATGCCAGCAAACTAATAATTCTCCTGAAACATCTTGTTCTTCTGATACTATTATTAAAATGTTTTATGAGACAATAAAATATAATTGCTTCAAAATAGACATCATTAAGATTATTGAGCATTACTTAAATTCAAGAGAGTCCATCAAAGATCTGACTCTTGTTAAACGTTTCTGTTTTTCTCATGTCCCGATGTAAAAAGAAAACTTTCTTAACACAGGTAACAAAATCCTGTTTCCCTTGCCAACCTTATGTCTTGCTTACTGCCTCATGTTTTTTAAAAAAGAGCCACCCTTAAAAAATAGTAATAATAACAATAGCAATAAATACCATGAGAAGGATCAGGAAGAACTTTGAGCAGAGTCCAAACACAAGACCCAGGTACTAAGGACTTTCTAAGACTGAGAATAGACCAGGAGAACCAACAGCCCCCATTCTGCTACCACCATAAACTTAGCACAGAGTATCAAGCCACAGTATCAACTACTACCTAAAGAGGTGCAGAAGTTTGGACACCCAACCTGTGGAAGATGCAGGTTGGAATCTGAGGGTTGAAGAAGAATAATGAGAATCACCTACCATACAAGGCCCCACACCAAATATAAGACTCAATATCCTACCACTGGAGGAATTTGAAGTCTGTGGTGGACAGACTACATATCATCTGTGATGACAGCCAGAACAAAACCCAAGCCCAGTACAAAAAACTACTAAGTAGATTGACTCAAATTCCAACACTAACTGCCCTACAGAAAAAGAGACATATGCATGTGTGGGTATAAATACTATTTACCTCAGCCTTTCAATATTTTATGTTTGGCATGTAACATAAAATTGCAAGATACACATCAAAACAAGGAAACAAAAAAAAAAAAAAAAAAAAAAAAAAAACCTTTTTGGGAGGCTCCTGGGTGGCTCAGACGGTTGGACATCTGCCTTTGGCTCAGGTCATGATCTTCAGGTCCTGGGATAGAGCTGCATGTACAGGCTGTCTGAGCATCAGGGAGTCTGCTTCTTTTTCTCCCTCTGCCTCTTCCCCCGCTTGTGTGTTCTCTCTCTTTCTCTCTCTTCCTCTCAAATGAATAAATAATATCTTTAAAAGAAAAAAAATTTTTCAACAGGTAATGCAGTTGACACAACCTATTTCAGAAGTTACCCAGATGTTGGAACTACCAGTCAAGGATTTTAAAATTCTGTAATATATATACTAATGGATCTAGTGGAAAATGTGGACAACTTGCACTAATTGGTAAGACAAGGAAATATCAAGAAAGAGATGGAGACTATTAAAAGGACTCAAATAATAATGCTGGAAATACACACAAACACATCACATCAGCTATGAAGAATTTTTTCTTTTTTTTTTTAAGATTTTATTTATTTATTTGACAGAGAGAGATCACAAGTAGGCAGAGAGGCAGGCAGAGAGAGGAAGGGAAGCAGGCTTCCTGCTGAGCAGCGAGCCCGATGCGGGACTCGATCCCAGGACTCTGGGATCATGACCTGAGCCGAAGGCAGCGGCTCAACCCACTGAGCCACCCAGGCGCCCCTGAAGAATTTTTTCAATGGCTGCATTAGCAGAGTGCACTCAGCTGGGGAAAGAATCAGTGAATTTAAAGATAAGCCAATTGAAATTACCTGAAGTGAAACACAAAGAGAAGGAAAGGAGGAAGGAGGGAAGGAAAGCAGGGAAGGAAAAGGATCAGAGGAAAAGAAAAAAGAAAAAGAAAAGAGCAAAAGAACAACATTCCACAGGTGAAGGCTAATGTCACATTATCTATGATGTGAGTGGTTGCTCCAGCGTTAATGAGGGAGAACTGGGCTACAGAGGTATTTGAGGAGATGATGACTGAGAATATAGCAAAATGAAAGGCAACAAGCCATGGATCAATGTTCAAAAGGTCCCAAACAGAATAAACAGTAAAAAGAAAAAACAAAAATAGAGACCTAGACATATCACAATCAAATTACTGCAAAACAAAACTAAAGGCATCCCTTGAAACAGGTAGAGAAAAAGATACAGTGCAAACAGAGAAACAAAGATAGATCTAAAAAGTTACAGCAGACTTTTTGTCAGAAAATGAGCAAGCCAGAAAGAACTCTAGTAGTATTTTTACAGTACAGGAAGATGAAAACAACTCTCAGCCCGAACTCTAGAGCTAGCAAAAATGTTTTTTAAAAATGTAAGAACAAACAAGTTCATTGCTAGAAGACCTGAAGAACAATAAATGGTAAACAAATTTTTTTTGTAGACAGAAAAAATGTGATGTAGATTAAAGTTTGGATAAACACAAAGAAAAGGCGAGCACAAAAAACAGCAAAAATGGCGTAACAAAAAAACATATTTTTCTCATCTAGTTATTTAAAATATAACTGACTCTTAAAGCAAATATATTGAATTGAGATTTTAACATATGTATAATTACTATGTATGATAAGAAAAATGCAAAAAAATGAATCAAGGAAATGGAAGTTTACTATTGAAGTTCCTCATACTATGTGTCAGTTGGTACAGTATTTAAAGTTAGTCTGAGGTTAAGTCAAATATATATATATATTGTAAACCCAAGAAGGTATAATAATCCAGTTATAAAGATAAAATATAATCCTATCACTATATTACATACCTGAAACGAATATAACACAGTATGCTAACTACACTGGAATTAAAATAAATTTTAAAAATGTAACCATGGGGCGCCTGGGTGGCTCAGTGGGTTAAGCCGCTGCCTTCGGCTCAGGTCATGATCCCAGGTCCTGGGTTCGAGCCCCACATCGGGCTTTCTGCTCAGCAGGGAGCCTGCTTCCTCCTCTCTCTCTGCCTGCCTCTCTGCCTACTTGTGATTTCTCTCTGTCAAATAAATAAATAAAATCTTTAAAAAAAAAATGTAACCACAATTTTCCCCATTAATCTAAAAAAAAAAAACCCAAAAAACAAAAAATTTTTTTGAGTATTTAGAATGTGGTAGGCACGGTACTGGTATACAACGAGGGATAAAAGACATGGGGTTCAGTCTTAATGAAACTTATCTCCTGGTGAGATGGAAGAAGCAAAAAATAATTAATACTTGAAACTTGCAAAATAATTAACTTGATACTGTGCAAAAAGAAATTAAACAAGCTAAGAAAGGATTTAATAGGGTGACCACAGTAGTTCAGACCTCTCTGAGGAATAGTATTTAAGGTACTCTTCTGTTAAAGGTTACTCTGTTATTCTGTTGAGGTACTCTTCTGTTAAACCATAACTTTTTGGCTTACTGCACCATTTAAAAATTACAGAGTCTTTCATTCCATTGTATTCTCAGAGTACATGGTAATAAGAGTGAATAACTTACATTTAGAATTCACTAAATTGTATTTCCCACTCATGACAAAAAAAGTGCTCTGCATACCTTGTCATTTTTACTAAATACCATATAGAACTGTCAGGTAGAAATGCTGAAATGTTATTTTAGAGTGAATGAAAATATTCTCTAGAAAATAGATTTCTTTTTCAAGGTCCAAGTTTGTCAATTTTTTTTTAATAAGTTTATAATAGCAATATGATAAAAAAAAAAAAAGTCTTAGCCTAAAAGGAATTCTAAGATTATTTGTCTTGTTTTACCTTTTGGATAAGATGCAGTTCATTGGAGGGGGAGGAGTCAAGATGGCGGAAAAGTAGCAGGCTGAGACTACTTCGGGTAGCGGGAGATCAGCTAAATAGTTTATCTAAAGATTGCAAACACCTACAAATCCAACGGGAGATTGAAGAGAAGAAGAACAGCAATTCCAGAAACAGAAAATCAACCACTTTCTGCAAGGTAGGACTGGCGGAGAAGTGAATCCAAAGCGACGGGAAGATCGACCGCGGGGGGAGGGGCCGGCTCCCGGCGAGCAGCGGAGCAATGGAGCAAAATCAGGACTTTTAAAAGTCTGTTCCGCTGAGGGACATCGCTCCAGAGGCTTAACTGGGGTGAAGCCCAGGCGGGGTAAGCGCGGCCTCAGCTCCCGCAGGGTCGCAGAAGGATCGGGGGTGTCTCAGTGTCGCAGAGCTTACCGGTATTAGAACGGGGAAGCCGGCTGCAGAGACAGAGCCGAGGAGTGACTCTCAGCTCAGGGTTGCCTTGAACCGGTCGCAGGCTCGGTCAGCTCGGAGCGCGGCCGGAGGCCAGGGTGACGGGAGTCATTTGGCGCTGTTCTCTGAGGGCGCACTGAGGAGTGGGGCCCTGGGCTCTCGGCTCCTCCGGGCCGGAGACCGGGAGGCCGCCATCTTTATTCCCGTCCTCCGGACTCTACGGAAAGCGCTCAGGGAACAAAAGCTCCCAAAAGCGAACCCGAGCGGATTACTCAGCGCGGCCCCGGGTAAGGGCGGTGCAACTCCGCCTGGGGCAAAGACGCTTGAGAATCACTACAACAGGCCCCTCCCCCAGAAGATCAACGGGAAACCCAGCCAGGACCAAGTTCACCTACCAAGGAGAATGGCGGAATTCCAGAGGAGAAGAAAGCAAAGCACAGAACTCATGGCTTTCTCCCCATGATTTTTTAGCCTTGCAGTTAATTTAATTTTTTTTTCTTTTTCAATTTTTTTTTCTTTTTCTCTTCTTCTGCTAAATTTTTTTTAACTTTTACCGTTTTCTTTTTTTTAATGTTTTTTAAATAGTTTATCTAATATATATATATTTTTTCCTCTTTTTATATTTTTTCTTTATCGGCTTTCTTTTTTTTAATAGTTTTTTTTTTTTCTTTCTTTCTGAACCCCTTTTTTTCCCCTTTCTCCCCCCTCACAATTCAGGATCTCTTCTGATTTGGCTAAAGCATATTTTCCTGGGGTTGTTGCCACACTTTTAGTATTTTACTTGCTCCTTCATAAACTCTTATCTGGACAAAATGACAAGGCGGAAAAATTCACAACAAAAAAAAGAACAAGAGGCAATACCAAAGGCTAGGGACCTAATCAATACAGACATTGGTAATATGTCAGATATAGAGTTCAGAATGACGATTCTCAAGGTTCTAGCCGGGCTTGAAAAAGGCATGGAAGATATTAAAGCAACCATCTCGGGAGATATAAAAGCCCTTTCTGGAGAAATAAAAGAACTAAAATCTAACCAAGTTGAAATCAAAAAAGCTATTAATGAGGTGCAATAAAAAATGGAGGCTCTCACTGCTAGGATAAATGAGGCAGAAGAAAGAATTAGCGATATAGAAGACCAAATGACAGAGAATAAAGAAGCTGAGCAAAAGAGGGACAAACAGCTACTGGACCACGAGGGGAGAATTCGAGAGATAAGTGACACCATAAGACGAAACAACATTAGAATAATTGGGATTCCAGAAGAAGAGGAAACAGAGAGGGGAGCAGAAGGTATATTGGAGAGAATTATTGGAGAGAATTTCCCCAATATGGCAAAGGGAACAAGCATCAAAATCCAGGAGGTTCAGAGAACCCCCCTCAAATCAATAAGAATAGGTCTACACCCCGTCACCTAATAGTAAAATTGACAAGTCTTAGTGACAAAGAAAAGATCCTGAATGCAGCCCGTGAAAAGAAGTCTGTAACGTACAATGGTAAAAATATTCGATTGGCAGCAGACTTATCCACAGAGACCTGGCAGGCCAGAAAGAGCAGGCATGATATATTCAGAGTACTAAATGAGAAAAACATGCAGCCAAGAATACTCTATCCAGCTAGGCTATCATTGAAAATAGAAGGAGAGATTAAAAGCTTCCAGGACAAACAAAAACTGAAAGAATTTGCAAATACCAAACCAGCTCTACAGGAAATATTGAAAGGGGTCCTCTAAGCAAAGAGAGACCCTAAAAGTAGTAGATCAGAAAGAAACAGAGACAATATACAATAACAGTCACCTTACAGGCAATACAATGGCACTAAATTCATATCTCTCAATACTTACCCTGAATGTTAATGGGCTAAATGCCCCAATCAAAAGACACAGGGTATCAGAATGGATAAAAAAACAAAAACCATCTATATGTTGCCTACAAGAAACTCATCTTACACCCGAAGACACCTCCAGGTTTAAAGTGAGGGGGTGGAAAAGAATTTACCATGCTAATGGACATCAGAAGAAAGCAGGAGTGGCAATCCTTATATCAGATCAATTAGATTTTAAGCCAAAGATTATAATAAGAGATGAGGAAGGACACTATATCATACTCAAAGGAACTGTCCAACAAGAAGATCTAACAATTTTAAATATCTATGCCCCTAACGTGGGAGCAGCCAACTATATAAACCAATTAATAACAAAATCAAAGAAACACATCAACAATAATACAATAATCGTAGGGGATTTTAACACTCCCCTCACTGAAATGGACAGATCATCCAAGCAAAAGATCAACAAGGAAATCAAGGCCTTAAATGACACACTGGACCAGATGGACATCACAGATATATTCAGAACATTTCATCCCAAAGCAACAGAATACACATTCTTCTCTAGTGCACATGGAACGTTCTCCAGAATAGATCACATTCTTGGTCCTAAATCAAGTCTCAACCGGTATCAAAAGATTGGGAGCATTCCCTGCATATTTTCAGACCACAATGCTCTAAAGCTAGAACTCAATAACAAGAGGAAATTTGGAAAGAACCCAAATACATGGAGACTAAACAGCATCCTTCTAAAGAATGAATGGGTCAACCAGGAAATCAAAGAAGAATTGAAAAAATTTATGGAAACAAATGATAATGAAAACACAACGGTTCAGAATCTGTGGGACACAACAAAGGCAGTCCTGAGAGGAAAATATATAGCGGTACAAGCCTTTCTCAAGAAACAAGAAAGGTCTCAGGTACACAACCTAACCCTACACCTAAAGGAGCTGGAGAAAGAACAAGAAAGAAAGCCTAAACCCAGCAGGAGAAGAGAAATCATAAAGATCAGAGCAGAAATCAATGAAATAGAAACCAAAAAAACAATAGAACAAATCAACGAAACTAGGAGCTGGTTTTTGAAAGAATTAATAAGATTGATAAACCCCTGGCCAGACTTATCAAAAAGAAAAGAGAGAGGACCCAAATAAATAAAATCATGAATGAAAGAGGAGAGATCACAACGAACACCAAAGAAATACAGACAATTATAAGAACATACTATGAGCAACTCTACGCCAACAAATTTGACAATCTGGAAGAAATGGATGCATTCCTAGAGACATATAAACTACCACAACTGAACCAGGAAGAAATAGAAAGCCTGAACAGACCCATAACCAGTAAGGAGATTGAAACAGTCATCAAAAATCTCCAAACAAACAAAAGCCCAGGGCCGGACGGCTTCCCGGGGGAATTCTACCAAACATTTAAAGAAGAACTAATTCCTATTCTCCTGAAACTGTTCCAAAAAATAGCAATAGAAGGAAAACTTCCAAACTCATTTTATGAGGCCAGCATCACCTTGATCCCAAAACCAGACAAGGATCCCAACAAAAAAGAGAACTACAGACCAATATCCTTGATGAACACAGATGCAAAAATTCTCGCCAAAATACTAGCCAATAGGATTCAACAGTACGTTAAAAGGATTATTCACCACGACCAAGTGGGATTTATTCCAGGGCTGCAAGGCTGGTTCAACATCCGCAAATCAATCAATGTGATACAACACATTAATAAGAGAAAGAACAAGAACCATATGATACTCTCCATAGATGCTGAAAAAGCATTTTACAAAGTACAGCATCCCTTCCTGATCAAAACTCTTCAAAGTGTAGGGATAGACGGCACATACCTCAATATTATCAAAGCCATCTATGAAAAACCCACTGCAAATATCATTCTCAATGGAGAAAAACTGAAAGCTTTTCCGCTAAGGTCAGGAACACGGCAGGGATGTCCGTTATCACCACTGCTATTCAACATGGTACTAGAAGTCCTAGCCTCAGCAATCAGACAACAAAAGGAAATTAAAGGCATCCAAATCGGCAAAGAAGAAGTCAAACTATCACTCTTCGCAGATGATATGATACTCTATCTGGAAAACCCAAAAGACTCCACTCCAAAACTGCTAGAACTTGTACAGGAATTCAGTAAAGTGTCAGGATATAAAATCAATGCACAGAAATCAGTTGCATTTCTCTACACCAACAACAGGACAGAAGAAAGAGAAATTAAGGAGTCCATCCCATTCACAATTGCACCCAAAACTATAAGATACCTAGGAATAAACCTAACCAAAGAGACTAAGAATCTATACTCAGAAAACTATAAAGGACTCATGAAAGAAATTGAGGAAGACACAAAGAAATGGAAAAATGTTCCATGCTCCTGGATTGGAAGAATAAATATTGTGACAATGTCTATGCTACCTAAAGAAATCTACACATTTAATGCAATTCCTATCAAAGTACCATCCATTTTTTTCAAAGAAATGGAACAAATAATCCTAAAATTTATATGGAACCAGAAAAGACCTCGAATAGCCAAAGGAATATTGAAAAAGAAAGCCAAAGTTGGTGGCATCACAATTCCGGACTTCAAGCTCTATTACAAAGCTGTCATCATCAAGACAGCATGGTACTGGCACAAAAACAGACACATAGATCAATGGAACAGAATAGAGAGGCCAGAAATGGACCCTCAACTCTATGGTCAACTCATCTTCGACAAAGCAGGAAAGAATGTCCAATGGAACAAAGACAGCTCTTCAATAAATGGTGTTGGGAAAATTGGACAGCCACATGCAGAAAAATGAAATTGGATCATTTCCTTACACCACACACGAAAATAGACTCAAAATGGATGAAGGATCTCAATGTGAGAAAGGAATCCATCAAAATCCTCGAGGAGAACACAGGCAGCAACCTCTTCGACGTCAGCCGCAGCAACATCTTCCTAGGAACATCACCAAAGGCAAGGGAAGCAAGGGCAAAAATGAACTTTTGGGATTTTATCAAGATCAAAAGCTTTTGCACAGCAAAGGAAACAGTGAACAAAACCAAAAGACAACTGACAGAATGGGAGAAGATATTTGCAAATGACATATCAGATAAAGGGCTAGTGTCCAAAATCTATAAAGAACTTAGCAAACTCAACACCCAAAGAAGAAATAATCCAATCAAGAAATGGGCAGAGGACATGAACAGACATTTCTGCAAAGAAGACATCCAGATGGCCAACAGACACATGAAAAAGTGCTCCATATCACTCGGCATCAGGGAAATACAAATCAAAACCACCATGAGATATCACCTCACACCAGTCAGAATGGCTAAAATTAACAAGTCAGGAAATGACAGATGCTGGCGAGGATGCGGAGAAAGGGGAACCCTCCTACACTGTTGGTGGGAATGCAAGCTAGTGCAACCACTCTGGAAAACAGCATGGAGGTTCCTCAAAATGTTGAAAATAGAACTACCCTATGACCCTGCAATTGCACTGCTGGGTATTTACCCTAAAGATTCAAACATAGTGATCCGAAGGGGCACATGCACCCGAATGTTTATAGCAGCAATGTCTACAATAGCCAAACTATGGAAAGAACCTAGATGTCCATCTACAGACGAATGGATAAAGAAGATGTGGTATATATACACAATGGAATACTATGCAGCCATCAAAAGAAATGAAATCTTGCCATTTGCGATGACGTGGATGGAACTAGAGGGTATCATGCTTAGCGAAATAAGTCAATCGGAGAAAGACAACTATCATATGATCTCCCTGATATGAGGGAGAGGAGATGCAACATGGGGGGTCAAGGGGGTAGGAGAAGAGTAAATGAAACAAGATGGGATTGGGTGGGAGACAAACCATAAGTGACTCTTAATCTCACAAAACAAACTGAGGGTTGATGGGGGGAGGGGGTTGGGAGAGGGGGTGGGGTTATGGATATCGGGGAGGGTATGTGCTATGGTGAGTGTTGTGAAGTGTGTAAACCTGGCGATTCGCAGACCTGTACCCCTGGGGATAAAAATATATGTTTATAAAGCTGTAAAAAAAAAAAAAAAAAAGAGAAAGAAAGGATGAATACCCAAGTTTTGTAGCAACATGGACGGGACTGGAAGAGATGATGCTGAGTGAAATAAGTCAAGCAGAGAGAGTCAATTATCATATGGTTTCACTTATTTGTGGAGCATAACAAATAGCATGGAGGACAAGGGGAGATGGAGAGGAGAAGGGAGTTGAGGGAAATTGGAAGGGGAGGTGAACCATGAGAGACTATGGACTCTGAAAAACGATCTGAGAATTTTGAAGGGGTGGGGGGTGGGAGGTTGGGGGCACCAGGTGGTGGGTATTGTAGAGGGCACGGATTGCATGGAGCACTGGGTGTGGTGCAAAAATAATGAATACTGTTATGCTGAAAAAAATAAAAAATTAAAAAAAAAAAAAGATGCAGTTCATTGTATTATTTTTATTTTGTGATATAATCAAAACTCTAAAGCCTATTTGCAAAATTTTAAAGGTATTTGGCATTCCAATATCATGTTTCCCAGGTTCATGTGGTTACACATGGAGTAAATTAAGGTAGAAATACCTGTCTAGACCTTTAAAATTTTTAATAAAGTTATATATTTTATTTACAAAATCTTCATTTCAATTTAATATAAATTAACCTCCATTCTAAAGGGCTACACTGAAAACGACACTATCATAGAAATGTATAAAACATTTATTTCCATATTTAAGGCATAATTTACACACAGTTATATTCAGTTTTGACAAATATATACAGTCATGTAACCACCACCACAACCAACATAAATAACAATTCCATTGCCCGCAGAATTCTCATATGTCCCTTTTAGGTCAACTCCTCCCCAGTCCCCAGCATCTGTAACTAGTGATTTGTGTTTTCTCTCCATCCTTTAACCTTTGCCAGAATGTTGTTTATACAGTCATGCACTATGTAGCCTTTTGATTCAGGTTTCTTTTGCTACATATAATGCATTTTAGTTTCATCTATATTATTACATATATTGGTAGTCCATTTCTTTTTACCCAAGTAGTAGTATTTCATTGTATGGATACACCAGTTTGTTTATACACTTCATATTTATACTTCCATAGAGATTCTGGAGTTGTTTCCAGTCTGATTTTTATGAACATTTGTTTCTTAAGAATATATCTCACTAAATATTCAACTACACGTTTTTGTATGAACATCAGTTTAATTTCACTTTGTTGGATACCTTGGAATGGGTTTGCTCTGTCATAGATTAATGTATATTTAATTTCATAGGAAACTACCAAATTGTTTTTGAAAGTTTCTGTGTCATTTTCCATTTCAACCACCAATTTGTGAAAGATCCAGTCGCTCTACATTCTTTATTGGCACACAGTAAAGGACTTCTTAAAAAAAAATTTTAGTCATCCTAATGGGTGTGTAGTGTTATATCATTGTGGTTTTAATTTGCTATTTGTCCAATAACTTTTACATATGCTTATTTACCATCTGCCTATTGTCTTTGTTGAACTTTCTGTTTAAATATCTTCACCCCACTTCTTTTTTAATTGGAATATTTGTTTTTGCACTATTAAATTTGGAGAATTCTGGCTACAATTCCTTTCTCAGATATATAGTTTAGAAATATTTTCTCTGAGAATATAGCTTATCGTCTCATTCTCTTAACAGTGTAATTTTGAAGAACACAAGTTCTTAATTTTTGTGAAATTATTTATTTATTTATTTTAGTTTTTGTGTGTGTATCATGCTTCTGTTGTCATAACTAAGAAATCTTTGCTACTTGAGCTGTTTAGTTATAGGTCACCTGGGCTGGGCCATGATGTCCAGATATTTATTTGATTGAATATTATTCTGGATGCTTCTGTGAGGTGGTTTTTGAATGAAATTAACATTTAAATCTCAGACTCTTAGTTAAGCAGTTCCCCTCTCTAATGTGGGTGGGCCTCACATCCAGTCAGATAAAGACCTGAATATAACAAAGAGTGACCACCCTCAAGAAAGAGGTAATTTTGGGACTGGACAGCCTTTAAACTAAAACTGCAGTAAAAGGTCTTCTGATCTCAAGACGACTCCACAGATTTTGGACCTGCCAGTCTCCATCACTGCATGAGCCAGTTCCTTGAAATGAATGTCTCTCTCTCTCTCTTTCTCTCAGAAACTACACTAGCTATTTGAACAGATAATACATTATATATAACAATTAATATAAATATGCAATACATAATATAAAGAGAAAATAATAAAAAAATTTAAAACAGATGTGAAAAGGCTAAAAAAATCAAAAGGAAAACATGAGGCAACGCATAAATAGAAGCTTCAGGAAGCAGCTCCAACCCCCTAGGAATGGGGATCTGGAAAGAGGTTATCAGAACAGAGAAGTGGAAATGGGGCTGGCTCTGGCTCTACCATCCGCCATCCCAGGAGCTCACTGCCAGGACGCTGCTGGTCCCTCTAGAGGGTAGGACAGCCTGATTCTGGAATTGGCAGGGGGAAAGGTGGAAGATTACAATCGACTGCTGTTCATAGGATGGACCTTTATTGGAGTGGCTAGAACAAGAAAAAACAACTAAAGCCAGCAATTTCTTCTCTCACTTCCTGCGTCTGATCTCTCTCCAGTACATACTGGCATAATTCAACAGTCTGGCAAAGGAGAAATTCAGTTTCCAGAGTCCCAGCCCCAACAACACAAAGCATATAAAAAGAATGTTATGGAGCTGAAAGACAGTGGTTTAATACCTATCCCAGCAGGAATCTTTCATTTTCAACAGTCTGAGTGAATTGTAAGGGGGGATTTTAAAGTGTTTTAAATTTTATAACCCATGCCTCATTAAATACCAGTATCTAAATTGCAAAAATTATTCATCTAAATAAATTCACTTTTGTGGGACGGGTGTATTTTCAAATTTCTAATATCAAAGAAATGACTACCAGTTCAAGCACCCTACAGCTAAATATTATTTCTGTGGACTGAACATTGCTGACAATGATAGAACACTTTAAGATTTCTTTATTTTATCAAATTTCAGCTGAGCTAATAGTTTTATTAACTAAAGATTTTTTTTCATTTAGTTGTTCGGAACATTGATTACTCCAGAAAGTATTTCTTTTAGGGATATATACTAAATGAATTTATAGAATTAAAAAAAACTTGATGTACTATAAATGTGATGCTATATTTTATTACATGTTTATTAAAATAGAGGTCAAAATCTGCAAAATTAAAAAAAAAAGAAAAAATGCATCTTTAGGATAGACAGTTTAGATTTCCAAGAAAATGCCCATACCAATAACTGGAATTCTTACTAATCTTTATCAAATTGATAGATTTTTATGGTGTACATTTTAGGATCATTTTAATTTCTTTTTTTTTTTAAGATTTTATTTATTTGACAGACAGAGATCACAAGCAGGCAGAGAGACAGGCAGAGAGAGAGGAGGAAGCAGGCTCCCTGCCAAGCAGGGAGCCCGATGTGGGGCTCGATCCCAGGACCCTGGGATCATGACCTGAGCCGAAGGCAGAGGCCTTAACCCACTGAGCCACCCAGGTGCCCCAGATCATTTTAATTTCTAAGTGCCATATTATAAAACCAAGTTCCTTGTAAATAGTAGACACTTAATACCTGTTTCAAATGTTGCATTAATGAACTGAATAAAAAATGTAAGAAAAAATTACTTTCTGCTTCCTGAAATTTTTAGAAAGACAAGTTCCGCAAATAAATTCTGTTTATTTATAAATGTTTATTTGTAATCACATTGGTTGAACTGTGTTTTCCAATATAAGAGACCCAATTACAACCAATATTCACTGTGGGAAATACCATCTTCTCTTTGAAAGCCTATGGTACTTGTCAATATTATTCATATAAAAATAGCAACTCATTAGATAGATAAATAGATGATAGACTGAGTAAAGTTCTTTGATTCTTGAATATTTTTTTACTTTCTGACTGGCATAGCTACAAAGGGAAAATGGGACTTATTAGTATGGGCAGGTTAGATCTTTTAGAAAGAAAACTTTAAAAATGTGATTATGTTTACCTCAGGTTAATAAAGTGGATCATCCTGGATATATACATTCATAATAGATTTGAGAATAGAGCATATGCTCTTGAAAGGAAGAGGATAAATTGGAAAGTGTGTATATTACATCAATGTTGGAAAGTTAATTATAAAGAATTTCCCTTTAGAAACTTGCTGAGACTTTATGGTAATTGATCCAACTTTTCTTTGTTACTTTATTCTATTTTAGAAATATATCATCCTTTCTTTGAGACTTTTTTTTTTTTTTGATTCATTGAAAGGCAACATAACCAGGAAATTGGGTTCTTCTCACTAAACACGCTTATCAAACAGACTGTTTCAAATTGCTTTGGCTTGGAGACAGAGATACTTTCAGTGAAAGTGCTGTTCATTTTAAAAGGAAATATTCTTTTTAAAATCCTGATCAGAATTAAAGAACCTAGAAAATGTGTACATAATCCAAAATTGGTACCACAATTTTATCTTAATACTTTTTAAAAGATTATTACAAGTATGTATACATATATACATTTGTCCCACCATTTATCATCAAATAACTTTCAGACTGAGCAAGAGGCTTTATTCTATGCTGTGAGACAGCATTTATTCTGTTCCCTCTGAAGGTAAGTCCCAGTCAGAAACTTTATAAGTATGTTTTTAAATTCATCTCAATAACTCTACATCTCAAATCAAAGATTTGATAACAAATTGTAATGTTTTTCACAGAACAAGTGGCTTATTATTAAAACTATAAATTTGAATAGAATTAACTTTCACTTTTACCAAAATGAATTCAACTGTATATAAGAGCACTTATAGTTTTATCTTTGTATTTCTTAAGTTATTTCATTTTGAAAATTTGAACCACCTTTTATAATTATTCTCAGTGGAAGTATTGGCTGAGTTACTTATCTGTCATGTTAAAAACAGAGGAGTCTTCCAGGTTAATTTCTTCAAATATGCTCTTTCACATTTCTCTGTAGAAGTTTAAAGTTTTAGTTTTAACCTATATTTAGTTCCATGTTCTTTTCAATTAATTTCTGGGTCAGGTAGGGATGACAGTTTATTTTTTTCTGATTTAAAATCTTTTGTTCCAAACCTTTTGTTGAAAATACTACTCTTTATGATCACTGAATTGAAAATATTTTCTAATTTTCTTGCCTTATGAATTTTATTAGATGTGGAGTTATGTAATTTCCGAATACTGGGAAATTTCCCAGGTTTTGATTTCTAATTTAATCCCCTTCTTATCAAAAATCTATTCTGCTATATTTAAACATTTTAAATTTATTAAGACATTTTATGACTTAATATACAGTATACAGTCTATCCTGATAAACATTTCTTATGCACTTGAAAAAAATTACATAGTCAATAGTTATTACATGTAGAGGTCTGTAAATATCAATTAAGTGAGATTAGATGATAGCTTTGATAAAATCCTTCCTGATTTTTTTATTTCAAAAAAATTTTTTTGATATGAAAAGAGTTATCTTAAAATCATGAACTGTGATAGTCACTTTGTACTTCTCTTTTGTGGAAGGTTGATTTTTATTTCACATATATTAAACTACATGTTTTTAAAATTATACCTAGGAGTGTTAGGTCTCCTTGATTGCTTGCTTCTTTTTTTTTTTAATTTGATTTTTTTGGGGGGGGGGCTCCTGGCACAGTTACACCTTTTGAATAAATCCATAACTCCTTTAAAAATAAAAGCAAGGCAAGTCCAATTAGTCATACACCTTTTCCCTCTAGATTATTTTCACACAGTTCACATTCCTAGGATGTTAATTTAAGTTTTCATTCAATCTGTAAATAGAATGAGTCCACAAAGTAAGAGCCCTACAACAATAGCTAAGCAAATGTGACCTTAATTCATTATGGCATAACCACAACCTTATATTAATAGAGATATTGTTATAGTTTTTATTCTATTTATACAGCAGTAAGGAATTCTTTAAAAAGTACTATACATATCCAGTTGAACCTGGGGAAGACACTATGTTTTTTAACAATTTTATTTAGCTCTAGCCAATATTCTTCCTTACATTTTGACCTATTTTCAAGGAGCTTATGACTTGTTTCTTTAGATGTGCAATGTCCTTCCTTATCTCTGATAGCACTCGTTATCTTGAAGCCTACCTTGTCTGGTATTAACATAGAAATATGTCCCTTTTTAAGCTTAGTGTTTGTATGGTATAGCTTTTATATTCCTATTACTTCCAACCTTATATTTATTTTTTTTTTAAGATTTTTTTTTTTTTTTACTTATTTATTTGACAGAGAGAGATCACAAGTAGGCAGAGAGGCAGGCAGAGAGAGAGAGGAAGGGAAGCAGGCTCCCTGCTGAGCAGAGAGCCCGATGCGGGACTTGATCCCAGGACCCCGAGATCATGACCTGAGCCGAAGGCAGCGGCTTAACCCACTGAGCCACCCAGGCGCCCCACCAACCTTATATTTAAAGCACATCTTAGGGAACCTGGGTGGCTCCGTAGGTTAAGCAAATGACTCTTGATCTCAGTTCAGGTCTTGATCTCAAGGTCATGAGTTCAAGCTCCACATTTGGCTCCACACTGGGTACGGAACTTACTTTAAAAAAATTAATTAAATTAAATTAAAGCACATCTTTAATAGATATCATATAATTGTGTTTTGTCTTTTAATGCTGACAATCTGCCTTAAAATTGAAATGTGTAGTCCATAAATATTTAATGTAATTATTGATATAATAGGGCTTACAGGCCACTAAAGACTACTGATTTTCTTCAATCTTTTATTCTTCATTTTTTTCCATTGGATTATCTGATTAAATCCTTATATAAATCCAATTACCTGATTGAATAATTTCTGTTGATATATCATCAAATTGACTTTCCATTTTTTAAAAAACTCTAATCCAATCTGCTATAAGGCTACTGTGAACTTTTACTTCAGTTGTTAACTATACTTACTTAGTATTTTCACTTTGCTGTATTTTGTAGATTTCTCTGCTATGGTTTTATGTATGGTTACTTATAAAGATCATATTTTTTCTTTAGCTATTGCATATGTTTATAATACTGTTTTTTCAACTTGTCTGCTAAATCTAATATCTGGACCATGTTGGGGTCTCTTTCTACTTATCACATTTTTTCTTGGTTATGAATCAAGATTTCTTATTTATTTACAGGTCTAGTTTTTTAAATTATATACTGGACATTAAAATTCTCACATTATATAGACACTGCATTCTGTTTTCTTTTTCTACAAAGTGTTGATCATTTTCATAGTCAATTAGTGGTTGATGTTCTTGAATATGTGTAGGCTTGATTTTATGTTCTGTCAGGGCAGATTTGTGGAAAGCGCTAGGTGTTTACCAAGCTTCTCTAAATGTTAGGGCTCAAACTTCCATTTCTTACTGCCCACATATCTTGCCTTAGCTATGTTTTAGGATTTAGGAAGGGTCTGAAGTAGGTTTTATGCTAAGGTATGGGCCTTATTCCTAAAACATGGTCTTTCTTGGGTCTCAGTTAAATGCTCAGATGTTAGTTACAAAGGTCTTTCTACTCTCCTTGTGCTTGGAACTCAAATGCCACACCACTGATTGACTTACATTTATTTTATTCTATTCTCAAACCAGGAGCAGCTTGTAACTTCACATGACCTTGCCTGGAAAAACCACAATTCTACTCTCAGCCAAGGACTCTGTAGGGACCTTCACACAGATTTCCGCCTCCCCCACACCCTCCCACCCCGCTCCCCTAGCATCCCCATTGCTCAACCACTTCCTCTCTAGTGATTGCAAACTCTAGCTGTTGTAGCAGTCAAGATTCCAATCTCTGCCTTCTCAGCTCAGAATGCTTTATTTGATTCTACTTTTCCACACCATAACTAGGAAATTGCCCCCAAAGAGGGAACTGGGATAAAGGCAGGGCTTACTTGCGAGTGCCCTTTATTCAGAAATTGCAGTTTTAAGTGCCTCTTACCCTGTGCTGGAAAATAATTGTCTCAGATGTGAAGTTATTAAATAATCCACAGACAAAAACAGATATGTGTTGGGTTTAGGTTGAACAATAGTGGTGCTTATGTGGTTCTAAAATGGTCTCTGTTTTCATGTATTTCCATATAAACAAATATCTGACAATGAATTAGTATAAGTAATGTTTGAAGCTCCTTTCATCAGCTGGAAAAAAAAAAAACCACAACAGAAAAATGAGCAAGAGATTATTTTAAAAAGACAATTCACAGAAGAGGAGGAAATGATAATATTAAAAGAATTATTTGGGGACACCTGGGTGTCTCAGTTGGTTGAGCGGCTGCCTTCGGCTCAGGTTATGATCCCGGCATCCTGGGATAGAGTCCCGCATCGGGCTCCTTGCTCGGCGGGGAGACTGCTTCTCCCTCTGCCTCCATCTGCCTGTGCTCTCTCTCTCTCCCACTCTGATAAATAAATAAATAAAATCTTAAAAAAAAAAAGAACTATTTGTTGTTAACAATGAGAGAAATGAGAAAGACTGGAAGAAAAGCAAGTTTTATATGGTACTAGTAGAACAACAGCTCAGGACAGTATTCAGTAGTATCTAGCCATTTTGAAGATGCAAACTCTACAAGTGAGTAATTCTACTTTAGAAAAATTCTGTAGTCACATGAAAATAGTTTTGTATAAAGATATTCATTGTGCCTACGTGTTAAAGAGTAAATAAATGGAACAGTTTGATTGTTATTCAGTAGAAGGATGAATAAATGCAATGGGTTAGTCATATAGTAGTTTATCACACTAAATTAAATCAAAATAAAAGATTTAATATTTTTAAAGATCTTAAAACAATCTCTAATGCTAAAAATGTGTTGGTCACTTTAATGTACTTAAAATGAATGAATTAGATGCAGGTATTCTAACAAAGATAAATATTGAGTGTAAAATCCTGCTGCAAACATGCATGCTCAGTGTGATCCTATTAATATAAAATTGAAAACATATAAAACAATAGAATGTGTTGTCATAAACACATAAGAATGATATACAACCACTTTGAAAGACAGAGAGGGGCCGGAGGGAACAAGTGGGATTTGGGTACGTGTATGACTTTTTTCTTTAATAGAAACATTCTGAAACAAACAAAAGAACAAATCACAGTAAAGAATCAGACATATAGGGGGGTGCCTGGGTGGCTCAGTGGGTTAAAGCCTCTGCCTTCGGCTCAGGTCATGATCTCAGGGTCCTGGGAACGAGCCCCACATCGGGCTCTCTGCTCAGCAGGGAGCCTGCTCCCTCCTCTCTCTCTGCCTACTTGTGATCTCTGCTGTCAAATAAATAAATAAAATCTTAAAAAAAAAAGAATCAGACATATAGGGAACAATAGTGTTAATAAAACAGAGACATTATTTTAAGCACTATCACACAATCACGCTCAGTTTAACGGCTAGCAGAATCTATCTATGGAAGCAACATGGCAGAGAAATAAGAGAGGTAACTGCCCATATTCCTGTAAGGAAAGGCCTCAAGAATCAGTGAAGGAGTACATTTGGAATGAGATTTCAACTCTTCATTCATCAAACTGATAAAATAGTTAAGTCTTAATAATGTAGAAGTCTTGGTGCACAATTTTGCTTCTTGGAAGGGGGAGATTTTGCTGAATTTTCTCAACTAAAAGTGATCTACAGTGTCAGATGCTTACAATAAAGGTAATTGAAACTACTTTAACCTGAGAAAAGAATTTCATAAACACTACCAAACAATTTTAGGGGCGCTTGGATGGCTCAGTGGGTTGAAACCTCTGCCTTCGGCTCAAGTCATGATCCCAGGGTCCTGGGATTGAGCCCCTCATCGGGCTCTCTGCTTAGCGGGGAGCCTGCTTCCTTTTCTCTCTCTCTGCCTGTCTGCCTGCTTGTGATCTCTGTCAAATAAATAAATAAATAAATAAAACAATACCAAACAATTTTGAATAGAAACAAACCTCACATATGCTATTCTGACATAGCTAAGGATGTTAAGCATATTTATATTTATATAGTGACACAATTCTAATTAAAAATATTCCTCAAAAGTAAGGAGAATGTTCTCCTCCTATGAATGTACTGTATTCCTAACCATCTATCTTTAGACTGGGGCTCCACAAACTTTTCCTTAACAGGGCTAGATACTAAATATGTTACGCTTTGAGGGCCACATGGCTCCATTGCAAATGCTCAACTCTTCTGTGCTCCTGTGAAAACATCCATAGGTAACACCTATATAAATGGGTGTGTTTGTGTCCCAATACAACTTTGTTGTTTACAGAACCAGAGAGCAGTGTAGATTTGGCCTCCAATTCATAGTATGCCAACATTTGCTCCAGATTGTTTTTGATGCTTCCAAAATTATAGCTAAATGTTTAATAATTTTGTCAGTGATTTTGTGCATCTTTCTTGCCTGTTGGTTTTTATGGTCTCTGGTACATAAAAGTTAGATAACTCGAGATCTGCAAAAATGATAGGCTGATTTGGATTGTGAAAACTATGAGATGATTGGTGTTCAAACTTTATTTTGGTGGTTTGTCCTTTGAATAAACTCCTCCATCATCCCCCTTTAGTCCCTCACATGCTACAGATGTGGATGCTCCCAATTATATTGGTAAGAAGGCTTAGAAAGCTAATATAAATTTGGAGCTTATAAAGTTTTTCCAATTAAGACTTTTTCACAGAATCAGACTTGAATCGTTTCTTTCCCTCAACTTTGTATGTCATTCTGAATGTTGTTTATCAATAAAATTCCATAAGATTTTGCAAAAGAAACAAACAAAAAATAAGCAATGTCTCCTGATTATTTTTTTTACCCTTGTATTTATAAAGGTTATAATTATAGGAGAGATTAATCCTTGTAAGAATGACCAGCAAGGGGAGCGCCTGAGTGGCTCAGTGGGTTAAGCCTCTGCCTTCGGCTCAGGTCATGATCTCAGGGTCCTGGGATCGAGTCCCACATCAGGCTGTCTGTTCTGTAGGGAGCCTACTTCCCCCCTCTCTCTGCCTGCCTCTCTGCCTACTTGTGATCTCTCTCTGTCAAATAAATAAATTAAATCTTAAAAAAAAAAGAATGATCAGCAAGGTTCAAAATAGCAAGAGAAGTTTGATAAGATGTTTTATGATTTATTAGTGAAAGAAAATAGGAAATTAAAAGGATGTGGTTCATTCCAAGATATGTCTACTTCTTAAACTCAGATGAGCACTAAGCCTGAAAACACTTATTAAGAAGATAAATAACACAAATTTATTCTTAAGAGTGATTATTACTGTCATTCTCATTTATATGCTACCAGAGTTGTGTGTTTTTAATTTCATAATAAAACAGGTGAAATAGAGGTTAAGAGCCACAGAGTGATGGTAAAGTTCTGCAGGTGTGCATTTTAATCAGGTATTAATTAGGCAGTGGGTGAGACCATAAATGGGAAGTACTGAGGATGAGCATGGGGTTTTTGAAGAAGAAATGGTGGAAGACCAGAACTGTGTAATCATAAAGACTAAGTGGTTCTCTGATTTTTCATTCGAATGCTTAATGTCACTCTAATGCTTAGTAATATGATAAAATGTATTCTGCACTCTGTAAAAGACATATTTTTATAAATTAAATTGAAATATTTATATTTGTGCTGACTTTATCTTTGGGTAAAATCTTGGTGTCAAGAAAAAAAAGACTTTTTTTTTTTTCGTTTTTAAAGGTAGTTTCTTCTTTGTATGTATGACACTTCACTGTCTTAAATAGGCTAAAGGAAGTAACGTCTCCATGATCGTCTGTTTAATAACCTTATATGTTCAAATATGCTTGTTGGAATTCTCTTTTAATTCATTGGCACATCAATAATATATACAAAAGATCATGGAATTCCTGTTGCAAAAAAACTTCATGAATTTTATCTAGCATGCCAGTTCAGTGCCATTGAGAAACCGACAGGACCGTATCAGAAGTCTCAGATATTGAGGGACATGCCTGAGTGAGTGAGTGAGTGATTGAAGGGAAGAGAAAGAAAGCGGGGGGTGGGGGGGAGCAAGAGAGTGAGAGTGAAAGAGAAAAAGGGAGGAAGGAGATGAGGGAGGGGAAGAAAGTAGGGAGAGGCTCCAGATCAAGATGTAGGTCTGAAACCTGGGGAAGGAGGGGAAAATTAGGTATGAAAGCTCCAGAAGACAACAAAATTCTAAGAAAGTCTCGGCCAAGCTGAAAGGGACCCCCCCAAGGCCAATTGCTTTGTGGAAGACCCCCCCCCCTGCCACATCAAGCAAGAGTGAATTGGCTCTAGAACATTGCCATGCTCAGGCACTGGCATGGAGCACTCCACAGGGACCATGTCAACGATGTGAATGGTGAAGGATCCAAACAAGGTGTTGCAACTGAAGACCATTAGTCATCTGTGCTCCTCAGAGTCAGCTGCCACGAAGGTGGCACAACTCCAGGGCCACTGAGTTTCTACAACTTCACACAGGAACTGCAGATGGTGGAAGCGATTTTAGCTGTCAGAAGTATTGTCTATGCAGATTAACATATGTTCTAATGAAATATATTTTATTTAGTAATTACATTTACACAATTCATCCGCTGATAGGAATATGATCCCAGCACCAAGGATAGGGCTCGAAATATGGTAGCTGTTCAATATAAGTGTGAGAATAGCTGTATGTAGTTACTCACATTTCTCATTTTAGAAAACTCCTCAATTTTCAATTTCATTCTCTTTTCTAGTTCATCCTTATTGCCTTCATAAACCTTCCTTTTTTAACTTAGTTATATTCTTCATCTTAATCTATAAGGGTACATGGTCTACACATTTTTAATCCCATGAAGTGTGTGTTATAACAACTATCCAGTTGTAACAGTGTTTAAGTTCATTGCCCCTAAACCAGGCTACCTGGGACCAATGCACAGCTTCAACATTTCCTGCCTGTGAGCACTTTTGCAGGCCCATTAACCTCTTTCTGCCTTAGTTCCCTTGTTGTAAAATCGAAATTGTAATAGTACCTAATCATAGAATGGTTATGAAGATTAAAAACAGTGTGCTAAAATATTTAGAGCAATGTCTGGTAAATCGTCAGTACTCAGAAAAATAAGCTGGTATTAATCATTTCCTCATTATTAACATGGATCAAAAGATATAGTCTATATTAATAAAGCATCAGAAAAGCCTCCACGGGTGGAAAAAGATTTGATAAGGGTGCTATCAGCAGTTCAGCAATTGAGCAAATTGTATCATTACAAATGATACTTTAGTACAAAATGCTGGAAACAGGAAGGACCCACAGGTAACAATAATGGCAATATATAGAAAAATAATACTAATAAAAAAATCAAACACATGTCTGATATAAAGCTATGTTCCAAAGGCTGAAGTCATCTTAGTATCTCTCAGATGCAAGCCTGATGAAGAAACAGCTGTGGCTACCACACGTAGACACAAACTTGATGATAATGCACTTCTGTACTCAGGTCTGCCTTGGCCAATATCAGTCTACTTGCCTGTTCTATGACTCTACTTTAGGACTGGCAATTTGGTTAGGTTAGTCTTCCAAGTTTCGAGACTGACATTTTCCAAGAAGTTTCTTCCTGCCCCCTATAGCATAGCTCTATACTACTATCTACAAAAATAGAATAGACTGCTATCTCCTAAATATTTTGGAAACATTCACTTAAGTTTGAGAGTTATGCTGGTATCTCTAGCTTAACATCATTATATAAGTAGATTACCAAATAATCAGTTATTTTATTCATTCAAGCATGCAAAGAATATTTTGATAAATTCTGTATTTCAGGCACTGCAGTGAAAAAATAGTCGTGAAAAAATAGGGATGAATAGCATAGTAAGATCCTGTTTTCTGATTATATAGTATTATAGCGGGGAGTTAAACCTATTTCAGATCAATTTCTCTTCTACCACAATTACCATTCTCTAAAAGTCCTTAAAGTCCCTAGGTCTCCTGCTTAACTGCTGGGGAAGTTGCATATAGATCCGATA
Organism: Lutra lutra; assembly: GCF_902655055.1. Taxonomy (NCBI): domain Eukaryota; kingdom Metazoa; phylum Chordata; class Mammalia; order Carnivora; family Mustelidae; genus Lutra; species Lutra lutra. The sequence continues at coordinate 27,300,543 of NC_062291.1, read as the reverse complement.
GGTGTTGTGATGAATGAATTGAATAGTAATGAGAGTCAATAACTTAAGTTGACTAAACAGTCATACCAATTATCTGAAGGGTTGGTTATCTGCTATACTCCAAAACAATGGAAAATTCTCAATATGTCAACAACTTGGAACATGGTAAAATCAAGAATGAGATATGGAAGGATAATATATTTCTTATTTATGAGAAAAACATACTTGTTCTTAAATGTTAGTTTACTGATTCTCTGATAGACTAAACTGCTAAAATTTTAAAATAATACTAACTTCCATGGGTACTCAAAATTAAAGCAAAATACTATCAAATTCACTATTTTGCTTAAACCTGAAAACAGCCAGTAATATAAGTAGGGCAAGGGCTATTAATCTCCATCTTACAAATTAGGAAATGGAATCCCAGGTTAAATGGTTTAAGCTTACATGGTTAAAAAATTAGAGTGTTTTTTTTTTAAACACAGATTTCCCCAGAGTCTTGTTTCTTCCAAGTGTCCCTGCTCTCTAAATTATATCTGATATATTATTCAAAAGCAGATTCAAAATTCACTTCCCCATGAAGTGATCCTGTTTTCTGACTAGGTCGATATTATTAACTTTTCATTTATTCTACCTGACTTGCAAAGTTATAATTCCTTTTATAGTGGAAATAATTGAAAATTTGATATTTTAAATGATACCCCATGTTACACATATTTTGTTTTTTTTTTGTAGTTCACTACATTAAGCTTATGATATTAAGAAAATGTAATCATGCATGCTTGATCATGTTCCAGATTCAGTCAGCAAACACCTTCTGTCTGTCCTGTTAGGAGCCATACTCAAAGTTGTGGATGAGTCACAGAATAGCAAGCCATGGTCTCTGCCTTAAATTACTTAAGCCCTAATAGTGAGACAAGCTGAAATACAAATAATGATAATAAAAGGTAAAATGAAGTAAAGGAATTATGGACAAGGTCCTATGAGATAACAGGGTGGGGAGAAATTGCTTTCCTTTTAGATAATTTTTTAGAAATGCATAATCATACAAAAAGTGACACATAACTTGGGTTAAATTGCCTTTTGACAGGTAGAGATGACGGCGGAGAAAATATTCCATTTCTTCCAAAATCAAGCATATTTGAATATATTTTATTCCAATTCCAAGACAACTATAACACAACCTCACATGCATCAAAATTCTCTTCATACGTATTACCATTTTTTTAAAAAAACATGCTTTTCAGAGGGCCTTTGGTACCAAAAATGTTTTCATTATGAAAAACTGGTCTAATTTTTAAATGCAACAAATATCTTAACATTATTGGGCTATTTTCACAAGCTGTGCTTTTGGGTTTCAAAATACAAGGGAAAATAACACCAAATATCATGCTGGTTAGTCTTTGGCATTCATTTCTCAACTGATTATTTGAAAGAGAATTAAAGTCTCAGGAGAAGGAAAGTAACTGCCTTGAGTACTCAGCTTCTTTCTGCACTGTGTGCTAATCCCTTTCACCCAAGATAACACCAAGCTTAAGCTAAAATCTCACTCCATTCACAGCCATTGCACTCCAGAAAAAAGAAAAAAAAAAAAAACAAAACAGAGCTTTCTGGACATGTTTAAACAGAATCCAAAATTTTGAGAGTTATCAGAAAAGTAAGTACCTAGCCAGGTAAGAAATTGTGCAATCCAATGTAAAAATAAAGACATTGCTATGTACTTGGTAAAACAAAAAGAGAGTAATTCATAATTGTTCACCCTCCAAAATAATTGGCATCATGAATATATTCTATAAATAACTGAAGAATACTATAAATCAACAAATAAAGATGCAATTAATACATTTCTCTTAAACTAATTTATCAAGCAAATTGTGTTTTAGACTACATATTTTAAAAATTACTTACATATTTTCCTATAGTAGCCACATGATTAAGAAATAAGTCTGTATTTCACTCTGAATTATTATATACAAATCCATTTCCTTCTATCCTAGTAAGCAATTAGCTTATATGATTATGGACTTCTTAGTCATTCAAAGTATGAATGAATGAATGTAAGCAAGCAGCAAGTTTCTATCATGCAAAATTCACACAAGACCAAAAAATAAATTCATCATTCAAAAGCTTTGTTTAGTACTCATAAAATGGATAAAGGTACTTAATAAATTTCTCTGCCTGTTGGTTCAAAAAAGAAAAAAAATACCATCCTGCTTTCTGTCCTATCATCTTATATCCCTCTGCCAATCTTTTTTTTAATTTTTGATTTTTTTTAATTTTATTTTTTATAAACATATATTTTTATCCCCAGGGGTACAGGTCTGTGAATCACCAGGTTTACACACTTCACAGCACTCACCATAGCACATACCCTCCCCAATGTCCATAATCCCACCCCCCCAAACCCCCTCCCCCCATCAACCCTCCATTTGTTTTGTGAGATTAAGAGTCACTTATGGTTTGTCTCCCTCCCAATCCCATCTTGTTTCATTTACTCTTCTCCTACCCCCTCAACCCCCCATGTTGCATCTCCTCTCCCTCATATCAGGGAGATCATATGATAGTTGTCTTTCTCCGATTGACTTATTTCGCTAAGCATGATACCCTCTAGTTCCATCCACGTCGTCGCAAATGGCAAGATTTCATTTCTTTTGATGGCTGCATAGTATTCCATTGTGTATATATACCACATCTTCTTTATCCATTCGTCTGTAGATGGACATCGAGGTTCTTTCCATAGTTTGGCTATTGTAGACATTGCTGCTATAAACATTCGGGTGCATGTGCCCCTTCGGATCACTATGTTTGAATCTTTAGGGTAAATACCCAGCAGTGCAATTGCAGGGTCATAGGGTAGTTCTATTTTCAACATTTTGAGGAACCTCCATGCTGTTTTCCAGAGTGGTTGCACTAGCTTGCATTCCCACCAACAGTGTAGGAGGGTTCCCCTTTCTCCGCATCCTCGCCAGCATCTGTCATTTCCTGACTTGTTAATTTTAGCCATTCTGACTGGTGTGAGGTGATATCTCATGGTGGTTTTGATTTGTATTTCCCTGATGCCGAGTGATATGGAGCACTTTTTCATGTGTCTGTTGGCCATCTGAATGTCTTCTTTGCAGAAATGTCTGTTCATGTCCTCTGCCCATTTCTTGATTGGATTATTTGTTCTTTGGGTGTTGAGTTTGCTAAGTTCTTTATAGATTTTGGACACTAGCCCTTTATCTGATATGTCATTTGCAAATATCTTCTCCCATTCTGTCAGTTGTCTTTTGGTTTTGTTCACTGTTTCCTTTGCTGTGCAAAAGCTTTTGATCTTGATAAAATCCCAATAGTTCATTTTTGCCCTTGCTTCCCTTGCTTTTGGCGATGTTCCTAGGAAGATGTTGCTGCGGCTGAGGTCGAAGAGGTTGCTGCCTGTGTTCTCCTCAAGGATTTTGATGGATTCCTTTCTCACATTGAGATCCTTCATCCATTTTGAGTCTATTTTCGTGTGTGGTGTAAGGAAATGATCCAATTTCATTTTTCTGCATGTGGCTGTCCAATTTTCCCAACACCATTTATTGAAGAGGCTGTCTTTTTTCCATTGGACATTCTTTCCTGCTTTGTCGAAGATGAGTTGACCATAGAGTTGAGGGTCTATTTCTGGGCTCTCTATTCTGTTCCATTGATCTATGTGTCTGTTTTTGTGCCAGTACCATGCTGTCTTGATGATGACAGCTTTGGAATAGAGCTTGAAGTCCGGAATTGTGATGCCACCAACTTTGGCTTTCTTTTTCAATATTCCTTTGGCTATTCGAGGTCTTTTCTGATTCCATATAAATTTTAGGATTATTTGTTCCATTTCTTTGAAAAAAAATGGATGGTACTTTGATAGGAATTGCATTAAATGTGTAGATTGCTTTAGGTAGCATAGACATTTTCACAATATTTATTCTTCCAATCCAGGAGCATGGAACATTTTTCCATTTCTTTGTGTCTTCCTCAATTTCTTTCATGAGTACTTTATAGTTTTCTGGGTATAGATTCTTAGCCTCTTTGGTAAGGTTTATTCCTAGGTATCTTATAGTTTTGGGTGCAATTATAAATGGGATGGATTCCTTAATTTCTCTTTCTTCTGTCCTGTTGTTGGTATAGAGAAATGCAACTGATTTCTGTGCATTGATTTTATATCCTGATACTTTACTGAATTCCTGTACAACTTCTAGGAGTTTTGGAGTGGAGTCTTTTGGGTTTTCCACATACAGTATCATATCATCTGCAAAGAGTGATAATTTGACTTCTTCTTTGCTGATTTGGATGCCTTTAATTTCCTTTTTTGTCTGATGGCTGAGGCTAGGACTTTTAGTACTATGTTGAATAGCAGTGGTGATAACGGACATCCCTGCCGTGTTCCTGACCTTAGCGAGAAAGCTTTCAGTTTTTCTCCATTGAGAATGATATTTGCGGTGGGTTTTTCATAGATGGCTTTGATAATATTGAGGTATGTGCCCTCTATCCCTACACTTTGAAGAGTTTTGATCAGGAAGGGATGCTGTACTTTGTCAAATGCTTTCTCAGCATCTATGGAGAGTATCATATAGTTCTTGTTCTTTCTTTTATTAATGTGTTGTATCACATTGATTGATTTGCAGATGTTGAACCAACCTTGCAGCCCTGGAATAAATCCCACTTGGTTGTGGTGTATAATCCTTTTAATGTACTGTTGAATCCTATTGGCTAGTATTTTGGTGAGAATTTTTGCATCTGTGTTCATCAACCATATTGGTCTGTAGTTCTCTTTTTTGATGGGATCCTTGTCTGGTTTTGGGATCAAGGTGATGCTGGCCTCATAAAATGAGTTTGGAAGTTTTCCTTCCATTTCTATTTTTTGGAACAGTTTCAGGAGAATAGGAATTAGTTCTTCTTTAAATGTTTGGTAGAATTCCTCCAGGAAGCCGTCTGGCCCTGGGCTTTTGTTTGTTTGGAGATTTTTGATGACTGTTTCAATCTCCTTACTGGTTATGGGTCTGTTCAGGCTTTCTATTTCTTCCTGGTTCAGTTGTGGTAGTTTATAGGTCCCTAGGAATGCATCCATTTCTTCCAGATTGTCAAATTTGTTGGCGTAGAGTTGCTCATAGTATGTTCTTATAATTGTCTGTATTTCTTTGGTGTTCGTTGTGATCTCTCCTCTTTCATTCATGATTTTATTTATTCGGTTCCTTTCTCTTTTCTTTTGATAAGTCTGGCCTGGGGTTTATCAATCTTATTAATTCTTTCAAAGAACCAGCTCCTAGTTTCGTTGAATAGTTCTATTGTTTTTTTGGTTTCTATTTCATTGATTTCTGCTCTGATCTTTATGATTTCTCTTCTCCTGCTGGGTTTAGGTTAGGCTTTCTTTCTTGTTCTTTCTCCAGCTCTTTTAGGTGTAGGGTTAGGTTGTGTACCTGAGACCTTTCTTGTTTCTTGAGAAAGGCTTGTACAGCTATATATTTTCCTCTCAGGACTGCCTTTGTTGTGTCCCACAGATTTTGAACCATTGTGTTTTCATTATCATTTGTTTCCATGAATTTTTTCAATTCTTCTTTAATTTCCTGGTTGACCCATTCATTCTTTAGAAGGATGCTGTTTAGTCTCCATGTATTTGGGTTCTTTCCAAATTTCCTCTTCTGATTGAGTTCTAGCTTCAGAGCATTGTGGTCTGAAAATATGCAGGGAATGATCCCAATCTTTTGATACCAGTTGAGACCTGATTTAGGACCAAGGATGTGATCTATTCTGGAGAATGTTCCATGTGCACTAGAGAAGAATGTGTATTCTGGTGCTTTGGGATGAAATGTTCTGAATATATCTGTGATATCCATCTGGTCCAGTGTGTCATTTAAGGCCTTTATTCATTGTTGATCTTTTGCTTGGATGATCTGTCCATTTCAGTGAGGGGAGTGTTAAAGTCCCCTATGATTATTGTATTATTGTTGATGTGTTTCTTTGATTTTGTTATTAATTCGTTTATATAGTTGGCTGCTCCCACGTTAGGGGCATAGATATTTAAAATTGTTAGATCTTCTTGTTGGACAGTTCCTTTGTGTATGATATAGTGTTCTTCCTCATCTCTTATTATAGTCTTTGGCTTAAAATGTAATTGATCTGATATAAGGATTGCCACTCCTGCTTTCTTCTGATGTCCATTAGCATGGTAAATTCTTTTCCACCCCCTCACTTTAAATCTGGAGGTGTCTTCGGGTTTAAGATGAGTTTCTTTTAGGCAACATATAGATGGGTTTTGTTTTTTTATCCATTCTGATACCCTGTGTCTTTTGATTGGGGCATTTAGCCCATTAACATTCAGGGTAAGTATTGAGAGATATGAATTTAGTGCCATTGTATTGCCTGTAAGGTGACTGTTATTGTATATTGTCTCTGTTTCTTTCTGATCTACTACTTTTAGGGTCTCTCTTTGCTTAGAGGACCCCTTTCAATATTTCCTGTAGAGCTGGTTTGGTATTTGCAAATTCTTTCAGTTTTTGTTTGTCCTGGAAGCTTTTAATCTCTCCTTCTATTTTCAATGATAGCCTAGCTGGATATATTCTTGGCTGCATGTTTTTCTCGTTTAGTACTCTGAATATATCATGCCAGCTCTTTCTGGCCTGCCAGGTCTCTGTGGATAAGTCTGCTGCCAATCGAATATTTTTACCATTGTACGTTACAGACTTCTTTTCCCGGGCTGCATTCAGGATCTTCTCTTTGTCACTAAGACTTGTCAATTTTACTATTAGGTGACAGGGTGTGGACCTATTCTTATTGATCTTGAGGGGGGTTCTCTGAACCTCCTGGATTTTGATAGTTGTTCCCTTTCCCATATTGGGGAAATTCTCTCCAATAATTCTCTCCAATATACCTTCTGCTCCCCTCTCTGTTTCCTCTTCTTCTGGAATCCCAATTATTCTAATGTTGTTTCGTCTTATGGTGTCACTTATCTCGAATTCTCCCCTCGTGATCCAGTAGCTGTTTGTCCCTCTTTTGCTCAGCTTCTTTATTCTCTGTCATTTGGTCTTCTATATTGCTAATTCTTTCTTCTGCCTCATTTATCCTAGCCGTCAGAGCCTCCATTTTTGTTTGCACCTCATTAATAGCTTTTTTTATTTCAACTTGGTTAGATTTTAGTTCTTTTATTTCTCCAGAAAGGGCTTTTATATCTCTTGAGAGGGTTTCTCTAATATCTTCCATGTCTTTTTCGAGCCCAGCTAGAACCTTGAGAATCGTCATTCTGAACTCTGGATCCGACATATTACCAATGTCTGTATTGATTAGGTCCCTAGCCTTAGGTACTGCCTCTTGTTCTTTTTTTTGTGGTGAATTTTTCCGCCTTGTCATTTTGTCCAGATAAGAGTATATGAAGGAGCAAGTAAAATACTAAAAGGGTGGCAACAACCCCAGGAAAATATATGCTTTAGCCAAATCAAAACAGATCCCAAATCATGAGGGGGGGAGAAAGGGGATAAAAAGAGGTTCAGAAAGAAAAAAAAGAAAAAAAAAAAAAAAACAATTAAAAAAAGAAAACCAATAAAGAAAAAATATAAAAAGGAAAAATATATATATATATATTAGATAAACTAGTTAAAAACATTAAAAAAGAAAAGGGTAAAAGTTAAAAAATCTTAGCAGAAGAAGAAAAAAAAATTGAAAAAGAAAAGAAAAAAAAATTAACTGCAAGGCTAAAGAATCATGGGGAGAAAGCCATGAGTTCCGTGCTTTGCTTTCTCCTCCTCTGGAATTCCGCTGCTCTCCTTGGTATTGAAACTGCACTCCTTGGTAGGTGAACTTGGTCCTGGCTGGGTTTCTTTTTGATCTTCTGGGGGAGGGGCCTGTTGTAGTGATTCTCAAGCTTCTTTGCCCCAGGCGGAGTTGCACCGCCCTTACCCGGGGCCGGGCTGAGTAATCCGCTCGGGTTTGCTGGGTTTGCTTTCGGGAGCTTTTGTTCCCTGAGCACTTTCCGTAGAGTTCTGGAAGACAGGAATGAAGAAGGCGGCCTCCCGGTCTCCAGCCCAGAGGAGCCGAGAGCCCGGGGCCCCACTCCTCAGTGAGCCCTCAGAGAACAGCACCCAATTACTCCCATCACCCTGGCCTCCGGCCGCGCTCTGAGCTGACCGAGCCTGCAACCGGTTCAAGGTAACCCCGAGCTTAGAGCTCACTCCTCAGCTCTGTCTCTGTAGCCGGCTTCCCTGTTCTAATACCGGTAAGCTCTGCGACACTCAGACACCCCCGATCCTTCTGTGACCCCGCGTGGGCTTCACCTCGGTTAAGCCTCTGAAGCGATGTCCCTCAGCGGAACAGACACACAGCGGAACAGACTTTTAAAAGTCCTGATTTTCTGCTCAGTTGCTCCACCGCTTGCCGGGAGCCGGCCCCTCCCCCCGCGGTCTATCTTCCCGTCGCTTTGTATTCACTTCTCTGCCAGTCCTACCTTTCAGAAAGTGGTTGATTTTCTGTTTCTAGAGTTGCTGTTCTTCTTCTCTTCGATCTCCCGTTGGATTTGTAGGTGTTTGCAATCTTTAAATAAGCTATCTAGCTGATCTCCCGCTACCTGAAGTAGTCTCAGCCTGCTACTTCTCCGCCATCTTGACTCCTCCCCCCCCCACCAATCTTATATATATATATTGCAATAAATATGGCACTTGACCTGAAAGAAAACCTGAAATTTGCTTGTGGAAGTGGGCATTCAATGGGTTGTGGCTTGTGAATTATGTGAAATGGTGGGCTGAAAGTTATCTGCAATCATGTGGGAAGTTACCAAATGACACACACTCTGAACTGAGGTATCTGGTAGATGTTTCAGGGATGTGTGTGTGCGTGTGCATGTGCATACTTTGTGTATTCCCATACAGCTTGGTTCAATGGTTCAACAGGGTGCAGTTTTCTGCATTCATCTGAGAAATCATGCAAAAGAAAACACAACATTTGTGTTAAGTTCAAATTGTTCCCTAACACATCCATCACTTTGGAACAAATTTGTGTTTTCAAAACAAGTATGCTAGGAGAACTGACTATACAAGATAATAAAAGCACGCCTCAGATAGTATTTGATATATGGCAAATGAGTAGCTCGCGAGGAAAATGATACAGCTTTTCTGAGGAAGGAGAAGTTACTCTGCATTTCATGTGAAGACCCCAAATCATACCATTTGTGGCAACATCTGGCTAATAATTTACAGTTAGAACATGTTAGTATTGTTTTGACTGAATCAGTGTCAGTACAAGGAATGACATGTGAAATTCAAGCAAACGAAATATTTACTTTACTAATGACTAATTAAAAAGGCAAAATTAAAATTAAAATGTAGAATCCTAGATAATAGATTATTATTCTTTCTTGTTGGTGACAGGAAATTTTTACAAATCCATACACAAGTAACAACATGGCTTCATTTATTTAATACTTATTGAGTGCCTGCCATGAACCAGAGACTGGTCTAGGTGCTAGGAATAAAGCACTAAGCAAAATAAAATATTTGTCTGTTCTCCTGAAGCTTATAATCTAGAGAAGAAATAGAGAAAAAATAAACATGTACTTTGTGAGACAGTGAAAGTGCTTTGAAAAAAATAGTAAAACAAGGTAAGGATATAGAGAATGATGAGGGTAATGGAAAGTTCACCAGAAGGCCTCTTAGGAATTTAAACATTGTTACTCAGTAAAAGAAAGTTGTTTGTTTTTTTTCCAGTTACAACGATAAATTATTTTGGATCATTACTTTTCACAGAGCTAAGAGCAGAGTATACATTTTTAGTGGAAAATTGTAGCTGTAGTTGCCTTGCACCAAAATATGCTCCACCAAACAGCTAAACAAAATGCTCAACAGATTTCAGAAACACATTCTTTTAAAGGCATCAGAGACCAGTGGAAGCAATGAGTGTTAGGTGAACACAAACAGAACACATCTCTATAATCGTCACCCAGAACAAGAAGCAGAACATTCCAGCACCTCAGACATAGTGTACCTCTCCAGTCATCCACTCTGCCAGAGAAAACCACTTCAGCAGGAGACTTTTATGGGCCAGGAATATTAGAGGGAAATGCTGATTTTGAAAGAGTTCCCTGACTTCACTGGGAATGAGCAGATCCAAACGTGTCAGAGACCAAGGACATGCACTTAATTGCAAGAGATTAAATGAGCATGATTACTGTGATAACAATAAGGACAACATCAAAAATAGAATAACCTGACCCACGGGGATCTCTGGCTATGGTGGATCGACCATGGGGTCCGTAGGAATGAAATGGATGATTAAATTTTTATATACCTAGATCTGTGCAGCAAGACCCACAACAGACCATCAAAGTCTTTGATCTGAGTCAGTTGATAGACTAAGGGCCCCTTAAATGACAGGTAGTTTCAGGAAGAATCTCAGAATATCAATGACATACTCAAAATGTGGACATATGCTGGATCTTTGTTCTTTATGTCCCAAAATGATCTGCAACTATTTAACAAGATTCCTTTGCACTCAGAAAATGGAAATGTCCAGATGGAGATATTTCAGAGATTGTTAAATATGGCCCAATGCTAACTCACTGACACAGGTTAAAACTTCTGTGGATCAGCCAAATGGAAATTTGGCTTGTGAACCTCTCTGATGGCCCTACAGGAACCCCAATTTATTTCCTACTTTTTTTTTTTTTTTTTTTTTTTTTTTTAGTTTGAGTTTCTTTTTAATTCCTGAGACATAGTTGAAGTATATTTCTCTTGCAGGTTATTTTGGCCATATGACTGAGTTCCGGCCAAGAAAATATGGATATTTTATTTCAAGTTCTGAGCCATAAAAACCACTGGCACAATCATCTTTTTGCTTTCTTTCCCCAAATCAAGCTAAATCAAAAAAGAGGCTAAAGGAGAGTCAGTCACAGGAGCAAAAAGTCCAGGTTCCAAGGTGTGTTGGAAAGAAGCTTTCTGACTGCTAACACTCACCCTCCACTGGGGCATGAGTGAGAATAAACATTGGGTAAGGCTGTAAGATTTGTAATTTGTCTATCATAGCTGCTAGCATTACCTCATTGGTTATTTAACCGTTGCAATACAAATGCCCAACTGAAAGTCCTCAGATCTAATGCCAAGGCAATACCACAATCATGTAGAAGACACAGATTAGTGTCACCATTTTACTTCAAAATTCAAGGATTACACTCTTATATTTCTTAACTTTGTACTTTGACCAATCCATATCTTGGGTACTAAGGGTGGATGACCAGAAATTTAATTAGGTACAACTGTTATTCTAGATCACATATATTAGCTGTGATTAGAACCCAGATACTCTGACTCCATAGCTCCAGTGCTAGTCATTTAATAGCCTTCTGTTATGCTCCCCCATAACTGATATGTTGAAATCTTAACCCCTATGTGATGTCAATAGGAGGTAGAACATTTGGAAGGTTAGTAAGTCATGAGATTGTTGACTTCATGAATGGAATTAGTACCCTTATAAGAGACCCCAGAGAGACCTCTCTTACCATCTCTCTCTGTCATGTAAGGACACAATGAGAATATCCATCTGTAACCAGATGTAGGTTTTCACCAGAACCCAACCATGACACCACCCTGATCTTAGACTTGCAGCCTTTAGAACTGTGAGAAAGAAACCTGTTACTTATAAGCCACCTGGCCTGTGGTATTTGGTTGTAGCAACCTGAACTAAAAACACCTTCAGAGCAAGAGGATTATTATTAAATTCAGAAGAAAAAAGATTTGCTGGGATCAAGATGTGAAAAATCATACTATCTTCCATTAAAAGCTTTCTATAAAAGAATAAGATGTAAGAGTAAGATGTAATGATGATGATATTTTGTACCATGTTTGAAAATGTAACAAGTGCCCCCATCTGTATTGTCTACCAAGAAGTAGACCTAAGATTAGAGACCAAGGATACAAATTGACATTGAATTTGTAGGAGTGACTTGAGTGTGAAACATGGACCCAAATAACATTTTCAACATTTAAAAAATGTGTTCCAAAGAGGTTTCTTTCAAGCTAATTTTCTGGGTACACAATAGATACTGTATTATGCTACATTTTTATCTTAGATATCTTTAATTAAAGATGATATTCATATCTGAAATAAGTAGAGTTCTCCAAATAAATGTAGAAACATGGTCCAGTATTCTATTATCTAAATAATAACAATCATTAATAAGAAATGCATGAATTTGATTCCCTGTGGCTATTTCCTAGAGCATTTTTAAAACCTCATACTGGCTGAGGACAAGGATATGCTTCAAATATAAGGCATACTTGTGTAATAAAGCCTCTACCAGAACATACCATCTCAGATGTAGTTCAATAAACTAATATATGTACTTTAAAGAAATAAGTAGTAAGCTTGATGTAAAGTGGAAGTTCTCAGGACATTATAATGTCTAAATAGATACTTTGTATCTACACATGCAACTTTGCTCCTAAAATTCAATCAAGTTATTTACCAATGCATTTTAATTTTATAAAATACCTGGAATACCAGGTATGTCTTATCTCACCTTCTAGTCCCTAAATTGGTTGAAATTAATACAGTAACCCCACAACGCCTAATACTTTCCTCCATTTTGAATATACTCCAAAAATATTTTCCCATGTCATCTTTATCATGTCGTTACTTTCATAACTGCATGGACACTGTCAAATCTTTTCAACAAGAATCCTGCAGCCCCGTTAGATTCTGTCGAGCAGATCCTTCCTCCTTCCTCAGTTCGCATCCTGCATCGTGATGATCCAGAAATAGCAGCAGAAACCTGCTGGGTGATTTCCTAACTTACTGATGGTCCAAATGAACAGACTGAAATGGTTATGAAAACAGGAGTTGCGTCCCAACTTGTGAAGCTTCAAGGAGCTGCTGAATTACCCATTGTGACTCCTGCACTAAGAGCCATAGGAAATACTATCACTGGGATAGAGGAGCAGTCTTAGTTTGCAACAGATGCAGGAGCACTAGCTGCCTTTCCCAGCCTGCAAGTGAACTCCAAAGCTAATATTCAGAAGGAAGCTATGTGGATCACATCAACCATCACATCTGGTCTCCAGGACCAGATACAGCAAGTTGTAAATCATGGATTAGTCCCATTCCTCCTTGGTTTTCCGTCTCAGGCAGACTTTAAGATACAAAAAGAAGCTGTCTGGGCTGTGTCCAACTATACAGGGGGCAGAATAATTGGACAGACTGTATACTTTGTTCATTGTGGCATAGTAGATTCATTGGTGAACCTCTTCACTGTGACAGATCTCAGAATTATTCTGGTTATTCTGGATGCCATTTCCAACATTTCAGGCTGCTGAGAAACTGGGCGAAACTGAGAAATGTCGTATAATGATTGAAGAAGAATGTGGAGGTTTGGACAAAAGTGAAGCTCTACAAAACCATGAACATGAATCTGTGTGCAAAGTTTCATTACACTGGATTGAGAAGTATTTCTCTGTAGAGGAAGAGGAAGATCAAAATGTTGTGCCACAAACGACCCCTGAAAACTATCATTCCAAGTCCGGGACACTACTCCTGGGAGCTTTAAACTTTTACATTGTACATCTGAGGCATCAAGTTGTCTGTTGTGTACTGTGTTGGCATAAGCTTGTCTTATTGTCTCTCTATTAAGATCTCTTTTTAAGTGTATTTTGTAAATGTCACACTTTTTACAAAGAAACTATACTTGAACAGTTCCAAACTGTACATACGGATGTATAAAGCTTCTCGGCTCAGTGGGTTTCTTATTTCTATGTGAAATCTCATATCTTACAATGTCCTATAAATAAAGATGAAATTCCACCCTTTTCTTCCCTGAAAGAAAAAAAAGAAGAAATTGTGACCAAGATCACAATACTAATAAACAATGATTCCAAGACCGAAACCTTTCCCTGTTCTTGGTTTCTAGGATTCTGGTCTCTTGATAATTTCTCCATGTGTGAAGTGTGTTGCCTCACCTTTTCTGTTAAGTCCTTGAAAGTGATGGCCGTGTTTTATTCTGCTTTGTATCTTGTATAGTTCCTATTCCACAGTTGACATTCAGAAATGCTTTTAATTTTAGTCATCAGGTGTGCAAGGCCCTAATTCTAAAAGGAATTAATGTCTTACAGAAGTTACTTTATGACCAGTTGGACGTACTTCTTTCCAACTAAAAGTAAATAAACAACAAGAACTGAGTCTCAGCAATATTGTTTTAATATTTAGAATTGAACGAATACAATGGCTTGTGATCCAAAATTAAAATTCTTTTGTGGTTGTTATTGTTATTGCCGCTGTTTATTGTTGTGAAAAGAAATCTTATCTCCTAGAAGTTACACAGCTATACTTCTGTGTTTTTTTAATTAAAATATAAACAGCCTAGGGGCGCCTGGGTGCCTCAGTAAGTTAAGCCTCTGCCTTTGGCTCAGGTCATGATCTCAGGGTCCTGGGATTGAGTCCAGCATCAGGCTTCTTGCTCGATGGGGAGCCTGCTTCTCCCTCCACCTGCCACTCCCACGTTTGTGCTCTCTCTCTCTCTCCCTATCAAACACATAAATAAAATCTTTAAAAAAAGAAAATAAAATATAAACAGCCTATTTAACAATGTGTATGAAAATAATCAAATGGATATAACTGCTGCTGATTTAAAAATTCTTTCTTTTTCTTTAGTCTTAGTTGTTTAATCCCATGTGCTGGGGCTTGCTTTCTCACATCTCTTGAAAGTGGTCTTCATAATTATGTTCCACTAAAAAACAAAACAAACAAACAAACAAAACTTATCTTTCAAGTAAGTAGTGGATTACATGTTAATGTTTAGGCATACAACTGTTAGCATATTGTCACTATATAATGCTATATTATCTTTGCAAAATACCTTATAATTTTGTTTATGCCTAGAAAGCAGAAAGGCAATCAGAATTCCTTCAATTTACCTCCTGCCTTCATCTGGAGGCAAAGTTAATACATGTGGCTCTAACAATTGATCTGTCTTCTAAAGCCCTTGCTTCACATTTGAATCACCTAAAAAGCTTTACCAAAATACTGTTAAGTAGATCTCATCCCAGTCAAATTAAATCAGAATCTCTTAGCATGTGGCTTCAACATCAGTATTTTTTTTTAATTCCCTAAGTGGTTATAATGTGTAATCAAGGCTAAGAACCACTGCTTTAGAGGCAAATAATCATCACAGTGTGAGACTAGAAGGCAATTCTGAACAATGTTCACCAAAGCCTAACTGTGCACATGAGTATCACCTCTGGAACTTTTTGAAAGTTACAAAATCCTCAGGTCCCCTGAGTCAGAACTTCCAGTGGTAGGGTCCCAACTGCGTCTTACCCATGATGGAGTCTGAGGACCATTGCTTTGGAGATTTTCTAAATCTCACTTTCTAAGGCGTGAGAGAACCTGATGGATTATTTAAACCCAAGTAACATCCTCTTTGCAGCTACTCTCATGAAAATTTCTTCATGGCCCTTTCCTACAGGATACAGTGTTTCTTTTAAGAACTAGAGTGTGTCATCATAAAATGTGTCAGCTTCTAGGAGCTGGAACACCTGAGTTCAAGGTCTTGCTGCACTACTCACTGGTTGTGTTAACACAAACGAATTACTTCCTCTTTCCCATTTCATATTTAATCTTAAGTCACAGGACTGTAACGATCAGAGAAGTGAATATAATAATTCCCAAACCTGACTGATCATCAAAATCTTCTGGAGAATGTGTGAAAAAATTATATAGTTTCCTTGGTCCAGTTCTGGAGATTTTGTCCCTCTACATGTGGAGTGTGGTTGGACGTAAGTAATTTCTCTCTTGAAGATTTGCAAGTGAGTTTGAAACCTGGCCAGTTGTGCTGTGTTAATGTACGCTGGAGAGTGTGAGGCCCCCTGTCAGCATCCGGAAGGTACATATTCAATTCGCAGCCCTGCATACGACCCCTCAGGCATTCTTCAGTAACAGGGACCACTCACTTCTCAGCAGATGCTATTTCTAGATGAGCAGCACTCCGGTGATTTGATGTAAGAGGTGGGAAGATTTATAGGACAGTCACTGCCTTATGTGTATATAGAACTAAAGAGTGGCCCAGGGTCTTTGTTCACTTATTAGGTTGTTGTTTGCCTTTTTCCCACAGTTAAAAAAAGACAATACAGAAGAAAGGAAAAAAGCATACGGTTTGAAATCTGATCTCCATTTTAGCAGAGGTCTGCTTTTTTTTTTTTTTTTTTTTTTGTAAGATTTGTTTGTTAGAGAGAAAGGGAAGAGAGCACATAAGGGGAGGGGCAGAGGGAGAGGGAGAAGCAGACTCTGCACTGAGCAGGGAGCCTGATGTGGGGCTGAATCCCAGGACCCTGAGATCATGACCTGAGACAAAGGCAGACGCTTAACTGACTGAGCCACCCAGGCGCCCCAGAGGTCTGCTTTTTGTGTGTGTGACCCTGGCCTCACTAGTTTGACTTCTATGGGTCTCAGTTTCCTCTTATGTTAAATGCAGATAATATCCCTGCCTTATCTGCCTTACTGGAGCTCAGTGGGAAATAAATAAAATAATACATGTTAGCATTTCTGCATAAACATATTTTACATGAGATTTCTCTAATGGATTGTGAGCTCCTAGAACTTTTTCTTTGACTCTCATTCATTCACTTATTCACTTATCCATTTGCTTATTTGTTCACTTAAATATTTACTAACATATGCCAAGAATTATGCCAGGACAAAGGGATGTGAGAATACATGGGGTAGATAAGAACCAGATATGGTTGATATTCTTATGAGACTTTGTGTCATGTTATGAGCTTTAGCTAATACACAAATAATTACTAAACTATAGTCAAAATAAGCACTATTAGGGGAAACTCAGACTAAGGAGAATGTATAAAGAGGAGGCTACCTCATTGTCTCCCATTACCTATGAGCAGTGATATTTATGAATTATGAGTAGGACAGGAAAGCAGTGATGAGAATACTCCTGGCAGAGGCAAATATGAGCCTGTGCAAATGTCCTGAGGAAGGAAAGTGATTAGTAGCATATGAGTAACTAAATGAGTAATTAAAGATTGCGATGAGCTAGTGATATGGGATCAATGAAAGTGAAACTACGTGGTACCCATGGACCAGGGATATTTAGGTCATATCTAGCCTCCAGTTTTGTTAATCTTTAAAGCAATAGACACTTTCAATTAGCAAGATTAAACAGGGGATGAAAGAATTAGATTAGCACTTTAAATATATCCCTCCAGTTGCTTTATGAAATCAGGTCCTGGCGCACTTGAATATTTGGGGACCATGTAGAAGAAAGGGGAAATTTGAGAGAATTGCACCTTATACTGAGTTGGAATAGCAAGGAAGAAACTGGATGGACTCAGAGATATAGTCAGGCAGGGGATGTTTCTTCTTCTTTTTGTAGTCTTATGTCTTAGTAGAGTCCCTGGCACACAGTCATCATTAGCATGTCCCTCTGGGTTTGGCAGGGGTGAGGGCGTTGTGATTTTTGTTTTTTGGTGGTAAGAACACTTAACATGAGATTTGCCCTCAAAAATTGTTAATTATACAATACTTAATTGTTAACTATAAGTACTATGTTGTTAGTTCTAGAATCTATTCATCTTGCATAACTGAAATTTTTTTAAAAGCTAGTTATGATGTCCTCATTACCTGAACCTTCTCTACAAACACACTCTGATGTATAACTCTCTATCCTTCTTGACTTGTCAAGGTTTCTGTACCCCTCGAGTTTCTACATACATTTAAGACCCCTCTGGGTTTATTATACTTTACCTTAATACCTTGTATTTATGGACCATGAAATTGGCAATAAATCTTTACAGTGGTTTGACTGGTGCAGAGCCCAGTGACTAATGTGTCCACAGGGTACCAGTTTGTTCAACAAAGGCCCACATCCCAGGAAACCCCACAGTCCTGGGAAAACCCAGATGGTTGGACAACTAATATAAGGCTGTGCTTTAAAATAAGTCGGCTGAATCTTCATCCTTTTCTATTATGATCCACTCTTGCAGGGACATGAATGTAACCTGTTACAGAGGTTAGCTTTATTTAAACACTTTGTAAGGCACTTTCACATGTACAATTTCATTTGCTTCTTAAAATTCCTTTGTGAGGCAAGATTTAGTACTCAAGTTTTGAGGGTGAGAAAAATGAGAATCAGAGTTGTTCAGGGATTTGTTTATATTCACTTGACTTCAAGAAAGTGAAAACTACATAGTTTCATATTCCTTCATCTATTTAAATATAGTATGACACAGTGGGCAGAAAATACATTCAGATATCAATCTGTGTCTATTTTCCTTCCATTTCCTCCCAAAAGATAGGCGGCCCTTATCCACAAGGACATTATCAGAGCCAAAGCAGAAGCTGTTTGAACAAAAAAACTCTCTCTGTTGTGAAAGTCCACATTCATTTATTCATCAATTTGCTCCTTTCACAAATGTTTTTTGAATATTTTCTATGAGAAGGCCTGATGTAGAGTGGAATGGAGGGAGCTGGGGAGAAAAAAAAAAAGGGATAAGTATACCAATACTGAGAAGAATGTAAGATAATCCTGAATGCTATGCAGAGAGTAAAAATAAAGAGAAGTCTGGGGGCCCTGAGTGACACAATCAGATAAGCATCTGACTCTTGGTTTCCGCTTAGGCCATGATCTCATGGACATGAGATTGAGTCCCACATTGGGCTCCATGTTGTGTGTGGTGTCTGCTTGAGATTCTTTCCCTCCCTCCTGCTGGTGCTTTCTCTCTCTCTCTCTCTATATATATATATAATAAATAAATAAATCTTTAAACAAAAGTAAAGTCACTAGCCAAGGACCATGAGGCTATGTTAGTTTAGGTGATTGGAGAAGGCCTTTGGAGAAGATAACATTCAAGCTGGTATTTAAGTAACAGGATGGAAGCAGCTTACACACAGAGAGAAGGGGAACAGCTTTCCTGGAGAAGGGAATCATAATATAAACTTCCTGGGCCAGGAATGAACTACTGTGTTTGAGGAACAGAAGTTCAGTACCTCTGAAGCATAATGGACAAGAGTAAGAGTGACTTAAGGATGAAGACAGAACAGGGGATAAGAACAAGGTCACGGAGGGTCAAGTAAGCCAGGGTAACATATTTAAGACTTTCTCCTACGTATGATAGGCCTGAAAGATTTTAAGCAAAGGAAAGACATAGTCTGATTTATGCCACTTTTGAAACAGTATAAAGGGCCAGTCAGGGACAAGAAAGTAATTAGAGTAATCAAGAAAGGAGGTGGGAGAAATGGATACATTAGGGTGGTTTTTTTTTTGTTTGTTTTTTTGGGGTTTTTTTAAAGATTTTATTTATTTATTTGACAGACAGAGATCACGAGTAGGCAGAAGTAGGCAGAAAGGAGGGGGAAGCAGGCTTCCTGCTGAGCAGAGAGCCTGATGTGGGGCTCGATCCCAGGACCCTGAGATCATTACCTGAGCTGAAGGCAGAGGCTTTAACCCACGGAGCCACCCAGGCGCCCTGATACATTAGGTTTTAGAGGTAATGTTGACAATACTTGCTGACACACTGGGTAGGATACTTGCTGATACACTGGGTATGATTGAGAGTTGAAGAGTCAGTGCAAAAAGAAACATAATTTCCCAGGCCTTATCATGAAAAACTCAAAACTCAGAGTTGCAAGAGGAATGGGGAAGATGACAGCACATCTAGGAAAAAGAGTTAGGAGAATTAATGAAAAGTTATATTTTGCCCAAGTTATATTTGAGACCTAACAGACACAGAGATGTTATAGGAGTGGTATATAAGAAGTCATTGAATAGATTTTGCCAGAAACAGAAGAGGTGTATTTGAGGAAAGAGAGGTTAGATTCTCTAGAAAGAGGAGTAGATTACCCCAACCTAGGGAGGGAACATAGTGGGCAAGATTTACAAATAGTAATGACCCAAGACCCAGATCCACACTTTTGCAGCACACTGGCAGGGTGTTTGGAGTGTGAAGTAACGGGCACTTTTCATATCTAGGAAGACTGAACCTCAATTACAAGGGCTCTCAGCCCTAGAAAATATCTTCACACTCATTAAGCAAGATGAACACAAAAGAGGTTCTAACCTGAGGTTATCATGTGGACCCAGAGAGAAAGGGCATCTCGGAGATAATTTATGTGGATCAAAGAAAGAATCAAGGGACATTCCCAAATGTTCTGAAAATTAATTAATTAATTAATTAATTAAAAAAATCAATTTGGACTATAGGACGTTATCACCTAGTCAGAGCCAGATGGGGTCACAAGCAACCTGTAGGCATCAGCAGGGCCAGTGAGTCCTGAGTAAGACCAGTAAGCCTTGGTATGTCAACGATACCAGAATTAGCAGTAAACGGGAAGGCCAGGGCATAGTGCCCTTATGAACAAAACCCATCTTCTCTATGAGGAGGTCTCATGAACCACATCTCTATTCTTATCTCATAAAATAAGTTGTAAAGGACAAAGAAATCCAGGAGACTGAATAGTTGTTCTCTCTTTTTTTTTTCTATTATTCTTAGAATACGTGATACCTTAGAGACTATTAACACATCTCAGACACACCGAATTTTAAAGTAAATATAACTAAAATATAATTTCCCTCTAACTGGCAGATGGGAGTCTGGGGAACTACAATTTCTCTGCACATCTGAGGTACAGCATGAGTGAATTTTATGATGCTGCAACACGAATGAAAAATACAGAGTGAAAGGAAAACTGTGAACTACACTGAGAAAGGCATACATTTAAGAAGCAAGTGGAGAAATAATAAAATAACAAATAGAGAGCTAATAAACACAGTTTTGTCTTCAAAAAAAATAAAAATTGTCTTAAGAAGGAAAAAAAATAACTATTTCGCCCTATATAACATGCAAACTGAAGCTTCATGAAGAAAATTTCTGATCTTTTCAAGGGCATAAGGACCTGACCAGTGTATGTTTCTTTATATAAAACCAGTCATTTAAGGTAGAGTATTAAATCGAGTGGACAACAAGCTAAAGCCTAAAGAGAAAAAATAATGACCAACACTAAGAACTCGGTGAGTAACTCCACAGTCCTACTTATAAGACTGTGAATAATTATCACAACCTGGATGGCTGGCATATCCAATTTGACTTTTTTAGCCCCCACTTAACTGTAATTCCTAAGATCTCCCATTCTCATCTGTAGGCACACTGGCAAAAAATAAATAAATAAAAATAAATTATATATATGAGCAAATTTGAGAAATCCATCCCTGGAGCTTCCTTTGCTCATACAGGAATAGCACACAGAGAGGATACATTATTACACATGGCAACAACTGAAATTTGATAAAATATTAATCAGCTCTAGTTTTGTTTTAGAACAACTCCTCAGCAATTGTTTCTCTTTATGAGAATATTAAGTGTTGACAGCTTTAAAAGTCATTTTCTCACAAATCATGTATTTATTTTCAGAACTATTTATTAGTTCTATGGAATAGGGACATGATTACATTTTATTATAGATTCAAAGGAAAAAAAAATTCAACCTCTTTGCTATTATTCCCCCAGGCCTAGAATTTGTATGGGAGCATGGAAACAATAACAGTCCCTATCTAAAATCTCCCTTATTTAAAATTTTAGGTTGGGTTTCTGCTAGTATAAAGACAGGCAGACAAAGTAGGGATCAAAAAATAACTATGGTCTCTTCAGATAAAAAATCGACTGTGTATTCTTCCTGGAGGTATTCATTTCAGAGTGGCTATTGACGGGTCAGAGTAGCTCTTCAACCAAGAAAGCGTTTGTTCAGCATCTTCTCTCTGTGCCACCGTGACATTCAAGGCTCTTAGAAGAAAGGTACTTGTGATCAGATGCCTGCTAGGCCTTTTCTTCCCCTTCCGTCCCTCTGTCCTTGCTCGCTTTGTATGCGGATACTCAGATTTTCCCTCCCACCCATACCCCACACCTGCTATGATCAAGTTAACAATCTTTTCTTTAAGGGTTTTAGTTAATATCCGAGAAAACTGTAAAATAGAAAAAAGCTTAGAGAAAATTATTTATAGACCACTCACAGAGACAGAAGTGTCCATGGCATTTCAACACCTCAAAAGATATTCATTCTCATTCATATTGAGATAAACATACAATGGAAAATACCCCCCAAAAAAGGTGATTAACACACAATGTTGAAAAGGACATAGAGAATGGCTGATGGGAATCTAAATAGGTACAACCTTAGTGGAATTTGGTGATTCCTATCAGAATATAAAATGCACCTAACTTTTGGGCAGGGCTCAAAATGACCTGTGCAAGGCTATTGGTTGCAATGACGTTTGTAATAGCTAAAGACTATAAATGACTTGAATCAGGTTTTCACTAAATGAATTATTTTACATGTTCATAATGAAACATGATACAACTACATTTTTAAAACAAGACCCATCTCCCTATATATATTGAGATGAATGTATCTCCCAAACACATTGTTAAATGAAGATAACATGAAGCAAAACATGTTGTATCAACATGTGTTTTTTTTTAAATAATTATTTATTTATTTGAGAGAGAGAGAGAGCGCGTGCACACATGGGAGAAGGGCCAGAAGGAGAGAGAGAGAATCTCAAGCAGACTCTGCATTGAGCACAAAGCCTGATGCAGATCTTGATCTCACAACCACAAGAACATGACCTGAGCCAAGACCAAGAGTCAGACATTTAACCAACTGCACCTCCCAGGTGCCCCTCAATCTCCTTTTGAAAAGGAAAAAAAAAAAACACATATTAATATTCTGTGAAGGATATACTGGGAACAATGGTTGCTTATGGAGGTGGGATAAGTCCATCTGGGGGCTTAGAAATTGATGGAAAGAAGTGCATTTTTTTTTCAAAATATGTTCTTTTTGTGCTTTTTGAATTTTTTATCATGTACCAGTAAGATCTATTAAAATTAATAAATGATTTAATGAGACATAAAGAGTACTAGGAATTTAGTTTTTACCTAAAGGTGGTGGGGAGCCATTAAATGGTCTTCAGAAAGGGGATTGTATGATGAGTAAACATCACCAGCATTTGAGTCATGTATCACTGGCATTCAGCGCACTGGGAGTGCTTAGAACAGTGATTCTCCATCGTTACTGCATATTGGAATGCCCAAACTCTACCCTCATACATCCTGATGTAAAGGTCTGAGGTGTGGTCAGGGCATCAGGGATTTTAAAAGCTCCCTAATTGACTATAGAGTATAGTCAAGATTGAGGACCACTGACATAGAAAGTTGCTTAAGTAATAGGTAATCACTAATAAAGAGTTAAATAATGCCACAGGGGATGGAAAAGAAAAGGCAAATTCTAGAAATATTAAAAAAATAAATCTTCAGAACTCACTGATCGATTGGATTTAGGGTGTAAAAGAAAGGGAGACTTCAAAGATGTGGGCAAACAGGCAATGTCAGTGAGATGCTTGTGACGTACAGATGTGGAGCAATACAGGAGAAACTGACAATGGGTCTGGGGTTTGGAAAATGAACATATTGGAGGTTTGGACATTGTAATTAGCAGGAAAGTCTGTTGTTTAAAACTATAAGAGAGAATATGGTATTTGAAAAGTTTCAAAAATAGAACTATAAACAGAAATGGAATAGAAAAAAGATGAACATACAAAGAAGAATGAAGGGGGGTGGGGCGGGAATGGCCTGAGAGATGGGAGTTAAAAAACAAACAAACAGGGGCGCCTGGGTGGCTCAGTGGGTTAAAGCCTCTGCTTTCGGCTCAGGTCATGATCCCAGGGTCCTGGGATCGAGCCCCGCATCGGGCTCTCTGCTTGGCAGGGAGCCTGCTTCCTCCTCTCTCTCTCTGCCTGCCTCTCTGCCTACTTGTGATCTCTGTCTGTCAAATGAAATGAATAAAATCTTTAAAAAACAAACAAACAAACAAACAAAGAAGAGTTTGTTGAAAGGGGTGGCTTCAAGAAAAGAATTATTAACAAGGGTTAATTCCTATGGGAAAAGTAAGACTGGGAAAATCTTTTATGAATGTATCAGCTAGAAGCTGACCTTGATGAGAGCAGTGCCCATGGGGTGTGTAGGTAGAGTATTACACGGATTACAGTGGGCTCCATGGAGTGTGTAAATAGACTCTAGACTACAACAGAAAGTAGACTGACAGGAAATAAAAAGTAGAAAGAGCAGGTATTTCTTTCTTGAAGATGGCATCTTTCTAGAAGATGACTACAAAGAATAGGGAATTGATACAGTTTGATTACTTTGCCAAGATTGGAGAAAGGAGCATATCTCTACACCAAAAGTGAAGAGTTATTATCATGTAATGAAGCTGTTGAGAAACAATGAGAAAATTGGTGGAGACATTTCCCCCAAGGAGGCTGGAGAGGAAGGGACTTAGATCTTAGGTAGATTTTGTCTTGAACAGGAGGACTGATAGTCCTTCTGAGGTTTAAGGGAAGATGATGTGAAAACAAGAATGGAGAAAAGGTTTACTGGAGCTGGAAAAGGGAAATCCCCCCTCCCCCTTCTTTAGTTTCTATTCCTCAATGAAGCAGGAGATACTGGCTGCAGAGAGCCAGGGAGATGTGTTAAGGGAAATGAAGAAAGTTTAAAATAGCCAGGATTGGGAGGAAGATAGGAGAAAATGCTGACCAAGGTCACGTAAAGGAACTTTCACAAAAGAATAAAGATACAACTGCTGTGGAAGTCTACCAGGTCGTTCTGTTAGCTCACTGTAAACTGTGTACTCACCTCGATGCAGATGGCATGAGCAGTGGGAACTGCAAATGGGAATCTGCATCACAAGGATCTTGAAATGCACTTCGTAGGGGCACCCAGACCTGAGGACTCTCCGGGGACACTAATGTGTGGCTATAAATTAAAATAATAGTAATATGTGGCTGTAAATTAAAATAAATCCCAAAGAAAACTAACAGTTGTATGAAGAGCAAGAAACATGATCAGGGAAGCATCAAAAATAGAAGGAAAAAAGTATTATGAAAAACATGACTGACTTGGATAAACTGGCAGCACAGAGGAAAGAAACAAGGAAGGGATCTTAGATTCAGAAAATAACACTGAAGACTGGGAGCTCCAGAATGGGAAAGCATTCACCACGGTCAACACAGGAGCATAGCAGAACCTCACCAAAGACTTGTTGAATAAACAACACCAGCAAAACAAAACAAACAAAAACCCGAAAAACTGCAAGGCACACAGAATATGTGAATGAGGGGAGCTCCTGAGACTGATTTCCCATCCACACCGTAATAATGCAATCAATGGGGAGGTCACTAGCCCAAAAAGAGCTAGAACTTCCTGGATTGGTAAAAGGCTGTTCTAAGTGAGCTGGGACTATGTGTCATTGGTCCATAAAATACATCCTCTTTGCCTTACAAAGGAATAGGTCATAAAGATCAGCTCCTCTTAAATTTTCTCCCAGGAATGCAGAAACTTTTTTTCCCCAAAGTAGGCCGCATCCTACTCTTTGCTTCTGGTACCCAACTGACCTTTAAATAAGTTGTATGTGGGAACGTGAGCTACATCTTGGTCAATTAGCCCTGCTGCTCGGTCTGAGAGACTGCCTTGTTAAAGCACCAGGGCCTTCCTCCTCCCACTACCGGCTTTTCTCACAGTGGGATCCCCGTGGAGTCACTGAAAAGCTGTGCTTATTTAGGAAAAAGAAGTATATGAAGATAGATATTTTTTTTCTCCCTCTACAATCTACCCTCTCTACCTAACCTCATACACATACTTCCTCCTGCTATTTTTGGCAGAGAAGATAGTCTTTATATATGTATATATATTACATATAATATATATATATTATTTTTTTAATTAAAATTGTATTTTTTTAAAAAAAAGGAAGGACATTTGACTTCTTGTCCCACTTCCAGAACTGTATTCTTTAGAAGTGGCTAAAAATAGCATTGGGGGGCAATGCTAAAATAAAAACTCTCTTACCTGCTAGAATGAGAGTCGAGGTTATTTTCTACTTCTAAAATTCTTCCAGCTGAAATACATTTTGTATGCCTGTAATAAACAACATCCTACTGGCATAGCATGTACTATACTCAGCATCCTATAATTAAGCATTTCTAAAATTTCCATGAAGATGTCATTTTAAATACCACAAAGAGGTGCTGAGTTTCTCGCAGAAAATATAAAACAGCTCATTAACATTTGCATGAAGAACAAAAATAACACGTCCACATTTTAAAAACAAAATACTCTTTCTTTAAATCTTCAATTTATATAGGGCTCTTCCTTCTAAGTACTTTGATTAATATTTTCCTGGCTAAAGCACTTGAGGAAAAGGTGTTAAAATTACCTTCAAGTAATTGAGCCATTGCTAAGCTGTTCAGTGTGACAGTAGCAAATGGAATCTTCCACGTTGCAAACTATCCTCAAAATCACACTATACAATAAATTTGGATAGTGATGGAAAAAGTATGTAGGCAGCCAGTGCAAAATCATGTTCCAAAAGCAAATTTTCTTCCCTCCTTTCCCCTGCTTCCTCTAGCTCTGCTTTCCCTGTCCTGAGTATGTTTGCAAATATATGTCAAGACTGTGCCATAATAAACCTGCTTGAAAATAAATATAGGAATGGAGGAATTAAATATGATGATAATTAATGAAAATATTCTTGTAGTTGGGTTATGTTTCAATTTTAACTACCATCGTCATTCAATATTTAAAAAAAAGTTGTACTTGAATTTACTTGAAGGAAATTTAATTGGATTTACTTAGCAATTCTAATTTTTCTTTAATTTCTTTTATATAAGTCGTTTCTTTTTGTTCTCTGTTCAGATAAAATCAGTAGATGAGAGGAAATTTTTTTTTCTTCTGTAAGCATTTAGTTTGAAACTAAAATAGGAACAAATGGCATTAGTGCCAATACTTTGTAAGGAATGCTAAGAGAGAAGCATTTTCCTTTGCTACATTTTACACTTTTAGACTGTAGCACAGAGGAAGGAGCTGGCTTCTGAAGGGCCAGGGGTTTCCAAAAATGGACAGAACTCAGATTGGATTTATTGTGCCATACAAGGAAAATACCAAGGGAGAAGGGAAGGTTGAGAAACAGATGTAAGATGACGGTGAATATGAGATTTGCCCAAGGAGAGTATATGTAAATAGCAGGGGAATTGCCAAATGTTGAACTGAATAAAAGATCCAAAATTAAAGATGCAAATTATAATTTTGCAAAAAAAAAATCAATGTTCGTGCCAACAGGAACACCTTGGCACGGGTGTACCTTTCCCTCTAATAATTAAAGCCAATCTGCTTATGAAGCTGCTCTTCCCTGGATCTTTCAAGTAGCACATCAAGCAAGCTAACCACAGCATACTAATGATGCATTATTACTCAACAGCCATAATCACTCAGGGACTGAAAAAGGTCTAGAAGCAGATTCAACATAATTAAAGGACTAAAAGGAGCCAGGGCAATGAACAGACTGTTCTGGACTCTATTTTGCCACCAGGTAGAAATGTTGATACTGAATATATTCTTCCAGGGTTATTAATTTCCTTGCTCAAAACAGTAAAATATATCACAATAATTCATATGCTGAAAAATTACTACAAATGCATCTTCAGAACTTTTGAAATACCCAGGTCCTATCCATTGTCTCCTACTGTCCACAGATGTAAAGGAGAGATGATAAAGTGTTACCATTTGCAGCTAACAGTGATTCCATTGTAGCAGAAGCTACTCCCCACCCACTGAAGTTTTGTTCTAAAAATGTGCTATACACCCAGAATCCTTTCTAAGCAACTCTCTAGGAAGCCACAACTGATTTTCCTGAGTTGGTCCATGAGATACATCATGGTTTAAGGTAATCCATTATAATGCACTAACACCCTTCCTCTCCACCTTCACAAAAATTAGACCAGGTCTTCATGGTCAAAGTGAACCAGTGTAGGTATGTGAGAGCCAAGAGGCCCAGCCATCCCGAGTTATTCATTTATTTGCTTGCAAGTATTTCTTGAACTCCTTCAACATTCCTGTCCCTGCTAGATGCTGAATACAAGAATAACTAAAATTCAATTTCAGCCAACAAGGAACCTAAAGTTTAATGGATTCATTCCCAAGATTTCCAAACTAAAAGAAAAGTAAGGAAGAATGGTTAGAAATTTTCTAAATAGTAAACTGGTCCTTTAACTTCACAGTGGTTCTGGAGCTGTACAAACAAAGCATCAGGTTTTTATACCCAAGCAATTATCTCCATAATGCAGCTTATGTGTTCTCTTGTTCACTAGTTAAGCACTGAAAAGTACAAACATAACTTGTATCAACACATAAAACAAATGTACAGCAACAATATACTGGGTGCACTGCAGTGCAATGGGGAAACCACAGGTCTAGAGCCAAAACAACCTGGATTTAACTCTTCTCTATTTATTAGCCGGATTACTTTAGACAAGTGACTCAGCTTTCTGTTTCAGGTATCTCAACTCAAAAATAATATGTAGGGGCACCTGGGTGACTCAGCAGGCACAGTCATCCGACACATGATTATGGCTCAGGTCATGATCTCAGGGTCCTGAGATGGTGCCCTGTGTAGGGCTCTGTGCTCAGCAAGGAGTCAGCTTGAGATTCTCTCTCTCTTTCTCCTTCTTCCCTGCCCCTCCGCTCATAAGCTCTCTTTCTCGCTCTCAAAATTAATAATAATAATATGTAAATTAATACATATGGTTAGGTCAAAGATTAAATTAAATAATACAAAATAAGCTCCTGACATACAACAAACATTCATCAAATTGTGATGTCATATGGTGTCCAGAATGGATCACAACCACTAAGAACACTGTCAAGGAAGAAGCTAAAATGAAAAAGAAGTATCATTGACCTTCTGCATATTATTCTCTAAAAGATATCAAGGCACTGTGTAAGAGGTATGTAGAATGGCCTGGCCATTTATTGATTAGCAGATGGCCACATTTGGTCATTGGAGCAACACAAAGGAAATGGGTAATGATTCTTCAGAAATATTTCACTACTACAAAAAGAAAAACAATGACAACAAAAACAACAACAACAACCTACCAGTGTTTCTCTGGGAATCAGCTCTCCAGCCTTCCTCATGTACTACTTGATCTTTAATTTATGGAGTCAGCAGAAGCCCTGTCTTCAGCATCACAGATGCTGGACAAATAGCTAGGGCATTGATTTTGGTGTTTGGCCAAACTGATGGCATCATTATGTTGACTGAATATCACTGTCTCTAATAAAAATGTTTTATGTGAAGTCTCAGGGAAGGAGGTGCTGGCTAGCTGTAGAAAAGGAGAGAAAGAAACACAGTTAAGAAGTGATATTTTCGCCTATGGAATAAATCATGTAAAAGAAAAAAAAAAAAAAAAAGAAGTGATATTTTCTCTGGGGCCACTTGCCCTGTGTTTAAGCATTATGTAGTGACTTTTAAATGTTCATTTTCTCCTGTTTATTTTTACTTTTTTAATGTTAATACCACCAAACATTAGGCAAGAGAAGTATTAAATATAATTAGTTTGTCACATCAGGGCATATTTGCAATATAGCAGTCAAATATTTGGTTAAAATTTATGTAAAAGATATGCAATCAAATTTTTAATTAATTCTTTTTAAGAAAACTAACAGCATTAGCCAAAAATATGATATATATTCAGAAAAAGAGTTAAAAAGAGTTATTTGTCTTGGTTTTCCCCCTAAAATCTAAATCTAGGCATATAACCACAGCTTGAAAAAAATCATTAATAGTTATTTTTAGGGCATTAATGGTATTAACACAACCAAGTATAGGTTAGTGATAGAAAAAAAATAAAGATGCAAGAAATTCAAATAACTTGCATTTTGCAAATAAACTTTAATTTACCAAAGATTATAATATGAAAGAATATATGCCTAAATATTAACCTTGAAAAGTAGTAAAAAATTAATAAATTTGCTGTTTGAGATTCTTTTTTATAACAGTTGGTTTTCTACCATTATGAAATTTTTATATGTAAAAATTTTTATATAAATTTATATTTAAATTTTTAATATAAAAATTTTTTATATAGAAGTCACCTATATGCCACAATTTTATACAGAACATACTGAGTTACTTAGCACAATGGCCAAACCCTCATCACAGAATATGCACATATGGAAGCCATACCCATATCTTATTCAACAATACTGTCTTCTTCACTTTTCTTGACTGATTGCTGAGCCACAGATCAAATCAACAGTTCAGTGATTTGATTCATTGCTTCGACACCAAAAGCATAATGACAAAAATACCAATTCACTAGTCTTACTGCCAAGTGTCATCCACCTTTAATTCATCCTGCATATCACCTGCACATTCACCTTTTAAAAATACCAGTTTTATCATCTTAATAAATTTGTAGCACAATAATTATGACCTAAGGCCTTGTTGTTGAAAGGGCATATGCTCATATCTCAACTCTGCACTTTTTAGCTATGTGACTTCCAGTTATTTAACCCTTCTGAATTTAAACTTCAGTAGTCTCCTCTATAAAATTGGAATAATAAGTCATCTTTTTGCCATGAGAATTAAATAAGATAATGCATGACTGAAACATAGCCATTAGTCTTTAATGACATCTCTTTTGACAGCACCATGTTTATGGGACAAAGCTAAGAGTTTTCGGTATGCTGTTTTTTCCAGGTTCTAAATCCTATTGGAATCACTTAGGGAGGTTTTAAGAAAATACCGAAGCCTAGGCTCCAACTGAATAAAAGCATCATTATTCTGATCATGGAGCATCATTATTTGTTATGATCCCTTGTAAGTCCGTATCCCAACCAGTCCAGCCCACTAATCTTTCCCTTCTTTCCATGGATACAGGTCTTTTACATGTCCCACACTGTCACAACCTGTGGTCCCAGTGATAAAAGAAGATACTGCATTCTAAACATGGTATTCATTGTCAAATTTTTATTAACTAGATCAGAAATTATTTTGGAGACATAAAGATATATGTAATGAAAGCCTAACTCAAATTCACCTGAGGCTGGGTGGAAGGGAGGTCAGAAAAAAAGGTATGGTGCTGGCTGAACCCCCCATACAGGTTCTCATGTTGGTAGTAACTTGTTCTCACAAATAATTTACATACAACTGGAGGCTCACAATATGACTTATTTGTGAATGAGAACTTTGAAGATGTAATTAGTTAAGATAAGTTCATACTGGACCGGAGTGGACCCTAACTCCAATGACTGGTGTCATTTTAAGAAGAGGAGAGGAAATACAGTCATCTAGAGCAGAAGGCTATATGAAGACAGAAGTAGAGCCTGGGATAACGCAGTTGGAAGCCAAAGGGTGCCAAAGATTTTGGAAGCCACCAAAAGCTGGGAAGAAGTAAGGAAGGATTCTTCCCTAGAGTCTTCAAAGGGAGCAAAGACTTGCTGACAAGTTGATTTCGGACTTCTTAGCTTCCAGAACTGTCAGAGAATAAATTTGTGTTGTTTTTAGCCACCAAACTTGCAGTAATTTGTTATGGTAGCCTCAAGAAATGAATACACAAGCCCAATGGCAACAGTAAATTTTTTTTATAGCAACAAAAAAATAGTTCTAGGGTGGCCTCATATTGGCGCACTGCAATATAAACCCATTTTTAACCAACCACTGTGTCCAAGAACTGAGGTAATTATGGCCAGAATTGGTTCCCATTCACACTTCTCTGTCTTCCCTTTCTGCAACATAGGTTATAATACACTGCGTAATTTGTCCTGATGGTAAAATGGCCCTCTCTTTCTCAGGCCACTCTGGATCTGGTAATGAGGATCCCCAAGAATGCAGTTATCCCCTGTAACTGGCCTAGACCTGGCACACCGTGAGAAGTCTAAAGCTCGCCTGACTAATACTGAACTTTTCTTCTAAGATTTTGCCTCTATAAACTCAACAGTTGGTAGTTAGCAGTACCTGGGGAGGTCTGTATGAAGTTAGCTGCCAGAAACTATGACCTTCAGTAGAGGAGAGCGGCCATGTCCAAATCTTGGTCTATGAGAAAGTGAAACTAAGATAACAAATAACCCAACTTGATTCTTCTCTAACCTTTTACTCTCCAGCCTGTTCTTCCAAAATTGCCAAATCTGTTCAGAAGCAGGAGAGAACACTGAGGCAGTCCACAGAAGTCAGATTCCTACAGGGTACACAGCAGAGTAGAGAAGATAGGACTGCACATGTAGAGGGGCACGTGGAAGCACAGTGGCCTTGTAAGAAATAATGTAAGAAATGGATAATGGATCTAGTATTAGATATAAATAGGAAAGATAAATGAAATGTTTTATTCACTGATTGTGTCCATGATCTTAAATAACGAAATAAGATGATAAATTATAAATTTAGACCTTTTAGGCAAGTCAGCCAAAATATCCTGAAACCATCATAGTATATTTCAGCTGACCAGCCTAAAAAGACATGAAATTGTACCCCACCTGCATCCTTCGTCTTCTAACACCCTCACAAATTTGATTTCTATGTGTCACCTCTACTCTCTGTCCATGATCTTTCAACCAATCTGCCTCTAAGAAGCTCCTAGATTCCACGTTGTCTAAAATTAAATAAAAAGGATGGGTGGGTGGTTTAGGCAACAAGAATGAGCAACCAGACAGGCTGCTATGATTGATTGGGCTTATGTACACAGCAGGAAGATAAATCTAGTCTCCTTGAAAAAAAGAATTTTTAAAAAGTTCAAATGACCTTGCCATTAATCCAATATACTGTAGCCTCTCTGTAAGTCCAGCCGAGATCCAATAGAGTCTACTACACCTGCTTTTGTGAGGAAAAAGTCACCTTTCATATAGGTGTCCTTAGTCATCAAAGAGACAAGCAGCTAGAGCAAACAGCTAACATAATATGGCAAGAGACAGAAAAGAGTAGATGTGACCAGGGCAGAGCAGTCAAATCAGTAATTCTTCTCCCCGGGGAACACTGCTACCCTCCATCTTCCTGAAGGGGTGCTTACTGCTTTTCACAAAGAAACAGAGTTCCTTTATGTGAGTAGCATAACATCCATGATCTTGGTTAAACCAAGATCAGAAGGAAAATTAATTAGATTTGGTCAGCCAAAGAAACTGCACTTTAAGACAATGGAAGATGCCTTTAAGATAGACAATTTGAAATCAGACTCAAATTCTTCATATACTGAATAGACATGTATTGAAAAAATATTTTACCTGCCATATCTGAAATAGTATCATTTTACCTGAAATTACCTGAGTAAGTAATAAAGTATTTGAAATTCCAGCAAAGGGAGATTTTTAAAAATTCAACTATTCCTACAAAATTGGTTAGAGTTTCCTATAGCCCTAAGTATCTGAATAATTGCCTCAATTTTTTATGCCATTTTAAGTTTAGAGATACTCTCATTGGTACTTTGGATTCATGATTTATTGAATGTAGAACATATTTATTAAAGTAGAAACTTGGATTATGTGAAGAATGACTTTCAATTATACTCTAAACTGAAAAAAGTTGTTTATTTTACTTTTCAAAGGCAAGTTATTCAAATGTCACCCAAGTTATGAAATTATACCTATTCTTATACACAGAAAATACTTCTTTAAAAGAATGTTTAGTTTTACTACATAAATCTCCTTATCTCATGAAAATGTCCCCACAGCTACATCTACAGATGTGTTTAGGTATTTAAAATTTAAGAACCAGAAGCTAAATTACTTGTCAATTGTATTCAATATAAATTTGCCTAACACTATTTTAAGCCCATTTCCATAAAATAGTTATTATACATTTTAATAAGTTTAAATTCCAGTTTGAAAAACAACAGTTTAACAGTAAAATCATTTAGGTTTAACAAAATACTTTGATATTTCCGTTCTGTCATGCATTAAGCTATTTATTCAACAAATATCTACGGAGAAATAAAGTAGGTATTAAGACAGATGTGAGGCCTACTTTCAGAAAATAAAGAGTCTGGCTTGGTTTTCAGACAAATTAGGAGACCACTTATGTTAAAATAGTACCCAAGGAAGGAGTTCAGTCCATCTTTAAGGGTGGCTGGAAATAAGAAATGTAAATGTGAAGAATCAGATCGAAAAGGTCCAAAGACTTGGTGTAAAAAGATGCTAACACTACAGCCCAGAAACCATGAAGAAGACAAGGCTATGTTTCTCCACTAGCAATATAAAAAGGAAATAAGGTTTCTACTCCTTTGCTCTGGAAGTCGTAAGGTTTTAAATCCTCTCAGCACTTCAGGTACAGATCAAGTCTGGTCTACTTCTCATCCAGCCTCAGAGGCAGTGTAGGCAGATCTGGGGTTAACTTCCAGAATCACCATTTTCCTTGAGCGAGATATTTACTCTCCTTCCTCCCCAGACTCCTCCTCAGTAAACAGAAATAATGTTGCCTATCTCATGGGGTTGACATGGAGGTTATAAGTGATGCACATAAAGTCCCTCAGAAAAGTATACATGGCCACCAAAAAATTTTTTTAAAAAATGGGGAGGCACATCACTAGGAGTAAGAGTAGTAGTGGGTGTACAGTCTGTGGTAGTTCTGTAGCAATAATAGAAAGAGCTATAGTTCTGAACTCATAGTAAAAGCAGCTTCAGGACAGAAACTGAGGCCCCAGCCAGGCCTAGGGTTGAATGGTGGCAAACTTAGCCTAAAGCACGACACTCTCAAATTGGACTCCAGTCCTCTCCCCACAGTATTATGCTGCCTTCCTTCTCTAAAAAGATCGTGTTTCTATAAACATTTGTTTAAGTGTTATTATCAAGACAAACAAATAAAAAAAAACATTCAATTATGTTAACTCTCTTAATAAACAATTTAAATAAGCCCATACCTGAAATTTGAAATCCAGCAGTCATTAGACAGGAAAACAGATCTACAAAAATATCAACTGCAAACAATGGATTTATTATTTATACATATACAGCACTACAGAGAATTTAAACAAAAGGAAACCTAAGTCTAACAAAAAAGCCTTTGAAATGTTAAAAACAAAAAACAAAAAACCTTCAGCAGGTCATTCCAAACAACTGGAATTATAACTCTACATTGACTTATTTTGTGTAATGAGACTGCAGCATTATTAAAGGAAAACCAGTTTTATTTTAGCAGTGTCATTATAGTGCACTTACTAGTTTTAGCAGCACTCAGAGAGAAAATGGCTGGTAATATCCATGCTAAGCATCCCCAAAATGTATTTAATTTGCATTAAGCAAAGAACACTATAGCAAATGCTTAGAAACCTCTCTCCCCAACATCTTTTGCTTTCCTTTTCTACAATCATCACCCAGGTTCCAGCCCTCATTATCTTGCATTTCACCATTAAAATAACCTGCTATCTTGTCTCTTCCCCCTCACAATGTTCCCTTCCCAGTTCACTCCTACACTCTCCTTTCAGGAGAATTTTCCATCAGCACTGCTCTGGTTGTCTCTGGGCTCTGTGCACACCCACAGTGCCTCTCCAAACTCTGAACACTTGACCCTAACCTTTACAGTTCAGTTGGATCTGCTCCAACCCAGCTGCAATAATTCCTACAACCTCTTAATTGTTGCCTAAATATATCTATTTACTGTTTCTTAAATATTCCCTGAACATTCTCATTTCCAACTATCTTGATGTAGTTACCTTCACTGTTTCCACTCCCAGACCACTTCTGAATCCGAAATCATACACAACATATTAGTATTTATGTATTAGTATTAGTATTAGTATTATGTATTGGTATTTATAATTCATATTATTAGTATCCAGGATCTTAAATTGTTGATAGAGAGGTAATTAAATAAGACGTGGGACAGGAATGTGATAAAAGTGTTCAATTTTTTAAACAATATATTCTAGAAATACTTAACAATATGTCAAATATGGTTGATCCTTGAACAACATGTGTTTGAACTGTGCAGGTCAACCTATCCACAGATATTTTTATAAATAGAGTACCATAAATGTATTTTTTCTTGCTTATGGTTTTCTTAATAACATTTTCTTGTCTCTATATTACTTTCTTTTAAAAATATAGCATATAATACATATAACATATAAAATATGGGTTTATCAGTCATTATGTTACTAGTAAGTCAATGGCAGGCTGTTGGTAATTAAGTTTTGAGGGAGAATGAAGTTTTTAAGTGTTGAGGGGGAGGATGGGTGGCAGGAGGGATGTTGGTGACCCTGGCTCCCATACTGTTCAAGAGTTAACTGTATATGATTTTAAAATAAGGTATAACACTATACATATAATTTGTCATTATATAAAAATATTTTTAATGTACATATGTGACACAAATGTTGAAATCTTAATAGTGAGTTTTTCTGGGTGATGCAGGCATAGATGAATTTTTATTCTGTCAAGCAGATAGATTTTTTTTTTAATCCTCTACACCAACCACATAACATTTAGCACCAACCACATAACATTTAGCACTTTTATAATTTAAAGAATTTTTTAAAATTGGCTCACCTTTTAATTTCAGTCAAAATATTTCTTTCTTTATGAAATCTTTGGCTATGGCTGAACTGGATTACTCATTTCCTTCCTTTGAGGCATCAACATATTGAGAACCTCTCTGACCATATTCCTTTGCATATTTTGGACATAACTTGGAGGACCCTCTCATATCACTGCCACTACAAACCCAAACTCTTTCTTGAGTACCCAGTACTCAAGCCTCCTAACCACCAACCCCGACACCAGTTCTACTTTTAGAAGTGAGAATTTAATCCTAATCCCTTTAGAGAATATTTTGTTTTAAATAAGAATATTTCACTGTTCTTCTCCCAGGAAACCAGGTGTTACTTAGAAACAACATTTCAACCATAAAGCTGTGAAAATAACTGTATCTAATAAAAATGTTAACAAGTTTAAAAGATGAGCTCTTATTATGTAACTTGAGTGAAATATATAAGTAAAATATTATGTATTATGTATTATGCCATTTATCTCTCACCTAGTTATCCCCTCTGATACTACTATCAGTAAATTGTGATCTAGTATTGGATAATAATGACGTTTTCAGTTCAGAGTCAGGGAATAGGCCTTGAAAAAAGAACCCAGTGAAATATGTGTTTATTCACTCATTATTATAGAATCTTTTTTCCTGAGAATAAATACTTATTTCATGACCACAAATTAGTCTATTTTTTAATTTATTATTTTTTCAGTCTAGGCAATCAGCAGACTAAAATTGTTTCTTTAGGGCTTTAAATCACCATGCTGATGAGGGAGAAGAATACAAAGATTTATTGTAAAATAATATTTCCAATACATACTGCTGTACAGTGTCATTGCCAGTACTTTCTTCTAAACCTGAGTATTTTCAAGAAGCACTAATTTGTGTTGGGAGAAAATTGCAGAATATCTGAGATTATGCTCAAATTTCATTTGCTTTATACAATATGACAAAGGAGGAAGAAAATGGTGACCAGGAGGGCATTGATATTAAACTTATATCATATACCGGGTACTTTATCTAATTTAATTCAACTGACTATAAGTTAATCCTTGTAAAGAATCTTATACATAATGCATTATTATTCCTATTTTGTATCTAAAGAAACTCAGACTCAGAGATTAACT
Organism: Lutra lutra; assembly: GCF_902655055.1. Lineage (NCBI taxonomy): Eukaryota > Metazoa > Chordata > Mammalia > Carnivora > Mustelidae > Lutra > Lutra lutra. The sequence goes on along the minus strand of NC_062291.1, from coordinate 27,263,110 downwards.
GAAATGTGCTAGATCATAAGCTAGATAGAGAACAGCATATCCAGAATTTAACCTAAAAATCCAGTGCTTTTGCAAGAATATGTGATGAACTTTTGATTTGTCAAGGAATGATACCGGAGAGAGAGAGAGAGAAAGGAATCTGACATCATTTCTTGAATGTCTGTTGGGCATCTCATATTAGCATATCTGAAACAGCTCTTCATGCCATTCTTTTCTCCCACCTAAAAACCTTTCCTGAACTACACTTTCATCACCCTGTGTTAACATTAGTACCCAACACCCAATTGGTCAAGCCAATAACCAGGGACTGACATGGATTCTCTTTCCCCCCCCACACACACACTTCCCATTAAATCCATCAACAAATTTGTCATCTCCACCTCCAGATGTTCATAATATCTTTGGATAGTTCTTAAATTTTGTTAGGATTTTTTAAATATACTAACACTTGAAAGGATGTCAACATTACTCAATACAGAAAGGACAGTCTCTTTAATAAATGAAGCTGGAAAATTGGATAGCCAGATGCAGAAAAATTGAATTGAGCTCCTATTTTACACAACTCACAAAAATTTACTCAAAAATGTATTAAAGACTTAAATATTTGATGTGAAACCATAAAAATTAAAGAAGAAAACATAGAAAATGATTCCTTGACATTGGTGTTGACAATGGTTTTTTGGCCATGACTCTAAAAACACAAGCAGCAAAAAACAAAAATCACCAAATGGGACTACATCAAATTGAAACACTCTGTACAGCAGAAGAAAACAACTAACAATGAAATGGCAGGCTATGGCATGGGAGAAAATATGGATAAACCATATCTTTCAAAGGGTTAATATTCCTTTGAACTCATGAATGACAACAAACAACTGAACAAACTGATTACAAAAACAGACAGAGGAACTAAATAGGCATTTTTCCAAAGAACACACACAAATGGCCAACAAGTACATGGAAAGATGCTCAGTATCACTAATCACCACAGAAATGCAAACCAAAACCATAACGAGATATGACCTCACACTTGTTAGAATGACTATCATCAAGAAAACAAGAAATAATAAGCTTTGGGAGTATGGGGAGAAAAGAGAACCCTTGTCCATGATTGGTAGAAATGTAAATTGGTATAGTTACTATGAAAAGTCATATGGAGGTTCCTTTAAAAAAATAAAAGTAAAATTACCATATGACCCTGCAATTCCACTTTTGGGTATAGATCTAAAGTAAATGAAAACAGAATATCTAAAAAAAATCTGCAGTCCCATGTTTATTGCAACATTATTCATAATTACCAAGGTATGGAAATAACATAAGTGGACACTTACATTGTACAGACACTTACTGTATACAGATGAATGGGAAAATATGTCTATATATATAGACACTATATATATATATAGATATATATATATATATATAGAGAGAGAGAGAGACTCTAAATATTATTTGGCCATAAGAAGAAAAGAAATCCTGCCTTTTTTTTTAATTTTTTTATAAACATATAATGTATTTTTATCCCCAGGGGTACAGGTCTGTGAATCGCCAGATTTACACACTTCACGGCACTCACCATAGCACATACCCTCCCCAATGTCCATAGCCCCACCCCCCTCTCTGACCCCCCTCCCTCCAGCAACCCTCTGTTTGTTTTGTGAGATTAAGAGTCACTTATGGTTTGTCCCCCTCTTGATCCCATCTTGTTTCATTTATTCTTTTCCTACCCCCCAAACCCCCCATGTTACATCTCCACTTCCTCATATCAGAGAGATCATATGATAGTTGTCTTTCTCCAATTAACTTATTTTGCTAAGTATAATACCCTCTAGTTCCATCCACGTCATCGCAAATGGCGAGATTTCATTTCTTTTGATGGCTGCATAGTATTCCATTGTATATATATACCACTTCTTCTTTATCCATTCATCTGTTGATGGACATCTAGGTTCTTTCCATAGTTTGGCTATTGTGGACATTGCTGCTATAAACATTCGGGTGCACGTACCCCCTTCGGATCACTACATTTGTATCTTTAGGGTAAATACCCAGTAGTGCAATTGCTGGGTCATAGGGTAGTTCTATTTTCAACATTTTGAGGAACCTCCATGCTGTTTTCCAGAATGGTTGCATCAGCTTGCATTCCCACCAACAGTGTAGGAGGGTTCCCCTTTCTCTGCATCCTCGCCAGCATCTGTCAGGAAATCCTGCCATTTATGATGACATGAATGGGACTTGAAGGCATTATGCTAAGTGAGATAAGTCAAGCAGAAAAAGATACTCTCCACTTAATTGTGGAATCTAAAAAAAAGCTGAATTCATATAAACAGAACAGAATGGTGGTTACCAGGGGCTGGGGTGGGGGATGGGTGAATTAGACATTAGTCAAAAGTTATAAACTTGCAGTTAGACAATAAATTCTGCAAATAAAATCACAGCATTGTGATTATAGACAACAATACTGTATTATATACTTGAAAGTTGCTAAGAGACTAGATTTTAAATGTTCTCACCACAAAATGAAATGATAATTATGTAGCATAATGGAGGTCATAGCAAACACTACCATAGTAACCATATTGCAATATTCAAGCGTATCAAAACAATACATTACATACCTTAAACTCACACAGTGATACATGTAAACTATATCTCATGAAACACATGCTAATGTCATTTAAAGGCAAACTGATTTTTCAACTAGGAACTTAATGACACAAAAATTGAGACATCTGTATATATGTGTGCTATCTGCTACTCCCAGATCTATAAACTAAGCCTGAGATGAAGATCAGGGACAGCTTAGGGTACCAGCAGAGCCTCAGTAGACTGGGGGTGGGGCAGGATGGGGGCATTAAGCATCTTGAAAAAAATATACAAGGAGAACCTTTGTTTCTGCTTCTTACTCAGGGATGAGAGGCAGCTTCATGAGAGGACCTAAGAAGGTTGTTCAAATAAAAAAGCTAGAAGGAACCACAGAGAAGATCCCAAAAAGGCAACCAAGGAGCAAAGAGCAGAGGATGAAACTTCAGGACATCTCTGCTCTTGTGCTAAGATGGGAAGCCCCAGTGAGAAAGCACTGGCTTTGCTCAGTATGTTTGTATTAATGCACTGTTGCAAATACAGGAAGGAGAGTCTTTAACGAGGAATAAGTGGTGACTGAAAACAGATGTAAGTTTTAGATGGAGACTAGTGCTGTAGACAGTATATGTCATTTAGCCTCTACACATCCTGAAACAAGCTTGTTGTATATGTAAGTCCCTTTTTTAAAAAATTTAAAATCAATTTAATTAGCATGTAGTGGATTATTAGTTTCAGGGGTAGAATTTAGTGATTCGTCAGTTGCATATAACACCCAGTGTTCATTCCACTAAGTGTCCTCCTTAATGCCCATCACCCAGTTACCCCATCTCCTCATCAACCTCCCCTCCAGCAACCCTCAGTTTGTTTCCCATAGAGTCTCCCTCTCTAATTTAATCTTATTTTATTTTTTCTTCCCTTCCCCACTGTTCATCTGTTTTGTTTCTTAAAGTCCACATGTGAGTGAAATCATATAATTGTCTTTCTCTGACCAATTTATCTCACTTAGCATAATACCCTCTAGTTCCATCCTGTAAGTCCTGATATACTAATCTAAGAGAAAAAAAATTCACTCAGCTACGTGTGTGTGTGTGTGTGTGTGTGTCTGAAACATACCACTTTGAATATGTATTTATGTGTATTAAGAATGCATTTATTTACAAATATGCAATAGTAGATATGTGTCATTATAGATTATGGAAATAAGTCTTTCTTTTCTCTTTCATCTTTTAAAGATCAACTCAAATTTTAACTGAAAAGTTATTCCCTGCCCTCCATGGGTTTGTACAGCCATTCTTCATGCCTCTTTCGTAGTTATTACCATGCTGTATTATAATTATTTGTTACAAGTTTGCTCTCTCAATAAAGTGTCAGTATTTAAGAGGAAGAAGTGCTTGAGAGGACAAATCCAGTCTCCAGGGCCTAGCAAAGCACCTGCCTCAGTGAGCAGTGAATAAATGAATGAATGAGTACATTTTGTTTTTCAGAAACACAGAAATTATAGAGAAGTTTTATTTGGAAAGGCTGCCATGCATAAGAAAAATTGTACCCATTAAAACAAAGTTTGATGAATTGTCAACAGCATAGCCTTAGAATTTGTAGAGGAGTGGGTTCCATACAAAACATCCCTGTGAAGCAGCAGGTGATTTAAATACAACATTAATGAAATGTGCAGATAATTCTAAACAAGATAAAAAAGTAAACAGGTGAGGTGACTGAATTGCTGAATGATAAACTTGGCGAGATTGGCAGATATAATAAAATGAGATTTAACATGAATACCAGAGGATAATTTACCTAGGGAAAAATCATCAGCAGCTGAGATATAAAATGGAAACCCATTCTCCCTTTGGAAATAAATAATGTTTAAAAAGACTATGGTTATAGTGGATAATAACTTGTATATGAGCTCACTTTGTAATGCTGTTGCTAAACAGTCAATTGCCTTCCCAGGAGGCTGAACATAATGGATCATTTCAACCAGACACACACACACGAAGGAGAGAAAGTACCTTTGGGAGCTTTAGGAATCACCTTGATTCTACTGTCTGTAACTGGAGTGCTTTCAATAGAGGAAAGGACACCTTAAAGTTTAAGGAAAAAGCAATAAACATCATGAAATGAATCAGAGCCCATTTAATTTGGAAAACCTTGAAAGGGCTCAGAAAGGTCATTCTGCCTAAGTCCAACGCAATCAGCCTCTGGCTGCCAGACAACAATAACAAGAATTATTGTTAGTACATACTGAGCCAGGCCCTGCCAACTACTATAAAAGCATTAGCACCCTTAACTCTCAGAACAGATCCTGTCATTGCCACCTGACATTGCATCCATTTTACAGATAAGGAAACTGAGGCTTGCAGACATTAAGGAAGTCGAATATGGTCTCACAGCAATGAAGAGCCTACACTGTCACTGTAGTACTCTGCCCTCTCAGAATGCTCTTGTCCACGCTGCTGTATTTTTGGTTATGCAGGTTTGCTTTTACAAAACTGTAAGGACATGTTGGTTCCCATCATCTTCCGTCAACAGAGGAGGCCATTTCCTTTTTGTTAACACTAGTTTCTTTCAGTTCCTCAACTATTACTTTCCCTTGAATACAGAACATCCTGACAAATTATGTTAAATCCTATCTGTGCACCTTTGCTAAGAGGCACCTAGTCAGAAAAAACTCTCTCTACTCAACCAACTCCCAATTAGGACCCAGCCCTCTCAGAAAACATTAAAAAATTGCATTCTGTTTCTGAGATTATGTTCAATTGTTCTGCACACGTTTATGTTTACTTAACTACCAGCAACACTAACCTGTACAGTCTTTATCTGCTTCATAGCCCAGCACACCTCTAGGCAAAGAGGTGGCATTCATCAGTTCTGTATAGCTGTTCAAAGAAAGACAGAATTAGGGAGATAGGGAAGATTTATAAATACCTCCAATGTTTGGCATTCAAAATGAATGGTACTATTCACAAGGAAGAAACCGTGAAGTGTAAGTTTGCTATTCAAACTGACTCGAATGTAAACCAGAAAATAAACTTTCATGAAAAGAGAAGTACTAGGTCCACTAAGCCCAGCTTTAAGAAAATGTCCTGACATTTGATGCTTAGGAATTATCCACTTAAATTTCTCAGCAAGGGCAGTGAGAGAGCACTATTCTGCCAGACAAGAATCCCGGGTTATCAAAGTTGTCCATCTGTTTCTGGCTTTGGGTGTTATGCTGAAAAATTTATTCTGACTTCTACTTTGCGGATGAGATGTATCAGATTTCAAGAAAGGCATGAGGATTGAATAAATCAAAATGTAATGACACCCAGCTCTGAAGGTTCACCTACTTGGACGACAGCCTGTTCCTGGAAATAATCCAAGAACCTAAAATCAGCTGAATGTTGGTGCTTCTTACCATTGTAACCCCATGGAAAGAAAAAAATGATGATGAAGCCATCAGCTATCCTATACCACACACATTCCATTGCCATTGAAAAATGTCCCACATCTGTGTCTTAATGCTGGCATCTGCTTCAAATTACCCTCAGATGAGCTCTACAGCTCTTGCCTAATTGGACACTATCAAAATGATATGGCTGTTATAGCTTGGCTTCTAGTTGTCCTTTATGCAGCAGTCTGGGCTTCTAATGAATCCTCATCTCCATGTGCAAGAGCGTTGCTTTTATCAGATATTCTAAAAGTAGCATATCTCAGTAACTTCTTCAAAATATCTATGTATCAAATTATTAGTTCTTCCTTAAATTTCTTATTGTCTTTTAACTATGAAGTTTTAAAGCCTATTGTCTAGAAGCAGTTGGGAACAAAACTAATAAGAATTAAATCCAGCCAGACCTTTGAAGAAGTTTTAGAGTTTGAGAGACAATAGAGTTTAGAGACAATAGAGTTTTAGAGATAATAGTGACCTTTTTTTAATCCACAATGAGATTGAGGATCAAGCACGTAAAAGTGGTTTCCTCAAGGTCAAACCTTAAACTAGTGGCAGAATCAAGGCTAGGACCCAGGTTTTCTTCCAGTATAGGAAACATTCTAATCTCTAGCACTGCCACTCCCTCAGTCATTACTATCAGTTAAGATGCACTTTACAGAGTCAGCACAGCAACATCAAAGGGAAGCTTGAGTCTATGCACTACCTTTCCTTTCTTCTTGAAACAAGATCAAGATGGAAGGTATCCATGTACCTTGTAATCACAGAACAAAAGAGTCAAGTTCCATAGAAAAGTGCTGGAGATGGAAGCATGAACACCAAAAGCAAGGTGTGTCTTAAATGTAATATACGGCAAGTCCAAGGGTGAGTTGGCATGCTCCAATATTTTTACAAGATGGGCCTCACCAAGAAGATGATGGCAGAGTATGAACCATTAGGACAGTGTTTTAGTATTATTGATGCCTCATCTTGTTAAGTCAAGAAGATACTACCAACGTATAATTTATTCAAATTGCTTGCACTATGAAAAATATGGAAGACTCTATTATGTAGCGAATCCATTTCAGTGGTGTTCTGATATTTTGGAGCACACACAAACAATGAAATAATATCTCTATGGATATTTATTAAAATGTGTAACATATAGGTTATGAATAACAAATATATTTTATGATACAGTTAATTATCTACTTTCATGTACTCCATATAGTGCTAAATTTCATATCTTGGTGAATCACATTACCATCAACTCAAGTTCCCAAGCAAGAATCTTAAATCATCTTCACCTTCTCCCAATACCCTCTGTCCCTCAGCCTTGCTTCAAATCTTACTGACTCTGCCTTTGACCCACTTTTGCCCCCTTATCTGCCCACTGCCTCTGCTTTAATTTAATCCCATCTTATCAAAAGATTGAACAATTAACCAAAAAAGTGTCCTAATAAATCTCCTTGCCTCCGCCCTGTTTTCCTCAAGTCCCAGTTTATCCTGCTTTTGGCATCTGTAAAAATTTTCAAGTACAAAGACGTTTGTATAATGCCCCTGCTTCAAAACCTTCAATAACCTTGTTCTACTCACAGATTAGAACTCAAAATCCTTTGCACAAGCATCCTTGCATGACCACCAAATTCTGGCCACAACTAACCCAGCACTGCACCTTCTCTGCAGTATTTTGACATACTCATATCTTTGCTAATCATTTTCCTACTAATTCCAACTAGCTTCTCTTAGCCACCTGGTGAACTTTTTATGAATTCTTTTTTTTTTAAGATTTTATTTATTTATTTGACAGATAGAGATCACAAGTAGGCAGAGAGGCAGGCAGAGAGAGGAGGAGGAGACAGGCTCCCTGCTGAGCAGAAAGCCCAATGCGGGGCTCGATCCCAGGACCCTGGGATCATGACCTGAGCCGAAGGCAGAGGCCTTAACCCACTGAGCCACCCAGGCGCCCCTTTTTATGCATTCTTGATGAATTGCCTCAAATACCGACTCTTCTATGAAGTCTTCCTGAATCTCTAAGACATAAAAATCACTCTTTAATTTTCTCTGTTATTCTACGTGTATAACACTATCACTCTTGTCAGACTGCATTGTTTCTTTTAATGTATTTTTCTCATTTATTTTTCAGAGTTCCTGGCAGGCAGGGACTAGGTCTACTCTTAGCCCAGTACCTAACACAATATAGATGTTTACATTTTTAATTAATGAATGAATTTTTCTGCTTAATATTTTATTTTCAATGGTTGTAGTGATTGGTTATGCTCTTTCCTTCACAAAATGTTAGTTATTCATAATATAAATTCCGTGATGAATTTTCATAGCCATATCACATACGGTAGAAATTTTCAGGAGACTAAGAACAAAGAAATATCATTGGACTTGGCAACCACAGTGGTCACTCTCGAAAAACATTTGAGAGAATAATTCCAGTAGGATTGAAAAAAACCTTAGAGGTTTGAGTAATAAAAATGAATACAGCAATAACTAACATGTTTAGTATTTTCTTAGACTCTTCTCAGTGCTTTATATACATTATTACATAAAATTGTAGGGAACAGAGCCCTTGTCAGTGGTAATGGCTTTAAGTATGTATATGTATGTCAGAAATGAGCAAATCCTACTGTTAAATAGGTGGTCAGTTATATGTCTCAATAAAGTTGCTAAAAGCAATCTCTGAAGTACTTGCCTGTAGAGTCTCCATTTGGCAGAAAGAGTACTCAGGCATAGAGAGAATAAGGAAGGTGCCCAAGTTCACGTGGTCAATCAGCTGCAGCTGAGCATTGAACTAACTAACTGAATTGCTCTAACTTTAGAACCTGTGCAGGGCTGCTTTCTACTTTGCCATAACAACAACAACAACAAACAAAACAAACAAACAAACAAAAACCCTCACATACTCTAGAAGTCCTGCTGTGAAAGGGATGGATGCACAGAAAGGAAGGTGGAGAAACTCAACAGGTTGAAGCAAAGATTAGTTCTTCTTTCAAGTTAGGTTTATAACTATTCGAGGTCAGAAATAGGGAGGGAATTCCCAGAATGAAACTGACAGAACAAAACTTCACATTTAAGTGTTCTATTTTACATTGTTTTTATATCTATTCACCAAATTACAACTTTAAAATATAGTATTATCAACCCTAAGCAGTAAAGACCTAGTATCATTCATGCCTCAAGCAACATGTCACTTGGGACAACAGCAGAAAAAAGTAAAGAGAAGCCCCAGAGCAAGAAAGGGCAGGATGATGAAGTGAGGTGTCCCCATCTAACTTTATAAGATCAGGAGCTAAAAAGGCACCAGCAGAGAGTGGAATCTGCCTTCCAGGTATGGAGACACATTTGAGAATTAACTGTGAGAAATTCTTCTTTATATTGATCCTAAAAGATTAATAGTGTAGGTAAAGACCAAATGTCCTTTGGTCTTCACTTTCTGAGAAAAAAGTGATCCAATTGTTTTTATGAAGGACAGTGGAATCCATCTTATAGGAAAGCAGGGCCCTAAATTCAGCATACAGGGTAAGTCTACCCTTAAAAAAAAAATCATTAGATTGTGCACGGATAGACTATGGGTGATTTTATTAATCCAGTGTTTTAATCATTTTATGAATGAACTCTTGAAAGCCAATTTTCAAAGAATTAAAGGAGAATCCAATTGTACAATCCTCGGCATTTAAACTGTTTTGCCTTGCAGGTAACTACCAAAGGTCTAGCAATGACTAAGGAATAGATGGAAAATTCAAAACATTTCTGCTTGCCTAAGGGGTTTACTTTTCTCACTTTCAATTTTAAGTTTCTACTGCCTTAATACTTACAGTTTTGTGACTTAAATAAGATGGAAGTCATTCTAAAGTTAACTTCTAATAAGAATCTACCCTGTCATGTTTAGCTTATAGTGTATGTAAAGAGTAAAATATATAAAATAAATATATTGAGAGCAATATAGACTGTAGGAAGAATGAGATAATGTAATCACTTCAAATAACTGGAAGACTGAAATTATATATCACAAGATACATGAAATAGTGAATATCTTTCTTGTTCTTAAAGCCTCAGGATATCACCTCAATATTTATGAGCTCAAGAACAGTGGTTATTGCAATGTGCCATTCTCTCCCATGCAGCGTAATTGCTGGCATTAATCATTATTACAAAATTTATGTAATTATATTTTCATTTTTCTACATTATATATATGTGTATATCTTAAAAATATAATTATATACTTACCATATATTCCATTTCAGCAAAAGTGGAAAATGTGCTTCTTGCAAAATAACAGAAAAGTGCAATAAAACATCCAAAGTTGTTAACAGAACCCCACATTGTGCTATTTGAGCATATCTAAGTATTATTAAGTTTCATAAGGTTGCTGAATGATTTAATGAGGAAATGAATTTTGATGTTTTCCTTCTTCACATTTGTTACCACGTATAAATTATACTTACTGTATTAATAAATATGTTTAAATAAGTATATTATTATTTTCAGTACACACGCTATTAAGCAGAATTATTTTCTCTGAGTGTAATCCAATGTGCCTTCATATTACCATCATCACACCATTACTCAAAATGGGTACTGGTTAAGGGGTACCTGGTTGGCTCAGTTGGTTAAACCTCGGACTCTTGGTTTCAGCTCATATCACGATCTTATGACTGTGAGATCCAGCCCCAAGGAGGGCCCTGTGCTCAGGAGGGAGTCTGCTCCAGGATTCTCCTGGAGTCTCCCTCTGCCCCTCCCCCCTTGTGTGCGTGCTCTCGCTCTCTCTCTCTCTCTATCAAATAAATACATAAATCTTTTTTTTTTTTTTAAATAGGTACTAATCAAGTTAACCACAGTGATTTTCAACATTGGGGTTTAGACAACATCTATGCTGAGAAACAGAGTGAATGGAGTAGGTATTTCCTATAACATATATTTCAGAGGGGACACCTAACATAATTCTGAATCGGCAAGGTGGTCTGACTTTTATATACTCCTCTGTTTTTAGTGTCCATTAAAGAAACTGCATTTTCCTATGATTCATACTCTCAAACACTGCATTACAAATTACAAGATCACTTTTTTTTCTTATTTATTAGAGAGAGTGAGAGGGAGAGGCAGAGAGAGAAGGAGAAAAAGAACTTCAAGCAGGCTCCATGCCCAGTGCAGAGCCCCATGCAGAGCTGGATCTCCCAACCCTGAGATCATGACCTGAGCCGAAATCAAGAGTCAGAGGCTTAACTGACTGAGCCACCCAGAGGCCCCAAGATCCACTTCGTTTCTTAAAAGAAACGAAAGCTAGAGAGAGCACAGTATGACTTTTCAGTGAATCATCTCCTGCTTCACCTGTTCCTTCTCCCACAGGACTTCCAGTGTTCTCTTAGTGATAGCAGCTCCTTCATCAGAAACCACTCGTGTCCTCTCCCTCTCACACCACCATTCATTCCTCCCCCTCACATATGCAGTCTCTAATCATAGCAACAAAACGTCAGGCCCTTCATGCTATTCCTACTACCACTTCTCCCTTCTGGACTCTGTCCCTCTTGCAGCATTCCTCTAACAGGGTTCTCCATTCAGTCTTTCTCCAATTCCAGCTTAATCCACTGACCAATCAATCTTAACAAAGCACAGTTCCAACCACCCCAACAAAAACTTTGGTTACTCTCCCTATTGTTGTTCTTCACATTTCATGAGTATAAAGCGTAGAAATACTATGACCAAAGATGAAAAATTCAAAAGAAGGATTTAGTTCACTCAATTATCATATGGTTTCACTTATTTGTGGAGCATAACAAATAGCATGGAGGACAAGGGGAGATGGAGAGGAGAAGGGAGTTGAGGGAAATTGGAAGGGGAGGTGAACCATGAGAGACTATGGACTCTGAAAAACGATCTGAGAATTTTGAAGGGGTGGGGGGTGGGAGGTTGGGGGCACCAGGTGGTGGGTATTGTAGAGGGCACGGATTGCATGGAGCACTGGGTGTGGTGCAAAAATAATGAATATTGTTATGCTGAAAAAATTTAAAAATTTAAAAAATTTAAAAAAAAAAGAAGGATTTAGAAGGCCACTATATATTTTTAAATGAAAAACAAGTCATAAAATTGTGTGTGTGTGTGTGTGTGTGTGTGAGATGAAAAATTATTTTTAAGAATCTATTGGAAGTGTTTGTCATTTATTTAAAGGAATAACACAGGACGTTCATTGTCTAGTATATATATCTACACAAACATATGCATAATATATGTATCCAATTATTATAAAAATATTAATTTCATATTTAAAATAAAAAACTGATTTAGAAGCTAAAAATTTCTATTAAGCAGTTCTTTGTTTAAACGTGTAATCAAAATTGCGGTGATACAATATTTAGAAAACAACAGTATTGTGGTGCCTGGGTGGCTTAGTCGGTTAAATATCTAACTCTTAGTTTCGGCTCAAGTCATGATCTCATGGGTCGTGGGATCTAGACTCTTTAGTGGGGAGTCTGCTTGAAGATTCTCTCCCTCTATCCCCCCACTCTCTGTCTCTCAAATAAATAAATAAATCTTTAAAAAATAACAGTATTAGATCATTGCACAAAAGAAAATTTGGATGTGATCATTTTCCTTGGAACTCTCTATATAAACTCTCTCTATATATCTCTATATCTATCTATCTACATATAAATATATATCTTCAAAATTAAACAAAAAAAAGTTAAGAATAGAAGCTGTGAAAACTGTATGAACATTATGCTAGCTGGCCAGATCACTGCAGATTGATCCCAAACTATGGCAGAGGAGATAAGAATAAAGTGAATAGATTTCAGATATGTACCTTAGAGGTACAGCTGATAGGATACAGTGATGAATTGAAGTAGGAGGTAAGAGAGATGAGTGTAAAACTTTACTCTTGGATTTATGACATGAAAAACAGCATGGATAGAAATGCTATTTATTAAGATAAGAAATACCAGAAAAGTAACAATAAAAGAGAAGTTAAGGGGTTAAGAGATGTTGAGACCTCCAAATGGAATGTCAAAAACATAGTTTAATCTTTGCATCTGAGAATGAGAAGAGGGATCGGGAATAGAAATAAATGTGAGAGCAGTCACATCTAGATGGTATCTAAAACCCCACTAGCGGAAGAGATAAACTAGAAAATGTGTCTAGATTATGGAGGGAGGAGGCTAGTTAAGATCTGTTAAGACAGAGCCAGTAAAGAAAGCTGAAACAGAGAAATCCCGCAGGTGGGAAGAAATCAGGATAGCATGCTATCTCAGAAACAAAGAGACTAGAGAATATTTTTCTTTTTTCTTTTCTTTTAGCACTAAGTTAACTGCACCCAGTGTTGCTGTGTAGACAGTAAGATCAGGACTGAAAGGTGCTCAATGAAATGTCCATTTCTGACTAGAAAATCCTGAAAATCCTTACACTAAGGACCATCCAGAAATGCAACATAAAGTACAATAAACACTAAGGTCATAAGAAAGTAAGGGAAACACCAAGCACCAAATGACAAGGAGGAAGATGCACACCAGAATAGAAGGTGGGAACTTAAGGGCATTTATGCTTAGTGATACAAAGCAGACAGAGAAGGACAAATACTGTATGATCTCACTTATGTTTGGAATCTAATAAAGTCACACTTAGAACGGTGGTTGCCAGCCTTGAATTTGAGGGAAAGGAAGAGATGTAGATTAGAGGATACAAACTTAGGAGATGAATATGTTCAGGGATCTAACGTTTAGCATGGTATCTGTAGTTAATAGTACTCTGTGATATACTTGAAACTTGGTGAGAGAATAGATCTTAAATGTTCTCACCACAAAGAAAGAAATGGTAATTATGTGAGGTGACAGAGATGTCAACTAGCCCCACTGTGGTAAATCATTCTGTAATACTGAAGTGTGTCAAACTATCTCACTGTACACCTTAAACTTACAGAATGTTATATGTCAATTACAGCTCAACAAAGCTGGGGGGAAAATCACAATTATCCCAGCCCTTAAAAGAAAAAAGAAAGGTAAGCTGGTCTGATAAAGATTAATATGCTGTTTTTCTTCATTCTCTTCTTCCATTTTCCATTCCAAATAATTATTTTCCCTACTGCTTCTCTATTAAAAGATATTGAATAAACAAATAAAAAGAGAGAAACATGGGATTTCATGATGAGCACCTGAACGTACAGTATATATATAGACTTAAGCACTATCCACCCAGGAGAATCTCTTTCCAAATTTCATGGACTTCTTTATCTCTGCTTTGCAGTCCCTTGGCCCAAAGCTTCCTTCCTTTAAAATAGAAAAAGCACCACATAATTTTTCTGACTTTTGGAAGTCAGTTTTGCCTTATTGTATTTATATTTAGATGAGTTTGCCTATTCACAGACATCTCAGCAGTTTTCAATGCACCTATCACTTCTTTTTCAATTTCTAAAATTAAAAACAAAAAGTATTTGTTTAAACATTTCAATCTGGTAGAGTTGTGAATTGCCCCACTTTTACTGACTTTTTTTCCCAATATCAACTTCCTCAAATACATTCCAGCTTTTTAAAAACATCGTAAGTCTTTCTTTTCCTTTTGGTCAGTTGTCTGAAACAATGAAGTTAAGTATGAAGCTGCAACATTACAGCTAAGCAGCCAATGTCATAGGAAAAAACAAGAGAAACTTAATTGCTTTTAATAGTTGCTAATATGAACTTGGGCACCTGGTGGAAACCTTTTGCCCCAAGGATCTTTCAGGACATATGAAAACAGTGCTTTCTGATACTTAAATACACAGCAAAGAAATAAGGCTAAACAAAACACATATATGCCATACGCTAAAATAATTGACTTCCTTTTGAATCTAAACCATCACAATTTTCAAGTAAGCATGTTTGGGGTCACCTTTAGTGTATTATCTATTCCTGAAGTACTTTCTGAATCACTCATAATAAATTCTTCAAATTCACTTGCAAGTCCGTGCCTCACTTCTCACCCTACCCCTCGTGGCGCAATTCTGACTTGCTGTCCTGAATCATTAGGAAAATTGTCCAAGATGTGGAAATGGGCAGAGATAATTCAGCATTACCTGGCAGACTCTCTGGTTCTGACCCTATGGGGGCACAGGGGTTGAGAATCTTTGATGAGACTTGTTGACTGGGCTATTTTACATCTATACACATAGCAGTTACAGAAAACTGATACCATTGCAAAGGATTGTCGTTCATAGCAATGCAAATGAATTTTGTCTAGTAAATCTCTATAAGAACCATTTTCAACAGGTTTCAATTTGATTTTTTTTAATTAATGGGTTAATTAAACCTTTAACACATTTATTTTAGGGCGCCTGGGTGGCTCAGGGGGTTAAACCTCTGCCTTCTGCTCAGGTCATGATCTCAGGGTCCTGGGATCTAGCCCCACACCGGGCTCTCTGCTCAGCAGGGAGCCTGCTTCCCTCTGCCTGCCTCTCTGCCTACTTGTGATCTCTCTCGCTGTCAAATAAATAAACAAAATTTTTAACTTTTTTTGAGAAATTATGTGTTAACAGTCCAGCCTCCATCTTTGCCAGGAGACACTGAGACCTCAACAGAAGACCTCCATGGGAAACTCAGTATGTGGCCTCCTGTGTAGTTGATCTAGCTGAAGATTGTTCTAGGCTCCACCTTATAACTCACATTAGTTAGCCCTCTACCTTACCAGATCCTCACCCTAGCATAGTCTTGACAATGTGGCTAGTATTTCAAATGTATATTTAAGTTCTTCAAGGTTTCAAGTACCAAAACCAAACTGAGTTCGTCTCAGTGATTGAGCTGTACTGTGAGGAGTTTTCTGTAAATGGACGAAAAACAAAAGGCAATGACTTCTTCCATTACATATCCAGGACTTGTGAAAATTTGATAATTATTAAGAACTGGAAGATCATTCAGCATCACATATACCATATCTTTTTTTACTCAATTGTGATTTCATTGGAGTGATTCATTAATCAGTTATCAAAAGATAACATTAATAGAACACTTAACTGTCTTCCTGGCACTTTAATAAGCTCTTTACATATATAATCTCATTAATCCTCTCAACAACACTATGAAGTAGATATGATATCATATTCATTTTAAAGATAAGGAGATTAAGGCTTATAATGTTTAAGTCCCTTTCCCAAGATTATGGTTTTTGTAATTAGGAGAGTTGAATCAAACCCTGGCTTTCTAGACCTGAAGCCTTAGCTCCCACATTTCCATGTGTATTGCTCCTTTTTCACTTTTCTTTTTCTAACTACTCTTTTTTTCCCCCTATTTTATTGCAGTGAAAATATTGAACTTTATCTGAGCACTGAGCCCCCAGAAAACAACAATTTAAAGAATCCCCCTCAACCCACCCCATTTTGTTTTCCAAGAAATGGTTTACTGCAAAGAATACAATATTGTCATAACTTAGATAACTCACCCTCTTCTCTCTCCCAGGACTCTTATAAGACTTGTGGATGGCTGCCTTGTTTACCTGGGACAAGAGCAAATACAGTCCCTTTCCCCTTTTGTTTTAAACTGCAGACAAGGCCAGATCCAGTCTTTCTGATATCCCCCTTCTTCAACTGATTTGCCAACATCAGAATTTGTCCCCTGAAACTAACTGTGGTAGGCAAAACAATGACTATGTTAGTTTACATGCAAAGGGGAATTATGGTTGCAAATGAAATTAAATTTGCTAATCAGATCACCTTAAAATAGTGAGATTATCTTAGATTCATACACATGTAGATGAGCATTCATATACGTGTAGAAAAAGAAGTACAAGCACTCATATACGTGTAGAAAGAGAAGTAGAAAATAAAAACTAGAGAGATAACAATGTGAGAAAGACTACTGTCATGTTGCTGGCTTTGAAGATGGAGGAATAGGGCCAGGATCCAAGGAATGTACATGACCACCAGAAAATGAAAAAGGGAGTTAAGTGGCTTATCTCCTAGAATTTTACAGAGCTCTACTCTAACTGGTTTAAGATAAATAGATCCTAAAATTTGCAAAAAATAAGGAAATTGAACTTCAGATAACATAAATGTCCTTCAAAAGTATATAGAAATGAATTTAAATGCTTTAAGAATTCAAGTTCATGTGATTTAGGTAAATCTTTGACAAACTGATTAGTTGAATGCTTTTGTTTAACAAAAACAACTATGTCTTGTGGACAAAAATGTCAACATTAAGTATAATACAAGCTTACTTATGTAAGACTACGTATACTGGGGATCTGTTAATGAATGTGTTCACCTACCTTCCCACAACTGAATGCTATATTATACCTTGTATGCCTAAAATAGCCTTTGAGATTTCCCAGAGGATCCTTAGAAGATGGCAAAGGGTTTATTCTTTCACCTTCAGAAAGACAGATACTACAAAACTATGTCAATTTTGTAATTGCTATCGGGGAGTCACATAGGAAGCATCGCCAAATCAGGACATACTTAGCTTTCTCTAAAAATAATTTATATGGCTCCAATGTTAGAAACATTTCAAAAAGTAAATGCTGTGTAGAAAGTCCCTAGAGATTTGTCAGTCTCCTGATAGGTCCCTGATCTGTTTTACTAGAGATCTGGGGCTCCTTTGCTAGACAAGAACAGTGTAGTGTCACCAGCCATAATTTCAGATATTTTAAAATACGAACTTTGATGCAACTTGACCTCAAATTAAGTATCTAGCATCTTCTAGACTAGTGCTTTTTAAGTGGGGGTTCACATAACTTTTCTACAGAGTTGATTAATATTCAGATGTTCAGGACTTACTCCAGATTTACTGCCTCTCTAGACTTGATGACCTGGACACATTCTTGGTACATTCTAACTAGTTGCTTGGTGAATGCATGATGTATTGTATGTACATCAGGATTACTATAGGTTATATCTGGACTTTTTTTCCTCTGTAAAGATTATAGTATCAATTTTTTTAAGATGTAATTTAGATGTAATATCCACTCTTCTTCAAAAACAAAATTCATCACTATGTTTATAGATATTTTGTCTAAAACTTTTTGGCTTGATTTTATTTTGATTTGTCTGCCAAAGAACCCACCACATTTCTTGTCAGTTGCATTAGTTGTGTAATGAACTCTTTCCGCTTTAAAATTACCAATAACTATTTTAAATCTCTTGCCATCCACAGATAGTGTTTTTTTGTTTTGTTTTGTTTTGTTTTGTTTTGTTTTATTATGGTGCTTCTCTGAGAGCACTTACATTAAGCTACAGACAAGAGGGGTGCCTAGGTGGCTCAGTGGGTTAGGCCTCTGCCTTCAGCTCAGGTCATGATCTCAGGGTCCTGGGATCGAGCCCTGCATCGGGCTCTCTGCTCAGCAGGGAGCCTCCTTCTCCTTTCTCTGCCTGCCTCTCTGCTTGGTGATCTCTCTCTCTGTCAAATTAAAAAAAAAAAAACTACATAATAAGAACCTTTAAAAAAAAAAGCTACAGACAAGAAAGCTTTGACTCTAACAAAGGATTGTCTTATAGGAAAGAAACACACCAAATAATATTGAACATAGGCTTCTGATGGCATTGCTTAGACCACTTTGCAGTCACAATGATGAACTGCATTAAGATATCCAGAACGCTAGTCGAAAAGCAAATAGTTTCATGAAACTGATAACCCATGAACAACTGGAACAAGAATTAATTATATGGGATTGAATGCCCTTATGAGGGAGGGCTATGGTCTTTGTTTAGAATACTTTTGATGTTTTAATATTTTATTTTCTGGATAGAACAAACTCCATTGTTTTTTCTCTGTATCTTTTAGCTCTAGCCCTATCTATCTATAACTCATAACAATTTAGTAGACTGTTTTAAAACAGAAATGAAACATTGGGGTGCCTGGGTGGTGTAGTTGGTTAAGCGACCCACTCTTGGTTTTGGTTCTGGTCATGATCTCAGGGTCGTGAGATGGAACCCCACACTGGGCTCTGAACTCACAGTGGAGTCTGCTTGAGATTCTCTCTTCCTCTCCCTCTGCCCTTCCCCACAGCACACCCTCTCTCTCTCAAATAAAAAAAAATTTTTTTAAGAAATAAAACATTTATTTTTATCTCCTTGCCTGGTCCCTCCAGAATTCAGAAACTTGAATGTGTATTCTTATTATTAAATACAAAAATATTCATATTTTCTTATATTCTAATATTCAAAGTTTTCAAATTTCATGTCATTATTTGCATAGATTAAATAACATTTTCTCCTCCTTATTAACAGCACATATTGAAAACTATCATTATGCAACCATGGCTTGCCTAGAATGTCATATTTGATAATGATGTTTACTGAATCAGAATTATCAGACAATTTTAAGAAGCTACAGTTGACTTTTTGGAGCCAATGATTACAAAGCCCCCTTTCAAAAAGTGGTCAGATAACTAGCTACAGAGTCCCCAGCCTTAGAGATCAGTAAGGAAGTTCACTTTCAGGCAGGCCCCAAAACTCATGAGAATTTGGGGACTTTGAGAAGAAAGAAGCTTATTCAAATCAGTAGGTACTGCAGAGGAAGTCTGATGGTGAATTCTTGGCTTGGCTTCCTAGCCTGAGGGAGCCTTTTAAAAGCCCAGTGTGAGATTCTTTATGTAACTTCTAGCAAAGCAAATTTAAGAATGCCCACAGGATCTACACAATGCCTGGAACATTAGCTTTGCCCAATAGTTATTTCTTCAATGAATGAATGAATGAATGAATCTATAACAATTATGTTACCAGTCTTATTCTTTTGTTAATCCAGTAATTTTTAATGAGCTGATACAAGTTGCTTTCCCAGGTTCTGGAAATATAAGGGTATATGAGAGAGACACCACAGAAATTACAGTCTGGTTCAATCTTTAGATAAGCATCTGGAAATCAGCCTTTTGCCCCTATCTTTCAAATTTAGTTTCATATAAGCATTTTTCTAGGAAATATCTGATACAGACTTTCCTTTGGGGAAAAAACCACATTCTGAAATGTAAAGTTATCTCTGCATCTAGATGAATATAGACAGGAAACATTTTTATGTTGACCAGGATGTGGAAAGAATTTCAGCAAGTGAAAATATTCAAAGGATCAAGTTGGCAGAAAAATAAGGTTTTAATTTTTTCCTTAGTCCAATTCATAAATATATGTTAAGTAATAGTCCTGCATATGGTGAAATTTAAACCAATGATACCATGAGTATTTTTAAAATTTCTGTTTAGGGGCACCTGGGTGGCTCAGTGGGTTAAAGCCTCTGCTTTCGGTTCGGGTCATGATCTCAGGGTCCTGGGATCCAGCCCCATGTCAGGCTCTCAGTCCCATGTCAGGCTCTCTGCTCAGTGAGGAGCCTGCTTCCTCCCTTTTCTCTCTCTGCCTGCCTCTCTGCCTACTTGTGATCTGTCAAATAAATAAATAAAATCTTAAAAAAAAATTCTGTTTAAAAGACTTGCCAAAATAAATTTATGTGTTTTACAATAATTCACAGCATATTTCATTCAGTCTAATATGAAATTCTAGAAAGTTGATAGGTGTCAGACTTTCCAAGGAGTCAAAAAAGGATTTGCATGCCTGTTGGAAATAAATTCTTTAAATGAAGATGTTTGTTTAATCTCCTTGTTCTTTTTTAGGTTAATATTCCCATATTTTTCAGCATGCTGGAAACTTATATGATAATCAGAATATAAATAAGTGAAACTATCATGATGAAATAACTAGTTAAAATAAAACTGAAACTGATATACTAAATAATTTGGCTTTGATCACATGTAACATAATTATTTTCATCAGCTTATCACTTAAATGTTCTAAACATTATCAACACATTGCCTCTTCCTCCAAATTTTCTAGGACATTTGAATTTTCCTTGACCACATACTGGAAATATTTCTGTTGTTCATAGGAATTAATGGATTTTAGGTGTTAGCCTATTGGAACATCATGAAATTACCTTCATTATTTGTGGTTAATTAACATTCCCACTGAACTTCTTAGCATCCCCCCCAACATGGAGGCATTTCTATAAATTCCCCAAGACAATCAATTAAGAAAGAGAAAAACAGTACCCCAACTAATACATATACCCTTTGAAAATTTTGAAACTAAAGCAGGAATAAGAATTATCTAACAATTGGGGTGCCTAGGTGGCTCAGTGTGTTAAGCCTCTGCTTTCGGCTCAGGTCATGATCTCAGGGTCCTGGGATGGAGCCCCATAAGGGGCTCTCTGCTCAGCAGGGAACTTGCTTCCTCCCCGCCCCTCCCTCCTGCCTCTCTGTCTACTTGTGATCTCTGTCTGTCAAAAAAAAAAAAAAAAAAATCTAAAAAAAATAATTATCTAAAAATTTAAAAAACAGAAGAGTTCATCTGGAGCCTGACTTATGAGTACATTTATTAAAAACATTTCAAAAAATTGTAACATCAAAATACTAGCAAGGTCACACACTGCTAAAGGTAAGATCATCTTTAAGATCTAGAATACAATCTAAATTTAAAGACTTCCTAAAATGCAGCTTCTGAAATTTTCCTCATTGTTTTATTTTTAAAGTCTAAAACTCTTAATTTTAAAACTAAGTCCCTTTTGTTGCAATTGATTCTTTGGAGTCTGATTTAAAAAATACATGGTAGTGGCTATTTTCTTTCAAAGGTCTAAAATTTACTTCCAAATTAGACCTGCAGAGGTTTTGTTTTGTTTTGATTTGTTGAATCTGCATGCTTATTGTCAAGCAGCAGAAGTTGTTAGAAGCTTTTATTCAATAAATGACATATGAATAAATGAAAATGATGGAAGACATTTATGCCTATCACATCATTCTAAATTCTACATTTCTGGTGATTCATACCGACCTGGATATGTTCTTTAAAAACAGCGCTACCTTGCTGATGCTTGACCACTTGAAATCTATTGACTCCAAAGCAAACCTAGGATTCCAAACACTGAAAATTTCACAGTCTGTAGCTTTCATTCAAAAGAATTTTGTTGGAACACCTGGGTGGCTCAGTCAATTAAGCATCTGTCCTCAGCTCAGGTCATGATCGCAGGGTCCTGGGATCGAATCCCTTATTGGGCTCTTTGCTCAACAGAGAGAAGAACCCTGCTTCTCTCTCTCCCTGCCAGTCCCCCGGCTTGTGCTCTTTCTCTCTCTCTCTCTCTCCCTCTGACAAATAAATAAATAAAATCTTAAAAAAAAAAAAAAAAGAACTTTGTCTCCTGTCTCTGCCAGTATAAGAAATCAGAATGGAACAAAGAAATGGGATTGTTATTCTGTGGGAGAAAAGTATCAACCTCTATCAAGCCAAGGTTTTCATAATACAGGAATTCTCATCAGCATTTTTACATCTAACATGAGACCACTTCAGACCGATCTCCTTGCCCTTTATTGACTACTCAGTACCAGCACTGAATCCAAAAATGCTGTACAAGTTAGTAGAGTAAGAACAAATCTAAAAGCCAACTTTAAAAGAGTACACAGCCCATAGCTTTCCTTCAAATAATCCAACTTGTGAAATGGTGTTTCTATAAAAACCAGAGCTCTTAAAAACTGTAAACACTCTCCCAGAAAAGAAAAATTTCATAGAAATAGTTTAGTTAACTCTAAATCATCATTGAATCCAACCACCTCAAATGTCAAATGTTTTTATCTCTTCAGTAAAAATCAGAGGTCTGATTTGTTCTTGCTTAATGCAAAGGAAAAACAACAACAAAATAGAGCTTGTGAAAGTATGATCTGAAATGTGTATGTTTCATGGACCTCCACCCAGAATAAAGTGATTATTGTTTTAAAAAATTCAACCAAATTAATTTGAAGATCTATTTGGCTTTATGAAGTGATTCATGACTCAGGCAGGATCCCATCTAGCAAGTAGAGAGATGGTCAGAGGAGTTGTATCACTTGGGTGGTTTTTATAGGGAGGTTGGTGGGTCAAGAACTTATTAGTAAAAGAAAAGACTGTTTCAGATCAAAACATCTGCTCTTCAGGGGCTGTGAAGGAATAGCAGGATTTTTTAATCATACAGATTATTTTATTAGGAAATTTTAGGATTATCTGTTAAAAGGTCACATTTGTGGGATGGGTTGAAACTGCTATTAAGTCTTGGCTTGCTATCTTGGGGGACAAATGATTCATTTGGGGTTAGTGTTTTTCTTTTTTTAACAATATATAGCTGCAAATGATATAAATTTTAAATGTGGACCTTTAGGATATATTTGTTGACCATCATTCAAACTAGTAATGTGTTTCAAATGGATACTCTTCATTATAGTATGTAAATTGTATTCTTCACAGATTCTCTGTCTTTCCAAATTATGGTTCCTTGTAAGCAAGAATTTTCTGTTCCCTTCTGGGTCCTTCCAACTGGATGAAGAGTCAAGTTGAAATGACAAAAAATTAACAGAAGAAAATCAAATTTAATTTTGTACATACAGAAAATCTACACAGACATGGAAATTCCAAAGACAGTCAGGCAAAATGAGATATGTATGTCATCCTGAATGAAGAAGAATGGGAAGAGGTCTAGGTATTCAACAGGAAGGAATGCAATTCACAAAGCAATAAGAAAAACAGCAGATGTTTTATAATTAGATGTGTTTGTCCTGCCATCCAGATGGGTCACTCAGGTAAAACTTATCTCTGGTAATAATCCTTATTCTGAGAAATACCCCCAATTTATAGTCTTCTGTGTAGTTAAGGGAGTGGCAGAAGTTTCTCTTGGACCCTGAGGGCCTCGATTGCCTTCAGCTCAAAATAATCTTCATGACCAAGTGGCCCATCTTGGGGCAGCCTGCCCTTGGCCCCATCACAATCCTCACCCATTTACTTTCACATTCATGAATTGGGCTGTTACTTGTCAGTTTTTGCCCCAGTTGTAGCTGTAGCTGTCACTGGCAGATGTTGGTGGATTTGCTGTTGTTGAGTTATTAAATCCAAGGAAAAATACACAGGACTCTTCGAACTTTAAAACATTTTGTTGGGAAACTGATTCCTGTACCTCAGTAGCCTTCATGGTAGGAAACTCATAGGCCAAACTGAAATTTTGTAATTTAAAAGGTCTCACATCTAAAGCCTAAATTAGGGGTGCTTGGGTGGCTCAGTCAGTTAAGTATACCAATCTTGATTTAGGCTTGGTCATGAACTCAGAGTCCTGGGATTGAGACCCACATTTGGCTCTGTGCTCAGAGGGTGGAGTCTGCTGAATATTTTCTCTCTCCCCCTTTCTCTGCCCCTCCTCCCCTGTATGCTCTCTCTCTCAAATAAGTAAATAAAACTTAAAAAAAGAAAAAAGGCTATAGGACGCCTGGGTGGCTCAGTCAGTTAAGCATCTGCCGTCAGCTCAGGTCATGATCCCAGTGTCCTGGGAGCAAGTCCCACATTGTGCTCCTTGCTCAACAGGAAGCCTCCTTCTCCCTCTGCCTGCTGTTCCCTCTGCTTGTGTGCATGCTCTCTCTCTCTCTGACAAATAAATAAATAAAATCTTTAAAAATAAATAAAGGCTAAATTGAATACACTCCTTATACAAGCTTAAGTGATGGACTATTCACACAAGAGATGCACAATTGGGAAGTCCGGCTGAGCACTAAAATGTGAGTGTAAAAAATGTTTTTGTTAGTCACTCGTGTGTGTGTGTGTGTGTGTGTGTGTGTGTGTGTGTGTGTATCTATACATATATATTTTTTAATTTTTTTTTAAATCAAGTAACCCCTCCCAATGTTAAATACCTTCTTCCTAAATCTTATCATGAAGTAGAAAATAACAGTGGCAGACATAAGATGCTTCAACCACTAGGAGTTAAACCTGTAGACACTAACTGCTGGCATTTGTGTCTCTTGTTTCCGGGCCGTAAGTAAGCACAAGAAAGAATAATTATGCTATGTCTGAAAACTCACAGATAAGTTTATTTAACTGTATAAGGTGATAGATGTGTTAATTAACTTGATTGTGGTAATTATTTCACAATACATACTAAATTACCATGTTGTATGCCTTAAAGAAAGAATTAAATTAAAAAATAATTATACATTGAATGAATAAATTTGAGTCACCCTATCAAAGCTTAGACAAGATAGCATCCTAGCTCTATATGACTATAACTTTTAAACATATTAAGGATCTTAAAAAGACTGTCTATCAGAAGGTGTGATGGGTGCCTTCCATGAAAATAGAGGAGGTAAAAATATAATGGAAAATATAGGAGGTAAAATATAGGCAGAGGCAAATATTGGCTCACATCCTAGCCATGTACCTGGATAACCTAAACAGATTTTGGTGCATTAGAGGCTGTTTAGTGGTGACCCAAAGGTGAGATGTTTCCTCTTTCATTAGAATTCATTCTGCTTATTCTCACAATGTCAAAAGATCAAAAAACAAAAACCAGCTACAAACAAAAACCTTTTAAGTATAGTTTTCTAAGATATAAAAATTAAAGATTTTCTAAAAATCCATATTTATAGCTTATCTTATAAATTTAGATCATCAGGCAATACTGGCCTGTATCTTGACAAACACTGACTGAAATTGAGTATTGGATGCTCTCTATAAAAAAGACATTTAACCCTAAGTTCATACACAGTCTCCACCATTCCCCATTTTATTCCTCACACTAAAGCCATTTTGGTAACAGTGACTATCATTGCCTTTCTACTACTTTCATATTAAATTTTATTATGTTTTATTTTCATATTAAATTTTTAAAATTTAATATTTCCTTTTCCCATGTTTCTGTCAAAAATGGGAGAATGGAAGCAGCTACAAAGATGAAAAGCACTGGTCCTGCCTGGCTAACCTCTACTATTGAGTAACAATTTTGTTTCTAAATAGTAAGCTGAAAAATTAGCATATTCTTGGCAATGTTTAAATATTATTTGGACTCTGAGTACAGTGCATTTTGGGAATGATCAAATTTACAGATTTATAGAGTGATAAATTCACTCAGTTAATGTCACCTTGTGAAGACTATTGTGGGAATGTTTTTAATTCAGAATTTAATAGATTCTTTCCCAAATGTGCACTATACTGCAGAACTCGAAGGACACATGCAGCTAATAACCATTGTTAACCACATAGAAAAGATGATTATCCCTTGAAATCTGAGTCTCAAGTTGGATATATGCATGAAGGGAAATTATAAAAGTCATTGAGTTCAAGAGGTTTAGAAAATTTGTTATTGATGTAGTATAGTGAACATTTGGGGCAATACATCAACTGATGAGTCTGCTTCCTCAAAATATTTTAAAGGCCAATTTTAAATAATTTGTTTTGTGAGAAATAATATTACCTCTTACCAGTGCTGGTATCCTTCAAAAGCTCTAACCAAGAAATTCTAGGCTAAAAGATTTGCTAAAGGAAATATGCTATCTTCTGTCTTTCCTATTATGTCTCTATCCTGTTAGTCTTTGGTGCATTTTGAAATCTTGCCATTTGCGACGACGTGGATGGAACTAGAGGGTATCATGCTTAGCGAAATAAGTCAATCGGAGAAAGACAACTATCATATGATCTCCCTGATATGAGGGAGAGGAGATGCAACATGGGGGGTTGAGGGGGTAGGAGAAGAGTAAATGAAACAAGATGGGATTGGGAGGGAGACAAACCATAAGTGACTCTTAATCTCACAAAACAAACTGAGGGTTGATGGGGGGAGGGGGTTGGGAGAGGGGGGTGGGGTTATGGATATTGGGGAGGGTATGTGCTATGGTGAGTGCTGTGAAGTGTGTAAACCTGGCGATTCGCAGACCTGTACCCCTGGGGATAAAAATATATGTTTATAAAGCTGTAAAAAAAAAAAAAAAAAAAAAGAAAGGATGAATACCCAAGTTTTGTAGCAACATGGACGGGACTGGAAGAGAAAATGCTGAGTGAAATAAGTCAAGCAGAGAGAGTCAATTATCATATGGTTTCACTTATTTGTGGAGCATAACAAATAGCATGGAGGACAAGGGGAAATGGAGAGGAGAAGGGAGTTGAGGGAAATTGGAAGGGGAGGTGAACCATGAGAGACTATGGACTCTGAAAAACGATCTGAGAATTTTGAAGGGGTGGGGTGTGGGAGGTTGGGGGCACCAGGTGGTGTGTATTGTAGAGGGCACGGATTGCATGGAGCACTGGGTGTGGTGCAAAAATAATGAATACTGTTATGCTGAAAAAAATAAAAAAATTAAAAGTGGTCAAAAAAATAAATAAATAAATAAATAAATAAATAAATAAATAAATAAGATTTTTTTATAGCATGCAAAAAAAAAAAAGGACTCTCCATGTGGACCAACTAATCTTTTTCTCTGGTCTTCTCCCTGCCTCAATTAAAGGGAAAAAAAATATTCACATGAATTACAAAATAAATCATTAAAAAATATGTGAATTATGTTTTTATGGTAAGCAGAACTTTAGGTTTTATTTTATATGTTTACTTAACTTTTATTGTTATACGAAGAACACATGTGCATGTAGGAGTATAGGAATATATAGATAAAAAAACAGGAGAGAAAATAAAAGCTACCTATATTCTTATCACCTAGATAGATACAACACTATTGACATTTTGGAATAGATTCCTTCAGGCATATGCTTTACTTTTCTAGGTTTATTATAAGTGAAATAATATCTGAACTGTGAGTTTCTTCTAGAATGTAAAGAACAAAATCAGGTGGCTTTTCACAGTATCAGCCAGATATTGAGAGAATACTAAAGAGTGATGTCAGGAACGAACTTACTAGACAAGATATTTGAAAGGGAGAAGGGATGTTTTATCTTCTGGCTTTCTCAAAACAGTTTCCTCAAGTAAGATCTCAGATTATTGGACTAAACACACCCAAAACACATATCCCTTGGTAAGTTCTCCCCAAATTAAACTACATTGGGTTGATAAGTCTACTGGAAACCCAATTAAATAGCATTATCAATATGTTATAGACGTTTTGCCTCATTATATTCTGTTTGGGAAGCTAGGAGGTAAATATTTTGCTAAGCTTAATTACCTAGTCTTTAATAAATATGCTAATATTGCCTCTTTAACTTGAAAACACTAAAGTTGACATCAGAATTTTATGGTGCCATGGTTCCACATAAACGGTAATCATTCTTTCCTAAACAACATGCAAATGGTTTAATGGTTCTTTGACACCCGTATATATTTTTTAACCACACTTTACAAGTCACATGGTTTTGAAAATAAGTAATAAAATTAACCCATGTATTTAAATGTATATAGCCCCTTGTTCAATATAATTCTTATCAAAATTTGACTAAATACCAGAGGAAAGGAATAATCTTTGCTACATAGAAATGATATTTTTACTTAAGCTGGCAGAATTTGGAGAACACTCTTCTTTGATTCTGCCAAATTCACCTGGAAGAAAATCAACTCACAATTGTCTCACAAAGTCTAAATAAGTGTTAGCACAAAATAGTCTCTCTTTGTTTTTCAGGGATTTGGTTTGCGAACAATTTATCCTATGCCTCCCTATGTCTCTCCTCCTTCTTTCATTTTTCTCCTGTCATGGAAAGAGAAAGCAGCCAATATATCTGAAGTCTGAAGCCAAAACTAGTTTCTTTGGTAAAATGTAAAGTTCAGCCTCCAAATATTTAATTATGTATGAAACTGTACAAAAGGTATTTAATAAAGCAAGGCTTATATCAGAGGAAAAAACTTTCATAACAAAGCAGTTCCTATTATCTACTACATATCAGGCACAAATTTACTTTTAAAATAGGAGAGGGATAGAGAGAATGCAATATATTTATTTCTTACCTCTTACTCACAAAACCAGAAGAAAAATTTGCTTCCAGAACATTTCTAATCTCTACACTTCAAGGTCTATTTAAGCTTCCTAATACAGAATACTAGTAGTCTCTCCCAACTCTATTTTTCCTTCTAATCAACTCCAACTATGGGATTCATGAAATTCCTGGAATGAGTTTATTATCTCACTGGAAAGGTGCACATGTGACCAAGTGCAAGCCATCAACACAATCTATCACAGAGACTAGAGTAGTTCATTCAGTGTTAGGCATTTGAGCCAGGTCAGGATAATCATTATGACTCTCAGGAAATTTGTTTGAAATTCCAGGAAAAAAAAAAAAGAGCCTTTTTCAGATGATGTGATATTTCTAGGCAATCAGCATTTTAATATACATGGTTAAAATATGGATATTATAGGGATGGGATTCATTTTTTGTTGACTGGTGTGTTTTTATGATAAAACTCTGGAGGTGTCAGATTGTACATCAAAATAAGACGGTTCTGTACTACTCATTAGCTCAGTTCCCTGGAAGTCTCAAAGCCAAGTAAGATGGTCTAATTATTACTGGTCCAATTACTTCATGTCTTAGAAAGATTGTTTTAGTAATATTAGAATTTGAAGCATTTTTCTGCCTGTGTTGTACTAATACCAATATAACTGTCATCCACCATGCACACAGAATACACTTATGAGCTGAGACTTAAATTAAAATGACTTTTACTTCTCTTTTTAGAGAGAAAAGAAAACATGAAAAGTCTATACAAGAAAAATCCAATAAAGTCCTATGATTTTCATCCAACGATGAAAGTAAGACCATGACCAAGAGAACTTCAAGTATATCTTAGACTTTGTTGCAGTCTCTAATGAAGATCACATATTTGTTAGACTTTGTTGCACTCTCAAATGAAGATCACATATTCACCCATGCTTCAGCACTTTAAGGTTTAAAGAAAAGAAATACTCAAACTACCATCCTGAGATACTCTTCTAAAGTCCATGAAGACCTGATTCTCTGTGCACAATTTCTGCATTGCAACCATCTGTTTACATGTCTTTATGCTTACAAGACTTTAAATTCATGGAAAGGAGGGGCTACATCTTTTCTATCTTCCACCCACAGTTTCTGAAACATAACAGGTATTAAACTAATTAATGACTGTCATATTAAGGAGTACTTCAGATGCTTTCTTCTCGTCTCCAGTTTACATGAACCACGGCTCTTGAGTAAGATAAATCACTTAATTTCATTGACTTGTTTCTTGACAAATTCATGTGATTTAACTACCATTATAACTTCAATGACACTCAGAAGTCCATAATAAATATTATGAGATATTCCACTCTTGATAAGAAATTGGAAATTTTCTCATTATTTTCACAACCTGAGTGATCTCATCTTCCCTTCCGTTTATTCAATTTTCATACTTTCTAATTCATAGGGAAATCTGACACAGTTCAGTGTGAGCACCTGTTGTCTTCTCTTTTATCTCAAGTAGCTACATTTTAGCTCTTTTCATCATGTCTTCCTCATTATGGAGGAAACTCTATTCTGTGACCTTGTCTCAATACATTCCCTTCTTTACCTATCTTTATCCCTTCAAATTGTTACTCCTAGATTTTAGGTTTCTTAAACCATAGATCTATTTTGATCATCTCTGTATTTCTTCCTTCCCCCTGTACAAAGGTTTTGCATGGTCTTGAAAAATAATTACACAATAAATATTCATTTAAATAATGGTGAAGTATATGATACTCTCTTCAGTTAGTGAGGAATACTTCCTATGTCACTTAAAAATAAGCCAATCCTCATGTATAGGTCTCCTTTTGCGGGGCGTGCCATTAGAATTTTGACACATAAGTAGGAAAAAACATCCAACATCACTTTTCAACTTCTTTGTGCATATACATACATCTCTTTGAACTTTCGTTCAGAGAATGAAATCATTGGCATTACCTCAATTTCTTATCTTATTATTGGCGTACTTCTTTATTTTTACCACATTATGCCTTCCTAATTAGTGGTGTTTGGAGTCTCTAAATATCTACATGCCATTATAATTTCCTACTTCACTCAACTGGCTTTCCTTCTTACATTTTGATTAAGAAATTAATATAAATTCTTTTCTTGCACAGTGTATTAAAGACATTCCAGACTTAAAGAGAAAAGTTAGAGGAATGTCATCAAAAGAACTTTTCTAGATTATTTGCAAACACTACACTTAAGACCTTATATGATTATACGAAATTATGACAATCAATAACTTGTACAATTTTAATAACCTTTTCTGCTCACAATGAAGTTTTCAAACTAATTTACTTTTGTTCAATGTAATTAAAGGGTTTTCTTTTCAAATATATTTTTTAAGCATATTTTCTACTTCAGAAAAATTTACTTTGAGAAAACTGGTGGCAAGGTCTTCTACATGAAAAGAAGCATCCCTAGTTAGAAGCACCTTGTTTTATATGTTGCCATAGCTATGTGGCTGTCCGTCCTTGCAGGGATCCAGTCACCAACTAAGGAGAAAGACATTCTGTCAATAAAAACAATTAATAAATCTTAACATATTGTATCTTAAGAGAATGATTTGGTGCAGAATTTGCCAATTTGTGTTCTTGAAGACACTCTAAGAGTAATTCCACTAAAAAAGGATTTTCCCTCTCAGAGATTTAGAGTACATACATACTCAGTAATGTTTGAAGAAGTTCTGTGTTAAACAAGGCTTTCAGTCACCACAGAATTTTTACATATATAAGACTTATTTGTCAAAACTATATTCCAGAATATACTAAATGCTATGGTGAAGTCAGAATTTTCAAATGGCATGGCCTTTAATGTACTTACAATTAAAATTACCAAAGCATGACCAATATATTAAATCCCTGTGTAACATATAAAACATCATATTTAAATTATAGATGTATTCCCAAAGGTAAAAGAGCCTAATGTGTAAAATGTATTTCTAAAATATACTCACTCGTACTGTTGGAGAAACACACAATGATGTTTTGTCTATGGTAATGAAATAGCTTAACAGGCCACCATGGCTTAAATCCAATCTAAGTCCAAAGCAGCATAATACACTAAGAAACGCAATAACAGCATAGCAAATTTATACTCATTTATAGTAATTATTATAAATTATTACAGGTAAAGTTAAAGAAATCAAGAGAGGTGCATGTCCAGGTCTCTAGGGTGATTTCCAAATAAAAAGCCATAGAACAACGGATTGCATGGAGCACTGGGTGTGGTACAAAAACAATGAATACTGTTATGCTGAAAATAAATTTTTTAAAAATGATTAAAATTTTAAAAAAAGCCATAGAACAGACATCTGGTTGCAGCTCCAACATTGTAAGGAACTAAAAGTTGTCATTCCCATCCTCATAACAAAGAAACAACTGAACAAACTGATAATCTGTGACTTTTCTTAAATGCATCAGAATATTAAGATCACAGGGTATAGTCACCATAAAATCTGGAGAGGCAAAAAAAAAAAAAAAACAGAGAATCAGTTTAACTGAAACAGAAGCTGATGGAGGCAGTAACTGGTAGGAATACTTACATAAAATTTTAATGAATTGTTAGATGCTTTTGTTGAAAGAACTTGAAAGTTAAAAACTCTTCAGGACCATCAAAAAAACCAAAATCTTGCCATTTGCAACAATGTGGATGGAACTAGAGGGTATTATGCTAAGTAAAATAAGTCAATCAGAGAAAGACAAATACCATATGGTCTCTTGAATATGAGGGATTTGAGAGGCTGGGCAGGGGGTAATGGGGGAAAGGGAGGGAAAAATGAAACAAGATGGGACCGGGGAGGGAGACAAACCATAAGAGACTCTTAATCTCAGGAAACAAACTGAGGGTTGCTGGAGCAGGGGGACAGGGTGTCTGGGTGATGGACATTGGGGAGAGCATATACTATGGTGAGTTTCACAGACCTGTACCCCTGAAACAAATAATACATTATATGTTAATTTAAAAAAAAAAAACCCTCTTCAGGGCTAAATCATACTATGGAACCTACACTTTTATGTGTTTTATTTCCAAGAGCCCCACCAAATTTTTGCAGAAAACAGTAGAGAAAAAAATTATCTCCTATTTCAGGCAGAGAGGGGGAAAGTAACCATTTTGTAATAGGACTGGAGTTTTTTCTGTAAGAGTGGCCTGCCTTGATAACTACATTATCAAAGTCTTACCTGACTTGAGGGAAGGGTAACTAACCAATTTCAGGCTCCTTTCTGTCTCATGTAGGGAGGGGAAAGAGAAAAAAGGCTAAGGAATACTTCTGACATAACAGTTCAGTTTACAATGTGAGATTAACATAAAGCCTCACACTAAAGCTTATTACTTCCATTCATATTACCTAATATATCAGGTTTGAGTTTCAATGAAAAAAAATCACAAGACATTTGAAAAAGAATGAAAAATACAACCTGAAAAGACAAAGCAACAACAAAACCAGACTTAGATATAACACAGATTTTGGAATTACCATATAGGGAATTTAAAATAACTATAACAAATATTTTAAGGGTTCCAACTGAAAAACTAGATAACATATGAGAACAAATAGTGACATCACAGAGATATGGAAACTCTCAAAAGGAATCAAAAGGAAATGCAAAGATTAAAAAAAAAACATAATGGAAATGAACCATGCCTTCAATAAAATCATCAGCAGACTACATAGTCAAAGAAATAATCAGTGACCTTGAAGATACGTAAATAGAAACTCTGCAAATTTAAATGAAAATAGGAAAAAAGGATTTTATAAACAGAACAGAAATCCCAGAACTGCGAGACAATTACAAAAGGAATGACTCACATGAAAGTGGCAGTACCACAAGGAAAAGAAAGAGAGAAAGGGAAAGGGAACAGGACAAATATTTAGAGTGTCATAGCTAAGCATTTTCCAAAATTAGTGGCAGACACCAAACCACAGACCTAGGAAACTCAGAGAACACCAAGCATGATGAATACTAAAAATTTATACTTAAGCATACAATAGTCAAACTGCAGAAAATCAAAGACAAACAGAAAATGTTAAAAGATTGCCAAGAAAAAAACTACTTTACTTATAGAACAACAGGAATAAGAATTACATTGGACTCCTCTAAAGAAACCATGCAAGCAAGAAGACAGTGAAGTGCAATATATAATTTTTTAAAAGATACTAACCTAGAACTCTGCACCCAGCAAATTGTCAAAAGTGAATGAGAAATAAAGAATTTCCCAGACTAACAGAAGAGTGAACTTCTCACCAGTCAACCTGCCTTACAAGAAAT
This sequence comes from Lutra lutra, assembly GCF_902655055.1. Lineage (NCBI taxonomy): Eukaryota > Metazoa > Chordata > Mammalia > Carnivora > Mustelidae > Lutra > Lutra lutra. The sequence continues at coordinate 27,229,174 of NC_062291.1, read as the reverse complement.
GTTAAAAGAAGTTCCTTAACAGGAAGGAAATGATATAGATTAGAAACTCCAACCTACATAGAAAAGATCAATGTAGAAGAAATAAGTGAAAATAAGTAAAATCTTCTGTTTTCTTATTTTTAATCTATCTAATAATAATAATATCCTCAATGTCTTGGGAGATTATAGTACAATGATAAGTAAAATGAATGACATCAGAGTTATAAGGAAAGAAAGAAGTATTGGGAATATTCTGTTAGAAAATGCCTTTACTGGGGCCCCTGGGTGGCTCAGTGGGTTAAGCCGCTGCCTTCGGCTCAGGTCATGATCTCAGGGTCCTGGGATTGAGCCCTGCATCGGGCTCTCTGCTCCGCAGGGAGCCTGCTTCCTCCTCTCTCTCTGCCTGCCTCTCTGCCTGCTTGTGATCTCTCTCTGTCAAATAAATAAATTTAAAAAAAAAAATCTTAAAAAAAAAAAAAGAAAAGAAAATGCCTTTACTATCTGTGGAGCAGTTTGGTCTTATTTCAAAATGTAATTAGATTAAATATAAGGAACATTGAATACTTGAAGGGAAATGCTCAAAATTTAGGAAGTATTATTTAATTTGCTAAGAGAAGAGAGAAAATTGATTCACATAAAATGATCGAATAAAACCAGAGAAGACAGAAAAGAATATTTTTGAAAAAAGAAAAAGCAAGTAAAACAAATAGAAAATAGTTACAAACATCATAAATATTAATCCAAGCACATTAATAATCCCTTTAATATGAATAGTCTAATACAACAACTAAAAAACAGAGGCTATTAGAGTGGATTAAAAAACAAGACCTCTTACATGTTATTTACAAAAACCACACTTTAAATATAAAGAATCAGAAATATTAAAAGTGAAGGAATGGAGAAATATATATATTATGATGACACTAATTAAAAGAAAGATGGAGTAGCTACATTAATTTTATACAGAGCAGATTTTAGGGTAAGGAAAATTATCATGGATAAAGAGGGATATTACATATTTATAAAGGGCTCAATTCTACAAGAAGACATAAAATTCCTTAACATGTATGTACCTAACAATAGAGCATTAAAATATATGAGGCAAAAGCTGATAGAACTGCAAAAAATAGGCATATTTATTATTAATAGTTGGAGACTTCAACACCCCTCTTTCAGTAATCCATAGATCAACATGAGAAAAAATCAGCAGATACAGTTGACCTGAAAAACACTATCAATCACCTTGATCTAAATGACATTTATAGAATACCCTAGTCCAAAAACAGTACAATATACATTATTCTTAAGCTCACATAGAACATTTAACCAAGACAGGACAGATTCTGGGCCATAAAATACATCTTAAATTTATTTTTTCTTTTTCTTTTCATTTTCAGATTTACTGAGATAGAATAGCAAATAAAAATGTGTGTGTGTATATATATATATATATATATATATATATATATATATTTGAGGTGTATAATATGTTTTAATAAACATACATAATGTTAAACAATTACCAACAAGATAATTAACATATTCATTACTTCACATAGTTACTAATTATTTGTGTGCTGAGAACATTCAACATCTATTCTGTTAAATTTCAATAATACAATATAATATTGTTAACTATAGGCACAATGTTATACAGCAGACCTCTAAAACTTACTCGTCTTCCATAACTGAAACTTCACACTGAACAGCAACTCTCCATTTCCCTCTTTCCCCAGCCCCTGGCAACCACCATTCTACTCACCCTTTGTAAGAGTTCAAATTTTTTAGATTCCATGTGTGAGTGAGATCATGCAGTATTTGCTTTTATGTGTCTGGCTTATTTATATTAACATAATGAACTCCAGATTTATCCATGTTGGCACAAATGGAAATATTTCCTTATTTTTTAATGGCTGAATAACATTCCATATACATATGGAATGTTATTGTACATAATATAAAATAGAATAAAGTAATATATATAAGGTACATTCCTTCTATACCTAATTTGTTGAGAGCTTTTATCATGAAAGAATGCTAAATTTTGTCAAATGCTTTTTCTGCATCTATTGAGATGGTTATATGAGTGTTATCCTGCATTCTGTTAATGTGGCCTATCACATATATTCATTGACATATATTGAACAATCCTTACCTCCCAGGAACAAGTCCCACCCAATCTTGGCTTATTATTCTTTCAATGTGTTCTTGAGTTTGGGTTTAACTGGTTTTTTGTTTGTTTGGTTGGTTGGGTTTTTTTTTTTTTTGAAGATTTTGCTTTTATGTTCATCAGATGTATTGGCCTGCATTTTTTTTTTCTGGCAACATGGCAAACATTTTAAAAGTACTATTGGGTTACCTTATTAATTAATTTAACCTGTATACATTGAGCAACTGCTATGGTCCAGGCATTGAGCCAGATACTTGAGTTACAATGGTGAATGAGAGAGTCATAGTATCTGCCTCCATAACTTTGAGACTATGGAGAAAGACAAACAAGTGATTACAGAAAATGTGAGGAGTGTTTTGACAGGGGATGTGTAAGGTATTATGGGAGCACAGTGTAGAGAGACATCCTTAGGCCAAGTCAAAGGCTGGCTGTTTATAGAAGGAGTGTTGCAGACATTAGATGAGCCAGTACAGTTTAGTGGTTAAATGGCCCTGGGAAGCCCAGCTCTCTGGGTTTGTATCATGGCTCCATCCCTGACTGCTTGTGACCTTGAGCAATTTACTTAACCTCTTTGTACCTCAGGTTCCTCATCTATAAAATGAAAATCATAACTGTTCCTGCTTCTTAGAGCTGTATTTTTTTTCTTGTAGTGTTCTTCAACAGATTTGGTATCAGTGTGATGCTAGTCATAAAATGAGTTTGGAAGTGTTCCCTCCCTTTCAATTTTTTGTGAAAATTTGATTAGTATGTACCTTAAAGTTTAAAAACTATGTAAGCCTTACAAAGTATGAATGCAGACCACAATGAAATTAAAATAGAATCAAAACATAAAAATAGTTATAAAATCCCCCAAAACTTGTAGATTACCTAATACATGGATCAAGAAAGTTTAAAGAGAAATGAAAAAATATTTTAACTAAATTAAAACAAAAATATAGTTTATCAAAATCTTTGGGATTTTTGATAAATATAACTTATCAAAATTTATCAAAAATGTAATAGGGGCACCTGGGTGGCTCAGTGGGTTAAGCTGCTGCCTTCGGCTCAGGTCATGGTCTCAGGGTCCTGGGATCGAGTCCCACATTGGGCTCTCTGCTCAGCAGGAAGCCTGCTTCCCTTCCTCTCTCTCTGCCTGCCTCTCTGCCTACTTGTGATCTCTCTCTGTCGGGTAAATGAATAAAATTTTAAAAAAAAATGTAATTTATTGAAATCTTTGGAAAAAATAGTGTTAAGAGGGATATTTAGAGCACTGAATGCATATATTAGAAAAGGAAAAAAAATCTAAAATCTATGATATAAGATTCCACTTTATGAAACTATAAAAATAGCAGAAATTTAAACCTAGAGGAAGCCAAAGAAAATAAATAACAAAAATTATGACAGAAATCAATAAATTTTAAAACAGGAAAATAGTAAAAGAAAATCAACAAACCAAAAGTTGGCTCTTTGAAGAGATCAATAAAGTTGAATGTTTATACAGCCTATTCAGGAAAAAAAGATACAAAACTCAAATTGCTAATGTTAGAAATGAAAGAGGGGCCATCACTACCAATCCCATGAATATTAAAGAGACAATAAAGGAATGTAAGGAAAAATCTATGCCCACAAATTTAGTATCTAATCTGAAATGGACTAATGCATTGAAAGACACAAACTAACAATGCTCACATGAGGAAAAATAGATAATCTGAATAGATCCATATTTTTAGAAATAATTCAATAATTAATAATTTTCCAAAAATAAATATACAAAGGGCCATATGGTTCTACGGGTGAAATCTACCAAATATTTAAGAATGAAATTACACCAACTCCCTACAGTCTGTTCCAGAGAATAGAAGCAGAGTTAACATTACCTAAGTCATAAGACTGGCATTTCTCTAATACCAAAACCAGACAGAGACATTACAAAAGGGAAATCTGCAGACCAATATCTCCTATGAACATAGATACAAAAATCATCAATGGCATTTTAACAAATCAAATCCAACATATTTAAGAAATTACATATCATAACCATATGGGATTTATTCCAGGTAGGCAAGGCTGGGTTAACATTCAAAAACCAGTTAATCCAATCTATCACATCTACAGACCAAAGAATGAAAAATCATATGATCATATCAGTTTATACAGAAAAAGTATCTAACTAAATACCCATTTATGACTTAAACAAACAAAAAAAACCTCTCAGCAAACTAAGAATAAAGAACTTCCTTAACTTGATGAAGAACTTCTACAGAAAATTTATAGCTAGTATTATCATAATGGTGAGCAATTGGATGCTTTCCCCCTATGACTGAAAATAAGGCAAGAATGCCCCCTCACCACTCTAAGCACCAACTAAAGGACTTCAGCAGTGCAATAGAACAAGAAAATTAGTTAAAAGTTATACTAATTGAGAAAAAAGAAATAAAATTACTTCTATGATTAGTCCACAGATGACAAGACTGTCTATGTAAAAAATTCAAGAGAATGTAAAAACAACAACGACAACAATAAACCTCCTGGAGTTAATAAGTAATTATAGCAAGTTTGTTGCAGGATCCAAGTTTAATATACAAAAGTAAATCACTTTTTTATATACCATTAATTTACAAGTGGAATTTGAAGTTTAAAAGCACTTTCAGATACCACCTTACACCAGTTAGAATGGCCAAAATTAACAAGACAGTAAACAACAAGTGTTGGAGGGGATGTGGAGAAAGGGGAAATCTCTTACACTGCTGGTGGGAATGCAAGTTGGAGCAGCCACTTTGGAAAAGAGTGTGGAGATTCCTTAAAAAATTAAAAATAGAGCTTCCCTAGGGCCCTGCAATTGCACTACTGGGTATTTACCCCAAAGATACAGATGTAGTGAAAAGAAGGGCCATCAGTACCCCAATCTTCATAGCATCAATGGCCACAGTCGCCAAACTGTGGAAAGAACCAAAATGCTCTTCAGTGGACAAATGGATAGAGATATGATCCATATATACAATGGAGTATTATGCCTCCATCAGAAAGGATGAATAGCCAACTTTTGTATCAGCATGGACCAGACTGAAAGAGATTATGCTGAGTGAAATAAGTCAAGAAGAGAGGGTCAATTATCATATGGTTTCACTTACTTGTGGAGCATAAGGAATAACACAGAGGACATTGGGAGATGGAGCGGAGATGGAGCGGAGAAGTGAGAGGGGGAAATTGGAGAGGGAGACAAACCATGAGAGACTGTGGACTCTAAGAAACAAACTGAGGGTTTTGGAGGGGTGGGAGTGGGGGGGTTGGGTGAGCCTGGTGGTGGGTATTATGGAGGGCACGTATTGCATGGAGACTGGGTGTGGTGCATAAACAATGAATTCCAGAACACTGAAAAGAAATAAAATAAAATGAAAAAAAAAAAAGAAATATAAAACATGTAAAACTTGAAAATAAAATAAAGTACAATACTATTTATATTAGCACCAAAAAAAATGAAATACTTAGGTAAAAATCTAACAAAATATGTGCAGGATCTTATAAAGAGAGCTATAGAGCTCTGATGAAAAATCAAAGAAGATATAAGTAAATGTAGAGATATTCCATGCTTATGAATAGGAAGATTTGATATTATTAAGGCGTAAATTCTTTCCATCTTGATCTATAGATTCAAAACAATCCAAATAAAAATACCAGCAAGTATTTGTGCATACCAACAAAGTGATCCTAAAGTTCATATTAAGGCAAAAGAGGTAGAATAAACACAATTATGAAGAAGAAAAATAGAAGAGAAAGAAGAAATAAAGTAAAAGGAGGAGAAAAAGAACAACAAATTTGAAGGACTGATATTATACAACTTCAAAAATCATTATAAGGCTACAGTAGTCAAGATACTGTGGTATTAGTGAAAGAATAGAAAAAGAAGATCAATGAAACTAAATAGAGAACAGGAAAAGACCCTCTCAAATATCATGGACTGTCTCTAACAAAGAATCAAAGATAATGTAATGGAGAAAGCATTGTCTACTCAACAAATAGCGCTGGAATAATTGAATATCTGTATACAAAGAAAAAAATGGATCTAGATACAGACCTTATACCTTTTACAAAAATTAACTCACAATGCATTATTGACTTAAATGCAAAATTCAAAACTATAAAACTTCTAGAATATAGGAAAAAATCTAAATGATCTCATTTGATGATGACACTTCAGTTGTAGCTATAAAAGTGTCATCTATAAGAGAAAATATTACTGAAAACATTTAATTAAAATTCCAGCTTTTGTTCAATGAAAGATACTGTTGAGAGATACTATGAAAGACAAGACACATACTGAGAGAAAATATTCACAAAGAACATCTGGTAAAGGACATATCCAAAATATACAAAGAACTTAATCTCATAGCTCAAGAAACTAGAAGAAGAACAAATTATACCTAAATATAGCAAAAGGAAAGAAATAACAAAAATTAGAGCAGACATAAATGAAATAAGACTAAAAAGGCAACAGAGAAATCATTGAAAGTAATCAACTAAAGTTTGTTCTTCGAAAAGATACAGAAACATAAGTCTTTAATTAGACTCAACAAGAAAAAAAGAATGAGGATACATAATTAAAATCAGAAATAAAGGAGGAGATATCACAACTGATATCATAGAAATACAAAGGATCATGAGTTGTATGCCAACAAATTGCACAACCTAGAGAAAGTTGGCAAACTTCTAGAAATACATCCTACCAAGACTGAATCATGATGAAATAGAAAATCTCAACTACTGATTACTAGTAAGATTGACTCAAAAAACCTCCCAACAAATAAAAGTCCAAGACCTGCTAACTTCACTGGTGAATTGTACATTCTATGCTACAATTCTATGCTAGTTAAAAATTAATGTCAATCAGACCCTTCTAAAAAATAAAAGAGGAGGTTAAAAAATAAAAGATGAGTTTAAAAAGTAAAAGGAGGGTTAGGTGAAGCTGGTGGTGGATAATAGGGAGGGCACATATTGCATGGAGCACTGGGCGTGGTGCATAAACAATGAATCTTGGAACACTGAAAAAATTAAATTAAAAATAAATAAATAAGGAAAAAACTCTTCCAAACTCATTTATGAGCCCAGCATAACTCTAATACAAAAAACAGACAAAGATGTCACAAGGAAAAAAATTACAGGCTAATATCCCTGATGAATGTAGTTACAAAAATTCCCAACAAAATATTAGCAAAACAAATTTAACAATACATTTTTAAAAAAACCATATCCCACTATCAAGTGCAATTTATTTTAAGGATGTAAGGATGGTACATCATCCATAAATCAGTCAATGTGATACACCGCATTCACAAAATGAATGATAAAGTTCATATAATCATCTCAAAGTTCTCAGAAAAAGTATTTGACAGAATTCAACATCCACTTATGATAAAAATTATCCAAAAAAGTGGTTATAACATACTTCAACATAATAAACCCCATATATGACAAGTCCACAGTTAACATCATACTCAATAATGATGAGCTGTTCCTCTAAGGTCACAAAAAAATAAGGATGTCCACTCTCACTACTTTTATTCAACATAGTATTGGCAATCCTACCCAAAGAAATTAGGCAAGAAAGAAGAAACAATATAATCCAAATTGGAAGGGAAGAAAAACTTATTGTTTGCAGATGACATAATATTATATATAGAAAACCCTAAAGACTCCACAAAACATACAAAAAAACCCTACTGGAATTAATAAACAAATTCAGTCAAGTTATAGGCTATAAAATCAATACACAAAAATCTGTTGTATTTCTATAAACTGATAACAAATCAGGAAGAAAAATTAAGAGAACCATCCTATTAACAACTGCATCAAAAAGAACAAAATACCCAAGAACAAATATAACCAAGAAGGTGAAACGCCTGCACACTAAAAACTACTAAAAACACTAAAAACTAAAAACATTATTGAAAAAAATTTGAAGACAGAAATAAATGGAAAGATATTCAGTGTTCATGGACTGAAAGAATCAATATTGTTAAAATGTCCATACTACCCAAAGCAGTCTATAAATTCAGTGTAATACCTATCAAAATTCCAAGGCATTTTCAAGAAAATAAAACAAATACCTAAAATTTGTGTGTAACCACAAAATACCCCAAATAGCCAAAGCAATCTTGAGAAAAAAGAACAAATCCAGTGGCATTACATTCCTTGATTTCAAACTATATTATGAAGCTACAGTAATTTAAAAAAGAGTGTGCTATGGCCATAACAACAGATACATTTATCAGTGGAACAGAACTGAAAGTCTAGAAATAAACCCACATATATATGGTCAATTCATTTATGACAAAGGAGCCAAGAGCATAAATGGAGAAAGAACAGTCTCTTCAAAAAATGGTTTGGGAAAACTGGGGAGACATATGCAAAAGATTAAAATTCAACTAGTGGCTTATACCATACACAAAAATTAACTCAGAACAGGTTAAAGACTTGGGGCGCCTGGGTGGCTCGGTGGGTTAAGCCTCTGCCTTAAGACCTGAAACCATAAAACTACTAGAAAAAAACATCAGCGGTAAGCTCCTTGACATAGGTTTTGACATTGGTATTTTTTTACTCTGACACCAAAAACAAGGCAACAAAAGCACAAATAAACAAGTAGTTCTGCATAGCAAAGGAGACCAGCAACAAATTGAAAAGGCACACTACAGAATGACAGAAAATATTTATTAATCATATATCTGATAAGGGGCTAATATCCAAAATATATACAAAACTCATACAACTCTATAGCAAAAAAAAAACAAAAAACAAAAACAAAAAAACAACCAAGTGAAATATCTGATTAAAAAATGGTCAGAGGATCTGAATTTATCCAAGGAAAACACACAAAAGGTCATCAGGTAGAGGAAAATATGCTTAACATCATTGATCGTAAGAGAAATGCAAATGAAAACCACAATGAGATTCCACCTCGCTACTGTTAGAATAGCTGTTACCAAAAAGACAAGAAACACGTGTTGTTAAAAGTGTAGAGAAAAAGGAGCACTTGCACACTGTTGGTGGAAATGTAAATTGATGCAGTCACTATGCAAAACAGTATAAAGGATCTCAAAATACTAAAGATAGAACTACCATGTGAGCCAGCAATTCCATCTCTGGATATTTACCCCAAAAAAGTGAAAACAGGGGCACCTGTGTGGCTCAAACACCTGCCTTCAGGTCTGGTCATGATCCCAGAGTTCTCAGATCCAGCCCCACATTGGGCTGGAGCCTGCTTCTCCCTCTACCTCTATTTGTGATCTCTTTCACTGTCAAATAAATAAATAAAATCTTAAAAAAAAATAAGTAAAATAAAAACAAACTCAGAAAGATATGTTCACTACAGCATTGCTTATAGTAGCTAAGATATGCAAACAACCTAAGTGTTGATGATTGAATGGATAAAGAAGATGTGATTATATATACAATGGATATAATTCAGCCATAAAAATAAATCTCACTGTTTGCAATAATATGAATGGACCTCAAGAGCATTATGCTAAGTAAAATAAGTCAGACTAGGAAAGACAAATACCATATGATATCTCTTATGTGTGGAATTTAAAAAAAAGTTCCTACTTATAGACAACTGACTGATGGTTGCCAGGGGTGATAGATAGGAGAAATGGGGCTCAAATGTAAAAAGAAAAAATAATCAATATCTCATTAGTTTTGTATATTGATTACATGCTGAAATAACATTTTGGATTTACTATGTTAAAGTATATTAACATTTAAAATATATATATTTATAAAACAGTCAAAACTCAACAAGAAAATAACCCAATTAAAAAATGGCCAAAGTTCTGAACAGACACTGTAGCAAAGAACATACAGATAGTAAAGAAGCATATGAAAAGATGTTCAACATCATATGTCAGGAAGGAATTACAAATTAAAGTAACAATGAGATACTACTACATACCTATTAGAATGGCTAAAAATTTCCTTTAAACCTGAAACTATTTCCTGGCGAAGATGTGGAGCAATAGAAACTCACAGCTATTGCTAGTGGGAATAAAAAATGATATACCTTTGGAACACAGTTTCTCAAAGCTAAATATTATCTTACTGTACAATTTAGCAATCATGCCTTTGGAATGCACCTAACTGAGTTGAAAACATGTCCACACAAAACCTTTATACAAATGTTTATAACAGATTTATTCATGAATGCCCTTTCATAGATAAATCGATAAACAACCAGAGTACATCCACACAACAGATTATTATTCAGCAGTAAAAAGAAATGAGCTATTGAGCCACAAAAAGAAATGAAAGAGCCTTAAAAGCGTATTTCCAAGTAAAACAAGGTAGTCTTAAAAGGCAACAAGTAGCTAACAGTCTAGAGAAGGAGAAACTATGGAGACTATAAAAACATTAATGTCTGCCAGGGGTGAGGAGGTGGAGGGAGAAAAAGGAAGGTAGAGGAGGGAGAGATGATAAGGAAAGCACAGGGGAATCTTTAAACCACTGGAGTAGTGGTGAAACTACTCTGTATGAGACTGTATGGGTGGATACAAAGTACATGCATTTTTTTTTGAGTTGATTTTTAATTTTATTTTTTATAAACATATATTTTTATCCCCAGGGGTACAGGTCTGTGAATCACCAGGTTTACACACTTCACAGCACTCACCATAGCACATACACTCCCCAGTGTCCATAACCCCACCCCCCTCTCCCAACCCCCTCCCCCCATCAACCCTCAGTTTGTTTTGTGAGATTAAGAGTCACTTATGGTTTGTCTCCCTCCCAATCCCATCTTGTTTCATTTACTCTTCTCCTACCCCCTTAACCCCCCATGTTGCATCTCCTATCCCTCATATCAGGGAGATCATATGATAGTTGTCTTTCTCCGATTGACTTATTTCGCTAAGCATGATACCCTCTAGTTCCATCCACGTCATCGCAAATGGCGAGATTTCATTTCTTTTGATGGCTGCATAGTATTCCATTGTGTATATACCACATCTTCTTTATCCATTCGTCTGTTGATGGACATCTAGGTTCTTTCCATAGTTTGGCTATTGTAGACATTGCTGCTATAAACATTCAGGTGCACGTGCCCCTTCGGATCACTACGTTTGTATCTTTAGGGTAAATACCCAGCAGTGCAATTGCTGGGTCATAGGGTAGTTCTATTTTCAACATTTTGAGGAACCTCCATGCTGTTTTCCAGAGTGGTTGCACCAGCTTGCATTCCCACCAACAGGGTAGGAGGGTTCCCCTTTCTCCGCACCCTCGCCAGCATCTGTCATTTCCTGACTTGTTAATTCTAGCCATTCTGACTGGTGTGAGGTGATATCTCATTGTGGTTTTGATTTGTATTTCCCTAATGCCGAGTGATATGGAGCACTTTTTCATGTGTCTGTTGGCCATCTGGATGTCTCCTTTGCAGAAATGTCTGTTCATGTCCTCTGCCCATTTCTTGATTGGATTATTTGTTCTTTGGGTGTTGAGTTTGCTAAGTTCTTTATAGATTTTGGACACTAGCCCTTTATCTGATATGTCCTTTGCAAATATCTTCTCCCATTCTGTCAGTTGTCTTTTGGTTTTGTTCACTGTTTCCTTTGCTGTGCAAAAGCTTTTGATCTTGATAAAATCCCAATAGTTCATTTTTGCCCTTGCTTCCCTTGCCTTTGGTGATGTTCCTAGGAAGATGTTGCTGCGGCTGAGGTCGAAGAGGTTGCTGCCTGTGTTCTCCTCGAGGATTTTGATGGATTCCTTTCTCACATTGAGATCCTTCATCCATTTTGAGTCTATTTTCGTGTGTGGTGTAAGGAAATGATCCAATTTCATTTTTCTGCATGTGGCTGTCCAATTTTCCCAAACTATCAAACTATTGAAGAGGCTGTCTTTTTTCCATTGGACATTCCTTCCTGCTTTGTTTAAGATGAGTTGACCATAGAGTTGAGGGTCTATTTCTGGGCTCTCTATTTTGTTCCATTGATCTATGTGTCACCACTGCTATTCAACATAGTACTAGAAGTCCTAGCCTCAGCAATCAGACAACAAAAGGAAATTAAAGGCATCCAAATCGGCAAAGAAGAAGTCAAACTATCACTCTTTGCAGATGATATGATACTATATGTGGAAAACCCAAAAGACTCCACTCTAAAACTGCTAGAACTTGTACAGGAATTCAGTAAAGTGTCAGGATATAAAATCCATGCATTTCATGGATGCAATCAGTTGCATTTCTCTACACCAACAACAAGACAGAAGAAAGAGAAATTAAGGAGTCCATCCCATTTACAATTGCACCCAAAACTATAAGATACCTAGGAATAAACCTAACCAAAGAGACTAAGAATCTATACACAGAAAACTATAAAGGACTCATGAAAGAAATTGAGGAAGACACAAAGAAATGGAAAAATGTTCCATGCTCCTGGATTGGAAGAATAAATATTGTGAAAATGTCTATGCTACCTAAAGCAATCTACACATTTAATGCAATTCCTATCAAAGTACCATCCATTTTTTTCAAAGAAATGGAACAAAAAATCCTAAAATTTATATGGAACCAGAAAAGACCTCGAATAGCCAAAGGAATATTGAAAAAGAAAGCCAAAGTTGGTGGCATCACAATTCCGGACTTCAAGCTCTATTACAAAGCTGTCATCATCAAGACAGCATGGTACTGGCACAAAAACAGTACATGCATTTTTTAAAACCCACTGCACTGTAAAACACAGAGTCAATCTTAATGTAAACCATCTTAATAGCGATGTTTCATTATTAGTTCACTAACATAATATATATACACTAATGCAAGATGTTAAAAGAGAAAAATGGAAGGACAGGATGTATCTGGAATCCTGTATTCTAGTTGCTAAAATTTTCTATAAATGTAAAAATGTTCCAAAAAAAAAGTCTAAGAATTTAAAGATAAATAAAGGAGAACTATATCTCCAGTATTTTTGCAATGGCTTTCGCAACAGAATCTTTCTTGAGATAGTTTCTGTGTTGACAGTAGTGTTTTCCTTAACCCTTGATGACTAAGCTCTGTAACTCCATGAAATTCCCCTCCTTGGATGTCTTTGTCTTATGCACCAAAGATTTTTGTCTCTAGTATACTGTTCACTGACCAAAAGTTGAATCATTAAATACTGGGCAGTGTTTTTGATCATTCTTGACATGGTCATTAAACATAGTCTTCTTGTACGTTGTGGGTTATGGGTGAGGGTGAGAAGAGTTCAGAGAGTGTCTGCTTTACTTCTTTCTGAGCACTGTGCTTGTGACTGACATTCCACTGCCTTTCTCCCATGAAATCTTTTCAGTTGTGGAAAAGAACACATTTATCATGAGTGAATTGATCTATTTAAAATGCATCAAACTATCAAATCTTTAAAGCCTTGTCAAGAATAGTCTTTCCTCAAGAAAAGTACTTCATGATCCAATGGTTTCACTTTGCAGAAATATTTTTTTTCCTGAATTTAAACTGAATGGATTATATACCATTTGACCTGCCTAGTCCATTCTTTGCTCTGAGAACTGATTCATATCCTTGGTTAGTTTTTGTCCACACGGACACAGCCACTTTTTCCCGAGTTCACATTAGCATATATTTACAATAAAAATATATTAGTTTCTTCTTTTCTGATTTTTTCTTCATAATTTCCAATTTTCCACTTCTTTATCATAAGTTATGCAAAATGATCTGCCAATTTCTCTCTCATCAAAAAATATGCTAAATATTTCTTCTTGAAATGTTAGATGGCTCAGAATGTGACAAAATCACAAGGCACTTAAAGTCCTAGGGTGTGATTTTATATGCTAATTTGATTGGCTTTATTAGAAGAGTCAGGCTTACATTTGGCTAAACCAGATAGTCCCTCAATTGAGGGGAATTGGGAACAATGCCACCCATGAAATATGAAGACAACAATAAATTATGTCAAAGGTGCTAAAAATTGTGCAAAATGTGGATATTTCCACATTTCTCCTATAACATCACTTATCAAATGTCTATTTCTCTGTCTCATCCATCTTTAAGCTTCATGAGAACATAAATCATGTCTATCATCTTCACCATTTTGTCCCTAGCAACAAAATGCCTATTTATATAGATGCTCATTAAATAATTATGAAGTAAATACACAAAGTAAGTAGACAAGTTAATCTAATCAAAATTCAAAAGATTCTAGCAATGTGCTAAGGCATTGTACTCTATTAAAGAACCTTCTCTACCTGTTCACGTCCAATCCATCCCCAAGCAAACATAATGAAATATTTCCTGTTGTTTAAAAAGTATCTAGAATTATATTGATTAACAAATCCTGAAGTACACACACAAAATATTGACATTCCATATTTTATCTAACTTTATCTATTTCATGTGTGATTTCTTAATAGACCCACACTCTCTAACTCCCTTTATACTTGTTTGCAATTATTCACACTAAAAATAAATTGTTTATAGAAGCTTAACTATTTTGAGCATATTTACAGTTTAACAGAACTCAGAGCCCAATCTCGTCTTTAAAAAAAAAAAAAAAGGAGCTGTCTTTTATGGGTGTGCAGGAATTCTTCATATATTCTAGTTATGGGATCCTTGTCAAATGTATGTATTATAAATATCATCTACTCTGTAGCTATCTTTGATCCTTTTAGCTGTTTTTGGATAAACCAAAGCACTGAACACAAAACAAGGTCCAAGAACAATGTTTATCTTGATGGTTAGTGCTTTTTGTGTTCTGTTAAAGAAATTACCTATATAAAGTTTTTAAGGATATTATTTTATGTCCTAAAATAGTTATTATTTTACCACTCTATTATAATAATCCATGTGAAATTGGCTTTGTGTGTGAAATCAAGCCTGGGTTTTTTGGTTTTTTTTTAAATACATGTATTCAATTGATCCAATTTGTAGGTTCGCCCATACACAGAAGGCAAGGAGAGGCTGTGGGAAGAGGCAGACCACTCTAGATGGATAGGTGGTAGTTTAACAAGGGAGGGAATTTACCAAGTGTGCCTCGAGTGACCAGAAGATGAGTAGATTTCCTAACCTGCCCACCAGAGTCTTAAGTTTATATGGAAGCTGGGTTCTGCCAGGTAGAGTCCAGATTCTCAGCAACATATTGCCTTCCCAAGGCTGCATCCTTAGAAGTGGCTCTCACTGTGGGAATGCTGGGGAGAACTGACATTCCAGGGCCAACAGAGAGGGTTTAGAGCCTCCAATTACTTGGGTCCTGCTGTGGGTCAACAAGCTACCATCTCCTCTTGAGAACTGCCTCCAACACAGTTCCAGTTGTTCCTCTACTGTGTTGCACTTGTCACTGATCATACATCAAATGAACCTATGTCTTATTTTAGGTTACCCCATAACGCTGAAGCTAAAACACAGTCTTGTATGCAGATAGTTTATTTTAGAAAGTTATTCCAGGAAACTAAGAAGAGTCTAAAAAAGAGTGGAATGGGTAAGGAAGAAAGCCATTAATGAGCTGTTTATCACTGTGAGTAACTAGGGTTCAGTCCTTCTGAAGAACAGTATAAAATATGCCTCACAATTGTCCACCCCTTGCATAAAAGAGAGGATTGGTGTCCACAGACACCCATTTTCTGGTGGATGGTTTTTCTGGAAGTGTTGAATCCCTTGCAATTTTTTTTTTTAAAGATTTTATTCATTTATTTGAAAGAGAGAGACAGAGATAGCAAAAGAGAGAACAAGCAGGGAGGAGAAGGAGACACAGACTCCCCACTAAGCAAGGAACCTGATGTGGGACTCGATACCAGAACTCTGGGAACATGAACTGAGTTGAAGGCAGCTGCTTAACTGACTGAGCCACCCAGGCACCCCAAATCCTTGCAATTTTAGATATGCATGCATTGGAATGGCTGAGTAGGATAACGCCCTCAGAGAAGCTACACATGGCAGGAGTCAAGCCCAGAAAACAATGGATCCCTGGTGCAGCTGAGTTTTGTCTTCATTCAGCTGTTTACCGCAATGCCTTGACTAAAAAGGTGGGCTAAGAAGATATGGATTAGGACATATGAAATGCTTGATACAGTTCACCCCTTATACCAATCAGATCTGCTCAAGTCCAGTCCATCAAAGAGATATCAAGTGGCCTGCTGCAATCCATAAAAAGTGTGAATATAAAAGTCTGCATTTAGGGGCATCTGGGTGGCTCAGTGGGTTAAAGCCTCTGCCTTCAGCTCAGGTCATGATCTCAGGGTCCTGGGATCGAGCTCCGCATCGGGCTCTCTGCTCGGCGGGGAGCCTGCTTCTCTTCCCCTCTCTCTGCCTGCCTCTCTGCCTACCTGTGATCTCTGTCTGTCAAATAAATAAATAAAATCTTTAAAAAAAAACAAAAAAAAAGTCTGCATTTAACAACTGTTTTGAAGCTAAAACGGTATTTATTATCCCCTTCCTTCACCAATTTGTCTACATTTACCTCATCCGCAGACATTATTTCAGCAGTCCCAGGTAGCATTTCCCAAAGGTGACACTGATTTTCACTACTGAGTCAATGCATTCGTATGATTAACATTTTGGGGGCCTTCTTGCTACAACTTTTCACTTATGGTTAAAAATAGTCATGGACACACCAAGAGACACTCCAACATATCCTCTGACTTTCAGGTACATTCTTCTCACCCCCATTTTTCAAGCAAAAACCATAACAACTCTTGGTAATCAGAGTCAACTATCACCACCAATATTTGTTTTTATTTGCTAGCCAATTTGCGTGAGAAAACCAAAATGATGAGATAGTAGTTCTAGTGTCAAATTCAATGGCATCCTTACTCTACCATCTAGCAGAAGCATTCCACTATCCTGAAGAAATAGGAAATTTAATCTAGAAGAGTCTAAACTTGTGAAGGAAAGAAAAAATCTTTTCAGGGCTTATCTTTTATCCTTTCATGCATCTTTCTAAGGCATCAGACTATAAACTACCTCCTGCATATGAGATCAAATTAGTATGAAGTCATATATAAAGGGCCCAATGTGTGTTCTATGAATGTCTAAATGATCGCATTCTCTTTGGATCAGTTGTCATCAAGATTAGAGCTGACATAGTTCTAAAACAAGACTGAATGTATGTTATTGTCCTTTGCACACAAATATGAACTCTTTTTAATTATCTTTATAGTTGGGCTTTGGGGAAAATATATTCACTATATCAACAACCACTATGTTGTTCCATTCAAGAGAAAATGCATTTAGTTTGTTTAATAGAAGTTCAGTAATCCAGTGATTATGTCTGTATATGAAACCCCATCCCCTGATTAGAACTGACTGATCAAACCAAGGGAAGACTTCTGACCTAGTTGTACCAGTCAGGTTATTTTCAAGGTGATATTGTGTTTAAGCCTGAAAGCAACAGAAAATGGATGTCAGGAGATTAGTGCTGTTAATGGCAGCCATCCAGAGAGAATATCAAGAAATTTTTGATGTTAAGATCCCTGGAAGGTTACCTTTATTGCTTTCCCCTCTGAACCCTTAATTGTTCAATTTTTCCTTCAATTTTCAATATCCTTCCAATAAATTTGCCATAAGGTAAATAAGGATGAGTTTTCTCATTTATAACAAAGTAATCTAATAAAAAATAATAAACATTATTTAAAAGAACTAGCAAAGTAAACTGGTCCAATGTCATGAAAGAGATTCCAATATTTTGCTTTTAGTGTCCTTATCTTGCCCACCATTTTTCTTTCCTCATATCCTGCTAGCAGATAAAGTGATATCATTTATCTATCTAAAATTCACTTATAAATTTACAGATGTATTTTGAGACAAAGAAACCAACTATTCTACCAACAGCAGCAGCTACTTTTATTTTTCATTTAACAAACTGATCACTCTGATGCCAGTCTTCTTGGAGCCTTTAATATTCAGTGCATGCAATGAATCTCTAGTAGGCAGATACTGTACAGAAACTTCTCAAATTTATTTGACTCTGAAACACTTTTCTTGTGGAACATAAGGAAAGATTAAAGTTCTGAAGTATACATTTTGTGGAATATTATACTTGGGAGATAAGGAATTACACAAGTTCAGTCTGTATTCTCCTCATTTTTGAAGAACTAAGTCCTGGACCATAGTGATGTGTAATAAATGTTGAAAAAATGAGTAAGTATTTGAGTGAATAGTTAAACGGATGTCATCATCGTGATGAAAAGATGTGACTACTTTTAGATGGTTTTTAGTTTTTATAAATGTTTTTAGTGAAAGGTTCTGAATAATTATAAGAATGTGTAGATACTATACAAAGTATTTATAAGCTTTATCAGTATTAGTTCATCTAAATATCAATCAAAACCCCATGATGCAGGCATTACAATTTCCCATTTTATCAATGAACAAATGAAGGCTTGGAAATTTTTTAGTGACTGTCCAATGATACACATCCAATAGGTGGAAAGCAAGACTGGATCCTGCATTCATAACCAGTATGATGGTATATCTGTGTTTGTCTCAAATGTTCTGGCATTTGACAAAAACACTAATAAATTTAAGAAATGAACAAGCCCAGTTTTTCTTTCCTTTGTGCATTGAGCTAGAAAAATCAGGGCCAAAGGTAACTATCTTTTACTTCACATTCAGTGAGGCTGAGAGGGATAGTGGAACACCTCCAGGCAGGTATCATTGAAAACTAGACTTGGTTCAGCTCTGAAGGTTACTGGACCTTTCAGTTTGCTCATTTGTAAAATGGAGATAAGACTTACAGAGTTGTTCAGGAGATGAGAAAACAATATATATATATATAAAGGGACAAGTATAATAACTATATTATTGAGTCTAGAGCCAGGCTACCAGGATTTGAATTCTAGCCCCAATATTTTCTGGCTGAGTAGTGCCATGTACATTATTTAACCTACTTCTGCTTATTTTCATCATCTATAAACTTGATTGGTAATACTCTCTACCTCAAAGAGTTGTTGAGAGAATCAAATCAGTTAATACATGTAACCCACCTAACTCAGTGTCTCACCCGTGGAAAATACTATGCATAGGTTAGTCATAACAGGTAATCTGCAAATGGTACCTTTTATATGTATTGGTCCTATCAGCATGTAGAAAGAGTATAAGGCTTTGATAAATCTTCATTTGATTAGTCTCTGCCATTACTAGCCATATGACCCTGTCAACTTGTTTAATTTTTCTGAATATTAGGGTTTTTCTGTAAAATGCAAACAACAACAACAACAAAAACTATTATCTCACAGATTTTTCAAGAGGATTAAATTACTCATCATATGCAATCCCTGCTACATAGCAGTTTTTCAATAAAAGTTGGTGAGTGTTCTCCTTTCTCCATCCTTCCTCCTTCCCTCCCTTCTTTTTAGTTGTTTCACCCTCAAAAGTCTTAAAAACCAAGTAAAGATTCAACTTGTGGTAAACCTTGCAAAGATAGGATCACCGAGTATAGCAATGCTTTTTTTTTTTTAATATTTTATTTCGTTGACAGAGAGAGAGATCACAAGTAGGCAGAGAGGCAGGCAGAGAGAGAGAGGGAAGCAGGCTCCCCACTGAACAGAGAGCCGGATGCGGGGCTCGATCCCAGGACCCTGAGACCATGACCTGAGCTGAAGGCAGAGGCTTTAACCCACTGAGCCACCCAGGTGCCCCCATAACCTGCCCCCATAATTAATGTTACATTAATAAATTTTGCTACTTGCCTTACCAGGATGCTTACAAGTGGTGAATAAAGACCTGAGAGAACTAGGTAAATATTCCCCAAATTTGAGAATATTTTAGAGGTGGCAAGAATTGGTTTTTTTTTGTTTGTTTTTTGTTTTTTTTTTTTTACTTTAATTTTTTTTTATTTTTTTTTCAGCATAACAGTATTCATTATTTTTGCACCACACCCAGTGCTCCATGCAATCCGTGCCCTCTACAATACCCACCACCTGGTGCCCCCAACCTCCCACCCCCCACCCCAAGAATTGTTTTCTTGATCAAAGAGTAGATTTTCTTCTAATCCTCCAATTTAATTTAAGTCTTGTGAAACAGAGGAGTCTTGAGTCCAATGATCTCTTACTAATGCTAAATCCCTAAGGCCCTCTGAATTTACTAATAGCTTCATGTACTATCCTCAACACAAGCATTATGGAGAAATTGTCATTATAAATTGTATCAATGCTGTGATTAAAAGCAAGCTTTATGTCCTTTGAGAGACTTAAAATACTACAACCTGGAGACATATAAAGATGTTCTAACCAGTCAGCACTAATAACACCTTACATGTATATTAAATTTTATAGCTCAAGAAGGAATTTTACATGTATTATCACACATCATCTCTGTGAAGTCAGGGGCACAAGTATTATCATCCCAATTTTATAGATTAAGAAAATAAGACACAGACATGATATGGCCTAAATTTCACAGCTTGCAAATAAAGACACAACTAGGATACAGTCTTCATTTTAGTCTAAAACATGTTATTTCTTCTATAAATGTTATTTTCTAACAATGTAGGAAAACACACACACACATCTCTTCAAATATAAAATAACTGAGTGGTGATGTTTTTTAAAGATTTATTTAGGTATTTTAGAGAGAGCGCAGAAGCAGGAAGGACAGAGGGAGAGGGACAGCAAATCTCAAGCAGACTCTGCTCTGAGCACAGAGCCCCCACGGGGGGCTTTATCTCAGCACCTACGACACCACAACCTGAGCTGACACTGAGAGTCGGATGCTGACTGCACCAGCCAGGTATACCTAGTGGTGATTTTAAAAACTAAGGTCAGTTACCATTGCTAGTGATGAATCCTGGAGTAGGTTCATTA
Source organism: Lutra lutra (assembly GCF_902655055.1). Taxonomy (NCBI): domain Eukaryota; kingdom Metazoa; phylum Chordata; class Mammalia; order Carnivora; family Mustelidae; genus Lutra; species Lutra lutra. Next base: position 27,208,281 of record NC_062291.1, on the reverse strand, counting down.
GTCAAATTTTTCCTTTTAGTGAAAAGAGAATTCCTGCTCTATCCTCACCTGTCAAATTCTCCCTGACATTCAGGCTACTTGCCTTAGCAGTACCCTTGAAATTCTGAAACTCTCAACATGGCAACCTTCTTCGAACCTAACCTTTTCCCCTGGGAAACATCTTTATGTGTCATGATAAGACCAAATTGCCCAACCCCTCTCCCATTCACTCTGAAATAAATGTGTGACAGAAACAACCAAATCCTTTCAATCCCTCAGTAGTTTTCTTTTCCTTCATTATTTTTTTAATTAATTTTATTTTTTATAAACATATATTTTTATCCCCAGGGGTACAGGTCTGTGAATCACCAGGTTTACACACTTCACAGCACTCACCATAGCACATACACTCCCCAGTGTCCATAACCCCACCCCCCTCTCCCAACCCCCTCCCCCCATCAACCCTCAGTTTGTTTTGTGAGATTAAGAGTCACTTATGGTTTGTCTCCCTCCCAATCCCATCTTGTTTCATTTACTCTTCTCCTACCCCCTTAACCCCCCATGTTGCATCTCCTATCCCTCATATCAGGGAGATCATATGATAGTTGTCTTTCTCCGATTGACTTATTTCGCTAAGCATGATACCCTCTAGTTCCATCCACGTCATCGCAAATGGCGAGATTTCATTTCTTTTGATGGCTGCATAGTATTCCATTGTGTATATATACCACATCTTCTTTATCCATTCGTCTGTTGATGGACATCTAGGTTCTTTCCATAGTTTGGCTATTGTAGACATTGCTGCTATAAACATTCAGGTGCACGTGCCCCTTCGGATCACTACGTTTGTATCTTTAGGGTAAATACCCAGCAGTGCAATTGCTGGGTCATAGGGTAGTTCTATTTTCAACATTTTGAGGAACCTCCATGCTGTTTTCCAGAGTGGTTGCACCAGCTTGCATTCCCACCAACAGGGTAGGAGGGTTCCCCTTTCTCCGCACCCTCGCCAGCATCTGTCATTTCCTGACTTGTTAATTCTAGCCATTCTGACTGGTGTGAGGTGATATCTCATTGTGGTTTTGATTTGTATTTCCCTAATGCCGAGTGATATGGAGCACTTTTTCATGTGTCTGTTGGCCATCTGGATGTCTCCTTTGCAGAAATGTCTGTTCATGTCCTCTGCCCATTTCTTGATTGGATTATTTGTTCTTTGGGTGTTGAGTTTGCTAAGTTCTTTATAGATTTTGGACACTAGCCCTTTATCTGATATGTCCTTTGCAAATATCTTCTCCCATTCTGTCAGTTGTCTTTTGGTTTTGTTCACTGTTTCCTTTGCTGTGCAAAAGCTTTTGATCTTGATAAAATCCCAATAGTTCATTTTTGCCCTTGCTTCCCTTGCCTTTGGTGATGTTCCTAGGAAGATGTTGCTGTGGCTGAGGTCGAAGAGGTTGCTGCCTGTGTTCTCCTCAAGGATTTTGATGGATTCCTTTCTCACATTGAGATCCTTCATCCATTTTGAGTCTATTTTCGTGTGTGGTGTAAGGAAATTATCCAATTTCATTTTTCTGCATGTGGCTGTCCAATGATACTATATGTGGGAAACCCAAAAGACTCCACTCCAAAACTGCTAGAACTTGTACAGGAATTCAGTAAAGTGTCAGGATATAAAATCAATGCACAAAAATCAGTTGCATTTCTCTACACCAACAACAAGACAGAAGAAAGAGAAATTAAGGAATCCATCCCATTTACAATTGCACCCAAAACTATAAGATACCTAGGAATAAACCTAACCAAAGAGACTAAGAATCTATACACAGAAAACTATAAAGGACTCATGAAAGAAATTGAGGAAGACACAAAGAAATGGAAAAATGTTCCATGCTCCTGGATTGGAAGAATAAATATTGTGAAAATGTCTATGCTACCTAAAGCAATCTACACATTTAATGCAATTCCTATCAAAGTACCATCCATTTTTTTCAAAGAAATGGAACAAAAAATCCTAAAATTTATATGGAACCAGAAAAGACCTCGAATAGCCAAAGGAATATTGAAAAAGAAAGCCAAAGTTGGTGGCATCACAATTCCGGACTTCAAGCTCTATTACAAAGCTGTCATCATCAAGACAGCATGGTACTGGCACAAAAACAGACACATAGATCAATGGAACAGAATAGAGAGCCCAGAAATAGACCCTCAACTCTATGGTCAACTCATCTTTGACAAAGCAGGAAAGAATGTCCAATGGAAAAAAGACAGCCTCTTCAATAAATGGTGTTGGGAAAATTGGACAGCCACATCCTTCATTATTTTTAAAGTACACTATGAAGTACCTTTGAAATCTATAATCTTTATGAAGAGATATAAAAATCTACCAATAATCATTAGTCTTTGAAGGAGAGTTGGGGACTGTTTCATATTCCCTAGGTTAGCTGATGGCTAATGATGAGAAATGGGGGTAAACAGAGTTAGCAAATAAGGAAAAAAAGAAAACAATTTGTATTGGGCATCATTAACTTTCTTTGAGAGAAATAGTAAAAATGTCTAAAGATTTTAAAGATATTTATTTTTATTTTATTTTATTTATTTTTTTTTTTTATTAGAGAGAGCTTAAGGGAGGGTTAGAAGGAAAGGGAGAGAAAGAATCCCAAGCAGTCTCCAGGCCCAATGTGAGCCTGAGGTGGGTGGGGATCGATTTCATGATCCTGAGGTCAGGACTTCAGTTGAAATCAAGAATGAGATGTTTAAACAACTGAGCCACCCAGATGCCCCAAAAATGTCAAAAGATTTTAAAATAAAGTACTGTCAGTCCTAAGAATGTCTGTAATGTATGAATGTGTGAGGTTTTTTTTTTTTTAAGATTTTATTTATTTATTTATTTGACAGAGATCACAAGCAGGCAGAGAGGCAGGCAGAGAGAGAGGGGGAAGCAGGCTCCCTGCAGAGCAGAGAGCCCGATGCGGGCTCCATCCCAGGACCCTGGGATCATGACCTGAGCCGAAGGCAGAGGCTTTAACCCACTGAGCCACCCAAGCGCCCCAGAATGTGTGAGTTTTAAATCAATAAAGAGAGCCATCACTCTAAAATTGAAAAGTTAAATTTGCATTTAAATGTAAGAAGAAAAGTCCTCCTCTCTGGTATATGAGCACTTTTATAATCAGTTAAATTACTATTTATTCATTGACTTTTTTCTATCACTCACATTTCTATCTCTATCACATTGACTTTTTTCTCACTCTTCACCCCACTATTCTTTACCCTTTATAAACAGGATGGGATAGCAGCAAAGGTTTCACTGATGAGAGTAACCCAGAGAGGAAAAAAAAACTTGCTTATTTTTATAGCAACCTGGCTGTCTCATTAGGTTCTCATCTTTGGAATTACTATCTGTGCTAGAGAGATAGCTGGGGAAAAAGTGATAAGAGGCCACTGAAAGGAAAGACAATCATTCCAAAGGGCAAATTAAATCACCCAGCTGTCGGTGTTTTAGATGTTGAGAACGTCATTTTAATAAATAATCCAAGCCTCACTCCAGTTTCAAAGATGTGCCTTTGTGCAGTTGCCTTGCCCCATGGCAATGTGGAGGGAGGAATCTGGCAGTAGATCAATGGGACCAGACCTAGAACCCACTGCACATGACAAACAGATGAGGAACCTCTAGGATCCATGAAAGGTAGGGAATTCAAAGGGCAAGGAGTAATTTAGTAGTAATTTAGAATCATAGTACTTATTTTTATATCTGATTATATTTTATTATAAAATTAAATACAATGAAAATCTAAAACAATCTCAGAAAGATCAGAAATTAATTTCACATTTTTAATAAAGACTAGAAGAAATGGATAAAATAGCATGCTCAAGACAATTTTAGAAGAAAAATCCTGATAATGTAGAAATTGTCAGCTAGAGGATTTGACAGATCATTTTTTTTTAATCTCTTTACTTTTCACCCTTTAATTTATAGATTCCAAGTCTTAGCCCTTAGAAAACAGTCCTGAGTTGCTACTTAGCAATTGAGTTAGATGTCAAATGAAAGTGTCTGAATCTTAAGACACTTTTTTTCTTCTACCAAATAGTATCCATTAAATAAAATTTTGTGAGTTTATATAACAGTCATCAAAACAAACAAAATCTTAAATTTTTCAAGGAGTTGAAAATATTTTGTCTATGGTTTACCTAGAATCAGAAGGTTAAGCACTTGAAAATTCCCTTTGACATTGAAAACATAGGCTTATTACATTCCCATTTTTTTCCTAACAAATAAAAATTGTTTTTTGGTCAATTAGAGGTTGGTAAACAACTCACTTTTTTATATCTAATTGTGATAAAAAGTGAGTTTTTTTTTTAACTATAACTAGGAAATTCAAAGTCAAAATGGCAAACTCTAATAGTGTTTTATCATCCTTTTAGAAAATAGATATAGAAAATTTATTTCCTCTGAAACCTCATACACCTCTGCATGCATAAGATTTGCCAACTGGGCCATTCAGGGACTATTAGGCTCAGATTCTCATACAAATATAGGAAATATAACTCTGGCTCTTGATCAAAAACATATTCTCAATGTGCTCATGCAATAGCAAAAACTGAAAAGAAACAATCTTCCCAAGCACGAGGATTGTTATTACCTTATTTTCAATTCCACATGTCAAATGGAATCCTGGAGGGATCAGACATAATACTGGAAAGTACATTACAAGGGGAAAAAAGCTCTCTATTAGTCTGATGATAAAACTAGGTGAACAAATGCCTCTTTTCCTCCTCTAATTTTCTAGTATGGCTTCCTGCCTGCAGGTAAAGGTGTAAATTACAAGTAAAAGAAATTGAGTATCTATGTATCTCTCTATTAGTTTATAGCTACCTAGCCAGTTTAAAATGAAATGCTCAAGTATGTTTTATCTTATTACCTCAAGTGGAAAGGGAAAAAAAAAATGATAGGTGTAGAATTTTAAGCTACCAGGGTAGTACCATCACAATCTCAAAACATTTTCATCCATACGAAATCTATGGATTCTTCCATAGGGAAACCTATGGTAAATCATCTGAGTATGTCATCATATCAAAATGATTATTTAAAAGAAAAGGAAAAAAATGTTCAGGTAATTGGGTGAATTTTTCACTTTTCATTTGATAATTTAGTAAAATGTAGATAGAGCTGAAATCCATTGTTAAAAAAGAAATGGTTTATTAATGAGTCATGAATTAAAGTCTGGAATATTTTAAGTACAAAAAAATTTAAATGCAGTATTCATTACCAAGCTACAGGCTAAGTTAGGAATTTCTAAAATTGCTTAATTTAGGTACTTGTATAAGGCCATTCCTCATTCTCTGTTTTATGAGATCAGAAATTTTTAGAAATGGATCTGGTCTAGATGGATGTGTTCAATTAGAGCAAATGATTTTAACCAATAGTAAGAGTAAGTCATTTTAGTTCTTGAAATTATTAGTACTTACTGATTGCAAGTTTGGGAAAAGTATGATTTTGATAAATGGGATTTTTCATGAGGTGATTTTATGTTTGTTTGGTCATTTTAAAATTGAAGATTAAAAGTTATCAGATAAAGAGGATCATGTATATATAATACAAATATGTGTCTGTATATAGATACACATCACACACTCAAATTCATCTACACACATACATATATTACAGCAAATAGCTTGAGACACTGTTCAACAGGTCAAGCATTCTTTCTCATTTCAGTTAATCATAGTCAGTTTTCCAATAGTCTCCCTGAGGATTTTATGACCAGGACCAATTAGGCAGTATTGCTCTATTGGATTGTTAAGGCCTGCCAACAGTTTGGTGAATTACACAGTTGTCACATCAATACATGAGTGATAGTCAGCAGAAAGACAATAACAGTAACAAAAGCATCCCAGAGAAAAGGAAGAAGCTAACTGTTCTAAAATAGTCATGGAATCATTATAGGGAAAAATAAGCATACTCTAATTTCTGGATATTTTGCATGTGGAAACAACTCAAGAACACAACAGAAACTTAGTAAATGATTGACCTTCCTTCACTCCTCCCAATGGATCACTAGGATCACTTTAAGACCTTATAAATCCTAAGAACTCTTTCTTTAAGAGATTATACCCAACAAAAGGGTATAAAAGATTATACCCAACAAAATATCAAACATACAAATATTACCTACACCCTATATCCTAAATACAGGTAAAGAGATAGGGATCAAGCTATAGACATATACAGAGATATGTTTACATCTCTGTGTAGACATGAAAAAACAACTTGAAAGTCTTTGTATAATTTTCTTAGTTCGCGTTTTGCTATACAAACTAGTGCAAGTCCTCTGAGTAGTCCGTTGCAAATGCCAAGACAGGACTAAATGTGCAAGGAATTTAGTAGGAAAAATACCTATGTGAAAGAAAATGGGAGGTTGGAAAGAGGGGCACCTAGACAAGCTGAGAGTCATCAGACCACAGTTACAGTCTAAGTATGAAGGAGGGAGGAAGAGAATGTTATGTACAAACCTCCTATACTATTGTGCAGTTTAAGAAAGTTTTGGCAAGGCTGTTTGGAAGTTTCTGACACAAAGTTAGCCATCAGAGGAGGCCCATGTCTCCCACAAACAGATCTGCTTTAGTGTCTGTCTTGCTTAGTCATTGGTTGGGAGCAGTGGCTTCAGTAAAAATAGAGATGGCTTTTTTCTGAGCAAGGAAGCTAAGAACCTTGGTCAGTTACACTCCCTGTAGCAGAAAATCTACATGATGGGTTCTCACAGTCACTACACTGTGATTCACAAGCATAATCTAGTCTCCAGAATTCTTGCACTGCTTTAAACATGAGATGTTTTCAAAGGCAAAGAAATATTAATACTTAATGTGACAGTAATTAGGTTGAAATAATGCTTGATTTGTGGATGTTCAGTAAATACTTGTTAATTTTGATTTTATTATTTTGATCTTGTCATTTTCTTAAGTAGATGCTGATTAATTCCAAAATGACCCCAATTCTTTACCCTGCCTTGTATCTATCGCCTCTGCAATGTGATTTTGCAATGCCTCCCATCAAGAAGAGTAGTCTATTTTCTCTCCTTAAACATAGTTTTTTAAATTGCTTTGGCTAATAGAATGGGACAGAAAGGATGGTGCACCTGCTCCCAGTCTAAACCTCAAGAGACATTTGTGAGCCTCCATGTTCTCTTTTCCTCCTTTGTGTTTGCCATTAGAACATATCTGAGCTAGCATCTTAGAAGATGAGACATGTCCAGGAGAGCTATGGCACAGATGTCCCAGCTGAAGCCCTATACATAGGAGACAGTCTAGCCAAGATCAGTAAATCCACCTAGCAGACCGACAACTGACCACAGACACATGAGAGAGCCCTTCCAAGCCCAGCTCAGATCTGCAGAACCATCCAGCTGACCATTTGGCTTGCGATCAATAATAAATAATTGTGGGGCACCTGGGTGTCTCAGTTGGTTGAGCAACTGCTTCGGCTCAGGTCATGGTCCTGGAGTCCTGGGATCGAGTCCCGCATCGGACTCCCTGCTTGGCAGGGAGTCTGAGTTTCCCGCTGATCTCTCTCCTCTCATGCTCGCTCGCTCTCTCTCTCTCTCTCTCAAATAAATAAATAAAATCATGTAAAAAAAATTAAAAAAATAAAAATAATAAATAATTGTTATTTTAAACTTCTAAGTGGTGAGGTGATTTGTTATTCAGCAGTAGCTAGTTAATATGTTGGTTACCAAACATTATAAAGCTCATGTCTAAAACCTTGACTGTAGTACGTAGTATATTTACTGCTACACAACCACACAACCACACACACACACATGCACACACTCACTCACACAGCATGTCTTAGGGACCAGTGAATGGGGCTTTTACGTAAGTTCTATGCCTTGAGGGAAATTAAATGTTATTTGTAGATGTGAATTTAGCCATCATGAGTAGGTTCCCTGTCTAGCTACCCCATTTATCCCATCAGGTGGTGTAGTGACGTTGAAAAAGACCTGGGAGCCCTGAGTTACTACTGCCATTGGAGGATGGTCCAGAAAAATATTACCTCAGATCTTACCCCCCCAAAAGTAAGTAAGTAAGTAATAAATAAATGAATAAGGAAAAGATGCCTTATATTCCACTCTAAAGACATTGAAAATCAACCATTTTTAGCTGCCTATTTGGGGCCTTTATAGCAGGTCTGGGAACCTAAACAGGTATAAAAGTGATTCATATTCATGACCGATATTTAAAGGCAAAGGAACAAGAAAATTATTATTACAGTATTACAATTTCTATTTTTATCTGGAAATACCAGGGAAGTAAAATATTTGATCTTGGCATAGTACTTGCAATCTTAGTTTTCTATTAGTTTTTTGTATTTCCATCCACAATAGACTTTATATTAAATGGATTATATATTTTAATAACCAAAGAATGTTGTTTATTTAGACTGCCACAAGTGATAATTCTGAGAATGCATTTATAACTTCATTTAATTTCTCAATAGCAATTTCCTTTGTTAGAGACCAACTAACCATATTATTTACAAGCTTGAAATGTCTGGAAAACATGAAACCACACACTATCTACAGTGTCCTCTCCCATACCTATTAACATTTACACAAAGTCATTCAGATTCTGGGACTATAAACTGTCACACAAATATAGCCTAGCCCATAGCGCCAAGTTTACATAGGAAAGAGATGCACTTGGAGTTCAAGTTTTAGAAAGTACTATGGAGACACAAGATCTGAGCAAATCCTAGAGAGAAGGCCACTAAAACTCCAGCCAGTCATTTTCCCCTGTCTTCTTGCTTCAGTCATTTACACACCCACTGACAGAATGACTATCCTAAACATGGCTCATATTGTGCCATTCCCGGTTCATAATCCATGACAAACAGTAAAAGCCCAAGTTCCCAAAGCCTCCTAATATCTGCCTACTGATTCTCTTACCAGCATTCACCTCTGATGAATTCACGCATTAACCAGACACACATTTCATTGTTCTCCTGATTGCTGAACTTCCCTTTTTGATTATGGTAATCCCACCGAGAATTCCTCTTCAACTCTTTCTTCTTATAGGAATCCTATGATTTTTCCACATTCCAGTTTAATGGCTTCAACTCACATAATGAAATGTTATTTGGAAATATGTCTGCTTCACCTAACATGCTATAAACTTCTTGTGATTAGAAGTCCAGTTCATTTTTGCATACTCAATAATATCTGGATTTGTGCCTAATGATTAAAATAATAATAGTAATATTAATAGTGTTATGATTATGTAACATACATATTAAATATATATGTTACATATATTCCATTTTGCCATCTTCAGATTTATTATAAGATCACATGTATTTCAATAATTAAATCAATATAAATATAGTCTTCCAATATATATCAAAAAACTGTTTCTTTCCTGCTTTTCCCCCTACTTTCCAAGATAGGTTCATATTCCTGCATAATAAACTCAGTGCAAAGGACTAGTCATGAGCACAAATCCTTCACAGAGGAAAAACTAAAAAACTCTCTAGTATCTTAGAAATCTCCATTCTCTACTATGATTACTATTTCGCTGTAAATGGAAGGAAAAGGAGGACACTCTTCTTGTGGTTCAATTCAATTCGTTTTCTGTACAAAAAGATTTTGCAAAGTTACAACTATTTTGTTGAAACAATCTTAAATTCATATGTATTCATATATTTTTCACATTTTTCTCCAAGAAACATTCAGAACACTTGCATTTTGAAGCTTTAGCCTAGGTCTTTGCACAGAATTAGATATTCCACTAACACAACTCAGACCCAGATGTTGACTCCAAGATACTAATCTTCACTCCTCCTCTCAAGGAAAACTGGTGAGTTTTCCTTCAGGGACCTATTGCCTCTTTTCCTACTTGATGTCCTTTCTTAGGCCCATACTAGTGTTTCAGAGATACCACCTAAGAGTTTGGATATTGAAAATGAAAGGGTCAAAAAAAGTACATTTAAAATTGGAAGTTTGGAGCGCCTGCGTGGTTCAGTGGGTTAAAGCCTCTGCCTTCAGTTCAGGTCATGATCCCAGGATCCTGGGATTGAGCCCCACATCAGGCTCTCTGCTCAGCAGGGAGCCTGTCTCCCCCTCTCTCTCTGCCTGCCTCTCTGCCTACTTGTGATCTCTGTCTGTCAAATAAGTAAATAAAATCTTTTAAAAAATGAATAAAATTGGAAGTTCATTTTATGCACATGTACTTCAATGAAGCTGATTTTCTTGAAAAGTTAAAGACGAGGATCTTAATCCCTTTCTTACCAGGAGGCCTTCTGGTTTTACCACCAATTTGATCACTCCCCTTTCTCAGTGACCTCAGATCTCCACCCTGCAAAGGTTGTGGGGAGAGACAGTCTCTGTCATGCCTAGGAGATCTCCAGTTGTGGGCTTTTCTAGCAACACAATGACATGACTAAGATCTCTTAAGTTGTGTTCCTCCAAAAGAGATTTAATGTCTCTAACTACAGAAATATAGACAACTAATAATTTGTAAGCAGGATTCTCTAACTTAAAAAAAAAAAACTGCAAGAGAAAAAAGGGGAAAAGGAATATGAGAGGTAAGCTAATAAAACATAATCTCAATTTCTTAACTTCTACTATGTGAGAAGCACTGTATTAAGCACTTCTTACACAGGTTCTCTTTTAGTCTTGACAACCGCAAGCTTCTTGACTGAGAACTGAAGAATCAATGAAGGAAGAATGTCCCCCAGATCACCCAGCTGGTGAATGTCAAATCGAAGAGTGGAACTGAGATCTGATTCCACAGCCTTTATTGTTGGCCACCAAACTCAACTGCCCCATTATAGATTCCCCTCAGCAGTGGGTTTATTAAGTTAAATAGAATGTAAGTAGCTCTGTAATATTTTAAAGTGAGTAAGCCTATTTTATCCAATTTATTATCATATGTTATCTACATTATTAATAAAGGTAAACAAATCAAATGTATATTAAGTGTCTATTTGGGATACTCTTCTGGGGCTAATTAATTATTTTCCCTCCTCTTCCTATACTGCACCACCAGGACCTAATGAGGCAGCAATATTATCCTTCCACTAAAAGTAATTCCTATGTTCCAAATATTGAATCACTGCATTTTTTTAAATAACAATTTTCTGCTGTAACATTTTATAGTGGCTGCAATTGTCATATAGTCATTATGAAGCTTCAGCATTCCATAGATCTCTTATGCAACCAGCGTCATTTTCATTCAGTTTTTTTTTTTTTCCTCACTCTCATTTCCTGCATAAGACGATTTGGTGGAATTGTATATCGATTCACAAACTATGTTCTTGAACTCAACAGTTTAAAAGAGTTGGAAAAATGTGTCTTTGTCTACTGCATTACTAGCAGCTCTATCAAGTTTTTACCCTTGTTTTGGGATCATCTTTGGTGTCCAGCAGAGTAATTGATGAAGTCCTTCCTGCCTGTAAGTATGAAGAACAGTGACCACATATTGAAAAGCACTCATCCTGGAATAAATCTTCAAGTTTTTTTATTTAAAAAAAAAAAAAAAAAACCTCTTATATGTAAAAGAAAAAGAAAAAAATAAACTGTATATTTCCATCATAGAGACAGTAAAGCTAAAAATAACACAAGGTGGTGGAGGGGGCAGTTGGGTGGTATAGTCAGTTGAGCATCCAACTCTTGATTTCGGTTCAGGTCATGATCACAAGGTCCTGAGATCAAGCTCCACAGCGTGGAATCTGCTTGGGTTTCTTTCTCTCTCTCTGTCCCCTCACCTCTCTTTCTTTCAAACAAATAAATAAATCTTTAAAAAAATAATACAAGATGGTAAAAATATCTACACAGTATTTCATATGACCATATATGTATTATTAATATGTAAATAAGGAATTGGGGGATAAAGACAAAGTGCTCATCTTCATTAGCTCACATGTTCACCAGCAAATAATTTGCAGGGTGACACGTCCTTCAGAAGTTTACCTATCATGTCTAAAAAGTACGTATATTTCCAAAAGCCAGGGAAAATCACTCTGAGATTAGAACCATGAGCTGCTGTGTTCCACACATACATTGATCTCCATTTTACAGTCAATTTTATAGGACAGTTTATAATGAGTGGGAAGAACATGTGGCCAGTTGCTAGACAGGGCTGCCATTGACTAAGTGTCATAGAGCAAGTTACTTAACCTTGTGAGCCTCCATCTTCTCACCTTGGAAATCAAGATGATCGTATCTACACTGAAGAGTCAGTGAGAGGATTAAATGAGATAATACATATGTACAGCACATGCACAAAAATCCTCCAGTTGCTAGAGGGTATTATGCTGAGTGAAATAAGTCAATCGGAGAAAGACAACTATCATATGACCTCCCTGATATGAGGAAGTGGAGATGCAACGTGGGGGTTTGGTGGGTAGGAAAAGAATAAATGAAACAAGATGGGATCGGGAGGGGGACAAACCATAAGTGACTCTTAATCTCACAAAACAAACTGAGGGTTGCTGGGGGGAGCGGGGGAGGGAGAGGGGGATGGGGTTATGGACTTTGGGCAGGGTATGTGCTATGGTAAGTGCTGTGAAGTATGTAAACCTGGCAATTCACAGACCTGTACCCCTGGGGATAAAAATACATTATATGTTTATAAAAAAATTTGAAAATTTAATAAAAAAATTTTAAAAAATATAAAAAATTATACATATATATATATATATATATATATATATATATAATTCATTCTTTCAAAAAAAAAATCCTCCAGTTCTTACAGGGTTCTCAATAATGGCAAAAGTATCACCCACTATTGGCTCTAAAATTATTTTCAAGAATATAAATGGTCAAATAATGATCTAAAACTATTGAAAATTTCAGTGTGAATTATTGCTGTCCAGAACTACATTTTCAGAAACCTACTGGCTATGTGTCAAGTATATCACAAGTTGACTAAGTGAAATTCCAATGATGAGGATTTTTTTGATCATTCAGTTTCAACAGGATAACTGTAGGGTTGCTGAGGAAAAGTTCCTTTCCACTTCAGTGTTCCAAAACCAACCCATCATTTTAAGTTAAAGAGCCATGCTTCTTTCACTGAGTGGCAAAAGGAGGGTTTCCTTTTATAGTACACACACTACAGTAAACTCACTCATATGCCAGCTGATAAATACTGCTATAAGGAAAAACAAAGAAGGGAATGGGGAAGATAATGTTGGGGAGGGAAGGATTTCTATTTTAAGTAGAGTTGTAGATGAAAAAGTATAATTTGAGTGAAATCTGAAAAAAGTGAAAAGGCTACTTATATGCATAAATCTAAGGAAAAGTATTCCAGGCTTCCAGTATTCCAGTATTCCAAGATAACTGCCAATGCTAAAACCCCAAGACAGAAATGTGCTTTCTCTGGTCAAAGTAGAGTAAGAAGGGTACCGTGGTTGGAGCCAGCGGTCAGGTGAGGTCTAAGAGGAAAAAGGGCTCAGACCTTGAAGGGTCTGCTATAAACATGGACTTTTATTTCACACAAGGGGTAAGCCAAAGAGGTTTGAAGCAGAGGAGTAGTATGATCTTGCACATTGCTTAAAAGAATCACTACATTTTCTCTGTAGAGACAGACTGTAGGAGGTCAGGGTGGAATCAGGAAGACGCGGTTAAGGTAATTGGCAAAAATCCAGGCAAAAGATAGGTTGGTGAGCAGAGGAATTGGTAAAAAAAAAAAAAAATGCTTGGATTTGGATCTATTCAGAAAGCAGAGATGACAGGACATATGAACAGATAGGATAGCGAATATACCCCAAACATGGGAAGTCCAAGATTTTTTTATTTAGCAATATGAAGAAAGATATAGTCATTTATTCTGACGCTGATGAGAAGTTTGAAAGGAAGGCAGGAGTTCAGTTTGGAACATATTGATTTTGAGAATTCTATTAGGCATCCTATAAGAAGCTAGATATTCAAGTTTTGAGTTTAGGAGAGATGTGTAGGCTAAATATACATATTTAAGCATCAAGTAAAACCTTGAGCATGGTTAAGTTCCTCTGGGTTGCAGCTACAAGGAGGATTGATTCTAAAGTTTAGGATTTTGGGAACCAAGAGAGTAGACTTTAGAAAGAGTTGCTTCTGAGACAGAAGTGAAACCAGGAGTTCCATGTTGTCCCAGAAACCAGGTTTTAAAAAAAAAAAAAAAAAAGTGTGTAGCAAAGCAGAAGGTATAGTAACTGAGTCAAATGCCAATAGATCAAGTTAAGGTGTACACTGTGAATTCAGCACTAGATTTAGCAATGTGGAGGTCATTACTGACATTGACAGGAACAGTTTCAACTATTAGAGTAGAAAACTACTTTAGATTGAATTTAAAACACAATAAAAGAAAGGGAATTGAAAATAGCAAGTATTGACAACTCTTTTCAGTCATTTTGCTGTAAATAGGGACTAAGAAATGAGGTCAAATCTGGAGTAGAATGTAAAGTCAGGAGAAGGCTTCTGGGTTGTTTGCTTTTCTGTTTTATTGACTGGTGCTTTTGGTTTTGGTGGTGTTTTGTTTTTCAGAGAGAGAAAGAGTGGTCTCTCCCTTTCCCACTCCTTCCTTGTGTCCTGAGGGTGAGTATGGTTATATTGTTGAGTTGGAGGCTGACATTAACAGTAGAAGACTTGAAAAGCTTCCCACAAACAAAATCTTTGTGAATATCTTTCTTTCCAAATACATTTTGTCTGGAAACATTTAATGATTCCCATGTGAAGGAAATGCTATTAAGATAAAGGAAAGGGGCACCTGGGTGGCTCAGTGAGTTAAAGCCTCTGCCATCAGCTCAGGTCCTGATCCCAGGATGCTGGGATCAGCCGCATCAGGCTCTCTGCTCAGCAGGGAGTCTGCTTCCTCCTCTTTCTCTCTGCCTGCTTCTCTGCCTACTTGTGATCTCCTCTGTAAAATCTTTTTAAAAAAAAGACAAAGGAAATATTAAGACATAAAATATTCTGACTCTGTTTGGCAATGGGATCTGTCTTAAGTATCATAGAAACCATTAACATCTCCTGGTTATTTATATGGGTTAGACAGCATTTCTGGAATCTTTTTGTTATTATTCTAGAATCATCAGGATGAGAAAATGCTTATTCCAGCATCAAGTATAATTGTCACTTTAATCTCTGCCACCTTGTCATCAGGTCTTAAGGGAGTTCTTGTTTCTGATGGCTCAGATGTGCTGACTTACATGCAGCCAAATCTGACCCTGTTGCTTACTGCTTTCCAAAAAAAGCCATTCAAACTGCATTGCTTCTACTGCCATGGAATTCCCCAGACTCATAAGTGAAGAAAAGAGATTAAGGTAATTTTTCAATAGGGTCCAGCCAGCTTAATTTGTTGGCTTTCGGAATTTTAGGTCATTAGTAGAACATTTAATAGAATTTGGATAAATGGACTGCATGTTTTACTTAGTTATAGATGTTTTAGGGTAGACACAAATATTATTTCATTGCTCCCATACGTGGTGATACTAATTGTTGTGTTTCTAATACACAAGATATAAATCAATTAAATAATTTAATTATATAATAATGTAATGAACTAATATATAAACTTATAAAATAAGAATATGAAGGAAATTTATAATTTCCATCAAAATTAAGCTGAATCCTTTGGGAAGACTCAGTAAATAAAAACCATCAAAAAATTTGCTGCAAAATTAATATGTTGAGATGTCTTCAAAAGATACAAAATTTAGGGAGATATTTGTCATAGGAACTGGCTCACATGATTATGGAGTCTGAGAAGACACACACTCTGAAATCTGCAAGCTAATGAGCCAAAAAAGCTTGTTTTGTAATTCAATTCCAAGCAATAAGGTTGAGAGAGTTTGTGGAACTAATGGTATATAAGTCCCAATCCATGTCCCAGAATCCAAGAACCAGGAATATTTATGTCTGAGGGGAGGAGAAGATGGATGTCCCAGCTCGGGAGACGGCCAATTCATCCTTCCTCCACCTTTTTGTTTTTCTGGACCCTCAAAAGATTGGATAATTGCCTACCCATAATGGCGAGGGCACCTTTTTACTCAGTCTACTGATTCAAATGCTAATCCCTTCCAGAAACATTTCCATACACACCCCAGAAGTAATATTTACGAGCTATTCTGGACATCCTTTTTTTTTTTTCTTTTAGTATATGTGCTGCGGAAGCGAGCACTATTCTGGGCATCCTTTAACCCAATCAAGTTAACACATAAAATTAACCATCACACTGACCATGTATCTATCTGTCTTGATAATGTCCAAGTTTTTACTCTATTTTTCAAGTATTTTATTTTGTAAATACTCAACAGGTTTTCTAAAATATACAAATCAATATGTTACAGTTTGCATTAAGCTCTGTTTAAACAACCTTATATCCTAATTGTTTTTCAATATTATTACTAAGTCTTGCATATGACATTTAAAATATTTAACAACCAGTTTAGCAGGGAACAAACCAATTAGAATGGACCACAGGTCAATTGGAATTTAAGCCCATCACATCGAATCTATATGCATAATACATACCTATCTGTATAAAATCATAATTTTAATCACCTTTCACATGGTAGGCCATATTTTACTTCATCATAGCACTAATCTGAGATTTGGAGAGTGTTTCATGTTTTTCTCTGATTAACGATTCTTCAACAAACATACATACCAACAACCACTTTTTATTTTGCTTCTGAACAAAAAATTCATTCCTTTTTTTAAATGATAAAACCAAAAAGAAAGGAAGAGAGAAAGACATTGACTGTTCATCATTGACCGGCCCTCTTGCTGCTTGCTTGACCTCTTGCCTGTTAGCTATTTTTTGAATTATTTGCTTCAGAAAGTATTGAAAGTGCAGTGAGTGAATATGACACAAATAAATCCCTTCATGTCTTTTAAATTCAATTGTGTTCTCTAAAATCTGGATTCAAAAATTTAGTAACTACACTTTCCAAAACTCTCCAGATAATTCTCACTTTGTTTTATCTCTGAAGAATTAGAAAAATGAAGTAAAAGGTATATTACAACATTTTTGTGAAAATTCAAAGTAGAATGCAAATTTTATATCATTTAATATTTCTGTCTTTTATGCTTGAGTTTTTGAAAGTACTGATGCTGGCACTATGTTCAAGTTTGGCTCATGACAATCCAGAGGATTAAATAAAAATTCTGTTTCTGAAAGAACCTAGTATTTTTATATTGATAATCTCCCAGATTGTATCAGAATGTGTTAGATTGCTGTTCAATACATAATTAACATTTTAAAAATTGCATTCCTAAAACATTTGGACCCTCAAGAATTAAAACCTGTCTAGGGGACTTTTTCCCCCCTCCCTAGCATCCTTAATTCATGGTAACATGTGATGCTTAAACATCTCACTAATTTTGAATGTGTCAAACAGAAAAGATTAAGACAGGAACTTTTCGAAGACTCCTAAATTTTTTACTTTATTTGGAAGTTCATGCAAATAGTACTTGGCATTTTTTTAAAAGTTTTCATTCTGACAATTTATAAACTGTGTAAGAACTATGTTTACCAATCTCTTAGCCTAGCATAGCAAACTAACCTCAAACTGGTGGATATGTAAACCTGGGAATCACTAAATTTTAGAGGTACTTAGAGATACCTCCTATAACCATATAGTCCATCTTCATTTTACAAATGAACAAATTTATGTTCAAAAACTCTAAAGAAATCATTTACTGTCATACAGCAAATAACTCCAAGTCCAAGTTACTTTCACTACAGTGTACCACAACAATCCTATGTCTATTTTTTCAACAACAAAACACACACACACACACACACACACACACACACACACAACATGATATGTATTATCTCTCCAAAATTCCATACAACCACTTTGACTACTTTTTCTCCCCATTTAATGGACTGGTTGTTATAGCATTCTGGAGGGGGGGGAAAAGCCAATAGTACCAAGCTGGAAATAACAAAGTCCGAATTCTGGTTTCCCCTTCCTAGGCTTTCTTGATTTCTTGATTTCCCCAACCACTTATGTTGAGGGGGTAAAAACCGAACTCTGTGTTGCATACTAGAGACCTAAGCCTGTCAGAGACTAAGAAATTTGATTTCTCACTGTGCTGAGGTTACACTTAATGTTAAATTTCTCTTTTACCTATTATCTCCATTGAAAACAATACAAGGTCCAATCTGTCAGGAAATTGATGGATGTGGATAAATTCAAATGAGTGATATGAAAATAACCAATGTCTTGGAACCAATGTGTTTGGAAAGTTCCAGGTATCAATGTGCTCTTAATGATGTACTAAAGACAGTTGATTTCGATGGAGAAAAGTTTTGCTACACCGCCCCCCCGCCATAGGTCTTCAGTTATTCTGAGTGAATTTCTAATATCCAGAACTACATTCCTTCCACCTCAAAGCAAAGCATGGGGGTGCTTTATCTCTCCTATCTGTGCTACCTCCTCGATCAGTTTTCCCCCGCCCCCGGGTTCTTACCTAAAGCAAAAGAAACATAAACTGAAGTGATTGGCATTTCAAAGAATTAGAGACATCACACTGAGCTGTAATGTACCTTATGAGCAATGGAAGCCACCTCAAATATAGAAACACATTAACAATTTTGTCCCTTGCCAAGAGTACTTAGTTTTCAAAATGGAATCTTGAAGACTCCTTGTACCCTGCATGACCCTTCATTTCTGGGGTTGTACTGGCAGATCATTTAAAGCCATCTAGCTAAGCTGTATAATATTATAATTATACTGTCACATAAGAAGATTGCATATGAAATTAATGAAACACCATTCACCTCAGACAAGAGCTGTGAAAGCTTAGAAAACTCTCCCAGGGTGCACTTTTTCTATCAAATCTGTCTTTAAGAGAAAGAAAAAGAAAACCTCAAATCACAATGCAAAGTATAATTCAAGAAACCAACTTTGCTCAGTTTTTCTCTGTTTTGTTTGTTTTCCTTAATTTGAGGATATTAAATTTCCTCTTGTCTCTCATAAACAGAGGACTGTTTAATTAAAATCAATTCAAAAATTATAAAGAGAAAAACAAAAACAAAGTAACATGAAAATGTCATATCTTGAAATTATTCATTACCCCTCACTGGTCTCTCTATACAATACAAAGTAGAGAAACAATTAATTAATTCTACAGGGATCCCAAAACTCAATGTGCTCACTCTAGATATAAAATAGAAATTTTTTAAATTTTTCTGGGTTTCATGCATGAAATTTTAATGACTATATCTAGTTATGGGATGTAGGAAAACAAAATGCAAACCAATGTCAAGTAAGCAGTTGAATTTCAACAATGGATTTAATCATTTTAATTTTTCAAAATGAGTCCGTTTGGTATCAGTTTTAAGGAAACAAAGAGAAAAAATATGCAAATAAGCATTTGGCCTTTTAACTTATTCATCTCTTCTTGTTTGCTACTGTCTCCCATACTCTTCTGTGTTTACCAACACCTTGTTTTCCAATCATTTGTTTCACCCCAATACTTGCTGCATATATATGTCAGATGTCTGAGCCACTGTTCTAATTAATTAGCAATGGGAATCATACATCTGTGCATTTACACATTTACCAAACATTTATTGCCCTCCTTCGATAGGTCAAATGTGGTCTGAGGAGGGAAAATACAAAGTTAAACACTCTTAACCCTCAAGAAGCTGGTAGTACAGTAGTATATATTTTTACAAGTAGTTACAAGCTATACTTTTATAAGAGAAAATAAAATGCAAGTGAGGTTACTATGAAACCATTGTCTCTTTGAACTACTTGGCATTAAATTAATAACAGCATATCTGTATTTCAAAATGAGATTACTCACATGTGTGAGAAATAATACTTCTTTTACTTGTGTAGGGGATTAAGGGCCTCTTATTTTGATTAGACTGTTTTGATTTGATTCTCAGCTGGGGCATCTATTTACCAAGTAACCTTGGACAAGTGCTTTGACTTCTTTGAAAATCTTTCTTTAGTACAGGAAAATGGCAAAATAACAGTGTCTGCTTCTTAGTATTATTTTCAGGATCAAGCAAGATGACATATGCAGATAATGGGGAGAATACCTGGTACAAGCTGTTCTTGACAACTGGTACCTTTTAAAATTTCCATTACTGAATCTACAGACAATGGCTGGGGAGCATTTCAGTTAGTGAATGAGGAACTGGCACCAGTTAGGTCTCAGGGGAAAAACGTGTGTCTGAAAGAAAGAAAGCAGCCTCTAAAGAGCCTGTGGTAGATAAAGATTTTGCAACAAGGGACAGCCCTAGTTGTAGGAATGAACTAATTATAATCCCCAGGAGAACACGAACTTTGTGTTTTCACTATTGTCTAGGACAGTTCTGGCCACACTGTAGAACTCAATGAATATTTACAGAAAATCAGAATAAGATGGAGAGGAAAATCCATTTCAAACTTCATACCTGTGCATGAAAAACCACATAAAAGTATTTTTACCTAAATTTGGAGGACTACATCAAGGATTTTGATTTTCCTATAGTGCAGAGCAAAATTCAGACTACCTCCCAAAACTGCTCACTTCTCAGCTTTATTCCAAAGTTTTGACTGTGCCAGTTGTCCCCAAAACATAATATTTTAATATCTTTATCTCTCTTCATTTTTCTCTGCTTTCCATTAATTCATGTGACCAATTTAGTTCAAAGAAATCAGAGTTTTGAGTATAGCAGGACAATCTTAGGAAATACAATTCTAACAACTGAACTGCCAACTACATACAAGGGGGAAAAAAAGAAAAAGAAAAAGCACCCTACACACCAGAGGACAAACCTGAAAGGTAGATCTTAAATCTTAAAATAGGGATGTACTCATTTTATGAAAAATATATGAATACTATGAAGTAGAGGTAAAATGGGATTCATTTTCAATAACAACACACTATGACCCTAATGTTCCCATCTCTACTTCACTTTCCCGGAACACACAACAAATGGCACTTAAAAACGCATTTAACTCCTCTCCAGAGAGTATTAAACTTTTAAAGCATTAAAGAGTGCCTGCCAATGAAAAGGAACTCAACTACAACTTGAAGATTAGTAGTTGCCTTCCCACTGAATTCTAAGAAGCAAATTTTCACTTCTCTTCACTCATACTGCATTGAGCATACCTGTGAATTAAATCACCACAGTATCTCACATTTAAATTTCTTGATGGTATGACATTTCTTCTGTCTGTAGTCAGTGATGAGGAGGCTACAGTAAGAATGTCTCTCTTTCAGTCCATGCTCCAATCTGGCACAAGGTCATTGAAAGGTCATCCACTGAAGCTGTAAGTAGCAGTAATCCAAAAATGAATGAATGAAAGAAAGAATGAATGAATGAATGAATGAATGAATTTGGTCTCTATAGTACTAGCATCTCAAAATATTGATGAAAATGGGGATGGGCTCCCTGTTCCTTTCAAGGATTTCTCACATTTTCACTCAAGGTTATCAGCGTGACTTGTATATCTAATGAAAGTTAGAGTATACCCTCTGGTAACATGTCTAAAATGTATAAAAAACTAAAACAAATAAACAAAAACTTGTAAACAAAGGGTACCGGTCTGCAGACAGCTAACAAAGTCTGACTTTCTCTATGACTGAAGAAGTTTGTAAAATAGAAGTGTTCTAACTCAACTGGTCCCTTATTGACAGGGAAATATACCAAATAAATCAGAATCTCTCTGGGCAATCTGTACCTTGTATATTTTAAAGCTCCCCAAGAGATTCTAATGTACAAGTGTCTTTACACATTATCCAAAAGTGGTGCTGCTAAAGGGACCCATTTATTGAGGTTTGCAACAAACTAGGCACCGTCTTGGGAAATGTATATGCATTATTTTTATCCTTACACAAGTCTACAACTCATCATTTTCCTAATTTTGTAGGCAAAGAAACTAAGACTTAGAGGGTTTAAGTAACTTGCCCAAGATGACACAAACAATAAAAGGCTACATTAAAATTCCAAATAGGTTTTGGAATTGACATAGGTTTTTAAGTCTTTAAAAATAAATCTCATCTTTTCATCTGCTCATCGGTGGTTAAATTTTTATTGTAAAATGACTGACTTATTTCCCTCAGCACAATACCTCTAGTTCCACCCACATCATTGTAAATGTCAAGATTTCATTCTTTGTAATTGCTAAGTAATATTCCATTATATATATATATATATATATATATATATATATATATATATACCAAATCTGCCTTATACATTTGTCTGTCAATGGACATCTGGGCTCTCTCCATATTTTGGCTATTGTGGACATTGCTGCTATAAACATTGGGGTGCATTTGCCCCTTCAAATCACTATTTTTGCAAAGTCAGAGAAAGATAAATACCACATGATTTCACTCATGTGTGGAATTTAAGAAACAAAACTGATGAACATAGGGGAAGGGAAGGAAAAATAAAATAAGATAAAAAACAGAGAGAGAGGTAAATCATAACAGACTTTCAACTGTGGGGAACAAACGGAGGGTTGCTGGAGATGGGTGGGATGCTGGGGTAGTTGGGTGATGGGCATTAAGGAGGGCACTTGAAGTATTGAGCACTGGGTGTTATATGCAACCTATGAATCACTAAATTCCACCTCTGAAACTAGTAATACACTGTATGTTAACTAACTTGAATTTAAATTAAAATATATAAATAATTTTTATTATAAAATGTGTTGAACAACTGTATTATCAATTTTGTTAAACTAGGACTATGTTTCCCAGAAAATGTTCCCTGTCTAGCTTTGGGTTAGAATTAGCCAAAAGAATTTGCATGGGATTTGGAGGAGGAGGAACAGAATGGAAGCCAAATAGCACAAAATTACTCTCATATCTTCATCAGTAGTTCCAAGTGTGTGTCCCCTGGATTCCAGCTTTCCTTGATCTCCTCCTCACTGCCCCTGCTCTCTTTCCCCCACTGCAGGCTCCACCAACCAAGATGTGGGCCATCTGACCCGCAGACACGAGCACTTCCAGAGACTTCCAGATCCTCATCCTCATCTTGCTTCTGCTGATGGACAAGCTTGGCTTTTCAGACTGAGTGGTTAGTGATCAGCATTGTATAAAATTCCAGTTGTTCCATATCCTTGTCAACACTTTAAATGTCAGCCTTTTAAATGTGAACAATATTAATGGGAAGATAAAGGTATCTAATTTCTTTAATTTTCATGCCATGATACCAACTATAGTTGAGCAATTTCTCCTATATTTATTGGCCACTTGGATATACTTGTCTATGAAATGCCTGCTCAAATCTCTTGTCCATTACTCTGTTGGATTTTCTGTCTTTTGCATGTTGACTTGTAGATCTTTTTATAATGTGAATATGAGCTCTTTACAGGCTATATGAGCTGTAAATATCTCCTCTACCTTATAAAAACTATAGTTTTATAGTCAACTTTATCAATCTTTTTCAAAATGGTAAAATAAAGTTTTGCTTTTCTTATTCCGAGCCATGACTGTATTGGCTTCTGAAGATTTTATTCTATTTTAATCTATTTTTGCATTTAGATCTACAATCTCCTGGAATTGATTTTTGTGTATGTTGTGAAGTAGAGGTAAAACTACATTCTTTTTCTTATATGCTCTTATTGTTCAAACACCAGTTATTGAAAAGCCCCAGGGATCTGCAGTGCCAACTTTTTTCATAAAACAAGTTTCAACATATGCTTGAGGCTCTTCCTGAGATCTTATTTCTGTCCATAGATTTAGTATCGTAGTCTACCCTTGTGACAATATCATACTTTCTTAATTACTGTGGACTTAATTCTTGCTACCAGGTAGAGAAAGTCTTTCCAATTTGTTTTTCATCAGCTGTGTCTTAACTAGTTTTGGCTTTTTTCCACTTTCATACATATTTTAGAGAATCAGCTTGTCAAGTTATATACATGCATGCATATTTTAAGAAAATACTCTTTTTTTAAGATTTTATTTATTTATTGGACAGAGAGAGAGATCACAAGTAGGCAGAGAGGCAGGCAGAGAGAGAGGGGGAAGCAGGCTCCCCACCCAGCAGAGAGCCCGACGCGGGGCTCGATCCCAGGACCCTGAGATCATGACCTGAGGCGAAGGCAGAGGCTTAACCCACTGAACCACCCAGATGCCCCAAGAAAATACTCTTATGATATGATTGGAGTTGCACTGAAACTATCAATCAGTTCAGGAAATACTGACAAGTTGACAGTATCGTGTCTGCTAATGCATGAACATTGTTCATTACTCCATTTATTTAAGATCTTAAGAAGTCCTCTCAATAATGTTTTATATTCTCTTATGAGAATCTGACATAGTTATTTTATTTATTCCTCAGGATCTGATGACTTTTAATACTCCTGTAGGCAATATATTTTTGAAATCACATTATCTGTTATTATTGGCATATAGAAATACATTTGGTTTTTACATATTGATCCTATATCCAGAACACTAGTTAAAACTATTCATTATAACAAATTATTGATTTCTTGATTCTTTTGCATTTTCTAGGAATAAAACACATCATCTGAGAATAATGATAGCTTATTTTTTTGCTTTCTAATCCTTATACCTTTCTTTTTCTTTCTTTCTTTTTTTTTTTTAAACTTTTTTCCTTGTTTACAGTCCTGCCTGGGTCTTCAAGAGCAATGTTAAAGGAAAGTGGTTGTACCTACCATCTTTATCTTATGTAAATCTTAAAAAGAAAGCTTTCAGTATTTTGCCAAAAAGTAAGATATTTGCTGTAGGTTTCTTTTAAAGAAGTTTTTGCAGGGGAGAAGAAATTAGGAACTGTCCCTTCTTTTTCTAGAAATCTAAGATAGGTTTCATATATAGATAAACATTTATATTTAAATATATTTTAAATTTTAAAATACTTCTCCTACAACTATTAAAACAATCAAGTTACTTTTTCCCTTTAATCTAAAAATAAATTACATTGATTGATTTATAAATCTTAAATAACCTTCCATTCCTGGAATAAATCCAACATGGGTATATTAAAGACCACTTTCAACAGACTGTCAGACTAGTTTGGGAATATTTTTTAGTATTTGTACATCTAAGTTGAACGAAAATGACCCATAATTTTATTTTGTCATTGCTGTCGACAATTCAGATGTCAATCTAATTATTGTTCCTTTAAAGTCAACGTGTTGATTTTTCTATGACTGCTTTTTAACATTTTTCTCTTTTTTTTTTTTTAAAAAGATTTTATTTATTTATTTTGACAGAGAGAGAGATCACAAGTAGACGGAGAGGAAGGCAGAGAGAGGGGAGGAAGCAGGCTCCCCGCAGAGCAGAGAGCCCGATGTGGGGCTCGATCCCAGGACCCTGAGATCATGACCTGAGCCGAAGGCAGCGGCTTAACCACTGAGCCACCCAGGCGCCCCAACATTTTTCTCTTTATAAGGTTTATTAACTAATGTTTGATGTGGTTTGACTCAGAATTCTTTATTATCTTATGATTTGTTAAAACTTCTTGAAGGGGCGCCTGTGTGGCTCAGTGGGTTAAAGCCTCTGCCTTCGGCTCAGGTCATGATCTCAGGGTCCTGGGATCGAGCCCCACATCGGGCTCTCTGCTCAGCGGGGAGCCTGCTTCCTCCTCTCTCTGCCTGCCTCTCTGACTACTTGTAATCTCTATCAAATAAATAAATAAAATTTTAAAAAACTTCTTGAAACTCTGAGAAATATTCAGTTATTATGTCTTCAAATGTATCTTGTGTCGCAGTCCATCTTTCCTTTTATTCTTGGGCTCCAAGTGACATATTCGCCTTCTTGGTATATCCTTTATGATTATTACATTTATACCGTATCTTTTCCATCCTTCTCTCTTTGTAATTCTGTGTAGTTTGTTCTTTTTTTTTTTTTTAAGATTTTATTTATTTATTTGACAGAGAGAGATCACAAGCAGGCAGAGAGGCAGGCAGAGAGAGAGAGAGAGAGAAGCAGGCTTCCTGCTGAGCAGAGAGCCCGATGCGGGACTCGATCCCAGGACCCTGAGATCATGACCTGAGCCGAAGGCAGCGGCCCAACCCACTGAGCCACCCAGGCGCCCTGTGTAGTTTGTTCTGATCTAGGTTCTACTTCACTAGGTTCTCCTCAGCTGTATCCATCTGCTTTTCTATTCACCATGTAGGTTCTTAATTTGTATTGTATTTTTTAATTCTTTAATTTCTGTTTGCATTGTTTTCATATTTTAAAATTATTTGCCAGGGGCACATAGGTGGCTCAGTTCGTTAAGCATCTGTCTTCAGCTCAGGTCATGGTCTCAGGTCCTGGGATGGAGCCCCACAAAGGGCTCCCTGCTCAGCAAGAAATCTGTTTCTCCATCTCCCTCTGACCCCCACTAGTGCTTGCTATCTTTCTCTCTCTCTCTCTCTCTAATTCTCTCTCAAATAAAGTCTTTATCAAAAAAAAAAAAACAGAATAAAATTATTTGCCAAATCTCTCAATCTCATTTTAACTTCCTGAGTACAATATAAAGACATTTCTTACTTTGCATTGGATAACTCCAACATATAGAGCTCCCGTCTTCTACTATCTTTTCCATTTTTCAGCTCTTCTTTGTTCACACTATCCTCCTCATTTGACTCATTATTTAATTTTTGTCTGATATATTACTTTTTTTTGAAGATTTTACTTATTTATTTGACAGAGAAAGAGAGATCATAAGTCGGCAAAGAGGCAGGCAGAGCGGGGAGGGGGAAGCAGGCTCCTTGCCAAGCAGAGAGCCCGATGTGGGGCTCGATCCCAGGACCCTGAGATCATGACCTGAGCTGAAGGCAGAGGCTTAACGCACTGAGCCACCCAGACATCCCTTGCCCAATACGTTATTAAGAATATTTTTGGAAAACTGTAAAAAACAAATAGGCTAGTATATTATCTCCAACAAGATTTCATTTGGCTTCTGCCAGAGAACTGGGGACAGGATCACCAGGGATCAGTTTCAGGAGTTGGGATGATATTAAGCTGAAGAGTCTACTGTCTCTTGCAGGGTTGTGTTGAATAGCAGTACTTAGCTCTGAAGCACAGCACCCCATTGCAGGACCTAGGACTCAGCTCCACCTTTACCATCAAGGAAAGGATTTCCAAAGTGTTCTTCAGCATCTCAGTCTCTCTGTTGCTCACTTAAGGATCAACAAACAGCCTTCCTCCTTGAAGAAAAGTGGTCCTGAAGTGTGGGTCAACCTGCCCAGGGTTCACTTACCTGCACATCCTGGCCTGATCATTCTTTACTATGTTATTCACAGTCTAGCGCCTGCAGGCAGATGTTTTCATAGTATTTCTGGAGGCTGTATGTGCACTCAGTGGAGGACTGGTATAAATTACTTAGTTCACCATAACGGGAAAACAAAAGTGTGCCGACCCTTTATTCTTTGTGATGTTTAGGCAAACTGTTCATCCCCTCTAAGCTTCCATATGGGAACGAGAGTCTTCCATGGAACGTGTGATAACTCAGTCTCCAATCTGGGGTGAGACTATTATTTGTGAGTATAGCTTTTAATGTGTAAAACATATAAAATAGGGAGTTATTTATTTATATTAATGAGAAAAAAACATATGTATTCTAATAGAAACACACCCATACCCTTAGGAACTAACTAAAATAATGGCAGATAAAAGCACGGGTTTAAAGCATTATACATAAGGACCTGACTGGAAGAGCATGACTTCTACTCCTTGCAGAGGGTCCACCATAACCATCTCAAATTGAGACAAAATCTTCATGCAGAACACCTGAGAGAAAACAGCTCACAGCACTGTCCACATCAGAATCCCGTGAGGAGTTTCCCTCGTCTTCCAATTCACCTGAGTAACTATGGAGCAACTGAGACCTGTGCAATCTGCAGTAGAGTGTCTTCCTGTGGCAACATAAGGAAGGCAGAACCCAGTTCCTCCCTCTGCCTGTTCAAACTCCTTCTCATTCTGAGGTAAATAGTTATGGAACTTTGGAAAAACAATAAAAATTCAACAAAGAAGCCCTAGAGACTCTGGCTTTATTTTCAGTTTTCAAGCAAACCTAATAGTTTAGGAAAGAAGAAAGTTAAAAAAAAAAAAAAAAACAGTAAATTAGATTGTGAAATTCAAAGCTACACTGTTTAGCTTCTTCAAACGTAAAATGAGGATTACTCATATCTACCTTGTAGGTGTGTAGGGAGCATTAAGTGTGGTGATTCATTAAAGCACTTTCCATAATTCTTGGCGCTTTGGTCTAAACAAAAGTTAAGCTATTATTATGATTATAATGTGAATTACAATATGTAGATTTAAAAAGTGCACCTATATAAGAATTATTGGTTGCCAAAATAATTAACTAATAACCTAACCTCATGTTCACAAAGCTCTAATTTTTGCACAGTTTAATTTGCTCTTAGCACAAGACCTGAGGGAAGCAGCTGAGACTCAGTGCAAAGAAAACTTTGTTCAAAGTTAAAAGTTCTGGATTTAAGTCCCAGTCATGACATTTGTCAGCCATTGAACTTTGCAAAAATTCATCTACTCTCTGCCTCAGTTTTTTAGGTGCAGACTGAGGATAATACTTTCTTGACAGATTTGTCAGGAGTAATTAAATAGCACATGTAAAAGTGCCTACCTCTATGGGCAGGCAGGCCCTTAAGAACAGTTGTTGTATTACTAGACACATTTCAAAAATAAGGAAACTGAGATTCAGAGAATTAAATGGGTCATCGTTACCACATAAAAAGGAAATGACAGCACTGAAAATAAAATGCTGCTTATATGAATATCTATTCCAGCATTCTTCCAAAGCATCATACTACTTTTTCTGCATTTGAGAACAATAGCCTTTAGTAGGAAATATATGCTGAATTTTATTCAACTCATCCTATGTGATTCAGCAATCATTTTGTGCCTCAGAGACCCAACTGGAATACCAACTACTCATGTAAAAGAATATAAATATGAAATTATAATGCTATGCTAAAAGATTTCTAATTGCTTTTCAAAATTCATCTCACTCCTTCTATATCTGCAGAAATAGGCCATAGGCCATTCAGGGAGTATGGGGACAAACTTAGATATTAAGCTGAATGTGTCCTAGAGGCTGTAAAAAACACTGAAAGTCACTGAGTCTAAAGAAAAGCCCATTATCAGCTTGTTTGCTTTCCTTTTGTTCCTTCCTCATAAAAGTCATGCACAATACGAAAATAAAGCAGTTATGAAAGAGGATCCGTTAAGCAGGAACTGGAGCATCACAGATTTCAGAACCTCTCAAAGCGCCAGACAGCTTAACAAAGATTATTGAAAGAAGAGACTTACCAGCTAATTGAAGAGATGGCTAAAAACATTCTCAAACATTTTTTTTTAATTCTGTTTAATATATTCTTAGCTGTGAAATTACAACAATCTGCAGTGCTTCAAAAACCAGAAGTAAGGTTTCCAGATCGAGCAATTAAATTGTAACCAGCACAGAGATGATCAGACATTTTTAATTTTCCATTTGCTGAGAAGACCATCTGGTTAACTTGGAGCAGGTGAATTCAGCTAATATCTTTTCTGAATAAGACTGGACGGTGTGAATGAACCACCCTTCATGCCTGGCTGCTTAGGATCCTCGCTTTCCTGACCTTTCACTTCCCCTCAAGGCCGGACAGCCAGAGAACCCCATGATTTCATTAGAGTAAATTAGATGTCCAAGCTCTTGTGATCTGTCAGCCAAGTTTAACAGCAACATTGCAAGTCTTCTTGCTGCTCTCCAAGAAATCAATAATGCCTCCCTCTGCAACAGGAACCAGAGCTCAGATTACTTTGTCACATTTCAAAGCAAAGGACATAGCATGTAGCAATGGGTAATAGACAAAAAACAAAGAGGTGCAGAAGGATTAAAAATGTTCAATTCAAGGAGGAAACATTAAGGCCTTGTAGAGTTCCTAATTACATTCCCTCCTTCCGTCTTTCAGATGGGCATTCAGAGCCTTTTATGTTTTTAAAAATCAGAAGATTACACCTTCAGGATTTCACATTAGCAAATTTCTAATAAATGGTGATTCATTTTAAAGTAGCAGAGTCTGCAACTGAAGAGGTAAATAAATAATCCAAATGGCCTGGTGGACTAGGGCAGGGTTTCAGAAGATAAGGAAGCCATTCTCTAGTGTCCTATAAATTACAATGATTACATGATGACTGTTGCTATTATAATCATTAGTCTTATTATAATTTCCAACTCACAGATGAGATTAGGTACAAACAGAACAAAGTCTTCTGTATGAGTTTATAGAGATGGGAGGATTTTTTTAAGTTTCGATTTTAATTCCAGTTAGTTAACATACAATATTACATTAGTTTCAGGCAGACAATATTGTGATTCGGCACTTCTGCACATCACTCTGTGCTCATTGCAAGTGAACTCCTTTTACTCTCCATCACTTACTTAAACCACACCCCCCTACCACCATCCCCTCTGCTAACCATCAGTTTTTTTCTTTACAATTAAATCTGTTTCTTGATTTGACTTTCTCCCTTTTTTCCCTTTGCTTGTTTTGTTTCTTAAATTCCACATATGAATGAAATCATATGATTTTTTTTTTCTGACTGACTTACTTGCTTCGCATTATACTCTCTAGCTCCACCCATGTTGTTGCAAATGGCAAGACTTCATTCTTTTTTCTGGCTAAATAATATATTCCATCATATATAATCCATACATGTATCCCTTTCAGTGTTTTCATATTTGGGGGGTAAATACCCAGTACTGTGATTGCTGGATCATAAGGTAGTTATATTTTTAACTTTTTCAGAACCTTCATAGTGTTTTCCACAGTGGCTGTACCAGTTTGCATTCCTACCAACAGCTCACGGGTGGTCCTTTTCCTCCACTTCCCCATTTAGCCATTCTACAGATGTGAAGCAATATTTCATTATAGTTTTGATTTCCATTTCTCTGATGATAAATGAGGATGAGCATCTTTTCATGTGTCTGTTAGCCGTGTGTGCGTCTTCTTTGGAGAAATGTCTGTAAGAACGGAGGATTTGATGGACCTCCATTCCCACCCTAACCTTGCAAAAATTTCTAATGTGGAGGTGAAGAGAAACAGTGAAAATCATGGGTCAGCAAACTACACACCACAAATTAAATGTGGCTTACTGCCTGTTTTTGTAAATAAAGTTTTATTGGAACATAGGCACATTCATTCATTTACATACAGCTTATGACCACTTCTAACTACATCTGCAGAGATAAATTGTTCAAAGATCGTATGAACCCCTACACCTAAAGTACACTACCTAGCTCTTAACAAAAAAGCATTTGCTGGCTCATGGTCCAAGTGATGCTGAGTGTATCTATCTATCCCTTTATGTAAGCCCTGAATTGAGCTCTGTGCTCTGTGTGGAGTTTACTTTAGATTCTCTCTCCCTCATGCTTTGCCCATCCCCCATCTCTAAATACATACATACATACATACATACATATATACATACAATCTTTATTTTAAAAATGAAAATAGCAAAATCTAAACTCAAGTGGTCAAGTTCTATCTTCGGGCAGATTTTGCAAAAAAAATTAGTTGCTGAAGGGTAGAGTAGAATGGAGACACCATCAACTACTGGTATCATTTTTTGTTGTTGTTGTTAGATATTCTATAACTTCAGCTTGTATTTTTCTTTCAACTAATGATTATTTAATTGACATTTCCAAGTAAAAGAGCTTTTTTGATTTTGCCTTGTTAATAATTTCTGATTTCATCACATTGTGATCTAAGAGTAGCGTTTATAATGTTTCTACCTTATGGAACTTCCTGATAATATCTCTGTGACCTAATACATGATTAATTTTTGTCATAAGTATTTTAAGACATAAAAAATTTGCATATTAGTCTTCCACCCTAATCCCCATATTCCCTTTAGTCTCAGATCTTTATATGTATATTTTAAAATGCTCACCAATGGACATGCTCCTGTTTATGCAGCTCCTTCTTGGCTGAATAGATCTCATCTCTAATACCTATCTCTAATAGATTCCTCAAGAAGGGCTCATGGGTACGAAGTTGTTATGTTAAAACTGTTTTTCTATAGCCCTGATATTTGTTGGAACTTTAGATAGAAAATCCTGGGTTCATACTTTTCACTTTATCCAATTATAATTGTTTTCTTTTCTTTTTTTTACTTACTTTCATATTGAAACATGGACCTTCTCTATATTTAAGTTATGCCAAACACTTGGTTTTGTATAATTTTGTTTTTCCACTCTTGTTTTGTTTTTCTTTTGGGAAGAAATATTAAGAGATATGGACACAGGCAGCTAACAGTGTCTTTATATACCACAAGCCCTCTCTTGTAATATTTTATATCATCATTATGCTACTCAGCTTGCTCTAGCAGCCTTAGAACTTTCCCCAAATTCTTTTATATTGTAAGACAAATGGCCTAGGAACAATTTACACTTTGTTCTTACCTTCCCACAGCTGAACATCATGGGGCTTTTGGAGTTTCCTTATCCATGTTATTTTAATCCACATCAAGATAGTGATCATTAAGACCTGGAGCCAAAAACGAGAGCAGTGTGTTAAATTGGACATGTCATAATCACTTACACAGATAATGCCAAATTGTTCAGTGTCTAGTTCTAGCCAGACATAAATGCTTCGATTACTATACTGAAAGTAGTTTGCATTATACATAGCTGATTAAAATATGTCCTAGATTTCCCATGTTTGTTTTAATGAAAGAGAATGCTTAGTTTCTAACCATAAGCAGATACCATATCTGTCTGTGATTTAAGTTAGCTTACTCTACAGAACATTCAAAATCCCAAGAGGTGCATTTCAGCTAACAAAACCCTTCTTCCACTCCCCATGTATACAGAGCTCTCAACAAATATCTGTGGTTGTTACATAGTTTGCAAATATATGACCTCTCAAAGTAAGGTAATGTATAAAAAGAAATATTAAAATGAGATTCATAACATATATAAAAGTTTTAGTAAACACAACGCTTTCTCCAAAGTTTATGAAGAAAACTGTGTGATATATCATGTGCTACATTTGGTAAGTTTGCTTCCAAAATTTCACTGAATAATGAACAAATGTTCAATACCTAAGTAGCACTTATCAAGTTTTCTGTAAAATAAATAAGTAAGTAAGTAAATAAATAAATAAATAAAATGCATGTTAGAAAGGGCTTTCAAAGAAAGGAATTTACTATTACAGTAAGTGTGAATACTAAAAATAATAAATAATCGAGTAGTTGATTACCAGCACTATGGAATCAATTAACTTAGTGGTATGCATTTTGAAAGATGGTTTTATTTTATTTATTTATTTGTTTGAGAGAGAGAGAGAGAGAGCATAAGTGGGAGTTGGAGCAGAGGGAGAGGGACAAACAGACTCCATGCTGAGCACAGAGTCCAATACGGGGTTCAGTCCCACAACTCTAAGATCACGACCTGAGCCAAAATCAAGAGTCAGACATTCAACTGACTGAGCCATCCAGGTGCCCTGAAAGCTGATTTTAATTAGCATACCTCGAGTGTTCATATTCTGGGAAACTTTTTTTCCACTGGTAGCTACCCAAAACCTATACCTCATTCTTCACACATGCTCTTATTTCAAACCAATAAATGAAAATAATCAAATATATACACACACCAAAAAAACCCTCAGAAATGATTAGATTCATGCAAAGATCTGAAATGCTTTCTAATTTGAGTATCTGCAAACGTGCATTAAAAGTGTCATAAAATAATGATTTCTTGGGATTTACAGGTTACATTGTGACATTCACATTCTTATATACTGGCCCTCATTAGAGGAAACCAGGATGTGCAAAGAAAACTATTCTTAGCCTGGTTTCCCAGGGAACCAAGATGCATGAATTTTCTGTGTGTCAGTCTGTCTCTATCAAAACCATTTGATCTAATGAGCATAAAGCAAAGCTAGTTAAAATT
This sequence comes from Lutra lutra, assembly GCF_902655055.1. Taxonomy (NCBI): domain Eukaryota; kingdom Metazoa; phylum Chordata; class Mammalia; order Carnivora; family Mustelidae; genus Lutra; species Lutra lutra. The sequence goes on along the minus strand of NC_062291.1, from coordinate 27,174,468 downwards.
GGAAAGAGAAAATCCAGACTAAGCAAATTTTCACTAAGTTAAAACCTCCAATAGTCATTAAATGATATCAATGACTAGTACTCTATTTTCATAGCTTAAAATGACTCATTGATTATCAAGTCTCTGCCCAGGATTATGCCATATAGCTACACTGGTGTGTGTTTACTTCACACTTCCAAGTGGGGTACTCATACAGATTATAGGTACATGGTGCCCATGGAGTTGAAATGCACAATCTACCCAACACCATATATAGTAAACGAGCAATGTGGTAATATCCTCCAGCAGAACTAAAGTCATGCAAAGAAATTGCCACATCAATAAGGTCAGCTCATCCGAAAAGTAAGAGGAAAAAATGAAAAACAAATTTAGTTAATTTCCCAAATGTTCAAAACTAAAAATACAGGTTTTGAAATAGTCACACATACAACATAATTATATTTGGCTCTTATAGACCAGTTTGGGATATTCTATAAGGAATTCTATAAGGAACCAATTAATAAATTACTTTAAATATTAATTATAATTAGTAATACTAATTACAAAATATCCATTTAACAAGAATCAATTGAACCTTTACATGTGTACTAGTTTTATCTGTAATATGCAGAATCAGAAATAAACCTCTGTTTCAAAGGCAGCATTCTGTCTCTCTATACTAAAATCTGAGAATACTAGAGGGTCTCATTCCAATATTAAAATAATAACACTTAATCCCATAAATATCTAGCTAATTAGATGTCCACTGCATACAATGGAATATCAATATGGCCTAAAAAGTGGAAGGGTTTTGTTTTTTTATTGTTGCTGTTATTGTTGCAAATATATGGGACTTACCTAACATTAACAGGCAATAAATATGTGTCTCAATAAAACAGTAGAGTACTGAGGTGCCTGGGTGGCTCAGTGGGTTAAAGCCTCTGCTTTCGGCTCAGGTCATGATCCCAGGGTCCTGGGATCGAGCCCCGCATCGGGCTCTCTGCTTGGTGGGGAGCCTGCTTCCCCCTCTCTCTCTGCCTGCCTCTCTGCCCGCTTGTGAGCTCTGTCTGTCAAATAAATAACTAAAATCTTTAAAAAAAAAAAAAAACACAGTAGAGTACTGAGACTTGTTACAGAATAAGATTGAATCAAAGAGGAAAAGGATCAGCAGCCATATTACTTGAGATAAGAAGTTAAGTAATGGAAATAGAAGTGGCCTACAAGGAAAAGCTTCAACTGGTAAGTGCAAGATGGAAATTCTTTTGTGAAAAATGGGAAGAGATAAAAATTCAACACTTATCTCCAGATATACTATTCAGGTGGCAAAGGGAATAAACCTGACGAGACATAATTAACATATTTTAGACATACATTCCAGTTTATTGAAGGGAAGCAACATGTGAAATTACAAGATAGGTGAAAATAACTGGCTGATTATGAGCCTGAAGGATCAAAAAAATGAATGAAGTTTTGGGTAATTGATGGGAACTATCTTAATATATGGGCTTGATATTACCAATTAAAAGTTGAACGGGAAGTCAGACTACTGTGATTGTATTTCAAGTAGGCATGGTTTTGTGACTAATTAAATGCCATCAAAGATTTGTGTAAATAAAATTCAAGAGACTATTTCTTTATTTACCTTATGTACAATGAACAAGCAGAAAGTGACTGGAATATGTAATAAAAGCTCACCACAAAACTACAAACACTTTCCAGGAAGTCACTGAAATAAAAACAAGACAAGACTGAAGAACGAGAACACAAGGCAGACATTCTCATCAGCCATTCAAAAGGTATAACTGTGGGATCAATACTGGGGTTTATCAAAGAACTATGATGGCTTAATCAGTGAAAAACTACAAAAATCTTGTGCCTAATCCCTCAAAAGGAATTCTTAAAGGGAAGTCTTTAGCTCTGACATAAAATGAGTATTATTAAGAGAGGAGCCCCTGAGAATATCATACTCCTACTAATGTATGTGTAAATACCCCTGAGGAAATCTTAGAGATTCTTTGACATCCCAGGAAAACAATAGCATACAATCTAGATCACACTTTTCCTCCAATGAAACAGAAACATATTCCTTCTACTCCAAAATAAAGGAGTCATTGAAGGTCCCCAGACGTGGTCTTCCAAAGACTTCAATAACTTCGGTCCTTTAAGGTACGGACTGAGGAGTAGAAATGGTATTATAATCCAGTGCAAAAGCTACTCACCAACAAATGGATTCATACCAAATGACTCAGTATTACTTTAAATAACACATGTTTTTAAATCATGAATTCCACTGGAATGCTTGTTTCTGACTTATATAAGCAGAATAAATCTGTGCTTGTAAAAAATAATTAGGTTATATTTCTCTGTTCTCTTCTTCCCTAATCTGTTCGTATCAGAGAAGGACTCAAATGAAAACCTCAGAATTGCTTTATAATACATTTTATTGTAGTGTGTTTCTTTGCTAGGAAAAGTAACAAATTACTTCATTTTGTATTTCTTCAAAGTTTGTGGATATTATTATATTAATTAGAATTCTAGTTGAAAATAACAGAACCAACTCCCATTGCTTTAAATAAGAAGGAAAAGAAGAGGGCAAAAAGAAAATGGGTAGAACAAAAAGTGTAGAAGTACATTTATTTTAAGGCAATCATTGATTTTAAAGAAACATTGGATTCTTAATTAACCCAAAACCTAGAATCTGTATGTGCTATAAGAAAGGAAAAGAACCAAGAAATAAACACTCTATGAATCCAGGTGATATTTTCTCTCCATCTCTCATCTGGTCTCTCTATAGATCTTCCTTCTGTACGAAGGTAAATAGTTTCATCATTGCTCCTGAGTTTTACATCTTCTATATTCAATTCAGAATCCTAAGAATGAATATTTGATTGGCCCAAGTGTGATCAGGTAGTTACTCTTCATAACTAAACTAAAGTCAGAGAAAACAAGGCTACCTGAGCCCTACATCTGTGAAAAGTATAGGCAGTGCTTAAGAAAGACAAACTGAACAGAAATCTCAGTGGTTTCTGTCACAGTATTACAGTTTGTTTGATGTATTTCTTGAAGTTGTATGTTTAAGAAACTAGTGGCTGGACAAATCTCAGATATTGCAGGAACTGCCCATCAGGTCTAGTTCTCAGGAATGACTATACTTCCACACAGAGAGAATAATCTCGCCCCAAAAATACATAAACTGTAGTCTAACTGATTAAAACTAAATAAGATATATTTTTAAGTTGTATAACTATTTCCACAAATACATTTTTTCAAATATACTAACAAGAATACTAATCAACGTGTTAATATTTAAGGATACTGGCCTTTTATTCCTAACATAAAGAATATGTTTACAAAGATGAGATGTAGTTTTAATATACATCCTTTAAAAAAAAATAACAGACTATTGGGCTATCTGGGTGGTTCAGTTGCTCAGACTTAGCTCATCATGACCTCAGGGTTGTGAGACCAAGCCCCGTATTGGGCTCCACTCTGGGCATGGAGACACCTTAAGATTCTCTCTCTCTGCCTCTCCCTCCACGCCTCACCTCAAAACAAAAAAACAAAAGAAAGAAACAGAATATTGAAACCAAACACTCTGGCAAATACGATATAATGAGAACTATTCTATCAGGCACCAAGATAACTGTGCTGAGGTTTCCAATTTCTGAAATATTTGGAAACATCTGAATATTCAACTATATTTCTCAGTTTTCATATATTTCAAATTGTGAATGACAATTGCATATAAATATTGTTCTCTAATACTTCTAGCTTATCATCTAATATTAGATATCTGTAAGGCCTGTTAACAGGGAAGTGAAGAGAACAGAGAAAATAATATGATTCTCAGACCACAGCACAGACCCTATTATTTAAAGTCTTTCACTAATAGCCTTATTGAACGGCTGAGTCAAAGACTGAGCTTAAGTCCAGGAAGACTTACTGAGAAGGTGTCAAATCAGACTTTGTGACCCATGACCACATATCTGATTATGATATTTAGACAGTACTTACCTATACCCTTTCATATAGAATTATTCAGGAAAAAAAATTCTTTCCCACATTCAGTAATTTGAAAAAACTAAGGAAAATCCACATTAAAAATACGCATCACAAAAGGAAATTGGGAAAAGAGCAGAGGATTTGAACAAATTTTCTATACTTAAAATTCACATCTTTGTTGGTAAACAACTCAAAAGATCCAGCGGTAAAAGACATTAGACAAAAGTAGCAGGTAAATGAATGACTTAAATAATTGAAAGTATGAAAATCATATTAGAAATGAAAAATACTGAAAAAAAATTCAGTCAGGACATGTTTAGACTTTTGTTTGTTTCAATGGTTTTAATGCTTTATAGATATAAATTCACTGATTTTGGGTGTCTCAGTGGGTTAAAGCCTCTGCCTTCGGCTCAGGTAATGATCTCAGGGTCCTGGGATCGAGCCCCGCATCGGGCTCTCTGCTTAGCAGGGAGCCTGCTTCCTCCTCTCTCTCTCTTCCTGCCTCTCTGCCTGCTTGTGATCTCTGTCTGTCAAATAAATAAATAAATAAATAAATAAATAAATAAATAAATCTATCTTTAAAAAAATTAAATTCACAGATTTTGTTTTATGGAGTGCCTAAATTTCTTTTAATTTGGTCATGTGAATTTTTCATTTGAGATCATGTTTAATCTCTAGAATTTCCATTGGATTGTTTTTACTTCTTTAATTTTTCTTCTCATTATATTCATCTGTCCTTTAACAGGTACATTACATTCTTCACATGCTAATTCTATTATCTATCTTTTCTGGGACTGTTTTTGTTGACTTATTTTTCTGGTTTTGGACTCATGTGTTCCTCTCCCTCATGCCTATTTTAAATGGATGCTGGATATTTTGAATTTTACCCTATTGAGTTTAAAATAAGACAACAGAACTCAAAACAGTGTTAGATGACTTCTTATGTTAGGGAGTAACTTATCTGAGGGTATACCTAATTTATCTGAGGGTAAACCTAATCCATTTAAAGTCTTGATTATTTACCTTCATTAAGACATGTTTAAGGTAGCCTCTACTCATGGTTAGTCCTACTACTTATGTACAATCCTCCTCTGGGCTCTACCAAATATTTAGTGCTAAATATTAAAAAATGATTCTCCATTCTTGGGGTGCCTCGTGGCTCGGTTGGACTTCGCTCAGGTCTTGATCTCAGGTCTTGATCTCAGGATTATGAGCTCTCACCCTATGTTGGGCTCCATAATGGGTGTGAATCCCACTTTAAAAAATAAATAAAGTATAAATGATTCTCCATTCTGGTTAGTTTGAACTTGAAAGCCCTCCAGCCTTGTGTGGGCTCTGGTAATTTTTACACTTTCATTTTCCTGGTTGTTCTTGGACCAACTTCATGAAGTTTTACCTTTTGCATATGCAGCCTTAAATACAGTCATAGAATATTAAAAAAAACACATGCAGATTTCTGGAACATTTCTATTTGTAGCTTCCCCTTCTCTGTTATTCTTCCCTACAATTTACAGCTTCCTTAACCTCCTCAAACTTCACTTTCATCTCTTTAATTCAATAAGAAATTAAAGATTTCATGCTTTATTTTTTATTCCCCTCATTTCATCATTGTTTGGAGAGTGCCTGTAGGTTGAAATACAGACATCTTCTAATGCTCATGTTGTGTTTCCTCTACTAGGATTGCAGTTCTATGCGATCTAATGTCCAATGTCTGAAAACATGTCTTTCTCATCTATTTTGCCCAATTTTCTAGCGGTTTACAATGAGAAATATGTCCCAGTTACTCCATCGTAGCTGTATCTCATTTCTGTTTTGACCTGTCGTTTGAGGTAGTGTGAAGAATGAACTGGAGCACACAGAAGCCAGGGGTGGGGATAACAAGGTAGAAAAAGCTGTGTGTGTCTAAGAAGAAGAAAAAAGCATCTGAGTCAGCAGTATTAGTGAGAGTAGAAAGAATGGAGAGTGTCAAAACAAATTTCAAACAGAAATTTTTTTTAGAGCAAGAGTGTTATAAGTTCTTTCTAAAATCTTGATCTGTGCAATCACATCATTTATCCCAATTAAATATAATCATACATATTTTTTTTAAAGATTTTATTTATTTATTTGACAGAGAGAAATCACAAGTAAGCAAAGAGGCAGGCAGAGAGAGGAGGAAGCAGGCTCCCTGCTGAGCAGAAAGCCCGATGTGGGGCTTGAACCCAGGACCTGGGATCATGACCTGAGCCGAAGGCAGCGGCCTAACCCACTGAGCCACCCAGGCACCCTAATCATACATATTTTAAATGTTTGCTTTATCATCTGTTTTTTTGATGTACTTTTATTTTCTATGACTACTCCATTCAGTGCCCTTTAAAATAATAACATTCTAGAAAGCAGGTTCTCTCTCTCTCTCTCTCTCTCTCTCTCTATATATATATATATATACACACATATATATACATATAATGGAGTAGGACTTTTTGTAAACATACTTCATATAGCTAATGGAATAAAGAAATCCATTCCCAGATAATTAAAGTTCCTCCAGATTATATTCCTGAAGAGGAGAGCAGTGGCACAGCTATTGCAAGAGAACAGGTAGTTCAGCCAGCCTTTATGATTTTGGAAAGCTTGATATAATTTTACCGAAAGATTGCTACCCTTCTAATTATCTTTTATTTAATTTATACTCCATGAATATACATTCTAGGGAGAGAGAAGAAAGTATATAAGGAGAAAGGGTGGACTGACAGCATATGCTACCTGCACACTTTGTTAGGTTCGTATCTTCTGCTGCATTGATTTCAATGTGGTATTTCAGAAAGTTTCCCTACCAGTTTGAGACCATTAAAACAGAGGTATTTAGAGAGCACTAGAACTACATTAGAAACTGATATTTTTATTTTATTTTATTTTATTTTAAAGATCTTTATTTATTTATTTGACAGAGAGAAACCACAAGTAAGCAGAGAGGCAGGCAGAGAGAGAGGAGGAAGCAGGCTCCCCGCTGAGCAGAAAGCCCGATGTGGGGCTCGAACCCAGGACCTGGGATCATGACCTGAGCCGAAGGCAGCGGCTCAACCCACTGAGCCACCCAGGCGCCCCAGAAACTGATATTTTTAAATTAAAAAAGCCTTTGCAGCCACTGTATTAAAAACGCAGAAGAATTAAATGCATTTGATGAATAATCATTATTATAATTGACATGTACTAAAGCACTTATTATGTGGGAGGTATTCTAAGGCCTTGACATGCAATTAGTTCATTTAATCCTTACAATCTCCAACAGAAGAGAGAAAGAAAGAGAGAAAGAGAGAGGAAGGAAGGAAGGAAGAAAGGAAGGAAAAGAAGGAAAGAAGGGAGGGAGGGAGGAAGGGAGGAAGAAAGAAAAAAATCTTTTTTGAAGTTACCAATCACCATGACTGATTCTTCATTCTTATCCACCAGGCCTGAGGTCCTCATCTAGAAACTGAATAGAGCAGAACAAGACTCCCATTCACACACACATACAGATACATACATAGGCCCATACACCCAAACATATACATATACTAGACACTCCATTATAGTAGAGACTGTAACACGCCTAAGATCCTCCAATGCCTTCAGCACTGCTGGGAGTTCTGATGGTTCTCTTCAAGACAATGTTTACTGTGGAATATATACTTCATGAACAAACATCAGATTTGACTCCATATTGTGGAATCCTAATTTTCTGTGGGTGTCTGGTCTAAGAAGCTCTGACTCCAAAAAATGAGTATTTTTTAAAAAGTAAATGCAAACATGATTTGATCAAATTTTAATTTAGAAAGCACAATAGTGATATAATCATATTTTAATTTAAAGCATGATATTTTATAGCCAGCATTGACTTTCCCCTTTTTTAATTAGAGCACTCTTGTTTTTGTCTGAAGAACTAATTCACCCCTAGTTTCCAAGTATAGCATGGGACATGCACCTGACCAACCAAACAAATCAGTACATTTCCCTAGCGGTGGTAAATGATTTAAGGATAAGCACACACATAGCCAAGATAATCAAGGCCAATTTCAGGATCTTTTTCTTTAACAAGCTAAAAAGAGAGATCTTCTTTTCTGCTGGAATAATTGTGAATGAAATAAGCCAAAATTTATCGATGGCCTTTAAGTAGAAAACATTTGTAAACAATAAACCATAAGAAAGAAATTGACAAGAGTGGGAGAGAATGGGTCTGGATGACATTACAAGTCATTGTATTCAACCACAACTAAATCTAAAATTGGTACTGAGCTTTTCACCGCTATGTAAAAAAACAAAACAAAACAAACAAACAGAACAAAAAAAAAACTCTTCTTTTGCTTAACCTAATGCATTTGGTTTCTTTCACCTGCAATGGAAAGACATCTAATATACAAATTCTGCACATGCCATTCTCCTCTTCGAGATTTATGATTTATCCATGACTCTTCTTCCATTAGTCATTCAAGAAATATTTATCAAGAGTTTGTTATGTATGTGCCAGACAGGTTTTGAGGATCCAGTTATGTGAAAGATAGACACAAGACTGCTACCACTGAGCATGCACTTTGGCACCAATAACACTGGCATTCCCTAAGCATTTCTAATTACAGAAAACTTGTTTTAAGGGACTATCACAATATTTCATTGCACTAAGTGTTCTATATAACATGGCTTAGAAAATTCTACATGAAAATGAAATTCTATAGAAAATGAAAAACATCTCATTAATGCTTTTATGATGGCTTTATTCAGATATGATTCACATACCATATAATCTACCTCTTTAAACCATCCAATTCAATGCTTTTTTATATATTCACAGAACTGTGCATCCAACACCACAATTAACTTTAAGAACATTTCATCCTAAAAAGAAACTTCACATCCTTTACAGGGAGTCCCCTTCCCTTCAATCCCCCCAGTCCTAGACAGCTACTAATCTTTCTACTTATTTGCCTATTCTGGCCATTTTATATAAATGGAATTATATAATCTTTTGTCACTGGCTTCTTTTGCTTAGCATAATTTTTTCAATGTTCATCCACCTTGTAGCATGTATCAGTTCCTTCTTATTACCTAATAATATTCCATTATACGAATATACCACATTTAATTTATGCATTCTTTAGTTGATGGACATTTGGGTTCTTGCCACTTTAGGGGTATTATGAATAATGCTATCATTAACATTTGTGCGTAAGTTTTTGTGTAAATACAAGTTTTCATGCTTCTCGGGTATATACTAGGAATAGAATTGGTAGATTATATGGAAACTGTGTTTCACCTTTTGAGGAACTGTTCAACTGTTTTTGATTTCAAAGAGTCTATACCAATTTACATTCTCAGCAACAGTGTCTGAATGTTCCAACTTTTCACATCATAGGCTATATTGTAATTATGTCTTTTTTACTGTACTCACCCTCGTTGGTGTAAAATGGTATCTCATTGTGGTTTTGATATATATTTCCTTGAGAGCCAATGATACGGAGCATTTTTACATGTGTTTATTGACCACTTGTATATCTTCTTTGAAGAAGTATCTATTCAGAAACTTTGCCCCTTGTCTTTTGTTGTTCTTGTTAAGCCTGGGTGTGTGTATGAAAAGTATAACTTAGATTCATTTCTCATTTAGATTCATAGTTTCACATGTGAATGTTCAGTTCTTCTAGGATCATTTATCGAAAAGACTATCTTTGCTAGATCATGTTACCTTTGCTGCTTTGTCAAAGATCAGTTGACTATATTCATGTGGATATTTTTCAGTTCTCTATGTTGTCCCATTGATCTATTTGTTTATTCTTTCACCAATACCACACTATTTTGATTATTGTAGCTTTATAGTAAGTCTTGAAGTCAGGTAGCATCCATCTCCCAACTTTGTTTTCTTTCATGTTGGCTATCCTATTGTATTGCCTCTCCATACAAACTTAAGAATTAGTTTGTTGAAATCTATAAAATAACTGGCATTAAATAACTTCCTAAGCATTTTTATTTACATAAAACTTGTTTTAATGGAATATCACACTATCCCTTTGCACTGAGTGCTCTATATAACACAGTTTAGAAATTTCTATCCTGGAAAAATCTCATTAATTTTTGTTATATCAAATCATATATTCATCTATTGATAGACACGGGCTGCTTCCATAGTTGGCTATTGTAAATAATACTGAAATAAACATAATTGCTCATGTGTCCCTTTCGTGTTTCTGTATTTTGGAGGGTAAATACCCAGTAGTGCAATTACTGGGTCATAGAGTCATTCTATTTTTAATTTTTTTTTTTTTAAGATTTTATTCATTCATTTGTCATAGAGAGAGAAGCGAGAGTGAGCACAGGCAGACAGAGTGGCAGGCAGAGGCAGAGGGAGAAGCAGGCTCGCTGCCAAGCAAGGAGCCCGATGTGGGACTCGATCCCAGGACGCTGGGATCATGACCTGAGCCGAAGGCAGCTGCTTAACCAACTGAGCCACCCAGGCGTCCCCTATTTTTAATTTTTGAAGGAACCTCCCAACTGTTTCCCACAGTGGCTTCACCAGTTTGCATTCCCATCAACAATGTAAGAGGGTTTTTTTCCTCCACATTCTCTCCAACACCTGTTGTTTCTGGTGTTGTTGATGCTAGCCATTCTGACCTTTATGAAGTGATATCTCATCGTAGTTTTGATGTGCACTTCCCTGATGAGGAGTGATGTGTCTGTTAGCCATCTTCTGTTACCCATGTCTTCTTTGGAGAAATGTCTGTTCATGTGTTCTACCCATTTTTTAATTGGATTATTTGATTTTGGGGTATTGGGTGGTATCAGTTCTTTATATATTTTGGATACTTGGATACCCTTCATCAGATATATCATTTGCAAACATCTCCCATTCTACAGGCTGCACTTTAGTTTTGTTGATTGTTTCCTTCACTGTACAGAAATGTTTTACTTTAGTGTAGTCCCAATAGTTTATTTTTGCTTTTATTTTCCTTGCCTCAGGAGACATATCTAGAAAAATGTTAGAACACCCAATGTCAGAGAGATTACTGCCTGTACTCTTTTCAAATATTTTTATGGTTTAAGATCTCACATTTAGGTCTTTAGTCCATTTTGAGTTTATTTTTTGTGTATGGTGAAAGAAAGTGGTCCATTTTCATTCTTTTGCATATTGCTGTCCAGTTTTCCAAACACCATTTGTTGAAGAGACTTTTTCCCACTGTATATTCATTCTTCCTTTGTTGAAGATTAGTTGACCACATAATTGTGGGTTTATTTCTGGGTTCTGTTCTATTCTACTGATCTAGGGGTCTATTATTATGCTGGTACCATTCTGTTTTAATTACTACCACTTTGTCATCTAACTTGAAATCTGAAATTGTGATATCTCCAATTTTGTCTCTTTCTCAAGATTGGTTTGGCTAGTCAAGGGCTTCTGTGGTTCCACACAAACTTTATTCTAGTCTATGAAAAATGCTCTTGGTATTGTGTTAAAGATTGCATTAAATCTATGGATTGCTTTGGTAATATAGACATTTAACAATATTAGTTCTTCCAATCCATGAGCATGGAATGTCTTTCCATTTCTCTATATTATCTTGAGTTTCTTTCAACACTGTTTTATAGCTTTCAGAATACATGTCTTTTACCTCATTGGTTAAGTTTATTCTTAGATATTTTATTGTTTTGGGTGCAATTGTAAATGGTATTTTTTTCTTAATTTCATTTTCTGCTGCTTCATTATTAGTGTATAGGAATGCAACAGATTTCTGTCATTGATTTTGTATCCTGCAATTTTACTGAATTCATATATCATTCCCAGCAATTTTTTGGTGGCATCTTTAGGGTTTTCTATATATGGTATCATGCCATCCGTAAATGGTGAGAATTTTTCTTCTTCCTTACCAACTTAAATGCTTTTTATTTCTTTATGATGTCTGATTGCTATGGCTAGGGCTGCCAGTAATATCTTGAATAAAAGTGGTGAGAGTGGATACGCTCGTCTTGCTCCCAACCTTAAGGGAAAATCTCCCAGTTGCTCACTCTGAGTACAATGTAGGCTATGGGTTTTTCACATAGGCTTTTATTACACTTGAGATATATTCCCTCTAGACCTACTTTGCAGACGGTTTTTATCATGAATGGATGTTGTACTTTGTCAAATGCATTTTCTGTATCTATTGAAATGATCATATAGTTTTTATCCTTTCTCTCATTGATGTTGCATTTCATGTTGATTGTTTTGCAAATACTGAACCACACTTATAATACAGGAATAAACCCCACATGATCATGGTGAATGATTTTTTAAATATATTGTTGGGTTCAGTTTGCTAATATTTTGTTGAGGATTTTTCCATCTATATTCATGAGAGATACTGGCCTTTAGTTCTCTCTCTCTCTCTTTTTCTTTCTTTTCTTTTTTTTTTTTTTTTTGTGGTGTCTTTATCTGGTTTTGGTATCAGGATCACACTAACCTCACAGAATAAATTTGGATGTTTTCCTTCTTCTTGTATTTTTTTGGAATAGTTTAAAAATAATATGCATTAACTCTTCTTTAAATGTTTGGTAGAATTCACCTGTGAAGCCATTTGGTCCTGGACTTTTGTATTTTGGGAGATTTTTGATTACTGATTCAATTTCACTATGCCGTTATCATTTTTATTCTTTTTCTTCTTTTCCTTCTCTGAGCTCTTATCTTCTGATATACTACAAATTTTATTTGTTTCTTTCTCATTTTTTCCTCTACCAGAATGTATGTTCTTTGGGGGCAGGAATTCTTTAATCCTAGAGTCTAGACAAGTGTCTGGTACTTAATGTGCATATGAAATATTTGTTGACTGTATGAATGTATCATATATAAAATATCAAGCATATTTTCCCAATAAATCCATTTTTTCATTTCACTAGAAGACAGTGAAAAAGAACCTATTTTTTAATGTGTTTTTAGCCAACAACTCCTGTATCATGATAGGCTAAAATGTAATGTCTCTTAAAATATTAAAGGTAGAAACATGAGCAAATTGGCTATTCATAAAGATATTCTTCATTACAGTTAAAAATATGTTATTTTATCAGAAGGAAAGTTGGTGGGGAATGGATGAAATAGGTGAAGTGGATTGAGTACCCTTACCATGATGAGCACTGAATAATGTATAGAATTGTTGAGTCACTATATTGTACACCTGGAACTAATATAACACTACATGTTAACTATACTGGACTAAAATTAAAAAATAAAAATATGTAAATGTCAAGTTTTTAAACAAATGAACTATATATATATGATATATATATATCATAAAACAATATATATATATATATATATATTTATGATAGTAAACATGCAAAATGCCACCCATTTTCCAGATAGAAAAAATCTTAAATTTCTATGTTTCCTATAAGAATTGACTCAGAATATTATTGGAAGTTGCAAAAATAAAAGGTCACTTTCAAAGGCAAAAAAACAAACAAACAAAAAAAAAAAACAGGCTTCTGTGTTTTTGTACACAGAGAGGTAGAAAGAAGGGAAATATTTTTTTCAGAAGTAATGACATTTTTTCAACTTGGTTAAAATATAGATGAAAATGGATATGTTAATAGATTGTTAGTTTCAACAACTGATTTTCAGGTCTTCCTGGTTTTAAAAAAGTCAATATGTAAAATAGGAAGTTTACCTTGCTGTCTTCTTTCACTTAGTTTTATTCTTCTGCTTCCAAGAATAAACTTGGAGAAGAAATATGTACTGTACTTATGCCTTTGGTTTGCTAATAGGCATTTTAGAGAGGCTATTGGTTTCACTCCTCTGGCAGACACTTTGATTATATTTTTCCCCTAAAATTTTTTGAATTCTTAAGGACTTTAATGCACATTTTCTGAGCAAAAGCTACTCTGAATGTTAATAACCAGAAGCTTTTGTCAAGTACTTTTCTACAGTGGCACTAGGTATAGTATTATGAAAATAGGATTTAAACAAATAATGGTTGTTTACCAGGTACCAGAAAGATTAATTTAGTTTATTTTCTTGGCATAAAATGTAGACTCCATTCCTTGAAATCAAATTTGTCAATATGATAGCCTTAGGTAGATGAAACTTGTGAGTTATTAAGATCATTATTATAACTATCACTATTTTCACTTTTATCATCTTTTAGAGTCATGGTCAAGGTTAATTCATTCAAATAACAAGTCATGGAAATTTTTCTTTATCTTTACTTTTTTGCAGTGAGAAGTTATTTTCCTTATTGTGTTGTGCCGATAGTCTGTCATGGGACTTAGGATGCATTAAGCTTAGAAAGCCTTCTGAAGATTTGAAGCTTCCTCTTCTGAAATGGCAATATCAGTCTACAGTGGTCTTACTAAATCCAAAATGTTTTTTGCTATGCTGACAGATACAATTAGAGTCTAAAGCCCGCAGGCATAGTCAGAAAATAATGAATTCATGGTGAGACTAATCAAAAACTACTAGCATTCTCTTTTTTCTTCCTCATCATCAAAACTAAGAACTGGGAAATAAAAACACGAGAAACAAATGACCTTTCCAGAGTCCAAAATGAAAATGGCCTTTTGACTTCTGCGGTAATGAAATCCAAAAGCAACTTGAAAAGAATAAATGGATCACTCAGCATATTGGTTTAATCCATTTTAGAAATGAAGGTCTTGCTCACGTACAACGTAAAAGAACTGCTCCTCAACCATTTCAATCAGAACTCCTGGTAGAACCAATCAACCACACAAAAAATAATGAACATGTCATATATCTCCCTGCTCAGCCAATCATATCTTTTATAAATGAACACAGTTAACCACAACCAGGAGTGTATAGTCTGATGCGGTTACTGGTACACTAGTTGAGTTTACTCTGGAACACTTCCTCAATTCCAGAATTTCCTGTACTAGTGGCCATCTCACCATCCACTGATTAGCTAAATCATGCTCCTAAACTTTATGAATTTCATTCTGAAACACTCATGTGGCTGACAGCAAAGCCTCATATAATCAAATCATAGAATATTAAAGCTATAAAAGACCTCAGAGGACATACTGTCCAGTGATTATAAGTTGTTATCTACTGAGATGTAAGCACAGTGCTGGAAACCCATACTTTTGATTTAATAACAGCATTTTACTCTATGTTTTTATATACTGATATGACATTTAATATTCCTTTTGAAAAAGAGGTATGCTCAAAACCAAAGTATGAACTCTACTTATTTAGACCAATCATTTTATATTACAGATGGGGAAACTGAGGCCTTTACCTGTTCAAAGACAGGGACATGCCAATAGGCCTACAGATACACAGCTAGTGAATACAACTTTTATATTCTACCTGTGGCAAAAGGCAAAAACCCAAGTCAAATTAAAAGAAAAAGGGTGTAGTTGATCATGCAAATGAGAAACTCAAAAGTAGTTTAAAATAAAGCTGGATCCAGATGCCCAAAACTGATGTCCAGATGTCTTCTTCCCCATACTATATATAGTATATAGGAAATACTATATATTATACTTCTCATGTTGGCTTTATTCCCAGGCAGGCTCTGTCCACAGAGTTGCCCTGGAAACTTCAGATATGTATTCCATCAGCCTTAAGTCTAGTGGAAAGAGAGCTTCTCTTACACATGAGTTTCATCACGTTTGAGTCAACATTGAGCCTCACTGACTTGATTCATATCACTGAATTAATCACTATGTGCAGGGAAAGTGGAATATGTTAATTAGCTAGTCTTAGATTACACACTACCCTTTGGGCAAAAGGTAGCATAAGCCCATTTGAACCACATGGATGGACTGTAAAGGAAGGCTGGTGCTCCTAATGAAAATTGAGGCTTCGTTACGCAAAGTAGCAGTGGATGTTAGATACAATACAAAAGCAACAATACAAAAGGTGCACTGCCCTTGGTCACCTGACTCTGCCCAGAGATTGTCCATTAGGCCATCCTCCATCCTGAAATGAGGGAGGAAGTGGCATATTCAAGAAGGCAGAAATGGCAGCAGGCAAATGCAAGAAACAATCAAATGTCTCACTTTTGCTTATTCCATTTGTTGCCTTAAGAAAAAACCCTCTTCATCCCCAGCACCCTCGGAATGCCTGGATATCACTTGCAATAAGAAAAGCAGCTAATAAATTAACTTAACTTTCTCTTTACAATGAATACTAACTTGTTCTTGGGTCAGCTACTTCCTCCGTATTTGTTCCCTGGGCACTCAGGTCACACCGCTATTAAATCACTTGCAATCTGACACCACAATTTATCTGTTCTACATACATCGATGCTCCTCAAGGGCAAAACACTCTTTTATTCTCTGTAACATCAGCACTTGCCACATCGGTTGGAACGTTCCAAATACTGAATAAGTGTGGATTACTTTTCTAGTAATGATTTAGGATAGAATTCCCAAATTGAGTTCCCAAAACACTATCTTGTCAAATGTTCCACCAAGAGAGGTTCCATGGTCAAACAATTTTGGAAATACTATATATTAGAAGTCATCTTAGAAATTCATGATTAGGTAGGGTATTAACATATTAGATGTTCTGATGTGTCTTTGCTTAAGAAAATTGTTTGACTTGTTTAAAGTTGTTTTCAATATTCATAGTTTATTCTAACTTAAATACTAATATCCAATGAGATCAATAATCCTTGGAGGGTTTTTCTGGGGAAACATTGCTTATTTTCACCTTTTGGAGTATATTGTCCTAAAGAAACAATCTGCAAAAGATAATACTTAACTGAAGAGAAAAATTTTTCATTCACTCATTCATTCAGCCAGCCTGCATTTTCTGGGTGCCAGCCGTGCCAGGACAGGCTCCTGCCTTCTAATAGTCTATAATCTAGTAAGTATAAAAAGGTACATTTTCAATACCAGCTCATCTTAATAGAATTTGAGTAATTCCTTGGGCAAAAGAGAGTAGGGGTGAAGGTACACATAAAGGGTCTGAGTATGCATCACTGCAGAAACGAAAGTGATCAGAAGATTCAGGAAGGTTGGTAGAGGAGTTTGCCAATTGGTGTTGGAAAGAAAGAACGAATGAAAGAACAGAAAGAAAGAAAGAAAGAAAGAAAGAAAGAAAGAAAGAAAGAAAGGAAGAAAGAAAGAAAGAAAGAGGAAGAAAGAAAAAAGGGAGAGGAAGAAAGAAAGAAGTGAGGGCGGAGGGAGAGATAGAGGAAGGGAGGGAAGGAGTGGAGGAAAGGAAGGAACAAAAAAGAAAATTGCAATCAGCAGTTCACACATATTGCCTTTGAAGCTGCTGGCTACCCTGTGTTTCTCTTTGCTGTTTCTGCCCTGTAGAATGACAATCTTCCGCTACACCCTGCAGTCTCAGAAATCTATTATGGAGGCCCAGAAACCAGACGGCATCTGGAAACGCTATGAAGATCACAAGGGAAGATAACAGGAATTTCAAGCAATTGTATTTTTTTTTTTTAAGATTTTATTTATTTGAGGGAGAGAGAGCAGAGCACGCGAGAACATGGGGGAGGGGCAGAGGGAGAAGGAGAAGCAGGCTGAGCAGGGAGCCCAAGGCAGTGCACGTAGGTGGTTTCAATCCCAGGACCCTGGGATTATAGCCTGAGCACAAAAGACACTTAACAGATTGAGCGACCCAGTCACCCCTCATGTTATTTTTTGAAAGGCAGCTATTTTCTGTTCCTGCTCAGACTCTTTTTTTTTTTTTTTTAAGATTTATTTATTTATTTGTCAGAGAGGGAAAGACAGAGCACCTGCTCAGGCTCTTAAGCTAAATGGCAATGAAGTACCGATTGGTTCATGAAATATTTTTAATACGGTATGAAAAGTTTCACCAAACATGATCACTTGGGTGTTTGGTGTTATAAAACTATGTAAAGTTCAGTTTCATTTTCCCCAAAGCAGCTTGTCCAAAAAACGGTGTTGTGTGTGTGTGTTTGTGTATGGTGTATGTGTGTGTGTACATTGAAATTAAAGCCCTGTTGCCTTCTAGGATTTTTTTTTTTTTTAAGCCAAGTCATCTAGCATATCCATTGATTTAGTAGAAATGTTGATGATAGATGTTCTGCTAATTCATCATCTAAAATGATCTAAGGTTGTTTTTCTTTGCATTTAGCGCTTTCATTCAAACATGTTCTTTTTGCTAAGTGCTTACTCTGGACCAGCAGCACCATCATTCTGGGCTGCAAAAAGAATGGCATAGTCATGGGCCTACAAGCCCATCCACACCTCACAGTCAGGGGAGAGAGACCCAGGATCATAGCGTAATTTGGACTCCTGTGCGTCTAGAAATATAAATATGTGCAAACCGGGTGAGTTAGGAAAACCTCAGAAAATGAGGGACATTGAGGTTACAATTTGAAGGACAAAAAATAGTTTGAAAAACTCTTTTTATTGAGGATTCTCTTTGACTCTGACTATAGGAAATCTCTTTTTTTTTTTTCTTTTCTATAGAGTCACTCTAACGTGAATCTCTGCTTTACTCTTCACTCCCCCGTGAATTCCTTCAATTTCCTTGCATTCCCATGCCACTAGAGGTCCTGTTCTATGCTGGCATATTGGCATGCTTGTCTATCTTGGGCATTTAGGTTTTTCATTCTACTTTGACTTTACTTTTCTTGAACATAATATAGCTCCAATAAACAAATGCAACTCCTTAAGTGTTTCTGACAGGTTGGCATGATTAAATCAATTTATGGAAATGCCTTAAGACAAGTTATACACTTTTCTTTAAAAAAAAGTTTCAAGCTTCACAAGTTGAGCAAGAAAATGTAAACAGGAGACCTAATATAAGATTGGATTTTATTTACTCTAAGGGAAAGTGCAAACCTAGAAATGACAGTGATTCGTTTAAAACCTATGGAATAACTATATTGAGTGTGTGATACATAAAGTTAATGGAGCCTTAATAAATTTTATTTGCATAAGTACTAAATTCTTACTGCATAATCTAAACCAAATATAGGTAAAAAACCAAAAACAATGAGAAAACTTAAAAAACTTTAAAAAACCACCATAATTTCAATGCCCAGAGATAACCACCACTAATATTTGGAGTATGCTTTTCCAGACTTTTTTCTATAAATTTGTTTATTTATATAAAGAGTTTTTAATAAAAATGGATTCATATTATGCAAATTATTTCATAACCTACTTTTTCCATTTAGTAATTAGTCATAAATGTCTTTCACTATCAATAAATATATTTCTATGCCATCATTTTTAATATTTGCATTAGTTATTTAAACAATACAGTAATACAGGATTTTGCCATTAGAAAGTATATTTCATGGGGCCCCTGGGTGGCTCAGAGGGTTAAAGCCTCTGCCTTCGGCTCAGATCATGATCCCAAGGTCCTGGGATCAAGCCCCGCATCGGGCTCTCTCCTTGGTGGGGAACCTGCTTCCTCCTTTCTCTCTCTGCCTGCCTCTCTGCCTACTTGTGACCTCTCTCTGTTGAAAAAATAAATAAAATCTTTAAAAAAAAAAAAAAGTATATTTCAACAAATGTTATTATGAAAACACCTTTGTACATAATCTCATTACTTAGTTGACAAAAATTCCTAGAATTTTTTAATCAAAAGATATATGCATTTATATGAATTTTTAGAACTACAGTGCCTAACTTTTCTTCAGAAAAGTTCTCTCAGTGTAAACACCCATTAAAAGAATATAATAGTGCTGCTTTTTACTTTCGCCATCATTGATATGTCTTGTTCTTGTTTGAAATTTGCCAATCTGACTGACAACAATCTTATTGTTCTAATTTGTATTCCTTTGATCACTAGTGAAGGTGAATGGGTTTTGGTTTTGGTTTTGGTTTTTCTAGTTTATTAGTTGTATTTTTTCCTTTATGGGTTATCTATTTATGTCCTTTGAAAATGTATTTATGTCCTTTGAAAATGTCTTATATAAAATTATATGCTTTTAAAGAAGTTATGTGCTTTCTAAGTTTCAGCAATAAAATATCATGCCAAAGGTGTTAAGTAATACTGTTCACGTACATATTATTTTAGATAAAATATTAAGTGGGCCTTTTGAATCACATTTTTTCTCAGTGGTCCCCAAGGTGCTTTTGGGAGGTAAGAAGAGAAAAGGGAGTTTTTTTCTTTATTTTTTTATATTCCTTGACATTCATGATCTTGAAAACTCTGTAACTTATGGGCCAGTTATTCTGTAAAATGTCTTCAATTTGAATTTATCTAACTTTTCCTCATAGTTAGATTCAGGTTATGAAATGTTGGCAGCAGTAACACAGAAGTGATGCTGTGTCCTTGCATCATATCAGGTGGCACATGGTTTTGATTTGTCCCATTACTGATGATGTTAACTTGATTAAGGCAGCGTCTGCCACATTTCTCCACTGGAAATTACTCCTCTGTAATTAATAAGTATTTGGTGATAAGGTACTTTGAGACTATGTACATATTATATCCTTCATCAAATTTTATTATTTTATTGAATTTCTGATGACCGTATGGATCCCTAACTTATTCAAGAGGTATTATTTATTATTATTATTATTATTATCATTACTATCATTTATTTAATTCTCACGCAAATTGTCCTGGTTTTTTTTTTTTAAAGATTTTATTTATTTATTTGACAGAGAGAGATCACAAGTAGGCAGAGAGGCAGGCAGAGAGAGAGGAAGGGAAGCAGGCTCCCTGCTGAGCAGAGAGCCCGATGCAGGACTCGATCCCAGGACCCTGAGATCATGACCTGAGCCGAAGGCAGCGGCTTAACCCACTGAGCCACCCAGGCGCCCAACTGTCCTGGTTTTAACCAATGAAAATTCCATAAACTTGGCCATTATGTCCTCAGCATACTTTAAGAATTTCCTTACTTTCTTTGAAAACATGTTCCAGGCTTATCTTGCACTCTCTTGCCCCAACCTGGAATTAGCCATTTCTCAAAGAGCCTTGATTCCCTCTAGTGGTGAATGGTCTTTAGAAGACAGTATCTGGGGAATAAAAGTACTCATTGCTACTGGGGTGTTTTTACTAAACTCTCAGTGGACAGACCCAAGGTAAATATATGTAGAACACACAGCCACAAACATTTACAATTCTATGTACTTCTATATCGATGTACATATGTTGAAAACCACATGTTCATACTGATACCTCCAATTCTCATCCAACACCACAGAATTTATTCAGTCTTATCCCTTTCCAGATTTGTACTCTCTTTTACAACAATAAGAAACTTGATTCCATCATCATTATATATTTACTGGTTTTTATCAACCCCATTTACGTAATTTACCTCCCATGGTTGCTGCCACCCCTTCCCCACATGGATGCCCTCATCACCCAACTTGTGTTATTACTCAGTGTCCCAACACCCGAGACAAGGATGCCTTTCCATGTGGATACCCTCCTCAGCCTGCTCAGACTCTGACAGCCTGTTCCAGGATTCTCCACACCATGGAGATACTTTTCAGCCTTTTCAAGTTTTAATACAGCATGCCAGTCACCCTTCCTATAGATGCCCTCATTGCCCTAATTGGGCTTTTACCCCACAAAAAGAGTCCTTACTCACCCAATTAAGGTGCCAACACTTTGGTCCACGCCACCTTCCACAGAGCTTGAACTCCAACATCCTGGCCAGACCACCTCTCCCATAGACATCTTACTTACCCCGTTCACCCTCACAGCCTGATATCCTCCATGAGACTGACATCATCCCTGGACTGCCCTCCAACAGAATATTTCTCTGCACATTTTTTAACATGCTAAGCTGGGCCACCACCTCCCAGCATGGACACTCTCCTTACATAGACACCCCCGCCCCAGGTGTGAACACTCATCTTTCTTGACCACTTCTAGTTACTTGCAGACTGAACTACTGAAGGAGGAAAGAAAGAGAAAGGAAAATAGATAGAAGAAAAAGAAGAGGAATAACTATGTTTTAATAAAAACAAACTTATAGAATTCTTACTTTGATGTTTTATCATTTATAAATGGACCTTCCCTTATATAGTAGAAATGTTCTTAATGTCATTAATCAAGAATAATCCATGTTTAGGGATGCCTGGGTGACTCAGAGGGTTAAGGGTCTGCCTTTGGCTCAGGTCATGATCCCAGGGTCCTGGGATCAAGTCCCACAATGGCTTCTTGCTCAGGAGAGAGCCTGCTTTTCCCTCTGCCTGCCATTCCCCCTGCTTGGCTCTTTCTCTCTCATTCTCTCTCTCTCTCTCTGAGACAAATAAATAAATAAAATCTTTAGGAAAAAATCATGTTTATTTTTCCTTTTTAAAAAATGAGGTAGCTGAATATTGGAAAAGATCAAACCTGGGAGGAGTAAAAAGACTGAAGGATTTATCTCTGCAAGGCAAGCAGATTACATCAGACAAGAATCTTTTGTGCCTGTAGCCAATTTAGGAAATCTTTCTAATTCTAAGAAGAGTCTACATTATGCAATTATTCATATTTCTTAGCCTTTCTCTGGATCACTGCTCCCTTTTGAGAATTTAATGAAAACTATAGCTCTTCCCAGAAAAATGCACATACTGATTCAGACACACACACACAATTTGCATTCAAATTCAGTGTTTTCACATTCTTCACTATAGAATATTTGGCCTCTAGGTCAAGGACAGAAATAAGTCTTTCAATAACATCAGTGTTTGCCTATCTAAACGTGACACCAGCATCTAGTCTTTGCAGCCAGACCAACCCAGGCTTATGAACAAGGCCAACCACCTAAAGGAATTATAACTTTGGCCTTAACTTCTCTGAGCCTTATTCATAAAATAGCCATCAGAACTACCTCTGAGCTATGGGGAGAATTTGAGTTCATGTAGAAAATAGTACCATACTCACAGTGTTTGCATGAGTTAATTTTTACTTTGTGACTCTTTGGAAGCATCTGAACATTGAACCGGAGAATGCTTCAGTTTCTCACTAAATACTTAGTGCCATCCTAGAGAAGAGATTTTGAAAACCCAAGTTCATTCAGCTCTTATCTTCTGGTTGTGTCTGTCATAAGAATATATTTTCTTAGTGACAATCCTTAAGCTATAAAGGACACAATAGTGCCAAACATGTGTTTCCAACCCAAGACGCCTTTAGAGGTCCTCTGGACGAGGGAAGCGGCTCAGAGGGAAGAAACAGGAGTTGGTGAGGACAGTAGAAATTCTCCTAAAAGTAGCAGCTCTTTCTCAGCCAGTGGAGGACTAAGGGCCTAAGTTACAAAATTGTAGGAGCTTTTCAGAGAGGTCAGAAATACGGGTTTGTTTGTTTGTTTATTTTTCTTTAAATTAATGCACATCTCTTTCTTCTATTCTGAATCAGATCACTACCAACATAAGTTCCATAATCTGTACTCCTAAACCTGTTTTCTCCTTAACGAGTCTTTGAAAATATGGTTCTGTGGTCGTAGATGGCACATGAACATTCAAAATGTTCATGTTCATATTCATGTTCTATCATTCAAAATGATGGAATAAACATATGTCATATGGTGCCATAATATTTTCAAAATATTTATGCATCATTAGTTCAAATGCTTGTCTTATTGCTGGACAGGTCAATGGTATTAAAAAATAATACTATGACGGCTTCCGAATTTCTGACATATAAGCTAAACTAGGTGCCCAAAAGGAAATTATTAGGTCAAAGAGGATGAATGCCGAAAATATCCACCAAATTGTTTTCTAGAAGAGTTGCACCAATTTAACTGCTACCAACAATGAACTGTTTCACTTCGTCATTGCCAAGCATTACAAATCTAAATTTTTTTCTTGTTAATAGTCAACATATCTTCTGATTATTGTTTGACTCTGCATTTCTTTGATTACTAGCAAAGTGCAAGTGGTGTTTTTTAATGTTTATTGGACATTTATATTTCTTTTGTCTTTGCTTCACTGCTTTTCTATGTATAAATCTAACTCTAATTTAATTATTTGTTTTTCTCTATACAGATTTTTCCTACTTTAAACTTTGCAAAAATTTTTCTGCCTTAGAAAATATATTGCTATTTTCTTTTGTAACAAGCTACCTATAGTAAGTCCCTATTCAGAACAAGTGGCAGATAAGGACATCACAGGGCAATTGTAAGGAAGTGAAATATTTTACAGGAGGAGCATGTAATTCCAAACGTAATGTCCTTTCCTTCCCCCCCCCCCCCGCAAATAAACAAACAAATAAATGGAGCAGGAAGCTGAATATGTATAATTGAAGCAAGTTAAAAAACATAAAGTGCAAATTGAGCAAATAGCTTCAGGGGACATGTATTTATTCATGACCATTAGTGTTCCAAGCCATAAATCTACTTAATTAGATTTAATTACAATACTGCTCAAGACAACACAGAGATTATAAAATCTGAGAGTGGCATTCTATATATTGCTTAGAGGGAGTCTGTTCATGAAAACAACTGACATGTCTTCACTCAAAAGGACTAATTGAATGAATTGTTGAAGACTACACAGCTAGTGAGGGGAGTCCGAAAATAAAAGCAGTTCTGAATTCTTCAGATTTCAAAGATTTTCACCCTTTTTTTTTTCTACTGGGATCATTTACTCACCAGGCAAAACACAGTAAAATAATACAGCATTGGGGAAGCACTGAAGATCATGATGTTTCTGAAACATTCAGCAAAATTAACTACTGCCTTCCTAGTTGATATTCCTATACTTATTTGCCCATATATTACAATGTATGTCTATAGGTCATTTTCCCCTACAAAGCTGCTAACTCATTGAAGGTCAGGACCGCATATGCTTCCTCATCTTATTACTAATGTCCATGTTGGTCCCTGCTCCATGAGACACAGCCAGAGAAGATGTAGAATATAGAAATAAATAAGGACTCGGGAAGCATTAAAATGACAATAGTTTTCATTTGGTCACTGTTTCCAATTAAAAAAAAAAACAGATCTTACCTTTAGTCATGTGTTCTAAAATCAAAACCTAGCCTTGACCATTTCAGGCTATGTCCCTCGCACTGATTATGGCTCTATAAAACTCCTCTACTCTGTCACAGTCAACTGACCATGATGCATGAAAGAGAATAGCTTTGGGGATCAAGATGCTAACAATAAATATCAGACCCACATACATGAAGTAGCCATAGGAAACTCAAACCTCCAGCTATTACTTTACGTTACTACCGTGAGGAATAAGCAAGGGACCGTGTCTGTTTGCTCATATGATGTGACCTCGGAAACATACCAACCAATCTGTCTCTCTGCAGAGAGGATTCTCTCTATGGTCATCCAGGGCAGGATATAGATTAATTCACTCAAACTTTTTGACAACTCCAGTCTGCTGCTGCATACACATCTAGCTGTTACCCCAAATATGCACCCTCCCCATCCTTTATATATATATAAAATGGTTGCTGATCCTCGTGTTCACGCATTGTGCAGAGAGTAGCTGAACACTCAGCACTGAGCAGATTACTGTCATTTCTAAGATCTCCAAGTGACATTGCAGAACCAAGAGCCAAAAGTAATAAGCCAATATTTCCAAGCTTTTTCACATCATAACATACATAAAAGGTATAGGAATATCAAGAGTTGCTGCCGCTGGCCAACCCTGCCCAGGTGCTCCTAGGTCGAAGGAATGAGATGCACCTGTGTCATTGCTAAGGCAGGTGCAACTTCACAGGACACAACCTTGGATTGAGCCTAATGTCGATGTCAAGGTCCCATCTGTCTAGCTTCCAGGTAAACCTAGTCAAATTCAGTGATACCTCACTTAGGAATAAAGCACAGTCTTATTTGTGACTTTTCTCTTCCCCTCCTTCACCTTGAGGCTCATGCTCAGGGGACTTAAACGCTGCTAGGACATCTGTATGTAAGACGAAATAAAAATTTTTTTTAAAGATTTTATTTATTTATTTGACAGACAGAGATCACATGTAGGCAGAGAGGCAGGCAGAGAGAGAGAGAGAGAGAGAGAAGAGGAAGCAGGCTCTCCACTGAGCAGAGAGCCCGATGCGGGGTTTGATCCCAGGACCCTGAAGGACCCTGAGATCATGACCTGAGCCGAAGGCAGAGGCTTTAACCCACTGAGCCACCCAGGTGCCCCCAAAATAAAAATTTTTAAATAGAGGCTTAATTCCCCCTGCTAAAAAGAAAGGCCTTTTTCTTAGAGTACTTTCTTCTGTAAACTTTTAATTATGAATGCATGTAAATCTTTTTTAAAAGAAACAAAACAAAAAAACTTCATGTCAAGAATGTCTTTCTTGAGGAAGTAGGAACCATCCCTTTAAAATGTAAAATATCAAGTGGAATAGTGCCCATATCTCCAGTGCCTTCAGGAGGGAAGGAGCCTAGCTTCCACAAGCACCTAGCTCCAAGTTATAGAACTGTCTTCTGTCATGAAAATATGAAAAGTGTACAGGAACGTGGATAGCTCAGTTGGTTAAGTGATGGACTCTTGGTTTCTGCTCAGGTCATGATATAAGGGTCCTGAGATCAAGCCTAGTGTCAGGCTCTGTACTCAGCACAGAAAGTCTTTCCCTCTCCATCTCCATCCCCCCTCTCCTTTGCACCCCCCCCCACTCTTTCTCAATAAAATAAATAAATAAATAAATAAAATCTTAAAAAATATGAAAAGTGTAAATCTTCCTCTGTATAAAGCTAAAAACTAACAAAGATGACAATTCCAGTTACCAGGTAAATTTAGGACGAACTGTGTGACTAGTAATCATTTCTTTGAGAACATATGTATAACGGATTGTACCCACTTGCCTACCAAAACAAGTAAGATTTCTTTTTTTTTTTTAAGATTTTTTAAATTTATTCATTTGAGAGAGGTACAGAGACAGAGACGGCGAGAGCTCAAGAAGGGGGAGAGGGAGAAAGAGAAGCAGACTCCCCGCTGAGCTGGGATCCCTAAGTGGGGCTCGATCCCAGGACCTGGAGATCATGACCTGAGCTGAAGGCAGATCCTTAACCATCTAAGCCACCCAGGTGCCCCAAGATTTCTATTTTTACAACTTCTTAGCAGATTGCCTGTGAAGCTAGCAGCTTCTAGTGTAATATTTACTCAAAAATTGTTTTATTTCTCTACTACTTTTGTGTAGAAGTTTTCTGGACCTAGGGAAGATCCTTTTTTAAATTACATTTCCCCAGTAGGGAAGAGTCATGTGCTCATCCATCTTTGTCTTTGATTCTATCTCGTCTCCTGATTCAGATGATTTTTTTTTTCATCTGACACTTAAGTATGTCCTACATCATGCTGTCAGTCTACTGCATAGAGAGGTCATCATCTCCTCCCTGGTGGGACTGATCAAGCTGTCTTTATTATCGTGTCCTGACCATTAGCCCTTTCAAGCTCAAGCTCAAGAGTGCTTGCTCTCCCAGCCAACATCCATAGGAGCTCAAAGAGCCACAGATAACTTTTTGATGCTTCCACACTCTGGGAAAGTTATAAGCAGTCTCCAAACTCCACATGCCTGGACACCACATCAATATTTCTGTGCTCTGTTTCACGATGATGGCTTGGAGAACTCCTCTGTGAGGTTCACTTTTTTCCTAGCTCTTACCTATCTCAGAGGTCCCCAAATCATCACATGTCTACTATCAAGATCCAGTTCAGGCTGGAGTGAGGAGGCAGGGCACAGAGTCCCTTCACCATCTAATATTGCCTTCCAAACCCTCCTCTCCACTCCAGCACTAAGGTCCTCTTATTTTATATGTTGAAAGGGACAGATTAAAAACTGTTCTGTCTAACTGTAACCTGTTTGAAATATTCTTTTTTTTTTTTTACTTACCTTGCAATCCTGCCTTTTAAACCTCAAAAATAAGAACTCTGACATGTTTGTTTTCTATTTCCATGGTGCCTAGACAATGGGCAAGGTCCTTAAAGTAGTTATAAATGAGGCATCTAGGTAGGAAAAATATCTATCACATCTCACGATTTTATCCACTGTACATATGATTGATGGAAAAGTCTAAATCTCTCTCTAAAACTCTCTCAAAATTAATACCAGGTTCTACTCTTAAAGTAAATAATTTCACTGTTTGCGTTTCTTCCTTCCTTCTTATAGCACTTGAACAGTGACCCTTTATTTATGGCTAAAGTTTCAAATACCTTCTTTTTTTTCTCCACAAAGAATGAGTACAAATTTAGTAGGTTTCCCATGTTTGAGGTTTAAAAAAACAAAACAAACAAACAAACAAACAAAAAAACAGCTCACCTTAGTGGAAGCAAAGACACTACAGAACCATTAGAGGGCCTAAAAAAATCAACTGCAGACCCATCGTGAGGACTAAAGAACCAAATCAATAAGATAAAGAGATCTCCTGGCCTGAAGACTAAATAATATGATGAAAAACCTGCAAGCTAATGAAAATCAATACATGTTCATCTCTGTGTAGAAAAACTCAATACATTCAGAGCTCCTCTAACTTACCACCTAACAAAATATATTGCAAAATGTACATCAATAGAGAAGAGATATGCTGAGGAACATGACTGCAAGGGACCATTTTGCTCAGGCAGTTCCCTAACACTCAATCACAGAACTTGACTCCAGCTGCTCATGGCGTAGGTAGAACATTCTTACATGTGCAAAGTGACTGAATTATTCGACAAGAGGCATAGCGCATAGCATGTTGTACTACTCATCTTCTGACTCTGTCTTTGAATGGTCTACAGCAGCCTCCCCGGGCTCAGAGAATTCATTAACATTGTTAAAACAAACTAAACAACAAGATACTGCTCATGAAATTTATGAAAAAGAAACCAATTTGATTGTGCTGTGGGGTATGTCCACCTGAGAATTTTGCAAAGATTAATCAGATATTGGAAAGTTTGAGAATAATAGATTTGTAATTATATTTGGCTTGTCCCAAGATGGAGAGAAATACTGTGGAATTTGCAGTATTAATTGAATTCTTTCCAAATTGTTAATACTGATGTTCATTTCGTATGAACTACTAGAAGGTTCTCTGAAAACATGCAGGGCGGCTTCTTGGGAGCAAGAACTAAGCAAGGAATGGATATTTGATAAGTTATCTTCTTTCTTGATTATTTATTTAACAAATACATACTAAGAACCTGTGTTTAAGATATTAAAGATATAATAAGGGTTTTTTTTAATACTATTCCTGAAGAGCCTGTAATCTACAAAGAAATGTATGCATGTGTTTTATAATCAGAAAATGAAATAAGGAAGAAGAAGGAAACACATGCACCTGGCTTCTGTCAACTTAACTAAGCTGGAAACACAATTCCCAGCATTCCTTTCCCAGTCTGACTCCAGGTGGTGGCTGGCACAAGGCAATATACTTGCCAGCAGAAAGCAGGAGTGAGGTGGCAGCAGTTCCATTCTGAAGGGGACCTCAGGAGTGCAGGACAGGGGTGCCCTGCTTCATGTCCACACCAACTAGCTGGCTCACCTTTCACAGCAGCTGGGTTCTCAATGCCTCCGGCTCTCACTAGATCTCCTACTCCTGCTTCTCTAAGTCCTGAGCCAGACGAGCACATGGCTCCAGTGAGGAAGCCAGCTTCTCCCATGGGTCCCTCTCAACTTCAAAGTCAGTAAAAGTCAGATGGGGGGTCCAGTCTATCCATGCTTGAACACCCTCTACGTACATATTCAGCTCCTCTTCTTACTGCCTCCAACAGTCACCCCAGAAGACCTGTAGTGACTTCAAGTCACCAAAGAGTATTCTCCATAGACTTTTTTTTTTTTTTATTTTTTTTAACCAGCTCCCACCCCTGCCTTCCGTGTCACCCTCATAACAAAGCCCTCATTTCAGGGAAGGAATGGTGGTTCCGCTTTTCTTTTGAACTGTAACTGAACAGCCACAATTTTCAAAAGCTAAGGTACTTGCCAAATATGCCTCAGGTTTTATAAAAGCAAAAAAGAAAGAATTATAAATTCTGTTGAAGTACCCTTTATTATCCTTCCCAGTCTCCCTTTCTTTCTTTCATCCCTAGAAACAACTATGATTTTAATGTCTATTTTTCAGGTCATATATGTTATGCTTTTGCTATTCACAAGTAATGTATATGACTTGAGGTTGTTTTGAATTTTTACCTAAATGGTATTATGCAAAACATATTCCTTCACAACTTAGCTCTTAAGGTCATTATGTTTAAGATCCATAACTGGTTTTAGTTCATATATTTACTCCTATATAATATTGTGTCATAGGAATACACCATGTATATGGTTTCTATTTTTTCTATAAATATGCTTCAGTGATACTTTGTTTCTTTTATATGGAGTATAAAGACTAGAAAGTACACAAATCTTAAGTATTCAGTGCAATAAATTTTTACTTGTATATACTTATACAATATACTTTATATATATGTATATATATAAAGTATACAATATACTTTACTTGTATATACTTTACACTTGTATATACTTGTAACCAATACTAGAACAAGATATGGAAATTTTCTAGCACCTCAGTGGGCACCTTTTCCATACAGTCTCCCAAAGATACCACGTTTGGTTAGTTTTGTATACCTTTAAACTTCATATAAGTGGAGTCACATACTGTGTACTCTTTTGTATCTGGCTTTTTTCCCTCATCTTTGTGTTGCCATATGAGATTCGTCTATGTTTATGTAGTAGTAGCTACATACAACATATCTCATCAGCGCAGTGTCATATGAATTATAATAATATATTATAGATCGCATAGCCATTCCACTACTGATGGACACTTAGACTGGTTCCAGTTTGGAGCTGTTAGGTATAAGGCTGCATGATAGTCTAGTATTAGTTCCATGAACCATAAACATTGAAGTTTTAAGTTCAAAAATGGCCGAATATCTGAAATTTAAGATACCTAATGTATATCTTGTGATGGACATAAAAGCACTCATTTACCTTCATTATTGGGGCAACCATGAAGCTTTACCACTCAGATCTCGACTCAAGAATGAACTTGCCATTCAGCTATAAGGAGGCTTCACCTCAGCTTTTAGCCTGAGGTCATACTCCTCTGGAAAATGACTGAACAGGGCAGAGTTCCTGGGGCCTGAACATTTCTGGCCAAAGCTGGATTCCTTTCATAAGTAATCTTTATTCTGGAGTTCCTCATTGAGTTGGTCAGACTGTCAGGTAAGCTTCACAGAATGGTGGTTTTTCCTAGCAAATCCTGATCCTTCCCCTTTTA